>NC_080413.1:15334285-15942142 GCF_030265065.1 Corythoichthys intestinalis | reverse complement strand
TTGACTTTTTCGTAAAGGGGGGTGGTTACTCATTTTTTCAAAATTTCAAAAACGGTCAAAAAATACTTTTGGGCCAAGGAGCGCCGGGAAACGTTCCAAAACAACATCAGGACGCTCGGCACCACCCAAATGTGCCAAAAAATTTGACTTTTGCAAAAAGTCAGTTTTTGACTTTTTCGTAAGGGGGGGTGGTTACGCATTTTTTCAAAATTTCAAAAACGGTCAAAAAATACTTTTGGGCCAAGGAGCACCGGGAAACGTTCCAAAACAACATCAGGACTCTCGGCACCACCCAAATGTGCCAAAAAAGTTGACTTTTGAAAAAAGTCCATTTTTGACTTTTTCGTAAGGGGGGGTGGTTACGCATTTTTTCAAAATTTCAAAAACGGTCAAAAAATACTTTTGGGCCAAGGAGCACCGGGAAACGTTCCAAAACCACATCAGGACTCTCGGCACCACCCAAATGTCCCAAAAAGTTGACTTTTGGAAAAAGTCCATTTTTGACTTTTTCGTAAGGGGGGGTGGTTACGCATTTTTTCAAAATTTCAAAAACGGTCAAAAAATACTTTTGGGCCAAAGAGCGCCGGGAAACGTTTCAAAACCACATCAGGACTCTCGGCACCACCCAAATGTGCCAAAAAAGTTGACTTTTGGAAAAAGTACATTTTTGACTTTTTCGTAAGGGGGGGTGGTTACGCATTTTTTCAAAATTTCAAAAACGGTCAAAAAATACTTTTGGGCCAAGGAGCGCCGGGAAACGTTCCAAAACCACATCAGGACTCTCGGCACCACCCAAATGTGCCAAAAATGTTGACTTTTGGAAAAAGTCAATTTTTGACTTTTTCGTAAGGGGGGGTGGTTACGCATTTTTTCAAAATTTCAAAAACGGTCAAAAAATACTTTTGGGCCAAGGAGCGCCGGGAAACGTTCCAAAACCACATCAGGACGCTCGGCACCACCCAAATGTGCCAAAAAAGTTGACTTTTGGAAAATGTCATTTTTTGACTTTTTCGTAAGGGGGGGTGGTTACGCATTTTTTCAAAATTTCAAAAACGGTCAAAAAATACTTTTGGGCCAAGGAGCTCCGGGAAACGTTCCAAAACCACATCAGGACTCTCGGAACCACCCAAATGTGCCAAAAAAGTTGACTTTTGAAAAAAGTCCATTTTTGACTTTTTCGTAAGGGGGGGTGGTTACGCATTTTTTCAAAATTTCAAAAACGGTCAAAAAATACTTTTGGGCCAAGGAGTGCCGGGAAACGTTCCAAAACCACATCAGGACGCTCGGAACCACCCAAATGTGCCAAAAAAGTTGACTTTTGAGAAAAGTCAATTTTTGACTTTTTTGTAAGGGGGGGTGCTTACGCAATTTTTCAAAATTTCAAAAACGGTCAAAAAATCACTTTTGGGCCAAGGAGCGGAAGAAAACGTTCCAAAAACATGTCAGGACTCTCGGCAGAGCCCAAATATCCCAAAAAAGTTGACTTTTGAGAAAAGTCAATTTTTGACTTTTTTGTAAGGGGGGGTGCTTACGCAATTTTTCAAAATTTCAAAAACGGTCAAAAAACACTTTTGGGCCAAGGAGCGCCGGGAAACGTTCCAAAAGCATATCAGGACTCTCGGCAGAGCCCAAATATCCCAAAAAAGTTGTCTTTTGAGAAAAGTCCATTTTTGACTTTTTTGTAAGGGGGGGTGCTTACACAATTTTTCAAAATTTCAAAAACGGTCAAAAAACACTTTTGGGCCAAGGAGCGGCGGGAAACGTTCCAAAAACATGTCAGGACTCTCGGCAGAGCCCAAATATCCCAAAAAAGTTGACTTTTGAGAAAAGTCAATTTTTGACTTTTTTGTAATGGGGGGTGCTTACGCAATTTTTCAAAATTTCAAAAACGGTCAAAAAACACTTTTGGGCCAAGGAGCGGCGGGAAACGTTCCAAAAACATGTCAGGACTCTCGGCACGGCCCAAATATGCCAAAAAAGTTGACTTTTGAGAAAAGTCAATTTTTGACTTTTTTGAAAGGGGGGGTGCTTTCGCAATATTTCAAAATTTCAAAAACGGTCAAAAAACACTTTTGGGCCAAGGAGCGGCGGGAAACGTTCCAAAAACATGTCAGGACTCTCGGCAGAGCCCATATATCCCAAAAAAGTTGACTTTTGAGAAAAGTCAATTTTTGACTTTTTTGTAAGGGGGGGTGCTTACGCAATTTTTCAAAATTTCAAAAACGGTCAAAAAACATTTTTGGGCCAAGGAGCGGAAGAAAACGTTCCAAAACCACATCAGGACGCTCGGCACCACCCAAATGTGCCAAAAAAGTTGACTTTTGGAAAAAGTCATTTTTTGACTTTTTCGTAAGGGGGGGTGGTTACGCATTTTTTCAAAATTTCAAAAAGGGTCAAAAAATACTTTTGGGCCAAGGAGCACCGGGAAACGTTCCAAAACCACATCAGGACTCTCGGAACCACCCAAATGTGCCAAAAAAGTTGACTTTTGAAAAAAGTCCATTTTTGACTTTTTCGTAAGGGGGGGTGGTTACTCATTTTTTCAAAATTTCAAAAACGGTCAAAAAATACTTTTGGGCCAAGGAGCGCCGGGAAACGTTCCAAAACAACATCAGGACGCTCGGCACCACCCAAATGTGCCAAAAAATTTGACTTTTGCAAAAAGTCAGTTTTTGACTTTTTCGTAAGGGGGGGTGGTTACGCATTTTTTCAAAATTTCAAAAACGGTCAAAAAATACTTTTGGGCCAAGGAGCACCGGGAAACGTTCCAAAACAACATCAGGACTCTCGGCACCACCCAAATGTGCCAAAAAAGTTGACTTTTGAAAAAAGTCCATTTTTGACTTTTTCGTAAGGGGGGGTGGTTACGCATTTTTTCAAAATTTCAAAAACGGTCAAAAAATACTTTTGGGCCAAGGAGCACCGGGAAACGTTCCAAAACCACATCAGGACTCTCGGCACCACCCAAATGTCCCAAAAAGTTGACTTTTGGAAAAAGTCCATTTTTGACTTTTTCGTAAGGGGGGGTGGTTACGCATTTTTTCAAAATTTCAAAAACGGTCAAAAAATACTTTTGGGCCAAAGAGCGCCGGGAAACGTTTCAAAACCACATCAGGACTCTCGGCACCACCCAAATGTGCCAAAAAAGTTGACTTTTGGAAAAAGTACATTTTTGACTTTTTCGTAAGGGGGGGTGGTTACGCATTTTTTCAAAATTTCAAAAACGGTCAAAAAATACTTTTGGGCCAAGGAGCGCCGGGAAACGTTCCAAAACCACATCAGGACTCTCGGCACCACCCAAATGTGCCAAAAATGTTGACTTTTGGAAAAAGTCAATTTTTGACTTTTTCGTAAGGGGGGGTGGTTACGCATTTTTTCAAAATTTCAAAAACGGTCAAAAAATACTTTTGGGCCAAGGAGCGCCGGGAAACGTTCCAAAACCACATCAGGACGCTCGGCACCACCCAAATGTGCCAAAAAAGTTGACTTTTGGAAAATGTCATTTTTTGACTTTTTCGTAAGGGGGGGTGGTTACGCATTTTTTCAAAATTTCAAAAACGGTCAAAAAATACTTTTGGGCCAAGGAGCTCCGGGAAACGTTCCAAAACCACATCAGGACTCTCGGAACCACCCAAATGTGCCAAAAAAGTTGACTTTTGAAAAAAGTCCATTTTTGACTTTTTCGTAAGGGGGGGTGGTTACGCATTTTTTCAAAATTTCAAAAACGGTCAAAAAATACTTTTGGGCCAAGGAGTGCCGGGAAACGTTCCAAAACCACATCAGGACGCTCGGAACCACCCAAATGTGCCAAAAAAGTTGACTTTTGAGAAAAGTCAATTTTTGACTTTTTTGTAAGGGGGGGTGCTTACGCAATTTTTCAAAATTTCAAAAACGGTCAAAAAATCACTTTTGGGCCAAGGAGCGGCGGGAAACGTTCCAAAAGCATATCAGGACTCTCGGCAGAGCCCAAATATCCCAAAAAAGTTGTCTTTTGAGAAAAGTCAATTTTTGACTTTTTTGTAAGGGGGGGTGCTTACGCAATTTTTCAAAATTTCAAAAACGGTCAAAAAACACTTTTGGGCCAAGGAGCGCCGGGAAACGTTCCAAAAGCATATCAGGACTCTCGGCAGAGCCCAAATATCCCAAAAAAGTTGTCTTTTGAGAAAAGTCCATTTTTGACTTTTTTGTAAGGGGGGGTGCTTACACAATTTTTCAAAATTTCAAAAACGGTCAAAAAACACTTTTGGGCCAAGGAGCGGCGGGAAACGTTCCAAAAACATGTCAGGACTCTCGGCAGAGCCCAAATATCCCAAAAAAGTTGACTTTTGAGAAAAGTCAATTTTTGACTTTTTTGTAATGGGGGGTGCTTACGCAATTTTTCAAAATTTCAAAAACGGTCAAAAAACACTTTTGGGCCAAGGAGCGGCGGGAAACGTTCCAAAAACATGTCAGGACTCTCGGCACGGCCCAAATATGCCAAAAAAGTTGACTTTTGAGAAAAGTCAATTTTTGACTTTTTTGTAAGGGGGGGTGCTTTCGCAATATTTCAAAATTTCAAAAACGGTCAAAAAACACTTTTGGGCCAAGGAGCGGCGGGAAACGTTCCAAAAACATGTCAGGACTCTCGGCAGAGCCCATATATCCCAAAAAAGTTGACTTTTGAGAAAAGTCAATTTTTGACTTTTTTGTAAGGGGGGGTGCTTACGCAATTTTTCAAAATTTCAAAAACGGTCAAAAAACACTTTTGGGCCAAGGAGCGGAAGAAAACGTTCCAAAAACATGTCAGGACTCTCGGCAGAGCCCAAATATCCCAAAGAAGTTGACTTTTGAGAAAAGTCAATTTTTGACTTTTTTGTAAGGGAGGGTGCTTACACAATTTTTCAAAATTTCAAAAACGGTCAAAAAAACACTTTTGGGCCAAGGAGCGGCGGGAAATGTTCCAAAAACATGTCAGGACTCTCGGCAGAGCCCAAATATCCCAAAAAAGTTGACTTTCGAGAAAAGTCCATTTTTGACTTTTTTGTAAGGGGGGGTGCTTACGCAATTTTTCAAAATTTCAAAAACGGTCAAAAAACACTTTTGGGCCAAGGAGCGGCGGGAAACCTTCCAAAAACATGTCAGGACTCTAGGCAGAGCCCAAATATCCCAAAAAAGTTTTCTTTTGAGAAAAGTCAATTTTTGACTTTTTTGTAAGGGGGGGTGCTTACGCAATTTTTCAAAATTTCAAAAACGGTCAAAAAACACTTTTGGGCCAAGTAGCGGCGGGAAATGTTCCAAAAACATGTCAGTACTCTCGGCAGAGGCCAAATATCCCAAAAAAGTTGACTTTTGAGAAAAGTCCATTTTTGACTTTTTTGTAAGGGGGGGTGCTTACGCAATTTTTCAAAATTTCAAAAACGGTCAAAAAACACTTTTGGGCCAAGGAGCGGCGGGAAACGTTCCAAAAACATGTCAGGACTCTCGGCAGAGCCCAAATATCCCAAAAAAGTTGACTTTTGAGAAAAGTCAATTTTTGACTTTTTTGTAAGGGGGGGTGCTTACGCAATTTTTCAAAATTTCAAAAACGGTCAAAAAACACTTTTGGGCCAAGGAGCGGCGGGAAACGTTCCAAAAACATGTCAGGACTCTCGGCAGAGCCCAAATATCCCAAAAAAGTTGACTTTTGAGAAAAGTCAATTTTTGACTTTTTTGTAAGGGGGGGTGCTTACGCAATTTTTCAAAATTTCAAAAACGGTCAAAAAATCACTTTTGGGCCAAGGAGCGGAAGAAAACGTTCCAAAAACATGTCAGGACTCTCGGCAGAGCCCAAATATCCCAAAAAAGTTTACTTTTGAGAAAAGTCAATTTTTGACTTTTTGTAAGGGGGGGTGCTTACGCAATTTTTCAAAATTTCAAAAACGTTCAAAAAACACTTTTGGGCCAAGGAGCGCTGGGAAACGTTCCAAAAGCATATCAGGACTCTCGGCAGAGCGCAAATATCCCAAAAAAGTTGTCTTTTGAGAAAAGTCCATTTTTGACTTTTTTATAAGGGGGGGTGCTTACGCAATTTTTCAAAATTTCAAAAACGGTCAAAAAACACTTTTGGGCCAAGGAGCGGCGGGAAACATTCCAAAAACATGTCAGGACTCTCGGCACGGCCCAAATATGCCAAAAAATTTGACTTTTGAGAAAAGTCAATTTTTGACTTTTTTGTAAGGGGGGGTGCTTTCGCAATATTTCAAAATTTCAAAAACGGTCAAAAAACACTTTTGGGCCAAAGAGCGGCGGGAAACGTTCCAAAAACATGTCAGGACTCTCGGCAGAGCCCATATATCCCATAAAAGTTGACTTTTGAGAAAAGTCCATTTTTGACTTTTTTGTAAGGGGGGGTGCTTACGCAATTTTTCAAAATTTCAAAAACGGTCAAAAAACACTTTTGGGCCAAGGAGCGGCGGGAAATGTTCCAAAAACATGTCAGGACTCTCGGCAGAGCCCAAATATCCCAAAAAAGTTGACTTTTGAGAAAAGTCAATTTTTGACTTTTTTGTAAGGGGGGGTGCTTACGCAATTTTTCAAAATTTCAAAAACGGTCAAAAAACACTTTTGGGCCAAGGAGCGGCGGGAAACCTTCCAAAAACATGTCAGGACTCTAGGCAGAGCCCAAATATCCCAAAAAAGTTGTCTTTTGAGAAAAGTCAATTTTTGACTTTTTTGTAAGGGGGGGTGCTTACGCAATTTTTCAAAATTTCAAAAACGGTCAAAAAACACTTTTGGGCCAAAGAGCGGCGGGAAATGTTCCAAAAACATGTCAGTACTCTCGGCAGAGGCTAAATATCCCAAAAAAGTTGACTTTTGAGAAAAGTCCATTTTTGACTTTTTTGTAAGGGGGGGTGCTTACGCAATTTTTCAAAATTTCAAAAACGGTCAAAAAACACTTTTGGGCCAAGGAGCGGCGGGAAACCTTCCAAAATCACATCAGGACTCTCGGAACCACCCAAATGTGCCAAAAAAGTTGACTTTTGGAAAAAGCCCATTTTTGACTTTTTCGTAAGGGGGGGTGGTTACGCATTTTTTCAAAATTTCAAAAACGGTCAAAAAATACTTTTGGGCCAAAGAGCGCCGGGAAACGTTTCAAAACCACATCAGGACTCTCGGCACCACCCAAATGTGCCAAAAAAGTTGACTTTTGGAAAAAGTACATTTTTGACTTTTTCGTAAGGGGGGGTGGTTACGCATTTTTTCAAAATTTCAAAAACGGTCAAAAAATACTTTTGGGCCAAGGAGCGCCGGGAAACGTTCCAAAACCACATCAGGACTCTCGGAACCACCCAAATGTGCCAAAAAAGTTGACTTTTGGAAAAAGTCCATTTTTGACTTTTTCGTAAGGGGGGGTGGTTACGCATTTTTTCAAAATTTCAAAAACGGTCAAAAAATACTTTTGGGCCAAGGAGCGCCGTGAAACGTTACAAAACCACATCAGGACGCTCGGCACTACCCAAATGTGCCAAAAAAGTTGACTTTTGGAAAAAGTCAATTTTTGACTTTTTCGTAAGGGGGGGTGGTTACGCATTTTTTCAAAATTTCAAAAACGGTCAAAAAATACTTTTGGGCAAAGGAGCACCGGGAAACGTTCCAAAATCACATCAGGACTCTCGGAAACACCCAAATGTGCCAAAAAAGTTGACTTTTGGAAAAAGTCAATTTTTGACTTTTTCGTAAGGGGGGGTGGTTACGCATTTTTTCAAATTTTCAAAAACGGTCAAAAACTACTTTTGGTCCAAAGAGCGCCGGGAAACGTTCCAACATCACATCAAGACTCTCGGCACCACCCAAAGAAGCCAAAAATGTTGACTTTTGGAAAATGTCAATTTTTGACTTTTTCGTAAGGGGGGGTGGTTACGCATTTTTTCAAAATTTCAAAAACCGTCAAAAAATACTTTTGGGCCAAAGAGCGCCGGGAAACGTTCCAAAATTACATCAGGACTCTCGGAACCACCCAAATGTGCCAAAAAAGTTGACTTTTGGAAAAAGCCCATTTTTGACTTTTTCGTAAGGGGGGGTGGTTACGCATTTTTTCAAAATTTCAAAAACGGTCAAAAAATACTTTTGGGCCAATGAGCGCCGGGAAACGTTCCAAAATCACATCAGGACTCTCGGCACCACCCAAAGAAGCCAAAAATGTTGACTTTTGGAAAAAGTCAATTTTTGACTTTTTCGTAAGGGGGCGTGGTTACGCATTTTTTCAAAATTTCAAAAACGGTCAAAAAATACTTTTGGGCCAAAGAGCGCCGGGAAACGTTTCAAAACCACATCAGGACTCTCGGCACCACCCAAATGTGCCAAAAAAGTTGACTTTTGGAAAAAGTACATTTTTGACTTTTTCGTAAGGGGGGGTGGTTACGTATTTTTTCAAAATTTCAAAAACGGTCAAAAAATACTTTTGTGCCAAGGAGCGGCGGGAAACGTTCCAAAACCACATCAGGACTCTCGGAACCACCCAAATGTGCCAAAAAAGTTGACTTTTGAAAAAAGTCCATTTTTGACTTTTTCGTAAGGGGGGGTGGTTACGCATTTTTTTAAAATTTCAAAAACGGTCAAAAAATACTTTTTGGCCAAGGAGCGCCGGGAAACGTTCCAAAACCACATCAGGACGCTCGGCACCACCCAAATGTGCCAAAAAAGTTGACTTTTGCAAAAAGTCAATTTTTGACTTTTTCGTAAGGGGAGGTGGTTACGCATTTTTTCAAAATTTCAAAAACGGTCAAAAAATACTTTTGGTCCAAAGAGCGCCCGGAAACGTTCCAAAATCACATCAGGACTCTCGGCACCACCAAAAGAAGCCAAAAATGTTGACTTTTGGAAAAAGTCAATTTTTGACTTTTTCGTAAGGGGGGGTGGTTACGCATTTTTTCAAAATTTCAAAAACGGTCAAAAAATACTTTTGGGCCAAAGAGCGCCGGGAAACATTCCAAAATCACATCAGGACTCTCGGAACCACCCAAAGATGCCAAAAAAGTTGACTTTTGGAAAAAGTCAATTTTTGACTTTTTCGTAAGGGGAGGTGGTTACGCATTTTTTCAAAATTTCAAAAACGGTCAAAAAATACTTTTGGGCCAAAGAGCGCCAGGAAACGTCTCAAAACCACATCAGGACTCTCGGCACCACCCAAATGTGCCAAAAAAGTTGACTTTTGGAAAAAGTCATTTTTTGACTTTTTCGTAAGTGGGGGTGGTTACGCATTTTTTCAAAATTTCAAAAACGGTCAAAAAATACTTTTGGGCCAAAGAGCGCCGGGAAACGTTTCAAAATCACATCAGGACTCTCGGCACCACCCAAATGTGCCAAAAAGTTGACTTTTTGAAAAAACCAATTTTTGACTTTTTCGTAAGGGGGGGTGGTTACGCATTTTTTCAAAATTTCAAAAACGGTCAAAAAATACTTTTGGGCCAAGGAGCGCCGGGAAACGTTCCAAAACCATATCAGGACGCTCGGCACCACCCAAATGTGCCAAAAAAGTTGACTTTTGGAAAAAGTCTTTTTTTGACTTTTTCGTAAGGGGGGGTGGTTACGCATTTTTTCAAAATTTCAAAAACGGTCAAAAAATACTTTTGGGCCAAAGAGCGCCGGGAAACGTTCCAAAACCACATCAGGACTCTCGGAACCACCCAAATGTGCCAAAAAAGTTGACTTTTGGAAAAAGTCCATTTTTGACTTTTTCGTAAGGGGGGGTGGTTACGCATATTTTCAAAATTTCAAAAACGGTCAAAAAATACTTTTGGGCCAAGGAGCACCGGGAAACGTTCCAAAACCACATCAGAACTCTCGGAACCACCCAAATGTGCCAAAAAAGTTGACTTTTGAAAAAAGTCCATTTTTGACTTTTTCGTAAGGGGCGGTGGTTACGCATTTTTTCAAAATTTCAAAAACGGTCAAAAAATACTTTTGGGCCAAGGAGCACCGGGAAACGTTCCAAAACCACATCAGGACTCTCGGCACCACCCAAATGTCCCAAAAAGTTGACTTTTGGAAAAAGTCCATTTTTGACTTTTTCGTAAGGGGGGGTGGTTACGCATTTTTTCAAAATTTCAAAAACGGTCAAAAAATACTTTTGGGCCAAAGAGCGCCGGGAAACGTTTCAAAACCACATCAGGACTCTCGGCACCACCCAAATGTGCCAATAAAGTTGACTTTTGGAAAAAGTACATTTTTGACTTTTTCGTAAGGGGGGGTGGTTACGCATTTTTTCAAAATTTCAAAAACGGTCAAAAAATACTTTTGGGCCAAGGAGCGCCGGGAAACGTTCCAAAACCACATCAGGACTCTCGGCACCACCCAAATGTGCCAAAAAGTTGACTTTTGGAAAATGTCAATTTTTGACTTTTTCGTAAGGGGGGGTGGTTACGCATTTTTTCAAAATTTCAAAAACGGTCAAAAAATACTTTTGGGCCAAGGAGCGCCGGGAAACGTTCCAAAACCACATCAGGACGCTCGGCACCACCCAAATGTGCCAAAAAAGTTGACTTTTGGAAAAAGTCATTTTTTGACTTTTTCGTAAGGGGGGGTGGTTACGCATTTTTTCAAAATTTCAAAAACGGTCAAAAAATACTTTTGGGCCAAGGAGCTCCGGGAAAAGTTCCAAAACCACATCAGGACTCTCGGAACCACCCAAATGTGCCAAAAAAGTTGACTTTTGAAAAAAGTCCATTTTTGACTTTTTCGTAAGGGGGGGTGGTTACGCATTTTTTCAAAATTTCAAAAACGGTCAAAAAATACTTTTGGGCCAAGGAGCGCCGGGAAACGTTCCAAAACCACATCAGGACGCTCGGAACCACCCAAATGTGCCAAAAAAGTTGACTTTTGCAAAAAGTCAGTTTTTGACATTTTCGTAAGGGGGGGTGGTTACGCATTTTTTCAAAATTTCAAAAACGGTCAAAAAATACTTTTGGGCCAAGGAGCGCTGGGAAACGTTCCAAAACAACATCAGGACTCTCGGAACCACCCAAATGTGCCAAAAAAGTTGACTTTTGGAAAAAGTCCATTTTTTACTTTTTCGTAAGGGGGGGTGGTTACGCATTTTTTCAAAATTTCAAAAACGGTCAAAAAATACTTTTGGGCCAAGGAGCGCCGGGAAACGTTCCAAAACCACATCAGGACTCTCGGCACCACCCAAATGTGCCAAAAAGTTGACTTTTGGAAAAAGTCCATTTTTGACTTTTTCGTAAGGGGGGGTGGTTACGCATTTTTTCAAAATTTCAAAAACGGTCAAAAAATACTTTTGGGCCAAGGAGCGCCGGGAAACGTTCCAAAACCACATCAGGACGCTCGGCACCACCCAAATGTGCCAAAAAAGTTGACTTTTGGAAAAAGTCCATTTTTGACTTTTTCATAAGGGGGGGTGGTTACGCATTTTTTCAAAATTTCAAAAACGGTCAAAAAATACTTTTGGGCCAAAGAGCGCCGGGAAACGTTTCAAAACCACATCAGGACTCTCGGCACCACCCAAATGTGCCAAAAAAGTTGACTTTTGAAAAAAGTCAATTTTTGACTTTTTCATAAGGGGGGGTGGTTACGCATTTTTTCAAAATTTCAAAAACGGTCAAAAAATACTTTTGGGCCAAGGAGCACCGGGAAACGTTCCAAAACCACATCAGGACTCTCGGCACCACCCAAATGTGCCAAAAAAGTTGACTTTTGAAAAAAGTCCATTTTTGACTTTTTCGTAAGGGGGGGTGGTTACGCATTTTTTCAAAATTTCAAAAACGGTCAAAAAATACTTTTGGGCCAAAGAGCGCCGGGAAACGTTTCAAAACCACATCAGGACTCTCGGCAACACCCAAATGTGCCAAAAAAGTTGACTTTTGGAAAAAGTACATTTTTGACTTTTTTGTAAGGGGGGGTGGTTACGCATTTTTTCAAAATTTCAAAAACGGTCAAAAAATACTTTTGGGCCAAGGAGCACCGGGAAACGTTCCAAAACCACATCAGGACTCTCGGCACCACCCAAATGTGCCAAAAAGTTGACTTTTGGAAAAAGTCAATTTTTGACTTTTTCGTAAGGGGGGGTGGTTACGCATTTTTTCAAAATTTCAAAAACGGTCAAAAAATACTTTTGGGCCAATGAGCGCCGGGAAACATTCCAAAATCACATCAGGACTCTCGGCACCACCCAAAGAAGCCAAAAATGATGACTTTTGGAAAAAGTCAATTTTTGACTTTTTCGTAAGGGGGGGTGGTTACGCATTTTTTCAAAATTTCAAAAACGGTCAAAAAATACTTTTGGGCCAAGGAGCACCGGGAAACGTTCCAAAACCACATCAGGACTCTCGGAACCACCCAAATGTGCCAAAAAAGTTGACTTTTGAAAAAAGTCCATTTTTGACTTTTTCGTAAGGGGGGGTGGTTACGCATTTTTTCAAAATTTCAAAAACGGTCAAAAAATACTTTTTGGCCAAGGAGCGCCGGGAAACGTTCCAAAACCACATCAGGACTCTCGGCACCACCCAAAGGTGCCAAAAAAGTTGACTTTTGCAAAAAGTCAGTTTTTGACTTTTTCGTAAGGGGAGGTGGTTACGCATTTTTTCAAAATTTCAAAAACGGTCAAAAAATACTTTTGGGCCAAGGAGCGCCGGGAAACGTTCCAAAACCACATCAGGACTCTCGGCACCACCCAAATGTGCCAAAAAGTTGACTTTTTCGTAAGGGGGGGGGGGTTACGCATTTTTTCAAATTTTCAAAAACGGTCAAAAAATACTTTTGGTCCAAAGAGCGCCCGGAAACGTTCCAAAATCACATCAGGACTCTCGGCACCACCCAAATGTGCCAAAAAAGTTGACTTTTGGAAAAAGTACATTTTTGACTTTTTCGTAAGGGGGGGTGGTTACGCATTTTTTCAAAATTTCAAAAACGGTCAAAAAATACTTTTGGGCCAAGGAGCGCCGGGAAACGTTCCAAAACCACATCAGGACTCTCGGCACCACCCAAATGTGCCAAAAATGTTGACTTTTGGAAAAAGTCAATTTTTGACTTTTTCGTAAGGGGGGGTGGTTACGCATTTTTTCAAAATTTCAAAAACGGTCAAAAAATACTTTTGGGCCAAGGAGCTCCGGGAAAAGTTCCAAAACCACATCAGGACTCTCGGAACCACCCAAATGTGCCAAAAAAGTTGACTTTTGAAAAAAGTCCATTTTTGACTTTTTCGTAAGGGGGGGTGGTTACGCATTTTTTCAAAATTTCAAAAACGGTCAAAAAATACTTTTGGGCCAAAGAGCGCCGGGAAACGTTTCAAAACCACATCAGGACTCTCGGCAACACCCAAATGTGCCAAAAAAGTTGACTTTTGGAAAAAGTACATTTTCGACTTTTTCGTAAGGGGGGGTGGTTACGCATTTTTTCAAAATTTCAAAAACGGTCAAAAAATACTTTTGGGCCAAGGAGCACCGGGAAACGTTCCAAAACCACATCAGGACTCTCGGCACCACCCAAATGTGCCAAAAAAGTTGACTTTTGAAAAAAGTCCATTTTTGACTTTTTCGTAAGGGGGGGTGGTTACGCATTTTTTCAAAATTTCAAAAACGGTCAAAAAATACTTTTGGGCCAAAGAGCGCCGGGAAACGTTTCAAAACCACATCAGGACTCTCGGCAACACCCAAATGTGCCAAAAAAGTTGACTTTTGGAAAAAGTACATTTTTGACTTTTTTGTAAGGGGGGGTGGTTACGCATTTTTTCAAAATTTCAAAAACGGTCAAAAAATACTTTTGGGCCAAGGAGCGCCGGGAAACGTTCCAAAACCACATCAGGACTCTCGGCACCACCCAAATGTGCCAAAAATGTTGACTTTTGGAAAAAGTCAATTTTTGACTTTTTCGTAAGGGGGGGTGGTTACGCATTTTTTCAAAATTTCAAAAACGGTCAAAAAATACTTTTGGGCCAAGGAGCGCCGGGAAACGTTCCAAAACCACATCAGGACGCTCGGCACCACCCAAATGTGCCAAAAAAGTTGACTTTTGGAAAAAGTCATTTTTTGACTTTTTCGTAAGGGGGGGTGGTTACGCATTTTTTCAAAATTTCAAAAACGGTCAAAAAATACTTTTGGGCCAAGGAGCTCCGGGAAAAGTTCCAAAACCACATCAGGACTCTCGGAACCACCCAAATGTGCCAAAAAAGTTGACTTTTGAAAAAAGTCCATTTTTGACTTTTTCGTAAGGGGGGGTGGTTACGCATTTTTTCAAAATTTCAAAAACGGTCAAAAAATACTTTTGGGCCAAGGAGCGCCGGGAAACGTTCCAAAACCACATCAGGACGCTCGGAACCACCCAAATGTGCCAAAAAAGTTGACTTTTGCAAAAAGTCAGTTTTTGACTTTTTCGTAAGGGGGGGTGGTTACGCATTTTTTCAAAATTTCAAAAACGGTCAAAAAATACTTTTGGGCCAAGGAGCGCCGGGAAACGTTCCAAAACAACATCAGGACTCTCGGAACCACCCAAATGTGCCAAAAAAGTTGACTTTTGGAAAAAGTCCATTTTTTACTTTTTCGTAAGGGGGGGTGGTTACGCATTTTTTCAAAATTTCAAAAACGGTCAAAAAATACTTTTGGGCCAAGGAGCGCCGGGAAACGTTCCAAAACCACATCAGGACTCTCGGCACCACCCAAATGTGCCAAAAAGTTGACTTTTGGAAAAAGTCCATTTTTGACTTTTTCGTAAGGGGGGGTGGTTACGCATTTTTTCAAAATTTCAAAAACGGTCAAAAAATACTTTTGGGCCAAGGAGCGCCGGGAAACGTTCCAAAACCACATCAGGACGCTCGGCACCACCCAAATGTGCCAAAAAAGTTGACTTTTGGAAAAAGTCCATTTTTGACTTTTTCATAAGGGGGGGTGGTTACGCATTTTTTCAAAATTTCAAAAACGGTCAAAAAATACTTTTGGGCCAAAGAGCGCCGGGAAACGTTTCAAAACCACATCAGGACTCTCGGCAACACCCAAATGTGCCAAAAAAGTTGACTTTTGGAAAAAGTACATTTTTGACTTTTTCGTAAGGGGGGGTGGTTACGCATTTTTTCAAAATTTCAAAAACGGTCAAAAAATACTTTTGGGCCAAGGAGCACCGGGAAACGTTCCAAAACCACATCAGGACTCTCGGCACCACCCAAATGTGCCAAAAAAGTTGACTTTTGAAAAAAGTCCATTTTTGACTTTTTCGTAAGGGGGGGTGGTTACGCATTTTTTCAAAATTTCAAAAACGGTCAAAAAATACTTTTGGGCCAAAGAGCGCCGGGAAACGTTTCAAAACCACATCAGGACTCTCGGCAACACCCAAATGTGCCAAAAAAGTTGACTTTTGGAAAAAGTACATTTTTGACTTTTTTGTAAGGGGGGGTGGTTACGCATTTTTTCAAAATTTCAAAAACGGTCAAAAAATACTTTTGGGCCAAGGAGCACCGGGAAACGTTCCAAAACCACATCAGGACTCTCGGCACCACCCAAATGTGCCAAAAAGTTGACTTTTGGAAAAAGTCAATTTTTGACTTTTTCGTAAGGGGGGGTGGTTACGCATTTTTTCAAAATTTCAAAAACGGTCAAAAAATACTTTTGGGCCAATGAGCGCCGGGAAACATTCCAAAATCACATCAGGACTCTCGGCACCACCCAAAGAAGCCAAAAATGATGACTTTTGGAAAAAGTCAATTTTTGACTTTTTCGTAAGGGGGGGTGGTTACGCATTTTTTCAAAATTTCAAAAACGGTCAAAAAATACTTTTGGGCCAAGGAGCACCGGGAAACGTTCCAAAACCACATCAGGACTCTCGGAACCACCCAAATGTGCCAAAAAAGTTGACTTTTGAAAAAAGTCCATTTTTGACTTTTTCGTAAGGGGGGGTGGTTACGCATTTTTTCAAAATTTCAAAAACGGTCAAAAAATACTTTTTGGCCAAGGAGCGCCGGGAAACGTTCCAAAACCACATCAGGACTCTCGGCACCACCCAAATGTGCCAAAAAAGTTGACTTTTGCAAAAAGTCAGTTTTTGACTTTTTCGTAAGGGGAGGTGGTTACGCATTTTTTCAAAATTTCAAAAACGGTCAAAAAATACTTTTGGGCCAAGGAGCGCCGGGAAACGTTCCAAAACCACATCAGGACTCTCGGCACCACCCAAATGTGCCAAAAAGTTGACTTTTTCGTAAGGGGGGGGGGTTACGCATTTTTTCAAATTTTCAAAAACGGTCAAAAAATACTTTTGGTCCAAAGAGCGCCCGGAAACGTTCCAAAATCACATCAGGACTCTCGGCACCACCAAAAGAAGCCAAAAATGTTGACTTTTGGAAAAAGTCAATTTTTGACTTTTTCGTAAGGGGGGGTGGTTACGCATTTTTTCAAAATTTCAAAAACGGTCAAAAACTACTTTTGGTCCAAAGAGCGCCGGGAAACGTTCCAAAATCACATCAGGACTCTCGGCACCACCCAAAGAAGCCAAAAATGTTGACTTTTGGAAAATGTCAATTTTTGACTTTTTCGTAAGGGGGGGTGGTTACGCATTTTTTCAAAATTTCAAAAACGGTCAAAAAATACTTTTGGGCCAAAGAGCGCCGGAAAACGTTCCAAAATCACATCAGGACTCTCGGAACCACCCAAATGTGCCAAAAAAGTTGACTTTTGGAAAAAGCCCATTTTTGACTTTTTCGTAAGGGGGGGTGGTTACGCATTTTTTCAAAATTTCAAAAACGGTCAAAAAATACTTTTGGGCCAAAGAGCGCCGGGAAACGTTTCAAAACCACATCAGGACTCTCGGCACCACCCAAATGTGCCAAAAAAGTAGACTTTTGGAAAAAGTCCATTTTTGACTTTTTCGTAAGGGGGGGTGGTTACGCATTTTTTCAAAATTTCAAAAACGGTCAAAAAATACTTTTGGGCCAAGGAGCGCCGGGAAACGTTTCAAAACCACATCAGGACTCTCGGCACCACCCAAATGTGCCAAAAAAGTTGACTTTTGGAAAAAGTCCATTTTTGACTTTTTCGTAAGGGGGGGTGGTTACGCATTTTTTCAAAATTTCAAAAACGGTCAAAAAATACTTTTGGGCCAAGGAGCGCCGGGAAACGTTCCAAAATCACATCAGGACTCTCGGAACCACCCAAATGTGCCAAAAAAGTTGACTTTTGGAAAAAGTCCATTTTTTACTTTTTCGTAAGGGGGGGTGGTTACGCATTTTTTCAAAATTTCAAAAACGTTCAAAAAATACTTTTGGGCCAAGGAGCGCCGGGAAACGTTTCAAAACCACATCAGGACTCTCGGACCACCCAAATGTGCCAAAAAAGTTGACTTTTGGAAAAAGTACATTTTTGACTTTTTCGTAAGGGGGGGTGGTTACGCATTTTTTCAAAATTTCAAAAACGGTCAAAAAATACTTTTTGGCCAAGGAGCGCCGGGAAACGTTCCAAAACCACATCAGGACTCTCGGCACCACCCAAATGTGCCAAAAAAGTTGACTTTTGCAAAAAGTCAGTTTTTGACTTTTTCGTAAGGGGGGGTGGTTACGCATTTTTTCAAAATTTCAAAAAAGGGTCAAAAAATACTTTTGGGCCAAAGAGCGCCGGGAAACGTTCCAAAATCACATCAGGACTCTCGGCACCACCCAAATGTGCCAAAAAAGTTTACTTTTGGAAAAAGTACATTTTTGACTTTTTCGTAAGGGGGGGTGCTTACGCATTTTTTCAAAATTTCAAAAACGGTCAAAAAATACTTTTGGGCCAAGGAGCACCGGGAAACGTTCCAAAACCACATCAGGACTCTCGGAACCACCCAAATGTGCCAAAAAAGTTGACTTTTGAAAAAAGTCCATTTTTGACTTTTTCGTAAGGGGGGGTGGTTACGCATTTTTTCAAAATTTCAAAAACGGTCAAAAAATACTTTTGGGCCAAGGAGCGCCGGGAAACGTTCCAAAACCACATCAGGACTCTCGGCACCACCCAAATGTGCCAAAAAGTTGACTTTTGGAAAAAGTCAATTTTTGACTTTTTCGTAAGGGGGGGTGGTTACGCATTTTTTCAAATTTTCAAAAACGGTCAAAAACTACTTTTGGTCCAAAGAGCGCCGGGAAACGTTCCAAAATCACATCAGGACTCTCGGCACCACCCAAAGAAGCCAAAAATGTTGACTTTTGGAAAATGTCAATTTTTGACTTTTTCGTAAGGGGGGGTGGTTACGCATTTTTTCAAAATTTCAAAAACGGTCAAAAAATACTTTTGGGCCAAAGAGCGCCGGGAAACGTTCCAAAATCACATCAGGACTCTCGGAACCACCCAAATGTGCCAAAAAATTTGACTTTTGGAAAAAGCCCATTTTTGACTTTTTCGTAAGGGGGGGTGGTTACGCATTTTTTCAAAATTTCAAAAACGGTCAAAAAATACTTTTGGGCCAAAGAGCGCCGGGAAACGTTTCAAAACCACATCAGGACTCTCGGCACCACCCAAATGTGCCAAAAAAGTTGACTTTTGGAAAAAGTACATTTTTGACTTTTTCGTAAGGGGGGGTGGTTACGCATTTTTTCAAAATTTCAAAAACGGTCAAAAAAAACTTTTGGGCCAAGGAGCGCCGGGAAACGTTCCAAAACCACATCAGGACTCTCGGAACCACCCAAATGTGCCAAAAAAGTTGACTTTTGGAAAAAGTCCATTTTTGACTTTTTCGTAAGGGGGGGTGGTTACGCATTTTTTCAAAATTTCAAAAACGGTCAAAAAATACTTTTGGGCCAAGGAGCGCCGGGAAACGTTACAAAACCACATCAGGACGCTCGGCATCACCCAAATGTGCCAAAAAAGTTGACTTTTGGAAAAAATCAATTTTTGACTTTTTCGTAAGGGGGGGTGGTTACGCATTTTTTCAAAATTTCAAAAACGGTCAAAAAATACTTTTGGGCCAAAGAGCGCCGGGAAACGTTTCAAAACCACATCAGGACTCTCGGCACCACCCAAATGTGCCAAAAAAGTTGACTTTTGGAAAAAGTACATTTTTGACTTTTTCGTAAGGGGGGGTGGTTACGCATTTTTTCAAAATTTCAAAAACGGTCAAAAAATACTTTTGGGCCAAGGAGCGCCGGGAAACGTTCCAAAACCACATCAGGACTCTCGGAACCACCCAAATGTGCCAAAAAAGTTGACTTTTGGAAAAAGTCCATTTTTTACTTTTTCGTAAGGGGGGGTGGTTACGCATTTTTTCAAAATTTCAAAAACGTTCAAAAAATACTTTTGGGCCAAGGAGCGCCGGGAAACGTTTCAAAACCACATCAGGACTCTCGGACCACCCAAATGTGCCAAAAAAGTTGACTTTTGGAAAAAGTACATTTTTGACTTTTTCGTAAGGGGGGGTGGTTACGCATTTTTTCAAAATTTCAAAAACGGTCAAAAAATACTTTTTGGCCAAGGAGCGCCGGGAAACGTTCCAAAACCACATCAGGACTCTCGGCACCACCCAAATGTGCCAAAAAAGTTGACTTTTGCAAAAAGTCAGTTTTTGACTTTTTCGTAAGGGGGGGTGGTTACGCATTTTTTCAAAATTTCAAAAAAGGGTCAAAAAATACTTTTGGGCCAAAGAGCGCCGGGAAACGTTCCAAAATCACATCAGGACTCTCGGCACCACCCAAATGTGCCAAAAAAGTTGACTTTTGGAAAAAGTACATTTTTGACTTTTTCGTAAGGGGGGGTGCTTACGCATTTTTTCAAAATTTCAAAAACGGTCAAAAAATACTTTTGGGCCAAGGAGCACCGGGAAACGTTCCAAAACCACATCAGGACTCTCGGAACCACCCAAATGTGCCAAAAAAGTTGACTTTTGAAAAAAGTCCATTTTTGACTTTTTCGTAAGGGGGGGTGGTTACGCATTTTTTCAAAATTTCAAAAACGGTCAAAAAATACTTTTGGGCCAAGGAGCGCCGGGAAACGTTCCAAAACCACATCAGGACTCTCGGCACCACCCAAATGTGCCAAAAAGTTGACTTTTGGAAAAAGTCAATTTTTGACTTTTTCGTAAGGGGGGGTGGTTACGCATTTTTTCAAATTTTCAAAAACGGTCAAAAACTACTTTTGGTCCAAAGAGCGCCGGGAAACGTTCCAAAATCACATCAGGACTCTCGGCACCACCCAAAGAAGCCAAAAATGTTGACTTTTGGAAAATGTCAATTTTTGACTTTTTCGTAAGGGGGGGTGGTTACGCATTTTTTCAAAATTTCAAAAACGGTCAAAAAATACTTTTGGGCCAAAGAGCGCCGGGAAACGTTCCAAAATCACATCAGGACTCTCGGAACCACCCAAATGTGCCAAAAAAGTTGACTTTTGGAAAAAGTCCATTTTTGACTTTTTCGTAAGGGGGGGTGGTTACGCATTTTTTCAAAATTTCAAAAACGGTCAAAAAATACTTTTGGGCCAAGGAGCGCCGGGAAACGTTACAAAACCACATCAGGACGCTCGGCATCACCCAAATGTGCCAAAAAAGTTGACTTTTGGAAAAAGTCAATTTTTGACTTTTTCGTAAGGGGGGGTGGTTACGCATTTTTTCAAAATTTCAAAAACGGTCAAAAAATACTTTTGGGCCAAAGAGCGCCGGGAAACGTTTCAAAACCACATCAGGACTCTCGGCACCACCCAAATGTGCCAAAAAAGTTGACTTTTGGAAAAAGTACATTTTTGACTTTTTCGTAAGGGGGGGTGGTTACGCATTTTTTCAAAATTTCAAAAACGGTCAAAAAATACTTTTGGGCCAAGGAGCGCCGGGAAACGTTCCAAAACCACATCAGGACTCTCGGAACCACCCAAATGTGCCAAAAAAGTTGACTTTTGGAAAAAGTCCATTTTTTACTTTTTCGTAAGGGGGGGTGGTTACGCATTTTTTCAAAATTTCAAAAACGGTCAAAAAATACTTTTGGGCCAAGGAGCGCCGGGAAACGTTCCAAAACCACATCAGGACTCTCGGCACCACCCAAATGTGCCAAAAAGTTGACTTTTGGAAAAAGTCAATTTTTGACTTTTTCGTAAGGGGGGGTGGTTACGCATTTTTTCAAATTTTCAAAAACGGTCAAAAACTACTTTTGGTCCAAAGAGCGCCGGGAAACGTTCCAAAATCACATCAGGACTCTCGGCACCACCCAAAGAAGCCAAAAATGTTGACTTTTGGAAAATGTCAATTTTTGACTTTTTCGTAAGGGGGGGTGGTTACGCATTTTTTCAAAATTTCAAAAACGGTCAAAAAATACTTTTGGGCCAAAGAGCGCCGGGAAACGTTCCAAAATCACATCAGGACTCTCGGAACCACCCAAATGTGCCAAAAAAGTTGACTTTTGGAAAAAGTCCATTTTTGACTTTTTCGTAAGGGGGGGTGGTTACGCATTTTTTCAAAATTTCAAAAACGGTCAAAAAATACTTTTGGGCCAAGGAGCGCCGGGAAACGTTACAAAACCACATCAGGACGCTCGGCATCACCCAAATGTGCCAAAAAAGTTGACTTTTGGAAAAAGTCAATTTTTGACTTTTTCGTAAGGGGGGGTGGTTACGCATTTTTTCAAAATTTCAAAAACGGTCAAAAAATACTTTTGGGCCAAAGAGCGCCGGGAAACGTTTCAAAACCACATCAGGACTCTCGGCACCACCCAAATGTGCCAAAAAAGTTGACTTTTGGAAAAAGTACATTTTTGACTTTTTCGTAAGGGGGGGTGGTTACGCATTTTTTCAAAATTTCAAAAACGGTCAAAAAATACTTTTGTGCCAAGGAGCGCCGGGAAACGTTCCAAAACCACATGAGGACTCTCGGAACCACCCAAATGTGCCAAAAAAGTTGACTTTTGGAAAAAGTCCATTTTTTACTTTTTCGTAAGGGGGGGTGGTTACGCATTTTTTCAAAATTTCAAAAACGGTCAAAAAATACTTTTGGGCCAAGGAGCGCCGGGAAACGTTCCAAAACCACATCAGGACTCTCGGCACCACCCAAATGTGCCAAAAAGTTGACTTTTGGAAAAAGTCAATTTTTGACTTTTTCGTAAGGGGGGGTGGTTACGCATTTTTTCAAAATTTCAAAAACGTTCAAAAAATACTTTTGGGCCAAGGAGCGCTGGGAAACGTTTCAAAACCACATCAGGACTCTCGGACCACCCAAATGTGCCAAAAAAGTTGACTTTTGGAAAAAGTACATTTTTGACTTTTTCGTAAGGGGGGGTGGTTACGCATTTTTTCAAAATTTCAAAAACGGTAAAAAAATACTTTTGGGCCAAGGAGCGCCGGGAAACGTTCCAAAACCACATCAGGACGCTCGGCACCACCCAAATGTGCCAAAAAAGTTGACTTTTGGAAAAAGTCTTTTTTTGACTTTTTCGTAAGGGGGGGTGGTTACGCATTTTTTCAAAATTTCAAAAACGGTCAAAAAATACTTTTGGGCCAAAGAGCACCGGGAAACGTTCCAAAATCACATCAGGACTCTCGGAAACACCCAAATGTGCCAAAAAAGTTGACTTTTGGAAAAAGTCAATTTTTGACTTTTTCGTAAGGGGGGGTGGTTACGCATTTTTTCAAAATTTCAAAAACGGTCAAAAAATACTTTTGGGCCAAAGAGCGCCGGGAAACGTTTCAAAACCACATCAGGACTCTCGGCAACACCCAAATGTGCCAAAAAAGTTGACTTTTGGAAAAAGTACATTTTTGACTTTTTCGTAAAGGGGGGTGGTTACGCATTTTTTCAAAATTTCAAAAACGGTCAAAAAATACTTTTTGGCCAAGGAGCGCCGGGAAACGTTCCAAAACCACATCAGGACTCTCGGCACCACCCAAATGTGCCAAAAAAGTTGACTTTTGCAAAAAGTCAGTTTTTGACTTTTTCGTAAGGGGAGGTGGTTACGCATTTTTTCAAATATCAAAAACGGTCAAAAAATACTTTTGGGCCAAGGAGCGCCGGGAAACGTTCCAAAACCACATCAGGACTCTCGGCACCACCCAAATGTGCCAAAAAGTTGACTTTTGGAAAAAGTCAATTTTTGACTTTTTCGTAAGGGGGGGTGGTTACGCATTTTTTCAAAACTTCAAAAACGGTCAAAAAATACTTTTGGGCCAAAGAGCGCCGGGATACGTTCGAAAACCACATCAGGACGCTCGGCACCACCCAAATGTGCCAAAAAAGTTGACTTTTGGAAAAAGTCATTTTTTGACTTTTTCGTAAGGGGGGGTGGTTACGCATTTTTTCAAAATTTCAAAAAAGGGTCAAAAAATACTTTTGGGCCAAAGAGCGCCGGGAAACGTTCCAAAATCACATCAGGACTCTCGGCACCACCCAAATGTGCCAAAAAAGTTGACTTTTGGAAAAAGTACATTTTTGACTTTTTCGTAAGGGGGGGTGCTTACGCATTTTTTCAAAATTTCAAAAACGGTCAAAAAATACTTTTGGGCCAAGGAGCACTGGGAAACGTTCCAAAACCACATCAGGACTCTCGGAACCACCCAAATGTGCCAAAAAAGTTGACTTTTGAAAAAAGTCCATTTTTGACTTTTTCGTAAGGGGGGGTGGTTACGCATTTTTTCAAAATTTCAAAAACGGTCAAAAAATACTTTTGGGCCAAGGAGCGCCGGGAAACGTTCCATAACCACATCAGGACTCTCGGAACCACCCAAATGTGCCAAAAAAGTTGACTTTTGAAAAAAGTCCATTTTTGACTTTTTCGTAAGGGGGGGTGGTTACGCATTTTTTCAAAATTTCAAAAACGGTCAAAAAATACTTTTGGGCCAAGGAGCGCCGGGAAACGTTCCATAACCACATCAGGACTCTCGGCACCACCCAAATGTGCCAAAAAGTTGACTTTTGGAAAAAGTCAATTTTTGACTTTTTCGTAAGGGGGGGTGGTTACGCATTTTTTCAAATTTTCAAAAACGGTCAAAAACTACTTTTGGTCCAAAGAGCGCCGGGAAACGTTCCAAAATCACATCAGGACTCTCGGCACCACCCAAAGAAGCCAAAAATGTTGACTTTTGGAAAATGTCAATTTTTGACTTTTTC
Source organism: Corythoichthys intestinalis (assembly GCF_030265065.1). Classification (NCBI taxonomy): domain Eukaryota; kingdom Metazoa; phylum Chordata; class Actinopteri; order Syngnathiformes; family Syngnathidae; genus Corythoichthys; species Corythoichthys intestinalis. The sequence continues at coordinate 15,918,145 of NC_080413.1, read as the reverse complement.
GTAAGGGGGGGTGGTTACGCATTTTTTCAAAATTTCAAAAACGGTCAAAAAATACTTTTGGGCCAAAGAGCGCCGGGAAACGTTCCAAAATCACATCAGGACTCTCGGAACCACCCAAATGTGCCAAAAAATTTGACTTTTGGAAAATGTCAATTTTTGACTTTTTCGTAAGGGGGGGTGGTTACGCATTTTTTCAAAATTTCAAAAACGGTCAAAAAATACTTTTGGGCCAAAGAGCGCCGGGAAACGTTTCAAAACCACATCAGGACTCTCGGCACCACCCAAATGTGCCAAAAAAGTTGACATTTGGAAAAAGTACATTTTTGACTTTTTCGTAAGGGGGGGTGCTTACGCATTTTTTCAAAATTTCAAAAACGGTCAAAAAATACTTTTGGGCCAAAGAGCGCCGGGAAACGTTCCAAAATCACATCAGGACTCTCGGCACCACCCAAATGTGCCCAAAAAGTTGACTTTTTCAAAAAGTCAGTTTTTGACTTTTTCGTAAGGGGGGGTGGTTACGCATTTTTTCAAAATTTAAAAAACGGTCAAAAAATACTTTTGGGCCAAGGAGCGCCGGGAAACGTTCCAAAACAACATCAGGACTCTCGGCACCACCCAAATGTGCCAAAAAAGTTGACTTTTGGAAAAAGTACATTTTTGACTTTTTCGTAAGGGGGGGTGGTTACGCAGTTTTTCAAAATTTCAAAAACGGTCAAAAAATACTTTTGAGCCAAAGAGCGCCGGGAAACGTTTCAAAACCACATCAGGACTCTCGGCACCACCCAAAGAAGCCAAAAATGTTGACTTTTGGAAAATGTCAATTTTTGACTTTTTCGTAAGGGGGGGTGGTTACGCATTTTTTCAAAATTTCAAAAACGGTCAAAAAATACTTTTGGGCCAAAGAGCGCCGGGAAACGTTCCAAAATCACATCAGGACTCTCGGAACCACCCAAATGTGCCAAAAAATTTGACTTTTGGAAAAAGCCCATTTTTGACTTTTTCGTAAGGGGGGGTGGTTACGCATTTTTTCAAAATTTCAAAAACGGTCAAAAAATACTTTTGGGCCAAGGAGCGCCGGGAAACGTTCCAAAACCACATCAGGACTCTCGGCACCACCCAAATGTGCCAAAAATGTTGACTTTTGGAAAAAGTCAATTTTTGACTTTTTCGTAAGGGGGGGGGGGGGGGTTACGCATTTTTTCAAAATTTCAAAAACGGTCAAAAAATACTTTTGGGCCAAAGAGCGCCGGGAAACATTCCAAAATCACATCAGGACTCTCGGAACTACCCAAATGTGCCAAAAAGTTGACTTTTGGAAAAAGTCAATTTTTGACTTTTTCGTAAGGGGGGGTGGTTACGCATTTTTTCAAAACTTCAAAAATGGTCAAAAAATACTTTTGGGCCAAAGAGCGCCGGGATACGTTCGAAAACCACATCAGGACGCTCGGCACCACCCAAATGTGCCAAAAAAGTTGATTTTTGGAAAAAGTCATTTTTTGACTTTTTCGTAAGGGGGTGTGGTTACGCATTTTTTCAAAATTTCAAAAAAGGGTCAAAAAATACTTTTGGGCCAAAGAGCGCCGGGAAACGTTCCAAAATCACATCAGGACTCTCGGCACCACCCTAATGTGCCAAAAAAGTTGACTTTTGGAAAAAGTACATTTTTGACTTTTTCGTAAGGGGGGGTGGTTACGCATTTTTTCAAAATTTCAAAAACGGTCAAAAAATACTTTTGGGCCAAGGAGCACCGGGAAACGTTCCAAAACCACATCAGGACTCTCGGAACCACCCAAATGTGCCAAAAAAGTTGACTTTTGAAAAAAGTCCATTTTTGACTTTTTCGTAAGGGGGGGTGGTTACGCATTTTTTCAAAATTTCAAAAACGGTCAAAAAATACTTTTGGACCAAGGAGCGCCGGGAAACGTTCCAAAACCACATCAGGACGCTCGGCACCACCCAAATGTGCCCAAAAAGTTGACTTTTTCAAAAAGTCAGTTTTTGACTTTTTCGTAAGGGGGGGTGGTTACGCATTTTTTCAAAATTTAAAAAACGGTCAAAAAATACTTTTGGGCCAAGGAGCGCCGGGAAACGTTCCAAAACAACATCAGGACTCTCGGCACCACCCAAATGTGCCAAAAAAGTTGACTTTTGGAAAAAGTACATTTTTGACTTTTTCGTAAGGGGGGGTGGTTACGCATTTTTTCAAAATTTCAAAAACGGTCAAAAAATACTTTTGAGCCAAAGAGCGCCGGGAAACGTTTCAAAACCACATCAGGACGCTCGGCACCACCCAAATGTGCCAAAAATGTTGACTTTTGGAAAATGTCAATTTTTGACTTTTTCGTAAGGGGGGGTGGTTACGCATTTTTTCAAATTTTCAAAAACGGTCAAAAACTACTTTTGGTCCAAAGAGCGCCGGGAAACGTTCCAAAATCACATCAGGACTCTCGGCACCACCCAAAGAAGCCAAAAATGTTGACTTTTGGAAAAAGCCCATTTTTGACTTTTTCATAAGGGGGGGTGGTTACGCATTTTTTCAAAATTTCAAAAACGGTCAAAAAATACTTTTGGGCCAAAGAGCGCCGGGAAACGTTTCAAAACCACATCAGGACTCTCGGAACCACCCAAATGTGCCAAAAAAGTTGACTTTTGGAAAAAGCCCATTTTTGACTTTTTCGTAAGGGGGGGTGGTTACGCATTTTTTCAAAATTTCAAAAACGGTCAAAAAATACTTTTGGGCCAAAGAGCGCCGGGAAACGTTTCAAAACCACATCAGGACTCTCGGCACCACCCAAATGTGCCAAAAAAGTTGACTTTTGGAAAAAGTACATTTTTGACTTTTTCGTAAGGGGGGGTGGTTACGCATTTTTTCAAAATTTCAAAAACGGTCAAAAAATACTTTTGAGCCAAAGAGCGCCGGGAAACGTTTCAAAACCACATCAGGACTCTCGGCACCACCCAAATGTGCCAAAAAAGTTGACTTTTGGAAAAAGTACATTTTTGACTTTTTCGTAAGGGGGGGTGGTTACGCATTTTTTCAAATTTTCAAAAACGGTCAAAAACTACTTTTGGTCCAAAGAGCGCCGGGAAACGTTCCAAAATCACATCAGGACTCTCGGCACCACCCAAAGAAGCCAAAAATGTTGACTTTTGGAAAATGTCAATTTTTGACTTTTTCGTAAGGGGGGGTGGTTACGCATTTTTTCAAAATTTCAAAAACGGTCAAAAAATACTTTTGGGCCAAAGAGCGCCGGGAAACGTTTCAAAACCACATCAGGACTCTCGGCACCACCCAAATGTGCCAAAAAAGTTGACTTTTGGAAAAAGTACATTTTTGACTTTTTCGTAAGGGGGGGTGGTTACGCATTTTTTCAAAATTTCAAAAACGGTCAAAAAATACTTTTGGGCCAAGGAGCGCCGGGAAACGTTCCAAAACCACATCAGGACTCTCGGAACCACCCAAATGTGCCAAAAAAGTTGACTTTTGGAAAAAGTCCATTTTTTACTTTTTCGTAAGGGGGGGTGGTTACGCATTTTTTCAAAATTTCAAAAACGGTCAAAAAATACTTTTGGGCCAAGGAGCGCCGGGAAACGTTACAAAACCACATCAGGACGCTCGGCATCACCCAAATGTGCCAAAAAAGTTGACTTTTGGAAAAAGTCAATTTTTGACTTTTTCGTAAGGGGGGGTGGTTACGCATTTTTTCAAAATTTCAAAAACGGTCAAAAAATACTTTTGGGCCAAAGAGCGCCGGGAAACGTTTCAAAACCACATCAGGACTCTCGGCACCACCCAAATGTGCCAAAAAAGTTGACTTTTGGAAAAAGTACATTTTTGACTTTTTCGTAAGGGGGGGGTGGTTACGCATTTTTTCAAAATTTCAAAAACGGTCAAAAAATACTTTTGGGCCAAGGAGCGCCGGGAAACGTTCCAAAACCACATCAGGACTCTCGGAACCACCCAAATGTGCCAAAAAAGTTGACTTTTGGAAAAAGTCCATTTTTTACTTTTTCGTAAGGGGGGGTGGTTACGCATTTTTTCAAAATTTCAAAAACGGTCAAAAAATACTTTTGGGCCAAGGAGCGCCGGGAAACGTTCCAAAACCACATCAGGACTCTCGGCACCACCCAAATGTGACAAAAAGTTGACTTTTGGAAAAAGTCCATTTTTGACTTTTTCGTAAGGGGGGGTGGTTACGCATTTTTTCAAAATTTCAAAAACGGTCAAAAAATACTTTTGGGCCAAAGAGCGCCGGGAAACGTTTCAAAACCACATCAGGACTCTCGGCACCACCCAAATGTGCCAAAAAAGTTGACTTTTGGAAAAAGTCAATTTTTGACTTTTTCGTAAGGGGGGGTGGTTACGCATTTTTTCAAAATTTCAAAAACGGTCAAAAAATACTTTTGGGCCAAGTAGCGCCGGGAAACGTTCCAAAACCACATCAGGACTCTCGGCACCACCCAAATGTGCCAAAAAGTTGACTTTTGGAAAAAGTACATTTTTGACTTTTTCGTAAGGGGGGGTGGTTACGCATTTTTTCAAAATTTCAAAAAGGGTCAAAAAATACTTTTGGGCCAAGGAGCGCCGGGAAACGTTCCAAAACCACATCAGGACGCTCGGCACCACCCAAATGTGCCAAAAAAGTTGACTTTTAGAAAAAGTCATTTTTTGACTTTTTCGTAAGGGGGGGTGGTTACGCATTTTTTCAAAATTTCAAAAACTGTCAAAAAATACTTTTGGGCCAAAGAGCGCCGGGAAACGTTCCAAAATTACATCAGGACTCTCGGAACCACCCAAATGTGCCAAAAAAGTTGACTTTTGGAAAAAGCCCATTTTTGACTTTTTCGTAAGGGGGGGTGGTTACGCATTTTTTCAAAATTTCAAAAACGGTCAAAAAATACTTTTGGGCCAAAGAGCGCCGGGAAACGTTCCAAAATCACATCAGGACTCTCGGCACCACCCAAAGAAGCCAAAAATGTTGACTTTTGGAAAATGTCAATTTTTGACTTTTTCGTAAGGGGGGGTGGTTACGCATTTTTTCAAAATTTCAAAAACGGTCAAAAAATACTTTTGGGCCAAAGAGCGCCGGGAAACGTTCCAAAATCACATCAGGACTCTCGGAACCACCCAAATGTGCCAGAAAATTTGACTTTTGGAAAAAGCCCATTTTTGACTTTTTCGTAAGGGGGGGTGGTTACGCATTTTTTCAAAATTTCAAAAACGGTCAAAAAATACTTTTGGGCCAAAGAGCGCCGGGAAACGTTTCAAAACCACATCAGGACTCTCGGCACCACCCAAATGTGCCAAAAAAGTTGACTTTTGGAAAAAGTCCATTTTTGACTTTTTCGTAAGGGGGGGTGGTTACGCATTTTTTCAAAATTTCAAAAACGGTCAAAAAATACTTTTGGGCCAAGGAGCGCCGGGAAACGTTACAAAACCACATCAGGACGCTCGGCATCACCCAAATGTGCCAAAAAAGTTGACTTTTGGAAAAAGTCAATTTTTGACTTTTTCGTAAGGGGGGGTGGTTACGCATTTTTTCAAAATTTCAAAAACGGTCAAAAAATACTTTTGGGCCAAAGAGCGCCGGGAAACGTTTCAAAACCACATCAGGACTCTCGGCACCACCCAAATGTGCCAAAAAAGTTGACTTTTGGAAAAAGTCCATTTTTGACTTTTTCGTAAGGGGGGGTGGTTACGCATTTTTTCAAAATTTCAAAAACGGTCAAAAAATACTTTTGGGCCAAGGAGCGCCAGGAAACGTTCCAAAACCACATCAGGACTCTCGGAACCACCCAAATGTGCCAAAAAAGTTGACTTTTGGAAAAAGTCCATTTTTTACTTTTTCGTAAGGGGGGGTGGTTACGCATTTTTTCAAAATTTCAAAAACGGTCAAAAAATACTTTTGGGCCAAGGAGCGCCGGGAAACGTTCCAAAACAACATCAGGACTCTCGGCACCACCCAAATGTGCCAAAAAGTTGACTTTTGGAAAAAGTCAATTTTTGACTTTTTCGTAAGGGGGGGTGGTTACGCATTTTTTCAAATTTTCAAAAACGGTCAAAAACTACTTTTTGTCCAAAGAGCACCGGGAAACGTTCCAAAATCACATCAGGACTCTCGGCACCACCCAAATGTGCCAAAAATGTTGACTTTTGGAAAAAGCCCATTTTTGACTTTTTCGTAAGGGGGGGGTGGTTACGCATTTTTTCAAAATTTCAAAAACGGTCAAAAAATACTTTTGGGCCAAAGAGCGCCGGGAAACGTTCCAAAATCACATCAGGACTCTCGGCACCACCCAAATGTGCCAAAAAAGTTGACTTTTGGAAAAAGTCATTTTTTGACTTTTTCGTAAGGGGGGGTGGTTACGCATTTTTTCAAAATTTCAAAAAAGGGTCAAAAAATACTTTTGGGCCAAAGAGCGCCGGGAAACGTTCCAAAATCACATCAGGACTCTCGGCACCACCCAAATGTGCCAAAAAGTTGACTTTTGGAAAAAGTCATTTTTTGACTTTTTCGTAAGGGGGGGTGGTTACGCATTTTTTCAAAATTTCAAAAAAGGGTCAAAAAATACTTTTGGGCCAAAGAGCGCCGGGAAACGTTCCAAAATCACATCAGGACTCTCGGCACCACCCAAATGTGCCAAAAAAGTTGACTTTTGGAAAAATTACATTTTTGACTTTTTCGTAAGGGGGGGTGGTTACGCATTTTTTCAAAATTTCAAAAACGGTCAAAAAATACTTTTGGGCCAAGGAGCACCGGGAAACGTTCCAAAACCACATCAGGACTCTCGGAACCTCCCAAATGTGCCAAAAAAGTTGACTTTTGAAAAAAGTCCATTTTTGACTTTTTCGTAAGGGGGGGTGGTTACGCATTTTTTCAAAATTTCAAAAACGGTCAAAAAATACTTTTGGGCCAAGGAGCGCCGGGAAACGTTCCAAAACCACATCAGGACGCTCGGCACCACCCAAATGTGCCAAAAAAGTTGACTTTTGCAAAAAGTCAGTTTTTGACTTTTTCGTAAGGGGGGGTGGTTACGCATTTTTTCAAAATTTCAAAAACGGTCAAAAAATACTTTTGGGCCAAGGAGCGCCGGGAAACGTTCCAAAACAACATCAGGACTCTCGGCACCACCCAAATGTGCCAAAAAGTTGACTTTTGGAAAAAGTCAATTTTTGACTTTTTCGTAAGGGGGGGTGGTTACGCATTTTTTCAAAATTTCAAAAACGGTCAAAAAATACTTTTGGGCCAAAGAGCGCCGGGAAACGTTCCAAAATCACATCAGGACTCTCTGAACCACCCAAAGATGCCAAAAAAGTTGACTTTTGGAAAAAGTCAATTTTTGACTTTTTCGTAAGGGGGGGTGGTTACGCATTTTTTCAAAACTTCAAAAACGGTCAAAAAATACTTTTGGGCCAAGGAGCGCCGGGAAACGTTCCAAAACAACATCAGGACTCTCGGCACCACCCAAATGTGCCAAAAAGTTGACTTTTGGAAAAAGTCATTTTTTGACTTTTTCGTAAGGGGGGGTGGTTACGCATTTTTTCAAAATTTCAAAAAAGGGTCAAAAAATACTTTTGGGCCAAAGAGCGCCGGGAAACGTTCCAAAATCACATCAGGACTCTCGGCACCACCCAAATGTGCCAAAAAAGTTGACTTTTGGAAAAAGTACATTTTTGACTTTTTCGTAAGGGGGGGTGGTTACGCATTTTTTCAAAATTTCAAAAACGGTCAAAAAATACTTTTGGGCCAAGGAGCACCGGGAAACGTTCCAAAACCACATCAGGACTCTCGGAACCTCCCAAATGTGCCAAAAAAGTTGACTTTTGAAAAAAGTCCATTTTTGACTTTTTCGTAAGGGGGGGTGGTTACGCATTTTTTCAAAATTTCAAAAACGGTCAAAAAATACTTTTGGGCCAAGGAGCGCCGGGAAACGTTCCAAAACCACATCAGGACGCTCGGCACCACCCAAATGTGCCAAAAAAGTTGACTTTTGCAAAAAGTCAGTTTTTGACTTTTTCGTAAGGGGGGGTGGTTACGCATTTTTTCAAAATTTCAAAAACGGTCAAAAAATACTTTTGGGCCAAGGAGCGCCGGGAAACGTTCCAAAACAACATCAGGACTCTCGGCACCACCCAAATGTGCCAAAAAGTTGACTTTTGGAAAAAGTCAATTTTTGACTTTTTCGTAAGGGGGGGTGGTTACGCATTTTTTCAAATTTTCAAAAACGGTCAAAAAATACTTTTGGGCCAAAGAGCGCCGGGAAACGTTCCAAAATCACATCAGGACTCTCTGAACCACCCAAAGATGCCAAAAAAGTTGACTTTTGGAAAAAGTCAATTTTTGACTTTTTCGTAAGGGGGGGTGGTTACGCATTTTTTCAAAATTTCAAAAACGGTCAAAAAATACTTTTGGGCCAAAGAGCGCCGGGAAACGTTTCAAAACCACATCAGGACTCTCGGATCCACCCAAATGTGCCAAAAAAGTTGACTTTTGCAAAAAGTACATTTTTGACTTTTTCGTAAGGGGGGGTGGTTACGCATTTTTTCAAAATTTCAAAAACGGTCAAATTAATACTTTTGGGCCAAGGAGCGCCGGGAAACGTTCCAAAATCACATCAGGACTCTCGGCACCACCCAAAGAAGCCAAAAATGTTGACTTTTGGAAAAAGTCAATTTTTGACTTTTTCGTAAAGGGGGGTGGTTACGCATTTTTTCAAAATTTCAAAAACGGTCAAAAAATACTTTTGGGCCAATGAGCGCCGGGAAACGTTCCAAAATCACATCAGGACTCTCGGCACCACCCAAAGAAGCCAAAAATGTTGACTTTTGGAAAAAGTCAATTTTTGACTTTTTCGTAAGGGGGGGTGGTTACGCATTTTTTCAAAATTTCAAAAAAGGGTCAAAAAATACTTTTGGGCCAAAGAGCGCCGGGAAACGTTCCAAAATCACATCAGGACTCTCGGCACCACCCAAATGTGCCAAAAAAGTTGACTTTTGGAAAAATTACATTTTTGACTTTTTCGTAAGGGGGGGTGGTTACGCATTTTTTCAAAATTTCAAAAACGGTCAAAAAATACTTTTGGGCCAAGGAGCACCGGGAAACGTTCCAAAACCACATCAGGACTCTCGGAACCTCCCAAATGTGCCAAAAAAGTTGACTTTTGAAAAAAGTCCATTTTTGACTTTTTCGTAAGGGGGGGTGGTTACGCATTTTTTCAAAATTTCAAAAACGGTCAAAAAATACTTTTGGGCCAAGGAGCGCCGGGAAACGTTCCAAAACCACATCAGGACGCTCGGCACCACCCAAATGTGCCAAAAAAGTTGACTTTTGCAAAAAGTCAGTTTTTGACTTTTTCGTAAGGGGGGGTGGTTACGCATTTTTTCAAAATTTCAAAAACGGTCAAAAAATACTTTTGGGCCAAGGAGCGCCGGGAAACGTTCCAAAACAACATCAGGACTCTCGGCACCACCCAAATGTGCCAAAAAGTTGACTTTTGGAAAAAGTCAATTTTTGACTTTTTCGTAAGGGGGGGTGGTTACGCATTTTTTCAAAATTTCAAAAACGGTCAAAAAATACTTTTGGGCCAAAGAGCGCCGGGAAACGTTCCAAAATCACATCAGGACTCTCTGAACCACCCAAAGATGCCAAAAAAGTTGACTTTTGGAAAAAGTCAATTTTTGACTTTTTCGTAAGGGGGGGTGGTTACGCATTTTTTCAAAATTTCAAAAACGGTCAAAAAATACTTTTGGGCCAAAGAGCGCCGGGAAACGTTTCAAAACCACATCAGGACTCTCGGATCCACCCAAATGTGCCAAAAAAGTTGACTTTTGCAAAAAGTACATTTTTGACTTTTTCGTAAGGGGGGGTGGTTACGCATTTTTTCAAAATTTCAAAAACGGTCAAATTAATACTTTTGGGCCAAGGAGCGCCGGGAAACGTTCCAAAATCACATCAGGACTCTCGGCACCACCCAAAGAAGCCAAAAATGTTGACTTTTGGAAAAAGTCAATTTTTGACTTTTTCGTAAAGGGGGGTGGTTACGCATTTTTTCAAAATTTCAAAAACGGTCAAAAAATACTTTTGGGCCAATGAGCGCCGGGAAACGTTCCAAAATCACATCAGGACTCTCGGCACCACCCAAAGAAGCCAAAAATGTTGACTTTTGGAAAAAGTCAATTTTTGACTTTTTCGTAAGGGGGGGTGGTTACGCATTTTTTCAAAATTTCAAAAACGGTCAAAAAATACTTTTGTGCCAAAGAGCGCCGGGAAACGTTCCAAAACCACATCAGGACTCTCGGAACCACCCAAATGTGCCAAAAAAGTTGACTTTTGAAAAAAGTCCATTTTTGACTTTTTCGTAAGGGGGGGTGGTTACGCATTTTTTCAAAATTTCAAAAACGGTCAAAAAAATAATTTTTGGCCAAGGAGCGCCGGGAAACGTTCCAAAACCACATCAGGACGCTCGGCACCACCCAAATGTGCCAAAAAAGTTGACTTTTGCAAAAAGTCAGTTTTTGACTTTTTCGTAAGGGGAGGTGGTTACGCATTTTTTCAAATTTTCAAAAACGGTCAAAAAATACTTTTGGGCCAAGGAGCGCCGGGAAACTTTCCAAAACCACATCAGGACTCTCGGCACCACCCAAATGTGCCAAAAAGTTGACTTTTGGAAAAAGTCATTTTTTGACTTTTTCGTAAGGGGGGGTGGTTACGCATTTTTTCAAAATTTCAAAAAAGGGTCAAAAAATACTTTTGGGCCAAAGAGCGCCGGGAAACGTTCCAAAATCACATCAGGACTCTCGGCACCACCCAAATGTGCCAAAAAAGTTGACTTTTGGAAAAATTACATTTTTGACTTTTTCGTAAGGGGGGGTGGTTAAGCATTTTTTCAAAATTTCAAAAACGGTCAAAAAATACTTTTGAGCCAAGGAGCACCGGGAAACGTTCCAAAACCACATCAGGACTCTCGGAACCACCCAAATGTGCCAAAAAAGTTGACTTTTGAAAAAAGTCCATTTTTGACTTTTTCGTAAGGGGGGGTGGTTACGCATTTTTTCAAAATTTCAAAAACGGTCAAAAAATACTTTTGGGCCAAGGAGCGCCGGGAAACGTTCCAAAACCACATCAGGACGCTCGGCACCACCCAAATGTGCCAAAAAAGTTGAGTTTTGGAAAAAGTCAATTTTTGACTTTTTCGTAAGGGGGGGTGGTTACGCATTTTTTCAAAATTTCAAAAACGGTCAAAAACTACTTTTGGTCCAAAGAGCGCCGGGAAACGTTCCAAAATCACATCAGGACTCTCGGCACCACCCAAAGAAGCCAAAAATGTTGACTTTTGGAAAATGTCGATTTTTGACTTTTTCGTAAGGGGGGGTGGTTACGCATTTTTTCAAAATTTCAAAAACGGTCAAAAAATACTTTTGGGCCAAAGTGCGCCGGGAAACGTTCCAAAATCACATCAGGACTCTCGGAACCACCCAAATGTGCCAAAAAATTTGACTTTTGGAAAAAGCCCATTTTTGACTTTTTCGTAAGGGGGGATGGTTACGCATTTTTTCAAAATTTCAAAAACGGTCAAAAAATACTTTTGGGCCAAAGAGCGCCGGGAAACGTTTCAAAACCACATCAGGACTCTCGGCACCACCCAAATGTGCCAAAAAAGTTGACTTTTGGAAAAAGTACATTTTTGACTTTTTCGTAAGGGGGGGTGGTTACGCATTTTTTCAAAATTTCAAAAACGGTCAAAAAATACTTTTGGGCCAAAGAGCGCCGGGAAACGTTTCAAAACCACATCAGGACTCTCGGCACCACCCAAATGTGCCAAAAAAGTTGACTTTTGGAAAAAGTCCATTTTTGACTTTTTCGTAAGGGGGGGTGGTTACGCATTTTTTCAAAATTTCAAAAACGGTCAAAAAATACTTTTGGGCCAAGGAGCGCCGGGAAACGTTCCAAAACCACATCAGGACTCTCGGCACCACCCAAATGTGCCCAAAAAGTTGACTTTTGGAAAAAGTCCATTTTTGACTTTTTCGTAAGGGGGGGTGGTTACGCATTTTTTCAAAATTTCAAAAACGGTCAAAAAATACTTTTGGGCCAAGGAGCGCCGGGAAACGTTCCAAAACCACATCAGGACTCTCGGAACCACCCAAATGTGCCAAAAAAGTTGACTTTTGGAAAAAGTCCATTTTTTACTTTTTCGTAAGGGGGGGTGGTTACGCATTTTTTCAAAATTTCAAAAACGGTCAAAAAATACTTTTGGGCCAAGGAGCGCCGGGAAACGTTCCAAAACCACATCAGGACTCTCGGCACCACCCAAATGTGCCCAAAAAGTTGACTTTTGGAAAAAGTCCATTTTTGACTTTTTCGTAAGGGGGGGTGGTTACGCATTTTTTCAAAATTTCAAAAACGGTCAAAAAATACTTTTGGGCCAAGGAGCGCCGGGAAACGTTCCAAAACCACATCAGGACTCTCGGAACCACCCAAATGTGCCAAAAAAGTTGACTTTTGGAAAAAGTCCATTTTTTACTTTTTCGTAAGGGGGGGTGGTTACGCATTTTTTCAAAATTTCAAAAACGGTCAAAAAATACTTTTGGGCCAAGGAGCGCCGGGAAACGTTCCAAAACCACATCAGGACTCTCGGCACCACCTAAATGTGCCAAAAAGTTGACTTTTGGAAAAAGTCCATTTTTGACTTTTTCGTAAGGGGGGGTGGTTACGCATTTTTTCAAAATTTCAAAAACGGTCAAAAAATACTTTTGGGCCAAGGAGCGCCGGGAAACGTTCCAAAACCACATCAGGACTCTCGGAACCACCCAAATGTGCCAAAAAAGTTGACTTTTGGAAAAAGTCAATTTTTTACTTTTTCGTAAGGGGGGGTGGTTACGCATTTTTTCAAAATTTCAAAAACGGTCAAAAAATACTTTTGGGCCAAGGAGCGCCGGGAAACGTTCCAAAACCACATCAGGACTCTCGGCACCACCCAAATGTGCCAAAAAGTTGACTTTTGGAAAAAGTCCATTTTTGACTTTTTCGTAAGGGGGGGTGGTTACGCATTTTTTCAAAATTTCAAAAACGGTCAAAAAATACTTTTGGGCCAAAGAGCGCCGGGAAACGTTTCAAAACCACATCAGGACTCTCGGCACCACCCAAATGTGCCAAAAAAGTTGACTTTTGGAAAAAGTACATTTTTGACTTTTTCGTAAGGGGGGGTGGTTACGCATTTTTTCAAAATTTCAAAAACGGTCAAAAAATACTTTTGGGCCAAGGAGCGCCGGGAAACGTTCCAAAACCACATCAGGACTCTCGGCACCACCCAAATGTGCCAAAAAGTTGACTTTTGGAAAAAGTCAATTTTTGACTTTTTCGTAAGGGGGGGTGGTTACGCATTTTTTCAAAATTTCAAAAAGGGTCAAAAAATACTTTTGGGCCAAGGAGCGCCGGGAAACGTTCTAAAACCACATCAGGACGCTCGGCACCACCCAAATGTGCCAAAAAAGTTGACTTTTAGAAAAAGTCATTTTTTGACTTTTTCGTAAGGGGGGGTGGTTACGCATTTTTTCAAAATTTCAAAAACTGGCAAAAAATACTTTTGGGCCAAAGAGCGCCGGGAAACGTTCAAAATCACATCAGGACTCTCGGAAACACCCAAATGTGCCAAAAAAGTTGACTTTTGGAAAAAGTCCATTTTTGACTTTTTCGTAAGGGGGGGTGGTTAATCATTTTTTCAAAATTTCAAAAACGGTCAAAAAATGCTTTTGGGCCAAAGAGCGCCGGGAAACGTTTCAAAACCACATCAGGACTCTCTGCACCACCCAAATGTGCCAAAAAAGTTGACTTTTGCAAAAAGTCAGTTTTTGACTTTTTCGTAAGGGGGGGTGGTTACGCATTTTTTCAAAATTTCAAAAACGGTCAAAAAATACTTTTGGGCCAAGGAGCGCCGGGAAACGTTCCAAAACAACATCAGGACTCTCGGCACCACCCAAATGTGCCAAAAAGTTGACTTTTGGAAAAAGTCAATTTTTGACTTTTTCGTAAGGGGGGGTGGTTACGCATTTTTTCAAATTTTCAAAAACGGTCAAAAACTACTTTTGGTCCAAAGAGCGCCGGGAAACGTTCCAAAATCACATCAAGACTCTGGGCACCACCCAAAGAAGCCAAAAATGTTGACTTTTGGAAAATGTCAATTTTTGACTTTTTCGTAAGGGGGGGTGGTTACGCATTTTTTCAAAATTTCCAAAACGGTCAAAAAATACTTTTGGGCCAAAGAGCGCCGGGAAACGTTCCAAAATTACATCAGGACTCTCGGAACCACCCAAATGTGCCAAAAATTTTGACTTTTGGAAAAAGTCCATTTTTGACTTTTTCGTAAGGGGGGGTGGTTACGCATTTTTTCAAAATTTCAAAAACGGTCAAAAAATACTTTTGGGCCAAAGAGCGCCGGGAAACGTTCCAAAATCACATCAGGACTCTCGGAACCACCCAAAGATGCCAAAAAAGTTGACTTTTGGAAAAAGTCAATTTTTGACTTTTTCGTAAGGGGGGGTGGTTACGCATTTTTTCAAAATTTCAAAAACGGTCAAAAAATACTTTTGGGCCAAAGAGCGCCGGGAAACGTTTCAAAACCACATCAGGACTCTCGGATCCACCCAAATGTGCCAAAAAAGTTGACTTTTGCAAAAAGTACATTTTTGACTTTTTCGTAAGGGGGGGTGGTTACGCATTTTTTCAAAATTTCAAAAACGGTCAAATTAATACTTTTGGGCCAAGGAGCGCCGGGAAACGTTCCAAAATCACATCAGGACTCTCGGCACCACCCAAAGAAGCCAAAAATGTTGACTTTTGGAAAAAGTCCATTTTTGACTTTTTCGTAAGGGGGGGTGGTTACGCATTTTTTCAAAATTTCAAAAACGGTCAAAAAATACTTTTGGGCCAATGAGCGCCGGGAAACGTTCCAAAATCACATCAGGACTCTCGGCACCACCCAAAGAAGCCAAAAATGTTGACTTTTGGAAAAAGTCAATTTTTGACTTTTTCGTAAGGGGGGGTGGTTACGCATTTTTTCAAAATTTCAAAAACGGTCAAAAAATACTTTTGTGCCAAAGAGCGCCGGGAAACGTTCCAAAACCACATCAGGACTCTCGAAACCACCCAAATGAGCCAAAAAAGTTGACTTTTGAAAAAAGTCCATTTTTGACTTTTTCGTAAGGGGGGGTGGTTACGCATTTTTTCAAAATTTCAAAAACGGTCAAAAAATACTTTTGGGCCAAAGAGCGCCGGGAAACGTTTCAAAACCACATCAGGACTCTCGGCAACACCCAAATGTGCCAAAAAAGTTGACTTTTGGAAAAAGTACATTTTTGACTTTTTCGTAAGGGGGGGTGGTTACGCATTTTTTCAAAATTTCAAAAACGGTCAAAAAATACTTTTGGGCCAAGGAGCGCCGGGAAACGTTCCAAAACCACATCAGGACGCTCGGCACCACCCAAATGTGCCAAAAAAGTTGAGTTTTGGAAAAAGTCAATTTTTGACTTTTTCGTAAGGGGGGGTGGTTACGCATTTTTTCAAAATTTCAAAAACGGTCAAAAACTACTTTTGGTCCAAAGAGCGCCGGGAAACGTTCCAAAATCACATCAGGACTCTCGGCACCACCCAAAGAAGCCAAAAATGTTGACTTTTGGAAAATGTCAATTTTTGACTTTTTCGTAAGGGGGGGTGGTTACGCATTTTTTCAAAATTTCAAAAACGGTCAAAAAATACTTTTGGGCCAAAGTGCGCCGGGAAACGTTCCAAAATCACATCAGGACTCTCGGAACCACCCAAATGTGCCAAAAAATTTGACTTTTGGAAAAAGCCCATTTTTGACTTTTTCGTAAGGGGGGATGGTTACGCATTTTTTCAAAATTTCAAAAACGGTCAAAAAATACTTTTGGGCCAAAGAGCGCCGGGAAACGTTTCAAAACCACATCAGGACTCTCGGCACCACCCAAATGTGCCAAAAAAGTTGACTTTTGGAAAAAGTACATTTTTGACTTTTTCGTAAGGGGGGGTGGTTACGCATTTTTTCAAAATTTCAAAAACGGTCAAAAAATACTTTTGGGCCAAAGAGCGCCGGGAAACGTTTCAAAACCACATCAGGACTCTCGGCACCACCCAAATGTGCCAAAAAAGTTGACTTTTGGAAAAAGTCCATTTTTGACTTTTTCGTAAGGGGGGGTGGTTACGCATTTTTTCAAAATTTCAAAAACGGTCAAAAAATACTTTTGGGCCAAGGAGCGCCGGGAAACGTTCCAAAACCACATCAGGACTCTCGGCACCACCCAAATGTGCCCAAAAAGTTGACTTTTGGAAAAAGTCCATTTTTGACTTTTTCGTAAGGGGGGGTGGTTACGCATTTTTTCAAAATTTCAAAAACGGTCAAAAAATACTTTTGGGCCAAGGAGCGCCGGGAAACGTTCCAAAACCACATCAGGACTCTCGGAACCACCCAAATGTGCCAAAAAAGTTGACTTTTGGAAAAAGTCCATTTTTTACTTTTTCGTAAGGGGGGGTGGTTACGCATTTTTTCAAAATTTCAAAAACGGTCAAAAAATACTTTTGGGCCAAGGAGCGCCGGGAAACGTTCCAAAACCACATCAGGACTCTCGGCACCACCTAAATGTGCCAAAAAGTTGACTTTTGGAAAAAGTCCATTTTTGACTTTTTCGTAAGGGGGGGTGGTTACGCATTTTTTCAAAATTTCAAAAACGGTCAAAAAATACTTTTGGGCCAAGGAGCGCCGGGAAACGTTCCAAAACCACATCAGGACTCTCGGAACACCCCAAATGTGCCAAAAAAGTTGACTTTTGGAAAAAGTCAATTTTTTACTTTTTCGTAAGGGGGGGTGGTTACGCATTTTTTCAAAATTTCAAAAACGGTCAAAAAATACTTTTGGGCCAAGGAGCGCCGGGAAACGTTCCAAAACCACATCAGGACTCTCGGCACCACCCAAATGTGCCAAAAAGTTGACTTTTGGAAAAAGTCCATTTTTGACTTTTTCGTAAGGGGGGGTGGTTACGCATTTTTTCAAAATTTCAAAAACGGTCAAAAAATACTTTTGGGCCAAAGAGCGCCGGGAAACGTTTCAAAACCACATCAGGACTCTCGGCACCACCCAAATGTGCCAAAAAAGTTGACTTTTGGAAAAAGTACATTTTTGACTTTTTCGTAAGGGGGGGTGGTTACGCATTTTTTCAAAATTTCAAAAACGGTCAAAAAATACTTTTGGGCCAAGGAGCGCCGGGAAACGTTCCAAAACCACATCAGGACTCTCGGCACCACCCAAATGTGCCAAAAAGTTGACTTTTGGAAAAAGTCAATTTTTGACTTTTTCGTAAGGGGGGGTGGTTACGCATTTTTTCAAAATTTCAAAAAGGGTCAAAAAATACTTTTGGGCCAAGGAGCGCCGGGAAACGTTCTAAAACCACATCAGGACGCTCGGCACCACCCAAATGTGCCAAAAAAGTTGACTTTTAGAAAAAGTCATTTTTTGACTTTTTCGTAAGGGGGGGTGGTTACGCATTTTTTCAAAATTTCAAAAACTGGCAAAAAATACTTTTGGGCCAAAGAGCGCCGGGAAACGTTCAAAATCACATCAGGACTCTCGGAAACACCCAAATGTGCCAAAAAAGTTGACTTTTGGAAAAAGTCCATTTTTGACTTTTTCGTAAGGGGGGGTGGTTAATCATTTTTTCAAAATTTCAAAAACGGTCAAAAAATGCTTTTGGGCCAAAGAGCGCCGGGAAACGTTTCAAAACCACATCAGGACTCTCTGCACCACCCAAATGTGCCAAAAAAGTTGACTTTTGCAAAAAGTCAGTTTTTGACTTTTTCGTAAGGGGGGGTGGTTACGCATTTTTTCAAAATTTCAAAAACGGTCAAAAAATACTTTTGGGCCAAGGAGCGCCGGGAAACGTTCCAAAACAACATCAGGACTCTCGGCACCACCCAAATGTGCCAAAAAGTTGACTTTTGGAAAAAGTCAATTTTTGACTTTTTCGTAAGGGGGGGTGGTTACGCATTTTTTCAAATTTTCAAAAACGGTCAAAAACTACTTTTGGTCCAAAGAGCGCCGGGAAACGTTCCAAAATCACATCAAGACTCTGGGCACCACCCAAAGAAGCCAAAAATGTTGACTTTTGGAAAATGTCAATTTTTGACTTTTTCGTAAGGGGGGGTGGTTACGCATTTTTTCAAAATTTCCAAAACGGTCAAAAAATACTTTTGGGCCAAAGAGCGCCGGGAAACGTTCCAAAATTACATCAGGACTCTCGGAACCACCCAAATGTGCCAAAAATTTTGACTTTTGGAAAAAGTCCATTTTTGACTTTTTCGTAAGGGGGGGTGGTTACGCATTTTTTCAAAATTTCAAAAACGGTCAAAAAATACTTTTGGGCCAAAGAGCGCCGGGAAACGTTCCAAAATCACATCAGGACTCTCGGAACCACCCAAAGATGCCAAAAAAGTTGACTTTTGGAAAAAGTCAATTTTTGACTTTTTCGTAAGGGGGGGTGGTTACGCATTTTTTCAAAATTTCAAAAACGGTCAAAAAATACTTTTGGGCCAAAGAGCGCCGGGAAACGTTTCAAAACCACATCAGGACTCTCGGATCCACCCAAATGTGCCAAAAAAGTTGACTTTTGCAAAAAGTACATTTTTGACTTTTTCGTAAGGGGGGGTGGTTACGCATTTTTTCAAAATTTCAAAAACGGTCAAATTAATACTTTTGGGCCAAGGAGCGCCGGGAAACGTTCCAAAATCACATCAGGACTCTCGGCACCACCCAAAGAAGCCAAAAATGTTGACTTTTGGAAAAAGTCCATTTTTGACTTTTTCGTAAGGGGGGGTGGTTACGCATTTTTTCAAAATTTCAAAAACGGTCAAAAAATACTTTTGGGCCAATGAGCGCCGGGAAACGTTCCAAAATCACATCAGGACTCTCGGCACCACCCAAAGAAGCCAAAAATGTTGACTTTTGGAAAAAGTCAATTTTTGACTTTTTCGTAAGGGGGGGTGGTTACGCATTTTTTCAAAATTTCAAAAACGGTCAAAAAATACTTTTGGGCCAAAGAGCGCCGGGAAACGTTCCAAAACCACATCAGGACTCTCGAAACCACCCAAATGTGCCAAAAAAGTTGACTTTTGAAAAAAGTCCATTTTTGACTTTTTCGTAAGGGGGGGTGGTTACGCATTTTTTCAAAATTTCAAAAACGGTCAAAAAATACTTTTGGGCCAAAGAGCGCCGGGAAACGTTTCAAAACCACATCAGGACTCTCGGCAACACCCAAATGTGCCAAAAAAGTTGACTTTTGGAAAAAGTACATTTTTGACTTTTTCGTAAGGGGGGGTGGTTACGCATTTTTTCAAAATTTCAAAAACGGTCAAAAAATACTTTTGGGCCAAGGAGCACCGGGAAACGTTCCAAAACCACATCAGGACTCTCGGAACCACCCAAATGTGCCAAAAAAGTTGACTTTTGAAAAAAGTCCATTTTTGACTTTTTCGTAAGGGGGGGTGGTTACGCATTTTTTCAAAATTTCAAAAACGGTCAAAAAATACTTTTGGGCCAAGGAGCACCGGGAAACGTTCCAAAACCACATCAGGACTCTCGGCACCACCCAAATGTCCCAAAAAGTTGACTTTTGGAAAAAGTCCATTTTTGACTTTTTCGTAAGGGGGGGTGGTTACGCATTTTTTCAAAATTTCAAAAACGGTCAAAAAATACTTTTGGGCCAAAGAGCGCCGGGAAACGTTTCAAAACCACATCAGGACTCTCGGCACCACCCAAATGTGCCAAAAAAGTTGACTTTTGGAAAAAGTACATTTTTGACTTTTTCGTAAGGGGGGGTGGTTACGCATTTTTTCAAAACTTCAAAAACGGTCAAAAAATACTTTTGGGCCAAAGAGCGCCGGGATACGTTCGAAAACCACATCAGGACGCTCGGCACCACCCAAATGTGCCAAAAAAGTTGACTTTTGGAAAAAGTCATTTTTTGACTTTTTCGTAAGGGGGGGTGGTTACGCATTTTTTCAAAATTTCAAAAAAGGGTCAAAAAATACTTTTGGGCCAAAGAGCGCCGGGAAACGTTCCAAAATCACATCAGGACTCTCGGAACCACCCAAAGATGCCAAAAAAGTTGACTTTTGCAAAAAGTACATTTTTGACTTTTTCGTAAGGGGGGGTGGTTACGTATTTTTTCAAAATTTCAAAAACGGTCAAAAAATACTTTTGGGCCAAGGAGCGCCGGGAAACGTTCCAAAACCACATCAGGACTCTCGGCACCACCCAAATGTGCCAAAAAGTTGACTTTTGGAACAAGTCAATTTTTGACTTTTTCGTAAGGGGGGGTGGTTATGCATTTTTTCAAAATTTCAAAAACGGTCAAAAAATACTTTTGGGCCAAGGAGCACCGGGAAACGTTCCAAAACCACATCAGGACTCTCGGCACCACCCAAATGTCCCAAAAAGTTGACTTTTGGAAAAAGTCCATTTTTGACTTTTTCGTAAGGGGGGGTGGTTACGCATTTTTTCAAAATTTCAAAAACGGTCAAAAAATACTTTTGGGCCAAAGAGCGCCGGGAAACGTTCCAAAACCACATCAGGACTCTCGGCACCACCCAAATGTGCCAAAAAAGTTGACTTTTGGAAAAAGTACATTTTTGACTTTTTCGTAAGGGGGGGTGGTTACGCATTTTTTCAAAATTTCAAAAACGGTCAAAAAATACTTTGGGGCCAAGGAGCGCCGGGAAACGTTCCAAAACCACATCAGGACTCTCGGCACCACCCAAATGTGCCAAAAAGTTGACTTTTGGAAAAAGTCCATTTTTGACTTTTTCGTAAGGGGGGGTGGTTACGCATTTTTTCAAAATTTCAAAAACGGTCAAAAAATACTTTTGGGCCAAAGAGCGCCGGGAAACGTTTCAAAACCACATCAGGACTCTCGGCACCACCCAAATGTGCCAAAAAAGTTGACTTTTGGAAAAAGTACATTTTTGACTTTTTCGTAAGGGGGGGTGGTTACGCATTTTTTCAAAATTTCAAAAAAGGTCAAAAAATACTTTTGGGCCAAGGAGCACCGGGAAACGTTCCAAAACCACATCAGGACTCTCGGAACCACCCAAATGTGCCAAAAAAGTTGACTTTTGAAAAAAGTCCATTTTTGACTTTTTCGTAAGGGGGGGTGGTTACGCATTTTTTCAAAATTTCAAAAACGGTCAAAAAATACTTTTGGGCCAAGGAGCACCGGGAAACGTTCCAAAACCACATCAGGACTCTCGGCACCACCCAAATGTCCCAAAAAGTTGACTTTTGGAAAAAGTCCATTTTTGACTTTTTCGTAAGGGGGGGTGGTTACGCATTTTTTCAAAATTTCAAAAACGGTCAAAAAATACTTTTGGGCCAAAGAGCGCCGGGAAACGTTTCAAAACCACATCAGGACTCTCGGCACCACCCAAATGTGCCAAAAAAGTTGACTTTTGGAAAAAGTACATTTTTGACTTTTTCGTAAGGGGGGGTGGTTACGCATTTTTTCAAAACTTCAAAAACGGTCAAAAAATACTTTTGGGCCAAAGAGCGCCGGGATACGTTCGAAAACCACATCAGGACGCTCGGCACCACCCAAATGTGCCAAAAAAGTTGACTTTTGGAAAAAGTCATTTTTTGACTTTTTCGTAAGGGGGGGTGGTTACGCATTTTTTCAAAATTTCAAAAAAGGGTCAAAAAATACTTTTGGGCCAAAGAGCGCCGGGAAACGTTCCAAAATCACATCAGGACTCTCGGAACCACCCAAAGATGCCAAAAAAGTTGACTTTTGGAAAAAGTCAATTTTTGACTTTTTCGTAAGGGGGGGTGGTTACGCATTTTTTCAAAATTTCAAAAACGGTCAAAAAATACTTTTGGGCCAAGGAGCGCCGGGAAACGTTCCAAAACCACATCAGGACGCTCGGCACCACCCAAATGTGCCAAAAAAGTTGACTTTTGGAAAAAGTCATTTTTTGACTTTTTCGTAAGGGGGGGTGGTTACGCATTTTTTCAAAATTTCAAAAACGGTCAAAAAATACTTTTGGGCCAAAGAGCGCCGGGAAACGTTCCAAAACCACATCAGGACTCTCGGAAACACCCAAATGTGCCAAAAAAGTTGACTTTTGGAAAAAGTCCATTTTTGACTTTTTCGTAAGGGGGGGTGGTTACGCATTTTTTCAAAATTTCAAAAACGGTCAAAAAATACTTTTGGGCCAAAGAGCGCCGGGAAACGTTTCAAAACCACATCAGGACTCTCGGCAACACCCAAATGTGCCAAAAAAGTTGACTTTTGGAAAAAGTACATTTTTGACTTTTTCGTAAGGGGGGGTGGTTACGCATTTTTTCAAAATTTCAAAAACGGTCAAAAAATACTTTTGGGCCAAGGAGCACCGGGAAACGTTCCAAAACCACATCAGGACTCTCGGAACCACCCAAATGTGCCAAAAAAGTTGACTTTTGAAAAAAGTCCATTTTTGACTTTTTCGTAAGGGGGGGTGGTTACGCATTTTTTCAAAATTTCAAAAACGGTCAAAAAATACTTTTGGGCCAAGGAGCACCGGGAAACGTTCCAAAACCACATCAGGACTCTCGGCACCACCCAAATGTCCCAAAAAGTTGACTTTTGGAAAAAGTCCATTTTTGACTTTTTCGTAAGGGGGGGTGGTTACGCATTTTTTCAAAATTTCAAAAACGGTCAAAAAATACTTTTGGGCCAAAGAGCGCCGGGAAACGTTTCAAAACCACATCAGGACTCTCGGCACCACCCAAATGTGCCAAAAAAGTTGACTTTTGGAAAAAGTACATTTTTGACTTTTTCGTAAGGGGGGGTGGTTACGCATTTTTTCAAAACTTCAAAAACGGTCAAAAAATACTTTTGGGCCAAAGAGCGCCGGGATACATTCGAAAACCACATCAGGACGCTCGGCACCACCCAAATGTGCCAAAAAAGTTGACTTTTGGAAAAAGTCATTTTTTGACTTTTTCGTAAGGGGGGGTGGTTACGCATTTTTTCAAAATTTCAAAAAAGGGTCAAAAAATACTTTTGGGCCAAAGAGCGCCGGGAAACGTTCCAAAATCACATCAGGACTCTCGGAACCACCCAAAGATGCCAAAACAGTTGACTTTTGCAAAAAGTACATTTTTGACTTTTTCGTAAGGGGGGGTGGTTACGTATTTTTTCAAAATTTCAAAAACGGTCAAAAAATACTTTTGGGCCAAGGAGCGCCGGGAAACGTTCCAAAACCACATCAGGACTCTCGGCACCACCCAAATGTGCCAAAAAGTTGACTTTTGGAACAAGTCAATTTTTGACTTTTTCGTAAGGGGGGGTGGTTATGCATTTTTTCAAAATTTCAAAAACGGTCAAAAAATACTTTTGGGCCAAGGAGCACCGGGAAACGTTCCAAAAACACATCAGGACTCTCGGCACCACCCAAATGTCCCAAAAAGTTGACTTTTGGAAAAAGTCCATTTTTGACTTTTTCGTAAGGGGGGGTGGTTACGCATTTTTTCAAAATTTCAAAAACGGTCAAAAAATACTTTTGGGCCAAAGAGCGCCGGGAAACGTTCCAAAACCACATCAGGACTCTCGGCACCACCCAAATGTGCCAAAAAAGTTGACTTTTGGAAAAAGTACATTTTTGACTTTTTCGTAAGGGGGGGTGGTTACGCATTTTTTCAAAATTTCAAAAACGGTCAAAAAATACTTTGGGGCCAAGGAGCGCCGGGAAACGTTCCAAAACCACATCAGGACTCTCGGCACCACCCAAATGTGCCAAAAAGTTGACTTTTGGAAAAAGTCAATTTTTGACTTTTTCGTAAGGGGGGGTGGTTACGCATTTTTTCAAAATTTCAAAAACGGTCAAAAAATACTTTTGGGCCAAGGAGCGCCGGGAAACGTTCCAAAACCACATCAGGACGCTCGGCACCACCCAAATGTGCCAAAAAAGTTGACTTTTGGAAAAAGTCATTTTTTGACTTTTTCGTAAGGGGGGGTGGTTACGCATTTTTTCAAAATTTCAAAAACGGTCAAAAAATACTTTTGGGCCAAAGAGCGCCGGGAAACGTTTCAAAACCACATCAGGACTCTCGGCACCACCCAAATGTGCCAAAAAAGTTGACTTTTGGAAAAAGTACATTTTTGACTTTTTCGTAAGGGGGGGTGGTTACGCATTTTTTCAAAATTTCAAAAACGGTCAAAAAATACTTTTGGGCCAAGGAGCACCGGGAAACGTTCCAAAACCACATCAGGACTCTCGGAACCACCCAAATGTGCCAAAAAAGTTGACTTTTGAAAAAAGTCCATTTTTGACTTTTTCGTAAGGGGGGGTGGTTACGCATTTTTTCAAAATTTCAAAAACGGTCAAAAAATACTTTTGGGCCAATGAGCGCCGGGAAACGTTTCAAAACCACATCAGGACTCTCGGCACCACCCAAATGTGCCAAAAAAGTTGACTTTTGGAAAAAGTACATTTTTGACTTTTTCGTAAGGGGGGGTGCTTACGCAATTTTTCAAAATTTCAAAAACGGTCAAAAAACACTTTTGGGCCAAGGAGCGCTAGGAAACGTTACAAAAGCATATCAGGACTCTCGGCAGAGCCCAAATATCCCAAAAAAGTTGACTTTTGAGAAAAGTCCATTTTTGACTTTTTTGTAAGGGGGGGGTGCTTACGCAATTTTTCAAAATTTCAAAAACGGTCAAAAAAAACCTTTTGGGCCAAGGAGCGGCGGGAAACGTTCCAAAAACATGTCAGGACTCTAGGCAGAGCCCAAATATCCCAAAAAAGCTGACTTTTGAGAAAAGTCAATTTTTGACTTTTTTGTAAGGGGGGGTGCTTACGCAATTTTTCAAAATTTCAAAAACGGTCAAAAATCACTTTTGGGCCAAGGAGCGGAAGAAAACGTTCCAAAAACATGTCAGGACTCTCGGCAGAGCCCAAATATCCCAAAAAAGTTGACTTTTGAGAAAAGTCAATTTTTGACTTTTTTGTAAGGGGGGGTGCTTACGCAATTTTTCAAAATTTCAAAAACGGTCAAAAAACACTTTTGGGCCAAGGAGCGCTGGGAAACGTTCCAAAAGCATATCAGGACTCTCAGCAGAGCCCAAATATCCCAAAAAAGTTGTCTTTTGAGAAAAGTCCATTTTTGACTTTTTTGTAAGGGGGGGTGCTTACGCAATTTTTCAAAATTTCAAAAACGGTCAAAAAACACTTTTGGGCCAAGGAGCGGCGGGAAATGTTCCAAAAACATGTCAGGACTCTCGGCACGGCCCAAATATGCCAAAAAAGTTGACTTTTGAGAAAAGTCAATTTTTGACTTTTTTGTAAGGGGGGGTGCTTTCGCAATATTTCAAAATTTCAAAAACGGTCAAAAAACACTTTTGGGCCAAGGAGCGGCGGGAAACGTTCCAAAAACATGTCAGGACTCTCGGCAGAGCCCATATATCCCAAAAAAGTTGACTTTTGAGAAAAGTCAATTTTTGACTTTTTTGTAAGGGGGGTGCTTACGCAATTTTTCAAAATTTCAAAAACGGTCAAAAAACACTTTTGGGCCAAGGAGCGCTAGGAAACGTTACAAAAGCATATCAGGACTCTCGGCAGAGCCCAAATATCCCAAAAAAGTTGACTTTTGAGAAAAGTCCATTTTTGACTTTTTTGTAAGGGGGGGTGCTTACGCAATTTTTCAAAATTTCAAAAACGGTCAAAAAACACTTTTGGGCCAAGGAGCGCTAGGAAACGTTACAAAAGCATATCAGGACTCTCGGCAGAGCCCAAATATCCCAAAAAAGTTGACTTTTGAGAAAAGTCCATTTTTGACTTTTTTGTGAGGGGGGGGTGCTTACGCAATTTTTCAAAATTTCAAAAACGGTCAAAAAAAACCTTTTGGGCCAAGGAGCGGCGGGAAACGTTCCAAAAACATGTCAGGACTCTAGGCAGAGCCCAAATATCCCAAAAAAGCTGACTTTTGAGAAAAGTCAATTTTTGACTTTTTTGTAAGGGGGGGTGCTTACGCAATTTTTCAAAATTTCAAAAACGGTCAAAAAACACTTTTGGGCCAAGGAGCGGCGGGAAACGTTCCAAAAACATGTCAGGACTCTCGGCACGGCCCAAATATGCCAAAAAAGTTGACTTTTGAGAAAAGTCAATTTTTGACTTTTTTGTAAGGGGGGGTGCTTTTGCAATATTTCAAAATTTCAAAAACGGTCAAAAAACACTTTTGGGCCAAGGAGCGGCGGGAAACGTTCCAAAAACATGTCAGGACTCTCGGCAGAGCCCAAATATCCCAAAAAAGTTGTCTTTTGAGAAAAGTCAATTTTTGACTTTTTTGTAAGGGGGGGTGCTTACGCAATTTTTCAAAATTTCAAAAACGGTCAAAAAACACTTTTGGGCCAAGGAGCGGCGGGAAATGTTCCAAAAACATGTCAGGACTCTCGGCAGAGCCCAAATATCCCAAAAAAGTTGACTTTTGAGAAAAGTCAATTTTTGACTTTTTTGTAAGGGGGGGTGCTTACGCAATTTTTCAAAATTTCAAAAACGGTCAAAAAACACTTTTGGGCCAAGGAGCGCTAGGAAACGTTACAAAAGCGTATAAGGACTCTCGGCAGAGCCCAAATATCCCAAAAAAGTTGACTTTTGAGAAAAGTCCATTTTTGACTTTTTTGTAAGGGGGGGTGCTTACGCATTTTTTCAAAATTTCAAAAACGGTCAAAAAATACTTTTGGGCCAAGGAGCGCCGGGAAACGTTCCAAAACCACATCAGGACGCTCGGCACCACCCAAATGTGCCAAAAAAGTTGACTTTTGGAAAAAGTCATTTTTTGACTTTTTCGTAAGGGGGGGTGGTTACGCATTTTTTCAAAATTTCAAAAACGGTCAAAAAATACTTTTGGGCCAAAGAGCGCCGGGAAACGTTTCAAAACCACATCAGGACTCTCGGCACCACCCAAATGTGCCAAAAAAGTTGACTTTTGGAAAAAGTACATTTTTGACTTTTTCGTAAGGGGGGGTGGTTACGCATTTTTTCAAAATTTCAAAAACGGTCAAAAAATACTTTTGGGCCAAGGAGCACCGGGAAACGTTCCAAAAACACATCAGGACTCTCGGCACCACCCAAATGTCCCAAAAAGTTGACTTTTGGAAAAAGTCCATTTTTGACTTTTTCGTAAGGGGGGGTGGTTACGCATTTTTTCAAAATTTCAAAAACGGTCAAAAAATACTTTTGGGCCAAAGAGCGCCGGGAAACGTTCCAAAACCACATCAGGACTCTCGGCACCACCCAAATGTGCCAAAAAAGTTGACTTTTGGAAAAAGTACATTTTTGACTTTTTCGTAAGGGGGGGTGGTTACGCATTTTTTCAAAATTTCAAAAACGGTCAAAAAATACTTTGGGGCCAAGGAGCGCCGGGAAACGTTCCAAAACCACATCAGGACTCTCGGCACCACCCAAATGTGCCAAAAAGTTGACTTTTGGAAAAAGTCAATTTTTGACTTTTTCGTAAGGGGGGGTGGTTACGCATTTTTTCAAAATTTCAAAAACGGTCAAAAAATACTTTTGGGCCAAGGAGCGCCGGGAAACGTTCCAAAACCACATCAGGACGCTCGGCACCACCCAAATGTGCCAAAAAAGTTGACTTTTGGAAAAAGTCATTTTTTGACTTTTTCGTAAGGGGGGGTGGTTACGCATTTTTTCAAAATTTCAAAAACGGTCAAAAAATACTTTTGGGCCAAAGAGCGCCGGGAAACGTTTCAAAACCACATCAGGACTCTCGGCACCACCCAAATGTGCCAAAAAAGTTGACTTTTGGAAAAAGTACATTTTTGACTTTTTCGTAAGGGGGGGTGGTTACGCATTTTTTCAAAATTTCAAAAACGGTCAAAAAATACTTTTGGGCCAAGGAGCACCGGGAAACGTTCCAAAACCACATCAGGACTCTCGGAACCACCCAAATGTGCCAAAAAAGTTGACTTTTGAAAAAAGTCCATTTTTGACTTTTTCGTAAGGGGGGGTGGTTACGCATTTTTTCAAAATTTCAAAAACGGTCAAAAAATACTTTTGGGCCAATGAGCGCCGGGAAACGTTTCAAAACCACATCAGGACTCTCGGCACCACCCAAATGTGCCAAAAAAGTTGACTTTTGGAAAAAGTACATTTTTGACTTTTTCGTAAGGGGGGGTGCTTACGCAATTTTTCAAAATTTCAAAAACGGTCAAAAAACACTTTTGGGCCAAGGAGCGCTAGGAAACGTTACAAAAGCATATCAGGACTCTCGGCAGAGCCCAAATATCCCAAAAAAGTTGACTTTTGAGAAAAGTCCATTTTTGACTTTTTTGTAAGGGGGGGGTGCTTACGCAATTTTTCAAAATTTCAAAAACGGTCAAAAAAAACCTTTTGGGCCAAGGAGCGGCGGGAAACGTTCCAAAAACATGTCAGGACTCTAGGCAGAGCCCAAATATCCCAAAAAAGCTGACTTTTGAGAAAAGTCAATTTTTGACTTTTTTGTAAGGGGGGGTGCTTACGCAATTTTTCAAAATTTCAAAAACGGTCAAAAATCACTTTTGGGCCAAGGAGCGGAAGAAAACGTTCCAAAAACATGTCAGGACTCTCGGCAGAGCCCAAATATCCCAAAAAAGTTGACTTTTGAGAAAAGTCAATTTTTGACTTTTTTGTAAGGGGGGGTGCTTACGCAATTTTTCAAAATTTCAAAAACGGTCAAAAAACACTTTTGGGCCAAGGAGCGCTGGGAAACGTTCCAAAAGCATATCAGGACTCTCAGCAGAGCCCAAATATCCCAAAAAAGTTGTCTTTTGAGAAAAGTCCATTTTTGACTTTTTTGTAAGGGGGGGTGCTTACGCAATTTTTCAAAATTTCAAAAACGGTCAAAAAACACTTTTGGGCCAAGGAGCGGCGGGAAACGTTCCAAAAACATGTCAGGACTCTCGGCACGGCCCAAATATGCCAAAAAAGTTGACTTTTGAGAAAAGTCAATTTTTGACTTTTTTGTAAGGGGGGGTGATTTCGCAATATTTCAAAATTTCAAAAACGGTCAAAAAACACTTTTGGGCCAAGGAGCGGCGGGAAACGTTCCAAAAACATGTCAGGACTCTCGGCAGAGCCCATATATCCCAAAAAAGTTGACTTTTGAGAAAAGTCAATTTTTGACTTTTTTGTAAGGGGGGGTGCTTACGCAATTTTTCAAAATTTCAAAAACGGTCAAAAAACACTTTTGGGCTAAGGAGCGCTAGGAAACGTTACAAAAGCATATCAGGACTCTCGGCAGAGCCCAAATATCCCAAAAAAGTTGACTTTTGAGAAAAGTCCATTTTTGACTTTTTTGTAAGGGGGGGTGCTTACGCAATTTTTCAAAATTTCAAAAACGGTCAAAAAACACTTTTGGGCCAAGGAGCGGCGGGAAACGTTCCAAAAACATGTCAGGACTCTCGGCAGAGCCCAAATATCCCAAAAAAGTTGACTTTTGAGAAAAGTCAATTTTTGACTTTTTTGTAAGGGGGGGTGCCTACGGAATTTTTCAAAATTTCAAAAACGGTCAAAAATCACTTTTGGGCCAAGGAGCGGAAGAAAACGTTCCAAAAACATGTCAGGACTCTCGGCAGAGCCCAAATATCCCAAAAAATTTGTCTTTTGAGAAAAGTCACTTTTTGACTTTTTTGTAAGGGGGGGTGCTTACGCAATTTTTCAAAATTTCAAAAACGGTCAAAAATAACTTTTGGGCCAAGGAGCGGCGGGAAATGTTCCAAAAACATGTCAGGACTCTCGGCAGAGCCCAAATATCCCAAAAAATTTGTCTTTTGAGAAAAGTCAATTTTTGACTTTTTTGTAAGGGGGGGTGCTTACGCAATTTTTCAAAATTTCAAAAACGGTCAAAAAACACTTTTGGGCCAAGGAGCGCTAGGAAACGTTACAAAAGCGTATAAGGACTCTCGGCAGAGCCCAAATATCCCAAAAAAGTTGACTTTTGAGAAAAGTCCATTTTTGACTTTTTTGTAAGGGGGGGTGCTTACGCAATTTTTCAAAATTTCAAAAACGGTCAAAAAACACTTTTGGGCCAAGGAGCGGCGGGAAACGTTCCAAAAACATGTCAGGACTCTCGGCAGAACCCAAATATCCCAAAAAAGTTGACTTTTGAGAAAAGTCAATTTTTGACTTTTTTGTAAGGGGGGGGGTGCTTACGCAATTTTTCAAAATTTTAAAAACGGTCAAAAATCACTTTTGGGCCAAGGAGCGGAAGAAAACGTTCCAAAAACATGTCAGGACTCTCGGCAGAGCCCAAATATCCCAAAAAAGATGACTTTTGAGAAAAGTCAATTTTTGACTTTTTTGTAAGGGGGGGTGCTTACGCAATTTTTCAAAATTTCAAAAACGGTCAAAAAACACTTTTGCGCCAAGGAGCGGCGGGAAATGTTCCAAAAACATGTCAGGACTCTCGGCAGAGGCCAAATATCCCAAAAAAGTTGACTTTTGAGAAAAGTCAATTTTTGACTTTTTTGTAAGGGAGGGTGCTTACGCAATTTTTCAAAATTTCAAAAACGGTCAAAAATCTCTTTTGGGCCAAGGAGCGGAAGAAAACGTTCCAAAAACATGTCAGGACTCTCGGCAGAGCCCAAATATCCCAAAAAATTTGTCTTTTGAGAAAAGTCAATTTTTGACGTTTTTGTAAGGGGGGGTGCTTACGCAATTTTTCAAAATTTCAAAAACGGTCAAAAATAACTTTTGGGCCAAGGAGTGAAGGGAAACGTTCCAAAAACATGTCAGAACTCTCGGCAGAGCCCAAATATGCCCAAAAATTTGACTTTTGAAAAAAGTCCATTTTTGACTTTTTTGTAAGGGGGGGTGCTTACGCAATTTTTCAAAATTTCAAAAACGGTCAAAAAACACTTTTGGGCCAAGGAGCGGCGGGAAATGTTCCAAAAAAATGCCAGGACTCTCGGCAGAGGCCAAATATCCCAAAAAAGTTGACTTTTGAGAAAAGTCCATTTTTGACTTTTTTGTAAGGGGGGGTGCTTATGCAATTTTTCAAAATTTCAAAAACGGTCAAAAAACACTTTTGGGCCAAGGAGCGGCGGGAAACGTTCCAAAAACATGTCAGGACTCTCGGCAGAGCCCAAATATCCCAAAAAAGTTTTCTTTTGAGAAAAGTCAATTTTTGACTTTTTTGTAAGGGGGGGTGCTTACGCAATTTTTCAAAATTTCAAAAACGGTCAAAAAACACTTTTGGGCCAAGGAGCGGCGGGAAATGTTCCAAAAACATGTCAGGACTCTCGGCCGAGCCCAAATATCCCAAAAAAGTTGTCTTTTGAGAAAAGTCAATTTTTGACTTTTTTGTAAGGGGGGGTGCTTACGCAATTTTTCAAAATTTCAAAAACGGTCAAAAAACACTTTTGGGCCAAGGAGCGGCGGGAAACGTTCCAAAAACATGTCAGGACTCTCGGCAGAGACCAAATATCCCAAAAAAGTTGACTTTTGAGAAAAGTCAATTTTTGACTTTTTTGTAAGGGGGGGTGCTTACGCAATTTTTCAAAATTTCAAAAACGGTCAAAAATCACTTTTGGGACAAGGAGCGGAAGAAAACGTTCCAAAAATATGTCAGGACTCTCGGCAGAGCCCAAATATCCCAAAAAAGTTGACTTTTGAGAAAAGTCAAGTTTTGACTTTTTTGTAAGGGGGGGTGCTTACGCAATTTTTCAAAATTTCAAAAACGGTCAAAAATCACTTTTGGGACAAGGAGCGGAAGAAAACGTTCCAAAAATATGTCAGGACTCTCGGCAGAGCCCAAATATCCCAAAAAAGTTGACTTTTGAGAAAAGTCAAGTTTTGACTTTTTTGTAAGGGGGGGTGCTTACGCAATTTTTCAAAATTTCAAAAACGGTCAAAAAACACTTTTGGGCCAAGGAGCGGCGGAAAAATGTTCCAAAAACATGTCAGGACTCTCGGCAGAGGCCAATTATCCCAAAAAAGTTGACTTTTGAGAAAAGTCAATTTTTGACTTTTTTGTAAGGGGGGGTGCTTACGCAATTTTTCAAAATTTCAAAAACAGTCAAAAAACACTTTTGGGCCAAGGAGCGGCGGGAAACGTTCCGAAAACATGTCAGGACTCTCGGCAGAGCCCAAATATCCCAAAAAAGTTGACTTTTGAGAAAAGTCAATTTTTGACTTTTTTGTAAGGGGGGGTGCTTACGCAATTTTTCAAAATTTCAAAAACGGTCAAAAATCACTTTTGGGCCAAGGAGCGGAAGAAAACGTTCCAAAAACATGTCAGGACTCTCGGCAGAGCCCAAATATGCCCAAAAATTTGACTTTTGAAAAAAGTCCATTTTTGACTTTTTTGTAAGGG
This sequence comes from Corythoichthys intestinalis, assembly GCF_030265065.1. Lineage (NCBI taxonomy): Eukaryota > Metazoa > Chordata > Actinopteri > Syngnathiformes > Syngnathidae > Corythoichthys > Corythoichthys intestinalis. The sequence goes on along the minus strand of NC_080413.1, from coordinate 15,885,742 downwards.
GGGGTGCTTACGCAATTTTTCAAAATTTCAAAAACGGTCAAAAAACACTTTTGGGCCAAGGAGCGGCGGGAAATGTTCCAAAAACATGCCAGGACTCTCGGCAGAGGCCAAATATCCCAAAAAAGTTGACTTTTGAGAAAAGTCCATTTTTGACTTTTTTGTAAGGGGGGGTGCTTATGCAATTTTTCAAAATTTCAAAAACGGTCAAAAAACACTTTTGGGCCAAGGAGCGGCGGGAAACGTTCCAAAAACATGTCAGGACTCTCGGCAGAGCCCAAATATCCCAAAAAAGTTTTCTTTTGAGAAAAGTCAATTTTTGACTTTTTTGTAAGGGGGGGTGCTTACGCAATTTTTCAAAATTTCAAAAACGGTCAAAAAACACTTTTGGGCCAAGGAGCGGCGGGAAATGTTCCAAAAACATGTCAGGACTCTCGGCCGAGCCCAAATATCCCAAAAAAGTTGTCTTTTGAGAAAAGTCAATTTTTGACTTTTTTGTAAGGGGGGGTGCTTACGCAATTTTTCAAAATTTCAAAAACGGTCAAAAAACACTTTTGGGCCAAGGAGCGGCGGGAAACGTTCCAAAAACATGTCAGGACTCTCGGCAGAGACCAAATATCCCAAAAAAGTTGACTTTTGAGAAAAGTCAATTTTTGACTTTTTTGTAAGGGGGGGTGCTTACGCAATTTTTCAAAATTTCAAAAACGGTCAAAAATCACTTTTGGGACAAGGAGCGGAAGAAAACGTTCCAAAAATATGTCAGGACTCTCGGCAGAGCCCAAATATCCCAAAAAAGTTGACTTTTGAGAAAAGTCAAGTTTTGACTTTTTTGTAAGGGGGGGTGCTTACGCAATTTTTCAAAATTTCAAAAACGGTCAAAAATCACTTTTGGGACAAGGAGCGGAAGAAAACGTTCCAAAAATATGTCAGGACTCTCGGCAGAGCCCAAATATCCCAAAAAAGTTGACTTTTGAGAAAAGTCAAGTTTTGACTTTTTTGTAAGGGGGGGTGCTTACGCAATTTTTCAAAATTTCAAAAACGGTCAAAAAACACTTTTGGGCCAAGGAGCGGCGGAAAAATGTTCCAAAAACATGTCAGGACTCTCGGCAGAGGCCAATTATCCCAAAAAAGTTGACTTTTGAGAAAAGTCAATTTTTGACTTTTTTGTAAGGGGGGGTGCTTACGCAATTTTTCAAAATTTCAAAAACAGTCAAAAAACACTTTTGGGCCAAGGAGCGGCGGGAAACGTTCCGAAAACATGTCAGGACTCTCGGCAGAGCCCAAATATCCCAAAAAAGTTGACTTTTGAGAAAAGTCAATTTTTGACTTTTTTGTAAGGGGGGGTGCTTACGCAATTTTTCAAAATTTCAAAAACGGTCAAAAATCACTTTTGGGCCAAGGAGCGGAAGAAAACGTTCCAAAAACATGTCAGGACTCTCGGCAGAGCCCAAATATGCCCAAAAATTTGACTTTTGAAAAAAGTCCATTTTTGACTTTTTTGTAAGGGGGGGTGCTTACGCAATTTTTCAAAATTTCAAAAACGGTCAAAAAACACTTTTGGGCCAAGGAGCGGCGGGAAATGTTCCAAAAACATGCCAGGACTCTCGGCAGAGGCCAAATATCCCAAAAAAGTTGACTTTTGAGAAAAGTCCATTTTTGACTTTTTTGTAAGGGGGGGTGCTTATGCAATTTTTCAAAATTTCAAAAACGGTCAAAAAACACTTTTGGGCCAAGGAGCGGCGGGAAACGTTCCAAAAACATGTCAGGACTCTCGGCAGAGCCCAAATATCCCAAAAAAGTTTTCTTTTGAGAAAAGTCAATTTTTGACTTTTTTGTAAGGGGGGGTGCTTACGCAATTTTTCAAAATTTCAAAAACGGTCAAAAAACACTTTTGGGCCAAGGAGCGGCGGGAAATGTTCCAAAAACATGTCAGGACTCTCGGCCGAGCCCAAATATCCCAAAAAAGTTGTCTTTTGAGAAAAGTCAATTTTTGACTTTTTTGTAAGGGGGGGTGCTTACGCAATTTTTCAAAATTTCAAAAACGGTCAAAAATCACTTTTGGGCCAAGGAGCGGAAGAAAACGTTCCAAAAACATGTCAGGACTCTCGGCAGAGCCCAAATATCCCAAAAAATTTGTCTTTTGAGAAAAGTCAATTTTTGACTTTTTTGTAAGGGGGGCTGCTTACGCAATTTTTCAAAATTTCAAAAACGGTCAAAAATAACTTTTGGGCCAAGGAGTGGCGGGAAACGTTCCAAAAACATGTCAGGACTCTCGGCAGAGCCCAAATATCCCAAAAAAGTTGTCTTTTGAGAAAAGTCCATTTTTGACTTTTTTGTAAGGGGGGGTGCTTACGCAATTTTTCAAAATTTCAAAAACGGTCAAAAAAAACTTTTGGGCCAAGGAGCGGCGGGAAATGTTCCAAAAACATGACAGGACTCTCGGCAGAGCCCAAATATCCCAAAAATGTTGACTTTTGAGAAAAGTCAATTTTTGAATTTTTTGTAAGGGGGGGTGCTTACGCAATTTTTCAAAATTTCAAAAACGGTCAAAAAACACTTTTGGGCCAAGGAGCGCTAGGAAACGTTACAAAAGCATTTCAGGACTCTCGGCAGAGCCCAAATATCCCAAAAAAGTTGACTTTTGAGAAAAGTCCATTTTTGACTTTTTTGTAAGGGGGGGTGCTTACGCAATTTTTCAAAATTTCAAAAACGGTCAAAAAACACTTTTGGGCCAAGGAGCGGCGGGAAACGTTCCAAAAACATGTCAGGACTCTCGGCAGAGCCCAAATATCCCAAAAAAGTTGACTTTTGAGAAAAGTCAATTTTTGACTTTTTTGTAAGGGGGGGTGCTTACGCAATTTTTCAAAATTTCAAAAACGGTCAAAAATCACTTTTGGGCCAAGGAGCGGAAGAAAACGTTCCAAAAACATGTCAGGACTCTCGGCAGAGCCCAAATATCCCAAAAAAGATGACTTTTGAGAAAAGTCAATTTTTGACTTTTTTGTAAGGGGGGGTGCTTACGCAATTTTTCAAAATTTCAAAAACGGTCAAAAAACACTTTTGGGCCAAGGAGCGGCGGGAAATGTTCCAAAAACATGTCAGGACTCTCGGCAGAGCCCAAATATCCCAAAAAATTTGTCTTTTGAGAAAAGTCAATTTTTGACTTTTTTGTAAGGGGGGGTGCTTACGCAATTTTTCAAAATTTCAAAAACGGTCAAAAAACACTTTTGGGCCAAGGAGCGCTAGGAAACGTTACAAAAGCGTATAAGGACTCTCGGCAGAGCCCAAATATCCCAAAAAAGTTGACTTTTGAGAAAAGTCCATTTTTGACTTTTTTGTAAGGGGGGGTGCTTACGCAATTTTTCAAAATTTCAAAAACGGTCAAAAAACACTTTTGGGCCAAGGAGCGGCGGGAAACGTTCCAAAAACATGTCAGGACTCTCGGCAGAACCCAAATATCCCAAAAAAGTTGACTTTTGAGAAAAGTCAATTTTTGACTTTTTTGTAAGGGGGGGGTGCTTACGCAATTTTTCAAAATTTTAAAAACGGTCAAAAATCACTTTTGGGCCAAGGAGCGGAAGAAAACGTTCCAAAAACATGTCAGGACTCTCGGCAGAGCCCAAATATCCCAAAAAAGATGACTTTTGAGAAAAGTCAATTTTTGACTTTTTTGTAAGGGGGGGTGCTTACGCAATTTTTCAAAATTTCAAAAACGGTCAAAAAACACTTTTGCGCCAAGGAGCGGCGGGAAATGTTCCAAAAACATGTCAGGACTCTCGGCAGAGGCCAAATATCCCAAAAAAGTTGACTTTTGAGAAAAGTCAATTTTTGACTTTTTTGTAAGGGAGGGTGCTTACGCAATTTTTCAAAATTTCAAAAACGGTCAAAAATCTCTTTTGGGCCAAGGAGCGGAAGAAAACGTTCCAAAAACATGTCAGGACTCTCGGCAGAGCCCAAATATCCCAAAAAATTTGTCTTTTGAGAAAAGTCAATTTTTGACGTTTTTGTAAGGGGGGGTGCTTACGCAATTTTTCAAAATTTCAAAAACGGTCAAAAATCACTTTTGGGCCAAGGAGCGGAAGAAAACGTTCCAAAAACATGTCAGGACTCTCGGCAGAGTCCAAATATCCCAAAAAATTTGTCTTTTGAGAAAAGTCCATTTTTGACTTTTTTGTAAGGGGGGCTGCTTACGCAATTTTTCAAAATTTCAAAAACGGTCAAAAATAACTTTTGGGCCAAGGAGTGGCGGGAAACGTTCCAAAAACATGTCAGGACTCTCGGCAGAGCCCAAATATCCCAAAAAAGTTGTCTTTTGAGAAAAGTCCATTTTTGACTTTTTTGTAAGGGGGGGTGCTTACGCAATTTTTCAAAATTTCAAAAACGGTCAAAAAAAACTTTTGGGCCAAGGAGCGGCGGGAAATGTTCCAAAAACATGACAGGACTCTCGGCAGAGCCCAAATATCCCAAAAAAGTTGACTTTTGAGAAAAGTCAATTTTTGACTTTTTTGTAAGGGGGGGTGCTTACGCAATTTTTCAAAATTTCAAAAACGGTCAAAAAACACTTTTGGGCCAAGGAGCGCTAGGAAACGTTACAAAAGCATTTCAGGACTCTCGGCAGAGCCCAAATATCCCAAAAAAGTTGACTTTTGAGAAAAGTCCATTTTTGACTTTTTTGTAAGGGGGGGTGCTTACGCAATTTTTCAAAATTTCAAAAACGGTCAAAAAACACTTTTGGGCCAAGGAGCGGCGGGAAACGTTCCAAAAACATGTCAGGACTCTCGGCAGAGCCCAAATATCCCAAAAAATTTGTCTTTTGAGAAAAGTCAATTTTTGACTTTTTTGTAAGGGGGGCTGCTTACGCAATTTTTCAAAATTTCAAAAACGGTCAAAAATCACTTTTGGGACAAGGAGCGGAAGAAAACGTTCCAAAAATATGTCAGGACTCTCGGCAGAGCCCAAATATCCCAAAAAAGTTGACTTTTGAGAAAAGTCAAGTTTTGACTTTTTTGTAAGGGGGGGTGCTTACGCAATTTTTCAAAATTTCAAAAACGGTCAAAAAACACTTTTGGGCCAAGGAGCGGCGGAAAAATGTTCCAAAAACATGTCAGGACTCTCGGCAGAGGCCAATTATCCCAAAAAAGTTGACTTTTGAGAAAAGTCAATTTTTGACTTTTTTGTAAGGGGGGGTGCTTACGCAATTTTTCAAAATTTCAAAAACAGTCAAAAAACACTTTTGGGCCAAGGAGCGGCGGGAAACGTTCCGAAAACATGTCAGGACTCTCGGCAGAGCCCAAATATCCCAAAAAAGTTGACTTTTGAGAAAAGTCAATTTTTGACTTTTTTGTAAGGGGGGGTGCTTACGCAATTTTTCAAAATTTCAAAAACGGTCAAAAATCACTTTTGGGCCAAGGAGCGGAAGAAAACGTTCCAAAAACATGTCAGGACTCTCGGCAGAGCCCAAATATGCCCAAAAATTTGACTTTTGAAAAAAGTCCATTTTTGACTTTTTTGTAAGGGGGGGTGCTTACGCAATTTTTCAAAATTTCAAAAACGGTCAAAAAACACTTTTGGGCCAAGGAGCGGCGGGAAATGTTCCAAAAACATGCCAGGACTCTCGGCAGAGGCCAAATATCCCAAAAAAGTTGACTTTTGAGAAAAGTCCATTTTTGACTTTTTTGTAAGGGGGGGTGCTTATGCAATTTTTCAAAATTTCAAAAACGGTCAAAAAACACTTTTGGGCCAAGGAGCAGCGGGAAACGTTCCAAAAACATGTCAGGACTCTCGGCAGAGCCCAAATATCCCAAAAAAGTTTTCTTTTGAGAAAAGTCAATTTTTGACTTTTTTGTAAGGGGGGGTGCTTACGCAATTTTTCAAAATTTCAAAAACGGTCAAAAAACACTTTTGGGCCAAGGAGCGGCGGGAAACGTTCCAAAAACATGTCAGGACTCTCGGCAGAACCCAAATATCCCAAAAAAGTTGACTTTTGAGAAAAGTCAATTTTTGACTTTTTTGTAAGGGGGGGGTGCTTACGCAATTTTTCAAAATTTTAAAAACGGTCAAAAATCACTTTTGGGCCAAGGAGCGGAAGAAAACGTTCCAAAAACATGCCAGGACTCTCGGCAGAGGCCAAATATCCCAAAAAAGTTGACTTTTGAGAAAAGTCCATTTTTGACTTTTTTGTAAGGGGGGGTGCTTATGCAATTTTACAAAATTTCAAAAACGGTCAAAAAACACTTTTGGGCCAAGGAGCGGCGGGAAACGTTCCAAAAACATGTCAGGACTCTCGGCAGAGCCCAAATATCCCAAAAAAGTTGTCTTTTGAGAAAAGTCAATTTTTGACTTTTTTGTAAGGGGGGGTGCTTACGCAATTTTTCAAAATTTCAAAAACGGTCAAAAAACACTTTTGGGCCAAGGAGCGGCGGGAAATGTTCCAAAAACATGTCAGGACTCTCGGCCGAGCCCAAATATCCCAAAAAAGTTGTCTTTTGAGAAAAGTCAATTTTTGACTTTTTTGTAAGGGGGGGTGCTTACGCAATTTTTCAAAATTTCAAAAACGGTCAAAAAACACTTTTGGGCCAAGGAGCGGCGGGAAACGTTCCAAAAACATGTCAGGACTCTCGGCAGAGACCAAATATCCCAAAAAAGTTGACTTTTGAGAAAAGTCAATTTTTGACTTTTTTGTAAGGGGGGGTGCTTACGCAATTTTTCAAAATTTCAAAAACGGTCAAAAATCACTTTTGGGACAAGGAGCGGAAGAAAACGTTCCAAAAATATGTCAGGACTCTCGGCAGAGCCCAAATATCCCAAAAAAGTTGACTTTTGAGAAAAGTCAAGTTTTGACTTTTTTGTAAGGGGGGGTGCTTACGCAATTTTTCAAAATTTCAAAAACGGTCAAAAATCACTTTTGGGACAAGGAGCGGAAGAAAACGTTCCAAAAATATGTCAGGACTCTCGGCAGAGCCCAAATATCCCAAAAAAGTTGACTTTTGAGAAAAGTCAATTTTTGACTTTTTTGTAAGGGGGGGTGCTTACGCAATTTTTCAAAATTTCAAAAACAGTCAAAAAACACTTTTGGGCCAAGGAGCGGCGGGAAACGTTCCGAAAACATGTCAGGACTCTCGGCAGAGCCCAACTATCCCAAAAAAGTTGACTTTTGAGAAAAGTCAATTTTTGACTTTTTTGTAAGGGGGGGTGCTTACGCAATTTTTCAAAATTTCAAAAACGGTCAAAAATCACTTTTGGGCCAAGGAGCGGAAGAAAACGTTCCAAAAACATGTCAGGACTCTCGGCAGAGCCCAAATATCCCAAAAAATTTGTCTTTTGAGAAAAGTCAATTTTTGACTTTTTTGTAAGGGGGGCTGCTTACGCAATTTTTCAAAATTTCAAAAACGGTCAAAAATAACTTTTGGGCCAAGGAGTGGCGGGAAACGTTCCAAAAACATGTCAGGACTCTCGGCAGAGCCCAAATATCCCAAAAAAGTTGTCTTTTGAGAAAAGTCCATTTTTGACTTTTTTGTAAGGGGGGGTGCTTACGCAATTTTTCAAAATTTCAAAAACGGTCAAAAAAAACTTTTGGGCCAAGGAGCGGCGGGAAATGTTCCAAAAACATGACAGGACTCTCGGCAGAGCCCAAATATCCCAAAAAAGTTGACTTTTGAGAAAAGTCAATTTTTGACTTTTTTGTAAGGGGGGGTGCTTACGCAATTTTTCAAAATTTCAAAAACGGTCAAAAATCACTTTTGGGCCAAGGAGCGGAAGAAAACGTTCCAAAAACATGTCAGGACTCTCGGCAGAGCCCAAATATGCCCAAAAATTTGACTTTTGAAAAAAGTCCATTTTTGACTTTTTTGTAAGGGGGGGTGCTTACGCAATTTTTCAAAATTTCAAAAACGGTCAAAAAACACTTTTGGGCCAAGGAGCGGCGGGAAATGTTCCAAAAACATGCCAGGACTCTCGGCAGAGGCCAAATATCCCAAAAAAGTTGACTTTTGAGAAAAGTCCATTTTTGACTTTTTTGTAAGGGGGGGTGCTTATGCAATTTTTCAAAATTTCAAAAACGGTCAAAAAACACTTTTGGGCCAAGGAGCAGCGGGAAACGTTCCAAAAACATGTCAGGACTCTCGGCAGAGCCCAAATATCCCAAAAAAGTTTTCTTTTGAGAAAAGTCAATTTTTGACTTTTTTGTAAGGGGGGGTGCTTACGCAATTTTTCAAAATTTCAAAAACGGTCAAAAAACACTTTTGGGCCAAGGAGCGGCGGGAAACGTTCCAAAAACATGTCAGGACTCTCGGCAGAACCCAAATATCCCAAAAAAGTTGACTTTTGAGAAAAGTCAATTTTTGACTTTTTTGTAAGGGGGGGGTGCTTACGCAATTTTTCAAAATTTTAAAAACGGTCAAAAATCACTTTTGGGCCAAGGAGCGGAAGAAAACGTTCCAAAAACATGCCAGGACTCTCGGCAGAGGCCAAATATCCCAAAAAAGTTGACTTTTGAGAAAAGTCCATTTTTGACTTTTTTGTAAGGGGGGGTGCTTATGCAATTTTACAAAATTTCAAAAACGGTCAAAAAACACTTTTGGGCCAAGGAGCGGCGGGAAACGTTCCAAAAACATGTCAGGACTCTCGGCAGAGCCCAAATATCCCAAAAAAGTTGTCTTTTGAGAAAAGTCAATTTTTGACTTTTTTGTAAGGGGGGGTGCTTACGCAATTTTTCAAAATTTCAAAAACGGTCAAAAAACACTTTTGGGCCAAGGAGCGGCGGGAAATGTTCCAAAAACATGTCAGGACTCTCGGCCGAGCCCAAATATCCCAAAAAAGTTGTCTTTTGAGAAAAGTCAATTTTTGACTTTTTTGTAAGGGGGGGTGCTTACGCAATTTTTCAAAATTTCAAAAACGGTCAAAAAACACTTTTGGGCCAAGGAGCGGCGGGAAACGTTCCAAAAACATGTCAGGACTCTCGGCAGAGACCAAATATCCCAAAAAAGTTGACTTTTGAGAAAAGTCAATTTTTGACTTTTTTGTAAGGGGGGGTGCTTACGCAATTTTTCAAAATTTCAAAAACGGTCAAAAATCACTTTTGGGACAAGGAGCGGAAGAAAACGTTCCAAAAATATGTCAGGACTCTCGGCAGAGCCCAAATATCCCAAAAAAGTTGACTTTTGAGAAAAGTCAAGTTTTGACTTTTTTGTAAGGGGGGGTGCTTACGCAATTTTTCAAAATTTCAAAAACGGTCAAAAATCACTTTTGGGACAAGGAGCGGAAGAAAACGTTCCAAAAATATGTCAGGACTCTCGGCAGAGCCCAAATATCCCAAAAAAGTTGACTTTTGAGAAAAGTCAATTTTTGACTTTTTTGTAAGGGGGGGTGCTTACGCAATTTTTCAAAATTTCAAAAACAGTCAAAAAACACTTTTGGGCCAAGGAGCGGCGGGAAACGTTCCGAAAACATGTCAGGACTCTCGGCAGAGCCCAACTATCCCAAAAAAGTTGACTTTTGAGAAAAGTCAATTTTTGACTTTTTTGTAAGGGGGGGTGCTTACGCAATTTTTCAAAATTTCAAAAACGGTCAAAAATCACTTTTGGGCCAAGGAGCGGAAGAAAACGTTCCAAAAACATGTCAGGACTCTCGGCAGAGCCCAAATATCCCAAAAAATTTGTCTTTTGAGAAAAGTCAATTTTTGACTTTTTTGTAAGGGGGGCTGCTTACGCAATTTTTCAAAATTTCAAAAACGGTCAAAAATAACTTTTGGGCCAAGGAGTGGCGGGAAACGTTCCAAAAACATGTCAGGACTCTCGGCAGAGCCCAAATATCCCAAAAAAGTTGTCTTTTGAGAAAAGTCCATTTTTGACTTTTTTGTAAGGGGGGGTGCTTACGCAATTTTTCAAAATTTCAAAAACGGTCAAAAAAAACTTTTGGGCCAAGGAGCGGCGGGAAATGTTCCAAAAACATGACAGGACTCTCGGCAGAGCCCAAATATCCCAAAAAAGTTGACTTTTGAGAAAAGTCAATTTTTGACTTTTTTGTAAGGGGGGGTGCTTACGCAATTTTTCAAAATTTCAAAAACGGTCAAAAAACACTTTTGGGCCAAGGAGCGCTAGGAAACGTTACAAAAGCATTTCAGGACTCTCGGCAGAGCCCAAATATCCCAAAAAAGTTGACTTTTGAGAAAAGTCCATTTTTGACTTTTTTGTAAGGGGGGGTGCTTACGCAATTTTTCAAAATTTCAAAAACGGTCAAAAAACACTTTTGGGCCAAGGAGCGGCGGGAAACGTTCCAAAAACATGTCAGGACTCTCGGCAGAGCCCAAATATCCCAAAAAAGTTGACTTTTGAGAAAAGTCAATTTTTGACTTTTTTGTAAGGGGGGGTGCTTACGCAATTTTTCAAAATTTCAAAAACGGTCAAAAATCACTTTTGGGCCAAGGAGCGGAAGAAAACGTTCCAAAAACATGTCAGGACTCTCGGCAGAGCCCAAATATCCCAAAAAAGATGACTTTTGAGAAAAGTCAATTTTTGACTTTTTTGTAAGGGGGGGTGCTTACGCAATTTTTCAAAATTTCAAAAACGGTCAAAAAACACTTTTGGGCCAAGGAGCGGCGGGAAATGTTCCAAAAACATGTCAGGACTCTCGGCAGAGCCCAAATATCCCAAAAAAGTTGTCTTTTGAGAAAAGTCAATTTTTGACTTTTTTGTAAGGGGGGGTGCTTACGCAATTTTTCAAAATTTCAAAAACGGTCAAAAAACACTTTTGGGCCAAGGAGCGGCGGGAAATGTTCCAAAAACATGTCAGGACTCTCGGCAGAGCCCAAATATCCCAAAAAAAGTTGTCTTTTGAGAAAAGTCAATTTTTGACTTTTTTGTAAGGGGGGGTGCTTACGCAATTTTTCAAAATTTCAAAAACGGTCAAAAAACACTTTTGGGCCAAGGAGCGGCGGGAAATGTTCCAAAAACATGTCAGGACTCTCGGCAGAGGCCAAATATCCCAAAAAAGTTGACTTTTGAGAAAAGTCCATTTTTGACTTTTTTGTAAGGGGGGGTGCTTACGCAATTTTTCAAAATTTCAAAAACGGTCAAAAAACACTTTTGGGCCAAGGAGCGCTAGGAAACGTTACAAAAGCATATCAGGACTCTCGGCAGAGCCCAAATATCCCAAAAAAAGTTGACTTTTGAGAAAAGTCCATTTTTGACTTTTTTGTAAGGGGGGGTGCTTACGCAATTTTTCAAAATTTCAAAAACGGTCAAAAAACACTTTTAGGCCAAGGAGCGGCGGGAAATGTTCCAAAAACATGTCAGGACTCTCGGCAGAGGCCAAATATCCCAAAAAATTTGGATTTTGAGAAAAGTCCATTTTTGACTTTTTTGTAAGGGGGGGGTGCTTACGCAATTTTTCAAAATTTCAAAAACGGTCAAAAAACACTTTTGGGCCAAGGAGCGGCGGGAAACGTTCCAAAAACATGTCAGGACTCTCGGCAGAGGCCAAATATCCCAAAAAAGTTGACTTTTGAGAAAAGTCAATTTTTGACTTTTTTGTAAGGGGGGGTGCTTACGCAATTTTTCAAAATTTCAAAAACGGTCAAAAATCACTTTTGGGCCAAGGAGCGGAAGAAAACGTTCCAAAAACATGTCAGGACTCTCGGCAGAGCCCAAATATCCCAAAAAAGTTGACTTTTGAGAAAAGTCAATTTTTGACTTTTTTGTAAGGGAGGGTGCTTACGCAATTTTTCAAAATTTCAAAAACGGTCAAAAATCTCTTTTGGGCCAAGGAGCGGAAGAAAACGTTCCAAAAACATGTCAGGACTCTCGGCAGAGGCCAATTATCCCAAAAAAGTTGACTTTTGAGAAAAGTCCATTTTTGACTTTTTTGTAAGGGGGGGTGCTTACGCAATTTTTCAAAATTTCAAAAACAGTCAAAAAACACTTTTGGGCCAAGGAGCGGCGGGAAACGTTCCGAAAACATGTCAGGACTCTCGGCAGAGCCCAAATATCCCAAAAAAGTTGACTTTTGAGAAAAGTCAATTTTTGACTTTTTTGTAAGGGGGGGTGCTTACGCAATTTTTCAAAATTTCAAAAACGGTCAAAAATCACTTTTGGGCCAAGGAGCGGAAGAAAACGTTCCAAAAACATGTCAGGACTCTCGGCAGAGCCCAAATATCCCAAAAAATTTGTCTTTTGAGAAAAGTCAATTTTTGACTTTTTTGTAAGGGGGGCTGCTTACGCAATTTTTCAAAATTTCAAAAACGGTCAAAAATAACTTTTGGGCCAAGGAGTGGCGGGAAACGTTCCAAAAACATGTCAGGACTCTCGGCAGAGCCCAAATATCCCAAAAAAGTTGTCTTTTGAGAAAAGTCCATTTTTAACTTTTTTGTAAGGGGGGGTGCTTACGCAATTTTTCAAAATTTCAAAAACGGTCAAAAAACACTTTTGGGCCAAGGAGCGGCGGGAAATGTTCCAAAAACATGACAGGACTCTCGGCAGAGCCCAAATATCCCAAAAAAGTTGACTTTTGAGAAAAGTCAATTTTTGACTTTTTTGTAAGGGGGGGTGCTTACGCAATTTTTCAAAATTTCAAAAACGGTCAAAAAACACTTTTGGGCCAAGGAGCGCTAGGAAACGTTACAAAAGCATTTCAGGACTCTCGGCAGAGCCCAAATATCCCAAAAAAGTTGACTTTTGAGAAAAGTCAATTTTTGACTTTTTTGTAAGGGGGGGTGCTTACGCAATTTTTCAAAATTTCAAAAACGGTCAAAAAACACTTTTGGGCCAAGGAGCGGCGGAAAAATGTTCCAAAAACATGTCAGGACTCTCGGCAGAGGCCAATTATCCCAAAAAAGTTGACTTTTGAGAAAAGTCAATTTTTGACTTTTTTGTAAGGGGGGGTGCTTACGCAATTTTTCAAAATTTCAAAAACAGTCAAAAAACACTTTTGGGCCAAGGAGCGGCGGGAAACGTTCCGAAAACATGTCAGGACTCTCGGCAGAGCCCAAATATCCCAAAAAAGTTGACTTTTGAGAAAAGTCAATTTTTGACTTTTTTGTAAGGGGGGGTGCTTACGCAATTTTTCAAAATTTCAAAAACGGTCAAAAATCCCTTTTGGGCCAAGGAGCAGAAGAAAACGTTCCAAAAACATGTCAGGACTCTCGGCAGAGCCCAAATATCCCAAAAAATTTGTCTTTTGAGAAAAGTCAATTTTTGACTTTTTTGTAAGGGGGGCTGCTTACGCAATTTTTCAAAATTTCAAAAACGGTCAAAAATAACTTTTGGGCCAAGGAGTGGCGGGAAACGTTCCAAAAACATGTCAGGACTCTCGGCAGAGCCCAAATATCCCAAAAAAGTTGTCTTTTGAGAAAAGTCCATTTTTAACTTTTTTGTAAGGGGGGGTGCTTACGCAATTTTTCAAAATTTCAAAAACGGTCAAAAAACACTTTTGGGCCAAGGAGCGGCGGGAAATGTTCCAAAAACATGACAGGACTCTCGGCAGAGCCCAAATATCCCAAAAAAGTTGACTTTTGAGAAAAGTCAATTTTTGACTTTTTTGTAAGGGGGGGTGCTTACGCAATTTTTCAAAATTTCAAAAACGGTCAAAAATCACTTTTGGGCCAAGGAGCGCTAGGAAACGTTACAAAAGCATTTCAGGACTCTCGGCAGAGCCCAAATATCCCAAAAAAGTTGACTTTTGAGAAAAGTCAATTTTTGACTTTTTTGTAAGGGGGGGTGCTTACGCAATTTTTCAAAATTTCAAAAACGGTCAAAAAACACTTTTGGGCCAAGGAGCGGCGGAAAAATGTTCCAAAAACATGTCAGGACTCTCGGCAGAGGCCAATTATCCCAAAAAAGTTGACTTTTGAGAAAAGTCAATTTTTGACTTTTTTGTAAGGGGGGGTGCTTACGCAATTTTTCAAAATTTCAAAAACAGTCAAAAAACACTTTTGGGCCAAGGAGCGGCGGGAAACGTTCCGAAAACATGTCAGGACTCTCGGCAGAGCCCAAATATCCCAAAAAAGTTGACTTTTGAGAAAAGTCAATTTTTGACTTTTTTGTAAGGGGGGGTGCTTACGCAATTTTTCAAAATTTCAAAAACGGTCAAAAATCCCTTTTGGGCCAAGGAGCAGAAGAAAACGTTCCAAAAACATGTCAGGACTCTCGGCAGAGCCCAAATATCCCAAAAAATTTGTCTTTTGAGAAAAGTCAATTTTTGACTTTTTTGTAAGGGGGGCTGCTTACGCAATTTTTCAAAATTTCAAAAACGGTCAAAAATAACTTTTGGGCCAAGGAGTGGCGGGAAACGTTCCAAAAACATGTCAGGACTCTCGGCAGAGCCCAAATATCCCAAAAAAGTTGTCTTTTGAGAAAAGTCCATTTTTGACTTTTTTGTAAGGGGGGGTGCTTACGCAATTTTTCAAAATTTCAAAAACGGTCAAAAAACACTTTTGGGCCAAGGAGCGGCGGGAAATGTTCCAAAAACATGACAGGACTCTCGGCAGAGCCCAAATATCCCAAAAAAGTTGACTTTTGAGAAAAGTCAATTTTTGACTTTTTTGTAAGGGGGGGTGCTTACGCAATTTTTCAAAATTTCAAAAACGGTCAAAAAACACTTTTGGGCCAAGGAGCGCTAGGAAACGTTACAAAAGCATTTCAGGACTCTCGGCAGAGCCCAAATATCCCAAAAAAGTTGACTTTTGAGAAAAGTCCATTTTTGACTTTTTTGTAAGGGGGGGTGCTTACGCAATTTTTCAAAATTTCAAAAACGGTCAAAAAACACTTTTGGGCCAAGGAGCGGCGGGAAACGTTCCAAAAACATGTCAGGACTCTCGGCAGAGCCCAAATATCCCAAAAAAGTTGACTTTTGAGAAAAGTCAATTTTTGACTTTTTTGTAAGGGGGGGTGCTTACGCAATTTTTCAAAATTTCAAAAACGGTCAAAAAACACTTTTGGGCCAAGGAGCGGCGGGAAATGTTCCAAAAACATGTCAGGACTCTCGGCAGAGCCCAAATATCCCAAAAAAAGTTGTCTTTTGAGAAAAGTCAATTTTTGACTTTTTTGTAAGGGGGGGTGCTTACGCAATTTTTCAAAATTTCAAAAACGGTCAAAAAACACTTTTGGGCCAAGGAGCGGCGGGAAATGTTCCAAAAACATGTCAGGACTCTCGGCAGAGGCCAAATATCCCAAAAAAGTTGACTTTTGAGAAAAGTCCATTTTTGACTTTTTTGTAAGGGGGGGTGCTTACGCAATTTTTCAAAATTTCAAAAACGGTCAAAAAACACTTTTGGGTCAAGGAGCGCTAGGAAACGTTACAAAAGCATATCAGGACTCTCGGCAGAGCCCAAATATCCCAAAAAAGTTGACTTTTGAGAAAAGTCCATTTTTGACTTTTTTGTAAGGGGGGGTGCTTACGCAATTTTTCAAAATTTCAAAAACGGTCAAAAAACACTTTTGGGCCAAGGAGCGGCGGGAAATGTTCCAAAAACATGTCAGGACTCTCGGCAGAGCCCAAATATCCCAAAAAAGTTGTCTTTTGAGAAAAGTCAATTTTTGACTTTTTTGTAAGGGGGGGTGCTTACGCAATTTTTCAAAATTTCAAAAACGGTCAAAAAACACTTTTGGGCCAAGGAGCGGCGGGAAATGTTCCAAAAACATGTCAGGACTCTCGGCAGAGGCCAAATATCCCAAAAAAGTTGACTTTTGAGAAAAGTCCATTTTTGACTTTTTTGTAAGGGGGGGTGCTTACGCAATTTTTCAAAATTTCAAAAACGGCCAAAAAACACTTTTGGGCCAAGGAGCGCTAGGAAACGTTACAAAAGCATATCAGGACTCTCGGCAGAGCCCAAATATCCCAAAAAAGTTGACTTTTGAGAAAAGTCCATTTTTGACTTTTTTGTAAGGGGGGGTGCTTACGCAATTTTTCAAAATTTCAAAAACGGTCAAAAAACACTTTTAGGCCAAGGAGCGGCGGGAAATGTTCCAAAAACATGTCAGGACTCTCGGCAGAGGCCAAATATCCCAAAAAATTTGGATTTTGAGAAAAGTCCATTTTTGACTTTTTTGTAAGGGGGGGGTGCTTACGCAATTTTTCAAAATTTCAAAAACGGTCAAAAAACACTTTTGGGCCAAGGAGCGGCGGGAAACGTTCCAAAAACATGTCAGGACTCTCGGCAGAGGCCAAATATCCCAAAAAATTTGACTTTTGAGAAAAGTCCATTTTTGACTTTTTTGTAAGGGGGGGTGCTTACGCAATTTTTCAAAATTTCAAAAACGGTCAAAAATCACTTTTGGGCCAAGGAGCGGAAGAAAACGTTCCAAAAACATGTCAGGACTCTCGGCAGAGCCCAAATATCCCAAAAAAGTTGACTTTTGAGAAAAGTCAATTTTTGACTTTTTTGTAAGGGGGGGTGCTTACGCAATTTTTCAAAATTTCAAAAACGGTCAAAAATCACTTTTGGGCCAAGGAGCGGAAGAAAACGTTCCAAAAACATGTCAGGACTCTCGGCAGAGCCCAAATATCCCAAAAAATTTGTCTTTTGAGAAAAGTCAATTTTTGACTTTTTTGTAAGGGGGGCTGCTTACGCAATTTTTCAAAATTTCAAAAACGGTCAAAAATAACTTTTGGGCCAAGGAGTGGCGGGAAACGTTCCAAAAACATGTCAGGACTCTCGGCAGAGCCCAAATATCCCAAAAAAGTTGTCTTTTGAGAAAAGTCCATTTTTGACTTTTTTGTAAGGGGGGGTGCTTACGCAATTTTTCAAAATTTCAAAAACGGTCAAAAAACACTTTTGGGCCAAGGAGCGGCGGGAAATGTTCCAAAAACATGACAGGACTCTCGGCAGAGCCCAAATATCCCAAAAAAGTTGACTTTTGAGAAAAGTCAATTTTTGACTTTTTTGTAAGGGGGGGTGCTTACGCAATTTTTCAAAATTTCAAAAACGGTCAAAAAACACTTTTGGGCCAAGGAGCGCTAGGAAACGTTACAAAAGCATTTCAGGACTCTCGGCAGAGCCCAAATATCCCAAAAAAGTTGACTTTTGAGAAAAGTCCATTTTTGACTTTTTTGTAAGGGGGGGTGCTTACGCAATTTTTCAAAATTTCAAAAACGGTCAAAAAACACTTTTGGGCCAAGGAGCGGCGGGAAACGTTCCAAAAACATGTCAGGACTCTCGGCAGAGCCCAAATATCCCAAAAAAGTTGACTTTTGAGAAAAGTCAATTTTTGACTTTTTTGTAAGGGGGGGTGCTTACGCAATTTTTCAAAATTTCAAAAACGGTCAAAAAACACTTTTGGGCCAAGGAGCGGCGGGAAATGTTCCAAAAACATGTCAGGACTCTCGGCAGAGCCCAAATATCCCAAAAAAAGTTGTCTTTTGAGAAAAGTCAATTTTTGACTTTTTTGTAAGGGGGGGTGCTTACGCAATTTTTCAAAATTTCAAAAACGGTCAAAAAACACTTTTGGGCCAAGGAGCGGCGGGAAATGTTCCAAAAACATGTCAGGACTCTCGGCAGAGGCCAAATATCCCAAAAAAGTTGACTTTTGAGAAAAGTCCATTTTTGACTTTTTTGTAAGGGGGGGTGCTTACGCAATTTTTCAAAATTTCAAAAACGGTCAAAAAACACTTTTGGGTCAAGGAGCGCTAGGAAACGTTACAAAAGCATATCAGGACTCTCGGCAGAGCCCAAATATCCCAAAAAAGTTGACTTTTGAGAAAAGTCCATTTTTGACTTTTTTGTAAGGGGGGGTGCTTACGCAATTTTTCAAAATTTCAAAAACGGTCAAAAAACACTTTTGGGCCAAGGAGCGGCGGGAAATGTTCCAAAAACATGTCAGGACTCTCGGCAGAGCCCAAATATCCCAAAAAAGTTGTCTTTTGAGAAAAGTCAATTTTTGACTTTTTTGTAAGGGGGGGTGCTTACGCAATTTTTCAAAATTTCAAAAACGGTCAAAAAACACTTTTGGGCCAAGGAGCGGCGGGAAATGTTCCAAAAACATGTCAGGACTCTCGGCAGAGGCCAAATATCCCAAAAAAGTTGACTTTTGAGAAAAGTCCATTTTTGACTTTTTTGTAAGGGGGGGTGCTTACGCAATTTTTCAAAATTTCAAAAACGGCCAAAAAACACTTTTGGGCCAAGGAGCGCTAGGAAACGTTACAAAAGCATATCAGGACTCTCGGCAGAGCCCAAATATCCCAAAAAAGTTGACTTTTGAGAAAAGTCCATTTTTGACTTTTTTGTAAGGGGGGGTGCTTACGCAATTTTTCAAAATTTCAAAAACGGTCAAAAAACACTTTTAGGCCAAGGAGCGGCGGGAAATGTTCCAAAAACATGTCAGGACTCTCGGCAGAGGCCAAATATCCCAAAAAATTTGGATTTTGAGAAAAGTCCATTTTTGACTTTTTTGTAAGGGGGGGGTGCTTACGCAATTTTTCAAAATTTCAAAAACGGTCAAAAAACACTTTTGGGCCAAGGAGCGGCGGGAAACGTTCCAAAAACATGTCAGGACTCTCGGCAGAGGCCAAATATCCCAAAAAATTTGACTTTTGAGAAAAGTCAATTTTTGACTTTTTTGTAAGGGGGGGTGCTTACGCAATTTTTCAAAATTTCAAAAACGGTCAAAAATCACTTTTGGGCCAAGGAGCGGAAGAAAACGTTCCAAAAACATGTCAGGACTCTCGGCAGAGCCCAAATATCCCAAAAAAGTTGACTTTTGAGAAAAGTCAATTTTTGACTTTTTTGTAAGGGAGGGTGCTTACGCAATTTTTCAAAATTTCAAAAACGGTCAAAAATCTCTTTTGGGCCAAGGAGCGGAAGAAAACGTTCCAAAAACATGTCAGGACTCTCGGCAGAGGCCAATTATCCCAAAAAAGTTGACTTTTGAGAAAAGTCAATTTTTGACTTTTTTGTAAGGGGGGGTGCTTACGCAATTTTTCAAAATTTCAAAAACAGTCAAAAAACACTTTTGGGCCAAGGAGCGGCGGGAAACGTTCCGAAAACATGTCAGGACTCTCGGCAGAGCCCAAATATCCCAAAAAAGTTGACTTTTGAGAAAAGTCAATTTTTGACTTTTTTGTAAGGGGGGGTGCTTACGCAATTTTTCAAAATTTCAAAAACGGTCAAAAATCACTTTTGGGCCAAGGAGCGGAAGAAAACGTTCCAAAAACATGTCAGGACTCTCGGCAGAGCCCAAATATCCCAAAAAATTTGTCTTTTGAGAAAAGTCAATTTTTGACTTTTTTGTAAGGGGGGCTGCTTACGCAATTTTTCAAAATTTCAAAAACGGTCAAAAATAACTTTTGGGCCAAGGAGTGGCGGGAAACATTCCAAAAACATGTCAGGACTCTCGGCAGAGCCCAAATATCCCAAAAAAGTTGTCTTTTGAGAAAAGTCCATTTTTGACTTTTTTGTAAGGGGGGGTGCTTACGCAATTTTTCAAAATTTCAAAAACGGTCAAAAAACACTTTTGGGCCAAGGAGCGGCGGGAAATGTTCCAAAAACATGACAGGACTCTCGGCAGAGCCCAAATATCCCAAAAAAGTTGACTTTTGAGAAAAGTCAATTTTTGACTTTTTTGTAAGGGGGGGTGCTTACGCAATTTTTCAAAATTTCAAAAACGGTCAAAAAACACTTTTGGGCCAAGGAGCGCTAGGAAACGTTACAAAAGCATTTCAGGACTCTCGGCAGAGCCCAAATATCCCAAAAAAGTTGACTTTTGAGAAAAGTCAATTTTTGACTTTTTTGTAAGGGGGGGTGCTTACGCAATTTTTCAAAATTTCAAAAACGGTCAAAAAACACTTTTGGGCCAAGGAGCGGCGGAAAAATGTTCCAAAAACATGTCAGGACTCTCGGCAGAGGCCAATTATCCCAAAAAAGTTGACTTTTGAGAAAAGTCAATTTTTGACTTTTTTGTAAGGGAGGGTGCTTACGCAATTTTTCAAAATTTCAAAAACGGTCAAAAATCTCTTTTGGGCCAAGGAGCGGAAGAAAACGTTCCAAAAACATGTCAGGACTCTCGGCAGAGGCCAATTATCCCAAAAAAGTTGACTTTTGAGAAAAGTCAATTTTTGACTTTTTTGTAAGGGGGGGTGCTTACGCAATTTTTCAAAATTTCAAAAACAGTCAAAAAACACTTTTGGGCCAAGGAGCGGCGGGAAACGTTCCGAAAACATGTCAGGACTCTCGGCAGAGCCCAAATATCCCAAAAAAGTTGACTTTTGAGAAAAGTCAATTTTTGACTTTTTTGTAAGGGGGGGTGCTTACGCAATTTTTCAAAATTTCAAAAACGGTCAAAAATCACTTTTGGGCCAAGGAGCGGAAGAAAACGTTCCAAAAACATGTCAGGACTCTCGGCAGAGCCCAAATATCCCAAAAAATTTGTCTTTTGAGAAAAGTCAATTTTTGACTTTTTTGTAAGGGGGGCTGCTTACGCAATTTTTCAAAATTTCAAAAACGGTCAAAAATAACTTTTGGGCCAAGGAGTGGCGGGAAACGTTCCAAAAACTTGTCAGGACTCTCGGCAGAGCCCAAATATCCCAAAAAAGTTGTCTTTTGAGAAAAGTCCATTTTTGACTTTTTTGTAAGGGGGGGTGCTTACGCAATTTTTCAAAATTTCAAAAACGGTCAAAAAACACTTTTGGGCCAAGGAGCGGCGGGAAATGTTCCAAAAACATGACAGGACTCTCGGCAGAGCCCAAATATCCCAAAAAAGTTGACTTTTGAGAAAAGTCAATTTTTGACTTTTTTGTAAGGGGGGGTGCTTACGCAATTTTTCAAAATTTCAAAAACGGTCAAAAAACACTTTTGGGCCAAGGAGCGCTAGGAAACGTTACAAAAGCATTTCAGGACTCTCGGCAGAGCCCAAATATCCCAAAAAAGTTGACTTTTGAGAAAAGTCCATTTTTGACTTTTTTGTAAGGGGGGGTGCTTACGCAATTTTTCAAAATTTCAAAAACGGTCAAAAAACACTTTTGGTCCAAGGAGCGGCGGGAAACGTTCCAAAAACATGTCAGGACTCTCGGCAGAGCCCAAATATCCCAAAAAAGTTGACTTTTGAGAAAAGTCAATTTTTGACTTTTTTGTAAGGGGGGGTGCTTACGCAATTTTTCAAAATTTCAAAAACGGTCAAAAAACACTTTTGGGCCAAGGAGCGGCGGGAAATGTTCCAAAAACATGTCAGGACTCTCGGCAGAGCCCAAATATCCCAAAAAAAGTTGTCTTTTGAGAAAAGTCAATTTTTGACTTTTTTGTAAGGGGGGGTGCTTACGCAATTTTTCAAAATTTCAAAAACGGTCAAAAAACACTTTTGGGCCAAGGAGCGGCGGGAAATGTTCCAAAAACATGTCAGGACTCTCGGCAGAGGCCAAATATCCCAAAAAAGTTGACTTTTGAGAAAAGTCCATTTTTGACTTTTTTGTAAGGGGGGGTGCTTACGCAATTTTTCAAAATTTCAAAAACGGTCAAAAAACACTTTTGGGCCAAGGAGCGCTAGGAAACGTTACAAAAGCATATCAGGACTCTCGGCAGAGCCCAAATATCCCAAAAAAGTTGACTTTTGAGAAAAGTCCATTTTTGACTTTTTTGTAAGGGGGGGTGCTTACGCAATTTTTCAAAATTTCAAAAACGGTCAAAAAACACTTTTGGGCCATGGAGCGGCGGAAAAATGTTCCAAAAACATGTCAGGACTCTCGGCAGAGGCCAATTATCCCAAAAAAGTTGACTTTTGAGAAAAGTCAATTTTTGACTTTTTTGTAAGGGGGGGTGCTTACGCAATTTTTCAAAATTTCAAAAACAGTCAAAAAACACTTTTGGGCCAAGGAGCGGCGGGAAACGTTCCAAAAACATGTCAGGACTCTCGGCAGAGCCCAAATATCCCAAAAAAGTTGTCTTTTGAGAAAAGTCCATTTTTGACTTTTTTGTAAGGGGGGGTGCTTACGCAATTTTTCAAAATTTCAAAAACGGTCAAAAAACACTTTTGGGCCAAGGAGCGGCGGGAAATGTTCCAAAAACATGACAGGACTCTCGGCAGAGCCCAAATATCCCAAAAAAGTTGACTTTTGAGAAAAGTCAATTTTTGACTTTTTTGTAAGGGGGGGTGCTTACGCAATTTTTCAAAATTTCAA
Organism: Corythoichthys intestinalis; assembly: GCF_030265065.1. Taxonomy (NCBI): domain Eukaryota; kingdom Metazoa; phylum Chordata; class Actinopteri; order Syngnathiformes; family Syngnathidae; genus Corythoichthys; species Corythoichthys intestinalis. The sequence goes on along the minus strand of NC_080413.1, from coordinate 15,863,650 downwards.
AAACGGTCAAAAAACACTTTTGGGCCAAGGAGCGCTAGGAAACGTTACAAAAGCATTTCAGGACTCTCGGCAGAGCCCAAATATCCCAAAAAAGTTGACTTTTGAGAAAAGTCAATTTTTGACTTTTTTGTAAGGGGGGGTGCTTACGCAATTTTTCAAAATTTCAAAAACGGTCAAAAAACACTTTTGGGCCAAGGAGCGGCGGGAAACGTTCCAAAAACATGTCAGGACTCTCGGCAGAGCCCAAATATCCCAAAAAAGTTGACTTTTGAGAAAAGTCAATTTTTGACTTTTTTGTAAGGGGGGGTGCTTACGCAATTTTTCAAAATTTCAAAAACGGTCAAAAATCACTTTTGGGCCAAGGAGCGGAAGAAAACGTTCCAAAAACATGTCAGGACTCTCGGCAGAGCCCAAATATCCCAAAAAAGATGACTTTTGAGAAAAGTCAATTTTTGACTTTTTTGTAAGGGGGGGTGCTTACGCAATTTTTCAAAATTTCAAAAACGGTCAAAAAACACTTTTGGGCCAAGGAGCGGCGGGAAATGTTCCAAAAACATGTCAGGACTCTCGGCAGAGCCCAAATATCCCAAAAAAGTTGTCTTTTGAGAAAAGTCAATTTTTGACTTTTTTGTAAGGGGGGGTGCTTACGCAATTTTTCAAAATTTCAAAAACGGTCAAAAAACACTTTTGGGCCAAGGAGCGGCGGGAAATGTTCCAAAAACATGTCAGGACTCTCGGCAGAGGCCAAATATCCCAAAAAAGTTGACTTTTGAGAAAAGTCCATTTTTGACTTTTTTGTAAGGGGGGGTGCTTACGCAATTTTTCAAAATTTCAAAAACGGTCAAAAAACACTTTTGGGCCAAGGAGCGCTAGGAAACGTTACAAAAGCATATCAGGACTCTCGGCAGAGCCCAAATATCCCAAAAAAGTTGACTTTTGAGAAAAGTCCATTTTTGACTTTTTTGTAAGGGGGGGTGCTTACGCAATTTTTCAAAATTTCAAAAACGGTCAAAAAACACTTTTAGGCCAAGGAGCGGCGGGAAATGTTCCAAAAACATGTCAGGACTCTCGGCAGAGGCCAAATATCCCAAAAAATTGGGATTTTGAGAAAAGTCCATTTTTGACTTTTTTGTAAGGGGGGGTGCTTACGCAATTTTTCAAAATTTCAAAAACGGTCAAAAAACACTTTTGGGCCAAGGAGCGGCGGGAAACGTTCCAAAAACATGTCAGGACTCTCGGCAGAGGCCAAATATCCCAAAAAAGTTGACTTTTGAGAAAAGTCAATTTTTGACTTTTTTGTAAGGGGGGGTGCTTACGCAATTTTTCAAAATTTCAAAAACGGTCAAAAATCACTTTTGGGCCAAGGAGCGGAAGAAAACGTTCCAAAAACATGTCAGGACTCTCGGCAGAGCCCAAATATCCCAAAAAAGTTGTCTTTTGAGAAAAGTCAATTTTTGACTTTTTTGTAAGGGGGGGTGCTTACGCAATTTTTCAAAATTTCAAAAACGGTCAAAAAACACTTTTGGGCCAAGGAGCGGCGGGAAATGTTCCAAAAACATGTCAGGACTCTCGGCAGAGCCCAAATATCCCAAAAAAGTTGTCTTTTGAGAAAAGTCAATTTTTGACTTTTTTGTAAGGGGGGGTGCTTACGCAATTTTTCAAAATTTCAAAAACGGTCAAACAACACTTTTGGGCCAAGGAGCGGCGGGAAATGTTCCAAAAACAAGTCAGGACTCTCGGCAGAGCCCAAATATCCCAAAAAAGTTGTCTTTTGAGAAAAGTCAATTTTTGACTTTTTTGTAAGGGGGGGTGCTTACGCAATTTTTCAAAATTTCAAAAACGGTCAAAAAACACTTTTGGGCCAAGGAGCGGCGGGAAACGTTCCAAAAACATGTCAGGACTCTCGGCACGGCCCAAATATGCCAAAAAAGTTGACTTTTGAGAAAAGTCAATTTTTGACTTTTTTGTAAGGGGGGGTGCTTTCGCAATATTTCAAAATTTCAAAAATGGTCAAAAAACACTTTTGGGCCAAGGAGCGGCGGGAAACGTTCCAAAAACATGTCAGGACTCTCGGCAGAGCCCATATATCCCAAAAAAGTTGACTTTTGAGAAAAGTCCATTTTTGACTTTTTTGTAAGAGGGGGTGCTTACGCAATTTTTCAAAATTTCAAAAACGGTCAAAAAACACTTTTGGGCCAAGGAGCGCTAGGAAACGTTACAAAAGCATATCAGGACTCTCGGCAGAGCCCAAATATCCCAAAAATGTTGACTTTTGAGAAAAGTCCATTTTTGACTTTTTTGTAAGGGGGGGTGCTTACGCAATTTTTCAAAATTTCAAAAACGGTCAAAAAACACTTTTGGGCCAAGGAGCGGCGGGAAACGTTCCAAAAACATGTCAGGACTCTCGGCAGAGCCCAAATATCCCAAAAAAGTTGACTTTTGAGAAAAGTCAATTTTTGACTTTTTTGTAAGGGGGGGTGCTTACGCAATTTTTCAAAATTTCAAAAACGGTCAAAAATCACTTTGGGGCCAAGGAGCGGAAGAAAACGTTCCAAAAACATGTCAGGACTCTCGGCAGAGCCCAAATATCCCAAAAAAGTTGACTTTTGAGAAAAGTCAAGTTTTGACTTTTTTGTAAGGGGGGGTGCTTACGCAATTTTTCAAAATTTCAAAAACGGTCAAAAATCACTTTTGGGCCAAGGAGCGGAAGAAAACGTTCCAAAAACATGTCAGGACTCTCGGCAGAGCCCAAATATCCCAAAAAAGTTGACTTTTGAGAAAAGTCAAGTTTTGACTTTTTTGTAAGGGGGGGTGCTTACGCAATTTTTCAAAATTTCAAAAACGGTCAAAAATCACTTTTGGGCCAAGGAGCGGAAGAAAACGTTCCAAAAACATGTCAGGACTCTCGGCAGAGCCCAAATATCCCAAAAAATTTGTCTTTTGAGAAAAGTCAATTTTTGACTTTTTTGTAAGGGGGGGTGCTTACGCAATTTTTCAAAATTTCAAAAACGGTCAAAAATAACTTTTGGGCCAAGGAGTGGCGGGAAACGTTCCAAAAACATGTCAGGACTCTCGGCAGAGCCCAAATATCCCAAAAAATTTGTCTTTTGAGAAAAGTCAATTTTTGACTTTTTTGTAAGGGGGGGTGCTTACGCAATTTTTCAAAATTTCAAAAACGATCAAAAAACACTTTTGGGCCAAGGAGCGGCGGGAAATGTTCCAAAAACATGTCAGGACTCTCGGCAGAGCCCAAATATCCCAAAAAAGTTGACTTTTGAGAAAAGTCAATTTTTGACTTTTTTGTAAGGGGGGGTGCTTACGCAATTTTTCAAAATTTCAAAAACGGTCAAAAAACACTTTTGGGCCAAGGAGCGCTAGGAAACGTTACAAAAGCATTTCAGGACTCTCGGCAGAGCCCAAATATCCCAAAAAAGTTGACTTTTGAGAAAAGTCCATTTTTGACTTTTTTGTAAGGGGGGGTGCTTACGCAATTTTTCAAAATTTCAAAAACGGTCAAAAAACACTTTTGGGCCAAGGAGCGGCGGGAAACGTTCCAAAAACATGTCAGGACTCTCGGCAGAGCCCAAATATCCCAAAAAAGTTGACTTTTGAGAAAAGTCAATTTTTGACTTTTTTGTAAGGGGGGGTGCTTACGCAATTTTTCAAAATTTCAAAAACGGTCAAAAATCACTTTTGGGCCAAGGAGCGGAAGAAAACGTTCCAAAAACATGTCAGGACTTTCGGCAGAGCCCAAATATCCCAAAAAAGTTGACTTTTGAGAAAAGTCCATTTTTGACTTTTTTGTAAGGGGGGGTGCTTACGCAATTTTTCAAAATTTCAAAAACGGTCAAAAAACACTTTTGGGCCAAGGAGCGCTAGGAAACGTTACAAAAGCATATCAGGACTCTCGGCAGAGCCCAAATATCCCAAAAAAGTTGACTTTTGAGAAAAGTCCATTTTTGACTTTTTTGTAAGGGGGGGTGCTTACGCAATTTTTCAAAATTTCAAAAACGGTCAAAAAACACTTTTGGGCCAAGGAGCGGCGGGAAATGTTCCAAAAACATGTCAGGACTCTCGGCAGAGGCCAAATATCCCAAAAAAGTTGACTTTTGAGAAAAGTCCATTTTTGACTTTTTTGTAAGGGGGGGTGCTTACGCAATTTTTCAAAATTTCAAAAACGGTCAAAAAACACTTTTGGGCCAAGGAGCGGCGGGAAACGTTCCAAAAACATGTCAGGACTCTCGGCAGAGGCCAAATATCCCAAAAAAGTTGACTTTTGAGAAAAGTCAATTTTTGACTTTTTTGTAAGGGGGGGTGCTTACGCAATTTTTCAAAATTTCAAAAACGGTCAAAAATCACTTTTGGGCCAAGGAGCGGAAGAAAACGTTCCAAAAACATGTCAGGACTCTCGGCAGAGCCCAAATATCCCAAAAAAGTTGTCTTTTGAGAAAAGTCAATTTTTGACTTTTTTGTAAGGGGGGGTGCTTACGCAATTTTTCAAAATTTCAAAAACGGTCAAAAATAACTTTTGGGCCAAGGAGTGGCGGGAAACGTTCCAAAAACATGTCAGGACTCTCGACAGAGCCCAAATATGCCCAAAAAGTTGACTTTTGAAAAAAGTCCATTTTTGACTTTATTGTAAGGGGGGGTGCTTACGCAATTTTTCAAAATTTCAAAAACGGTCAAAAAACACTTTTGGGCCAAGGAGCGCTGGGAAACGTTCCAAAAACATGTCAGGACTCTCGGCAGAGCCCAAATATACCAAAAAAGTTGACTCTTGAGAAAAGTCAATTTTTGCCTTTTTTGTAAGGGGGGGTGCTTACGCAATTTTTCAAAATTTCAAAAACGGTCAAAAAACACTTTTGGGCCAAGGAGCGGCGGGAAATGTTCCAAAAACATGCCAGGACTCTCGGCAGAGGCCAAATATCCCAAAAAAGTTGACTTTTGAGAAAAGTCCATTTTTGACTTTTTTGTAAGGGGGGGTGCTTATGCAATTTTTAAAAATTTTTAAAACGGTCAAAAAACACTTTTGGGCCAAGGAGCGGCGGGAAACGTTCCAAAAACATGTCAGGACTCTCGGCAGAGCCCAAATATCCCAAAAAAGTTTTCTTTTGAGAAAAGTCAATTTTTGACTTTTTTGTAAGGGGGGGTGCTTACGCAATTTTTCAAAATTTCAAAAACGGTCAAAAAACACTTTTGGGCCAAGGAGCGGCGGGAAATGTTCCAAAAACATGTCAGGACTCTCGGCAGAGCCCAAATATCCCAAAAAAGTTGTCTTTTGAGAAAAGTCAATTTTTGACTTTTTTGTAAGGGGGGGTGCTTACGCAATTTTTCAAAATTTCAAAAACGGTCAAACAACACTTTTGGGCCAAGGAGCGCTGGCAAACGTTCCAAAAACATGTCAGGACTCTCGGCAGAGCCCAAATATACCAAAAAAGTTGACTCTTGAGAAAAGTCAATTTTTGACTTTTTTGTAAGGGGGGGTGCTTACGCAATTTTTCAAAATTTCAAAAACGGTCAAAAAACACTTTTGGGCCAAGGAGCGGCGGGAAATGTTCCAAAAACATGTCAGGACTCTCGGCAGAGCCCAAATATCCCAAAAAAGTTGTCTTTTGAGAAAAGTCAATTTTTGACTTTTTTGTAAGGGGGGGTGCTTACGCAATTTTTCAAAATTTCAAAAACGGTCAAAAAACACTTTTGGGCCAAGGAGCGGCGGGAAACGTTCCAAAAACATGTCAGGACTCTCGGCACGGCCCAAATATGCCAAAAAAGTTGACTTTTGAGAAAAGTCAATTTTTGACTTTTTTGTAAGGGGGGGTGCTTTCGCAATATTTCAAAATTTCAAAAATGGTCAAAAAACACTTTTGGGCCAAGGAGCGGCGGGAAACGTTCCAAAAACATGTCAGGACTCTCGGCAGAGCCCATATATCCCAAAAAAGTTGACTTTTGAGAAAAGTCCATTTTTGACTTTTTTGTAAGGGGGGGTGCTTACGCAATTTTTCAACATTTAAAAAACGGTCAAAAAACACTTTTGGGCCAAGGAGCGCTAGGAAACGTTACAAAAGCATATCAGGACTCTCGGCAGAGCCCAAATATCCCAAAAAAGTTGACTTTTGAGAAAAGTCCATTTTTGACTTTTTTGTAAGGGGGGGTGCTTACGCAATTTTTCAAAATTTCAAAAACGGTCAAAAATCACTTTTGGGCCAAGGAGCGGAAGAAAACGTTCCAAAAACATGTCAGGACTCTCGGCAGAGCCCAAATATCCCAAAAAATTTGTCTTTTGAGAAAAGTCAATTTTTGACTTTTTTGTAAGGGGGGGTGCTTACGCAATTTTTCAAAATTTCAAAAACGGTCAAAAATAACTTTTGGGCCAAGGAGTGGCGGGAAACGTTCCAAAAACATGTCAGGACTCTCGGCAGAGCCCAAATATCCCAAAAAAGTTGTCTTTTGAGAAAAGTCAATTTTTGACTTTTTTGTAAGGGGGGGTGCTTACGCAATTTTTCAAAATTTCAAAAACGGTCAAAAAACACTTTTGGGCCAAGGAGCGCTAGGAAACGTTACAAAAGCATATCAGGACTCTCGGCAGAGCCCAAATATCCCAAAAAAGTTGTCTTTTGAGAAAAGTCAATTTTTGACTTTTTTGTAAGGGGGGGTGCTTACGCAATTTTTCAAAATTTTAAAAACGGTCAAAAAACACTTTTGGGCCAAGGAGCGGCGGGAAACGTTCCAAAAACATGTCAGGACTCTCGGCAGAGCCCAAATATCCCAAAAAAGTTGACTTTTGAGAAAAGTCAATTTTTGACTTTTTTGTAAGTGGGGGTGCTTACGCAATTTTTCAAAATTTCAAAAACGGTCAAAATTCACTTTTGGGCCAAGGAGCGGAAGAAAACGTTCCAAAAACATGTCAGGACTCTCGGCAGAGCCCAAATACCCCAAAAAAGTTGACTTTTGAGAAAAGTCAATTTTTGACTTTTTTGTAAGGGGGGGTGCTTACGCAATTTTTCAAAATTTCAAAAACGGTCAAAAAACACTTTTGGGCCAAGGAGCGGCGGGAAATGTTCCAAAAACATGTCAGGACTCTCGGCAGAGCCTAAATATCCCAAAAAAGTTGTCTTTTGAGAAAAGTCAATTTTTGACTTTTTTGTAAGGGGGGGTGCTTACGCAATTTTTCAAAATTTCAAAAACGGTCAAAAATAACTTTTGGGCCAAGGAGTGGCGGGAAACGTTCCAAAAACATGTCAGGACTCTCGGCAGAGCCCAAATATACCAAAAAAGTTGACTCTTGAGAAAAGTCAATTTTTGACTTTTTTGTAAGGGGGGGTGCTTACGCTATTTTTCAAAATTTCAAAAACGGTCAAAAAACACTTTTGGGCCAAGGAGCGGCGGGAAATGTTCCAAAAACATGCCAGGACTCTCGGCAGAGGCCAAATATCCTAAAAAAGCTTTCTTTTGAGAAAAGTCAATTTTTGACTTTTTTGTAAGGGGGGGTGCTTACGCAATTTTTCAAAATTTAAAAAACGGTCAAAAAACACTTTTGGGCCAAGGAGCGGCGGGAAATGTTCCAAAAACATGTCAGGACTCTCGGCAGAGCCCAAATATCCCAAAAAAGTTGTCTTTTGAGAAAAGTCAATTTTTGACTTTTTTGTAAGGGGGGGTGCTTACGCAATTTTTCAAAATTTCAAAAACGGTCACACAACACTTTTGGGCCAAGGAGCGCTGGCAAACGTTCCAAAAACATGTCAGGACTCTCGGCAGAGCCCAAATATACCAAAAAAGTTGACTCTTGAGAAAAGTCAATTTTTGACTTTTTTGTAAGGGGGGGTGCTTACGCAATTTTTCAAAATTTCAAAAACGGTCAAAAAACACTTTTGGGCCAAGGAGCGGCGGGAAATGTTCCAAAAACATGTCAGGACTCTCGGCAGAGGCCAAATATCCCAAAAAAGTTGACTTTTGAGAAAAGTCCATTTTTGACTTTTTTGTAAGGGGGGGTGCTTACGCAATTTTTCAAAATTTCAAAAACGGTCAAAAAACACTTTTGGGCCAAGGAGCGCTAGGAAACGTTACAAAAGCATATCAGGACTCTCGGCAGAGCCCAAATATCCCAAAAAAGTTGACTTTTGAGAAAAGTCCATTTTTGACTTTTTTGTAAGGGGGGGGTGCTTACGCAATTTTTCAAAATTTCAAAAACGGTCAAAAAACACTTTTGGGCCAAGGAGCGGCGGGAAACGTTCCAAAAACATGTCAGGACTCTCGGCAGAGCCCAAATATCCCAAAAAAGTTGACTTTTGAGAAAAGTCAATTTTTGACTTTTTTGTAAGGGGGGGTGCTTACGCAATTTTTCAAAATTTCAAAAACGGTCAAAAATAACTTTTGGGCCAAGGAGCGGAAGAAAACGTTCCAAAAACATGTCAGGACTCTCGGCAGAGCCCAAATACCCCAAAAAAGTTGACTTTTGAGAAAAGTCAATTTTTGACTTTTTTGTAAGGGGGGGTGCTTACGCAATTTTTCAAAATTTCAAAAACGGTCAAAAAACACTTTTGGGCCAAGGAGCGCTAGGAAACGTTACAAAAGCATATCAGGACTCTCGGCAGAGCCCAAATATCCCAAAAAAGTTGACTTTTGAGAAAAGTCCATTTTTGACTTTTTTGTAAGGGGGGGTGCTTACGCAATTTTTCAAAATTTCAAAAACAGTCAAAAAACACTTTTGGGCCAAGGAGCGCTAGGAAACGTTACAAAAGCATATCAGGACTCTCGGCAGAGCCCAAATATCCCAAAAAAGTTGACTTTTGAGAAAAGTCAATTTTTGACTTTTTTGTGAGGGGGGGTGCTTACGCAATTTTTCAAAATTTCAAAAACGGTCAAACAACACTTTTGGGCCAAGGAGCGCTGGCAAACGTTCCAAAAACATGTCAGGACTCTCGGCAGAGCCCAAATATACCAAAAAAGTTGACTCTTGAGAAAAGTCCATTTTTGACTTTTTTTGTAAGGGGGGGTGCTTACGCAATTTTTCAAAATTTCAAAAACGGTCAAAAAACACTTTTGGGCCAAGGAGCGGCGGGAAATGTTCCAAAAACGTCAGGACTCTCGGCAGAGCCCAAATATCCCAAAAAAGTTGACTTTTGAGAAAAGTCAATTTTTGACTTTTTTGTAAGGGGGGGTGCTTTCGCAATATTTCAAAATTTCAAAAACGGTAAAAAAACACTTTTGGGCCATGGAGCGGCGGGAAACGTTCCAAAAACATGTCAGGACTCTCGGCAGAGCCCAAATATCCCAAAAAAGTTGACTTTTGAGAAAAGTCAATTTTTGACTTTTTTGTAAGGGGGGTACTTACGCAATTTTTCAAAATTTCAAAAACGGTCAAAAATCACTTTTGGGCCAAGGAGCGGAAGAAAACGTTCCAAAAACATGTCAGGACTCTCGGCAGAGCCCAAATATCCCAAAAAAGTTGACTTTTGAGAAAAGTCAATTTTTGACTTTTTTGTAAGGGGGGGTGCTTTCGCAATATTTCAAAATTTCAAAAACGGTCAAAAAACACTTTTGGGCCATGGAGCGGCGGGAAACGTTCCAAAAACATGTCAGGACTCTCGGCAGAGCCCAAATATCCCAAAAAAGTTGTCTTTTGAGAAAAGTCAATTTTTGACTTTTTTGTAAGGGGGGGTGCTTACGCAATTTTTCAAAATTTCAAAAACGGTCAAAAAAAACTTTTGGGCCAAGGAGCGACGGGAAATGTTCCAAAAAAATTGTCAGGACTCTCGGCAGAGCCCAAATATCCCAAAAAAGTTGACTTTTGAGAAAAGTCAATTTTTGACTTTTTTGTAAGGGGGGGTGCTTACGCAATTTTTCAAAATTTCATAAACGGTCAAAAAACACTTTTGGGCCAAGGAGCGCTAGGAAACGTTACAAAAGCATATCAGGACTCTCGGCAGAGCCCAAATATCCCCAAAAAGTTGACTTTTGAGAAAAGTCCATTTTTGACTTTTTTGTAAGGGGGGGTGCTTACGCAATTTTTCAAAATTTCAAAAACGGTCAAACAACACTTTTGGGCCAAGGAGCGCTAAACGTTCCAAAAACATGTCAGGACTCTCGGCAGAGCCCAAATATACCAAAAAAGTTGACTCTTGAGAAAAGACAATTTTTGACTTTTTTGTAAGGGGGGGTGCTTACGCAATTTTTCAAAATTTCAAAAACGGTCAAAAAACACTTTTGGGCCAAGGAGCGGCGGGAAATGTTCCAAAAACATGTCAGGACTCTCGGCAGAGCCCAAATATCCCAAAAAAGTTGACTTTTGAGAAAAGTCAATTTTTGACTTTTTTGTAAGGGGGGGTGCTTTCGCAATATTTCAAAATTTCAAAAACGGTAAAAAAACACTTTTGGGCCATGGAGCGGCGGGAAACGTTCCAAAAACATGTCAGGACTCTCGGCAGAGCCCAAATATCCCAAAAAAGTTGTCTTTTGAGAAAAGTCAATTTTTGACTTTTTTGTAAGGGGGGGTGCTTACGCAATTTTTCAAAATTTCAAAAACGGTCAAAAAAAACTTTTGGGCCAAGGAGCGGCGGGAAATGTTCCAAAAACATGTCAGGACTCTCGGCAGAGGCCAAATATCCCAAAAAAGTTGACTTTTGAAAAAAGTCAATTTTTGACTTTTTTGTAAGGGGGGGTGCTTACGCAATTTTTCAAAATTTCAAAAACGGTCAAAAAACACTTTTGGGCCAAGGAGCGGCGGGAAACGTTCCAAAAACATGTCAGGACTCTCGGCAGAGGCCAAATATCCCAAAAAAGTTGACTTTTGAGAAAAGTCAATTTTTGACTTTTTTGTAAGGGGGGGTGCTTACGCAATTTTTCAAAATTTCAAAAACGGTCAAAAATCACTTTTGGGCCAAGGAGCGGAAGAAAACGTTCCAAAAACATGTCAGGACTCTCGGCAGAGCCCAAATATCCCAAAAAAGTTGTCTTTTGAGAAAAGTCAATTTTTGACTTTTTTGTAAGGGGGGGTGCTTACGCAATTTTTCAAAATTTCAAAAACGGTCAAAAATAACTTTTGGGCCAAGGAGTGGCGGGAAACGTTACAAAAGCATATCAGGACTCTCGGCAGAGCCCAAATATCCCAAAAAAGTTGACTTTTGAGAAAAGTCCATTTTTGACTTTTTTGTAAGGGGGGGTGCTTACGCAATTTTTCAAAATTTCAAAAACGGTCAAACAACACTTTTGGGCCAAAGAGCGCTGGCAAACGTTCCAAAAACATGTCAGGACTCTCGGCAGAGCCCAAATATCCCAAAAAAGTTGTCTTTTGAGAAAAGTCAATTTTTGACTTTTTTGTAAGGGGGGGTGCTTACGCAATTTTTCAAAATTTCAAAAACGGTCAAAAATAACTTTTGGGCCAAGGAGTGGCGGGAAACGTTACAAAAGCATATCAGGACTCTCGGCAGAGCCCAAATATCCCAAAAAAGTTGACTTTTGAGAAAAGTCCATTTTTGACTTTTTTGTAAGGGGGGGTGCTTACGCAATTTTTCAAAATTTCAAAAACGGTCAAAAAACACTTTTGGGCCAAGGAGCGGCGGGAAACGTTCCAAAAACATGTCAGGACTCTCGGCAGAGGCCAAATATCCCAAAAAAGTTGACTTTTGAGAAAAGTCAATTTTTGACTTTTTTGTAAGGGGGGGTGCTTACGCAATTTTTCAAAATATCAAAAACGGTCAAAAATCACTTTTGGGCCAAAGAGCGGAAGAAAACGTTCCAAAAACATGTCAGGACTCTCGGCAGAGCCCAAATATCCCAAAAAAGTTGTCTTTTGAGAAAAGTCAATTTTTGACTTTTTTGTAAGGGGGGGTGCTTATGCAATTTTTCAAAATTTCAAAAACGGTCAAAAATAACTTTTGGGCCAAGGAGTGGCGGGAAACGTTCCAAAAACATGTCAGGACTCTCGGCAGAGCCCAAATATCCCAAAAAAGTTGACTTTTGAGAAAAGTCAATTTTTGACTTTTTTGTAAGGGGGGGTGCTTACGCAATTTTTCAAAATTTCAAAAACGGTCAAAAAACACTTTTGGGCCAAGGAGCGCTAGGAAACGTTACAAAAGCATATCAGGACTCTCGGCAGAGCCCAAATATCCCAAAAAAGTTGACTTTTGAGAAAAGTCAATTTTTGACTTTTTTGTAAGGGGGGGTGCTTACGCAATTTTTCAAAATTTCAAAAACGGTCAAAAATCACTTTTGGGCCAAGGAGCGGAAGAAAACGTTCCAAAAACATGTCAGGACTCTCCGCAGAGCCCAAATATCCCAAAAAAGTTGACTTTTGAGAAAAGTCAATTTTTGACTTTTTTGTAAGGGGGGGTGCTTACGCAATTTTTCAAAATTTCAAAACGGTCAAAAAACACTTTTGGGCCAAGGAGCGCTAGGAAACGTTACAAAAGCATATCAGGACTCTCGGCAGAGCCCAAATATCCCAAAAAAGTTGACTTTTGAGAAAAGTCCATTTTTGACTTTTTTGTAAGGGGGGGTGCTTACGCAATTTTTCAAAATTTCAAAAACGGTCAAAAAACACTTTTGGGCCAAGGAGCGGAAGAAAACGTTCCAAAAACATGTCAGGACTCTCGGCAGAGCCCAAATACCCCAAAAAAGTTGACTTTTGAGAAAAGTCAATTTTTGACTTTTTTGTAAGGGGGGGTGCTTACGCAATTTTTCAAAATTTCAAAAACGGTCAAAAATCACTTTTGGGCCAAGGAGCGGAAGAAAACGTTCCAAAAACATGTCAGGACTCTCGGCAGAGCCCAAATATCCCAAAAAAGTTGACTTTTGAGAAAAGTCAATTTTTGACTTTTTTGTAAGGGGGGGTGCTTACGCAATTTTTCAAAATTTCAAAAACGGTCAAAAAACACTTTTGGGCCAAGGAGTGGCGGGAAACGATCCAAAAACATGTCAGGACTCTCGGCAGAGCCCAAATATCCCAAAAAAGTTGACTTTTGAGAAAAGTCAATTTTTGACTTTTTTGTAAGGGGGGGTGCTTACGCAATTTTTCAAAATTTCAAAAACGGTCAAAAAACACTTTTGGGCCAAGGAGCGGCGGGAAATGTTCCAAAAACATGTCAGGACTCTCGGCAGAGGCCAAATATCCCAAAAAAGTTGACTTTTGAGAAAAGTCAATTTTTGACTTTTTTGTAAGGGGGGGTGCTTACGCAATTTTTCAAAATTTCAAAAACGGTCAAAAATCACTTTTGGGCCAAGGAGCGGAAGAAAACGTTCCAAAAACATGTCAGGACTCTCGGCAGAGCCCAAATATCCCAAAAAAGTTGTCTTTTGAGAAAAGTCAATTTTTGACTTTTTTGTAAGGGGGGGTGCTTATGCAATTTTTCAAAATTTCAAAAACGGTCAAAAATAACTTTTGGGCCAAGGAGTGGCGGGAAACGATCCAAAAACATGTCAGGACTCTCGGCAGAGCCCAAATATCCCAAAAAAGTTGACTTTTGAGAAAAGTCAATTTTTGACTTTTTTGTAAGGGGGGGTGCTTTCGCAATATTTCAAAATTTCAAAAACGGTCAAAAAACACTTTTGGGCCATGGAGCGGCGGGAAACGTTCCAAAAACATGTCAGGACTCTCGGCAGAGCCCAAATATCCCAAAAAAGTTGTCTTTTGAGAAAAGTCAATTTTTGACTTTTTTGTAAGGGGGGGTGCTTACGCAATTTTTCAAAATTTCAAAAACGGTCAAAAAAAACTTTTGGGCCAAGGAGCGACGGGAAATGTTCCAAAAAAATTGTCAGGACTCTCGGCAGAGCCCAAATATCCCAAAAAAGTTGACTTTTGAGAAAAGTCAATTTTTGACTTTTTTGTAAGGGGGGGTGCTTACGCAATTTTTCAAAATTTCATAAACGGTCAAAAAACACTTTTGGGCCAAGGAGCGCTAGGAAACGTTACAAAAGCATATCAGGACTCTCGGCAGAGCCCAAATATCCCCAAAAAGTTGACTTTTGAGAAAAGTCCATTTTTGACTTTTTTGTAAGGGGGGGTGCTTACGCAATTTTTCAAAATTTCAAAAACGGTCAAACAACACTTTTGGGCCAAGGAGCGCTAAACGTTCCAAAAACATGTCAGGACTCTCGGCAGAGCCCAAATATACCAAAAAAGTTGACTCTTGAGAAAAGTCAATTTTTGACTTTTTTGTAAGGGGGGGTGCTTACGCAATTTTTCAAAATTTCAAAAACGGTCAAAAAACACTTTTGGGCCAAGGAGCGGCGGGAAATGTTCCAAAAACATGTCAGGACTCTCGGCAGAGCCCAAATATCCCAAAAAAGTTGACTTTTGAGAAAAGTCAATTTTTGACTTTTTTGTAAGGGGGGGTGCTTTCGCAATATTTCAAAATTTCAAAAACGGTAAAAAAACACTTTTGGGCCATGGAGCGGCGGGAAACGTTCCAAAAACATGTCAGGACTCTCGGCAGAGCCCAAATATCCCAAAAAAGTTGTCTTTTGAGAAAAGTCAATTTTTGACTTTTTTGTAAGGGGGGGTGCTTACGCAATTTTTCAAAATTTCAAAAACGGTCAAAAAAAACTTTTGGGCCAAGGAGCGGCGGGAAATGTTCCAAAAACATGTCAGGACTCTCGGCAGAGGCCAAATATCCCAAAAAAGTTGACTTTTGAGAAAAGTCAATTTTTGACTTTTTTGTAAGGGGGGGTGCTTACGCAAATTTTCAAAATTTCAAAAACGGTCAAAAAACACTTTTGGGCCAAGGAGCGGCGGGAAACGTTCCAAAAACATGTCAGGACTCTCGGCAGAGGCCAAATATCCCAAAAAAGTTGACTTTTGAGAAAAGTCAATTTTTGACTTTTTTGTAAGGGGGGGTGCTTACGCAATTTTTCAAAATTTCAAAAACGGTCAAAAATCACTTTTGGGCCAAGGAGCGGAAGAAAACGTTCCAAAAACATGTCAGGACTCTCGGCAGAGCCCAAATATCCCAAAAAAGTTGTCTTTTGAGAAAAGTCAATTTTTGACTTTTTTGTAAGGGGGGGTGCTTACGCAATTTTTCAAAATTTCAAAAACGGTCAAAAATAACTTTTGGGCCAAGGAGTGGCGGGAAACGTTACAAAAGCATATCAGGACTCTCGGCAGAGCCCAAATATCCCAAAAAAGTTGACTTTTGAGAAAAGTCCATTTTTGACTTTTTTGTAAGGGGGGGTGCTTACGCAATTTTTCAAAATTTCAAAAACGGTCAAACAACACTTTTGGGCCAAGGAGCGCTGGCAAACGTTCCAAAAACATGTCAGGACTCTCGGCAGAGCCCAAATATCCCAAAAAAGTTGTCTTTTGAGAAAAGTCAATTTTTGACTTTTTTGTAAGGGGGGGTGCTTACGCAATTTTTCAAAATTTCAAAAACGGTCAAAAATAACTTTTGGGCCAAGGAGTGGCGGGAAACGTTACAAAAGCATATCAGGACTCTCGGCAGAGCCCAAATATCCCAAAAAAGTTGACTTTTGAGAAAAGTCCATTTTTGACTTTTTTGTAAGGGGGGGTGCTTACGCAATTTTTCAAAATTTCAAAAACGGTCAAAAAACACTTTTGGGCCAAGGAGCGGCGGGAAACGTTCCAAAAACATGTCAGGACTCTCGGCAGAGGCCAAATATCCCAAAAAAGTTGACTTTTGAGAAAAGTCAATTTTTGACTTTTTTGTAAGGGGGGGTGCTTACGCAATTTTTCAAAATATCAAAAACGGTCAAAAATCACTTTTGGGCCAAAGAGCGGAAGAAAACGTTCCAAAAACATGTCAGGACTCTCGGCAGAGCCCAAATATCCCAAAAAAGTTGTCTTTTGAGAAAAGTCAATTTTTGACTTTTTTGTAAGGGGGGGTGCTTATGCAATTTTTCAAAATTTCAAAAACGGTCAAAAATAACTTTTGGGCCAAGGAGTGGCGGGAAACGTTCCAAAAACATGTCAGGACTCTCGGCAGAGCCCAAATATCCCAAAAAAGTTGACTTTTGAGAAAAGTCAATTTTTGACTTTTTTGTAAGGGGGGGTGCTTACGCAATTTTTCAAAATTTCAAAAACGGTCAAAAAACACTTTTGGGCCAAGGAGCGCTAGGAAACGTTACAAAAGCATATCAGGACTCTCGGCAGAGCCCAAATATCCCAAAAAAGTTGACTTTTGAGAAAAGTCAATTTTTGACTTTTTTGTAAGGGGGGGTGCTTAGGCAATTTTTCAAAATTTCAAAAACGGTCAAAAATCACTTTTGGGCCAAGGAGCGGAAGAAAACGTTCCAAAAACATGTCAGGACTCTCCGCAGAGCCCAAATATCCCAAAAAAGTTGACTTTTGAGAAAAGTCAATTTTTGACTTTTTTGTAAGGGGGGGTGCTTACGCAATTTTTCAAAATTTCAAAAACGGTCAAAAAACACTTTTGGGCCAAGGAGCGCTAGGAAACGTTACAAAAGCATATCAGGACTCTCGGCAGAGCCCAAATATCCCAAAAAAGTTGACTTTTGAGAAAAGTCCATTTTTGACTTTTTTGTAAGGGGGGGTGCTTACGCAATTTTTCAAAATTTCAAAAACGGTCAAAAAACACTTTTGGGCCAAGGAGCGGCGGGAAACGATCCAAAAACATGTCAGGACTCTCGGCAGAGCCCAAATATCCCAAAAAAGTTGACTTTTGAGAAAAGTCAATTTTTGACTTTTTTGTAAGGGGGGGTGCTTACGCAATTTTTCAAAATTTCAAAAACGGTCAAAAATCACTTTTGGGCCAAGGAGCGGAAGAAAACGTTCCAAAAACATGTCAGGACTCTCGGCAGAGCCCAAATATCCCAAAAAAGTTGACTTTTGAGAAAAGTCAATTTTTGACTTTTTTGTAAGGGGGGGTGCTTACGCAATTTTTCAAAATTTCAAAAACGGTCAAAAAACACTTTTGGGCCAAGGAGTGGCGGGAAACGATCCAAAAACATGTCAGGACTCTCGGCAGAGCCCAAATATCCCAAAAAAGTTGACTTTTGAGAAAAGTCAATTTTTGACTTTTTTGTAAGGGGGGGTGCTTACGCAATTTTTCAAAATTTCAAAAACGGTCAAAAAACACTTTTGGGCCAAGGAGCGGCGGGAAATGTTCCAAAAACATGTCAGGACTCTCGGCAGAGGCCAAATATCCCAAAAAAGTTGACTTTTGAGAAAAGTCAATTTTTGACTTTTTTGTAAGGGGGGGTGCTTACGCAATTTTTCAAAATTTCAAAAACGGTCAAAAATCACTTTTGGGCCAAGGAGCGGAAGAAAACGTTCCAAAAACATGTCAGGACTCTCGGCAGAGCCCAAATATCCCAAAAAAGTTGTCTTTTGAGAAAAGTCAATTTTTGACTTTTTTGTAAGGGGGGGTGCTTATGCAATTTTTCAAAATTTCAAAAACGGTCAAAAATAACTTTTGGGCCAAGGAGTGGCGGGAAATGTTCCAAAAACATGTCAGGACTCTCGGCAGAGCCCAAATATCCCAAAAAAGTTGACTTTTGAGAAAAGTCAATTTTTGACTTTTTTGTAAGGGGGGGTGCTTACGCAATTTTTCAAAATTTCAAAAACGGTCAAAAATAACTTTTGGGCCAAGGAGCGGAAGAAAACGTTCCAAAAACATGTCAGGACTCTCCGCAGAGCCCAAATATCCCAAAAAAGTTGACTTTTGAGAAAAGTCAATTTTTGACTTTTTTGTAAGGGGGGGTGCTTACGCAATTTTTCAAAATTTCAAAAACGGTCAAAAATCACTTTTGGGCCAAGGAGCGGAAGAAAACGTTCCAAAAACATGTCAGGACTCTCGGCAGAGCCCAAATAACCCAAAAAAGTTGACTTTTGAGAAAAGTCAATTTTTGACTTTTTTGTAAGGGGGGGTGCTTACGCAATTTTTCAAAATTTCAAAAACGGTCAAAAAACACTTTTGGGCCAAGGAGCGGCGGGAAATGTTCCAAAAACATGTCAGGACTCTCGGCAGAGGCCAAATATCCCAAAAAAGTTGACTTTTGAGAAAAGTCAATTTTTGACTTTTTTGTAAGGGGGGGTGCTTACGCAATTTTTCAAAATTTCAAAAACGGTCAAAAAACACTTTTGGGCCAAGGAGCGGCGGGAAACGTTCCAAAAACATGTAAGGACTCTCGGCAGAGTCCAAATATCCCAAAAAAGTTGACTTTTGAGAAAAGTCAATTTTTGACTTTTTTGTAAGGGGGGGTGCTTACGCAATTTTTCAAAATTTCAAAAACGGTCAAAAAACACTTTTGGGCCAAGGAGCGCTGGGAAACGTTCCAAAAACATGTCAGGACTCTCGGCAGAGCCCAAATATCCCAAAAAAGTTGTCTTTTGAGAAAAGTCAATTTTTGACTTTTTTGTAAGGGGGGGTGCTTACGCAATTTTTCAAAATTTCAAAAACGGTCAAAAAACACTTTTGGGCCAAGGAGCGGCGGGAAATGTTCCAAAAACATGTCAGGACTCTCGGCAGAGCCCAAATATCCCAAAAAAGTTGACTTTTGAGAAAAGTCAATTTTTGACTTTTTTGTAAGGGGGGGTGCTTACGCTATTTTTCAAAATTTCAAAAACGGTCAAAAAACACTTTTGGGCCAAGGAGCGCTGGGAAACGTTCCAAAAGCATATCAGGACTCTCGGCAGAGCCCAAATATCCCAAAAAAGTTGACTTTTGAGAAAAGTCCATTTTTGACTTTTTTGTAAGGGGGGGTGCTTACGCAATTTTTCAAAATTTCAAAAACGGTCAAAAATCACTTTTGGGCCAAGGAGCGGAAGAAAACGTTCCAAAAACATGTCAGGACTCTCGGCAGAGCCCAAATATCCCAAAAAAGTTGTCTTTTGAGAAAAGTCAATTTTTGACTTTTTTGTAAGGGGGGGTGCTTATGCAATTTTTCAAAATTTCAAAAACGGTCAAAAATAACTTTTGGGCCAAGGAGTGGCGGGAAACGTTCCAAAAACATGTCAGGACTCTCGGCAGAGCCCAAATATCCCAAAAAAGTTGACTTTTGAGAAAAGTCAATTTTTGACTTTTTTGTAAAGGGGGTGCTTACGCAATTTTTCAAAATTTCAAAAACGGTCAAAAATCACTTTTGGGCCAAGGAGCGGAAGAAAACGTTCCAAAAACATGTCAGGACTCTCGGCAGAGCCCAAATATCCCAAAAAAGTTGACTTTTGAGAAAAGTCAATTTTTGACTTTTTTGTAAGGGGGGGTGCTTACGCAATTTTTCAAAATTTCAAAAACGGTCAAAAATCACTTTTGGGCCAAGGAGCGGAAGAAAACGTTCCAAAAACATGTCAGGACTCTCGGCAGAGCCCAAATAACCCAAAAAAGTTGACTGTTGAGAAAAGTCAATTTTTGACTTTTTTGTAAGGGGGGGTGCTTACGCTATTTTTCAAAATTTCAAAAACGGTCAAAAAACACTTTTGGGCCAAGGAGCGGCGGGAAATGTTCCAAAAACATGTCAGGACTCTCGGCAGAGGCCAAATATCCCAAAAAAGTTGACTTTTGAGAAAAGTCAATTTTTGACTTTTTTGTAAGGGGGGGTGCTTACGCAATTTTTCAAAATTTCAAAAACGGTCAAAAAACACTTTTGGGCCAAGGAGCGGCGGGAAACGTTCCAAAAACATGTCAGGACTCTCGGCAGAGCCCAAATATCCCAAAAAAGTTGACTTTTGAGAAAAGTCAATTTTTGACTTTTTTGTAAGGGGGGGTGCTTACGCAATTTTTCAAAATTTCAAAAACGGTCAAAAAACACTTTTGGGCCAAGGAGCGCTGGGAAACGTTCCAAAAACATGTCAGGACTCTCGGCAGAGCCCAAATATCCCAAAAAAGTTGTCTTTTGAGAAAAGTCAATTTTTGACTTTTTTGTAAGGGGGGGTGCTTACGCAATTTTTCAAAATTTCAAAAACGGTCAAAAAACACTTTTGGGCCAAGGAGCGGCGGGAAATGTTCCAAAAACATGTCAGGACTCTCGGCAGAGCCCAAATATCCCAAAAAAGTTGACTTTTGAGAAAAGTCAATTTTTGACTTTTTTGTAAGGGGGGGTGCTTACGCAATTTTTCAAAATTTCAAAAACGGTCAAAAAACACTTTTGGGCCAAGGAGCGGCGGGAAATGTTCCAAAAAAATGTCAGGACTCTCGGCAGAGGCCAAATATCCCAAAAAAGTTGACTTTTGAGAAAAGTCAATTTTTGACTTTTTTGTAAGGGGGGGTGCTTACGCAATTTTTCAAAATTTCAAAAACGGTCAAAAAACACTTTTGGGCCAAGGAGCGGCGGGAAACGTTCCAAAAACATGTCAGGACTCTCGGCAGAGGCCAAATATCCCAAAAAAGTTGACTTTTGAGAAAAGTCAATTTTTGACTTTTTTGTAAGGGGGGGTGCTTACGCAATTTTTCAAAATTTCAAAAACGGTCAAAAAACACTTTTGGGCCAAGGAGCGGCGGGAAATGTTCCAAAAACATGTCAGGACTCTCGGCAGAGCCCAAATATCCCAAAAAAGTTGACTTTTGAGAAAAGTCAATTTTTGACTTTTTTGTAAGGGGGGGTGCTTACGCAATTTTTCAAAATTTCAAAAACGGTCAAAAATCACTTTTGGGCCAAGGAGCGGAAGAAAACGTTCCAAAAACATGTCAGGACTCTCGGCAGAGCCCAAATATCCCAAAAAAGTTGACTTTTGAGAAAAGTCAATTTTTGACTTTTTTGTAAGGGGGGGTGCTTATGCAATTTTTCAAAATTTCAAAAACGGTCAAAAAACACTTTTGGGCCAAGGAGCGGCGGGAAATGTTCCAAAAACATGTCAGGACTCTCGGCAGAGGCCAAATATCCCAAAAAAGTTGACTTTTGAGAAAAGTCAATTTTTGACTTTTTTGTAAGGGGGGGTGCTTACGCAATTTTTCAAAATTTCAAAAACGGTCAAAAAACACTTTTGGGCCAAGGAGCGGCGGGAAACGTTCCAAAAACATGTCAGGACTCTCGGCAGAGCCCAAATATCCCAAAAAAGTTGACTTTTGAGAAAAGTCAATTTTTGACTTTTTTGTAAGGGGGGGTGCTTACGCAATTTTTCAAAATTTCAAAAACGGTCAAAAAACACTTTTGGGCCAAGGAGCGGCGGGAAATGTTCCAAAAACATGTCAGGACTCTCGGCAGAGCCCAAATATCCCAAAAAAGTTGACTTTTGAGAAAAGTCCATTTTTGACTTTTTTGTAAGGGGGGGGTGCTTACGCAATTTTTCAAAATTTCAAAAACGGTCAAAAATCACTTTTGGGCCAAGGAGCGGAAGAAAACGTTCCAAAAACATGTCAGGACTCTCGGCAGAGCCCAAATATCCCAAAAAAGTTGTCTTTTGAGAAAAGTCAATTTTTGACTTTTTTGTAAGGGGGGGTGCTTATGCAAATTTTCAAAATTTCAAAAACGGTCAAAAATAACTTTTGGGCCAAGGAGTGGCGGGAAACGTTCCAAAAACATGTCAGGACTCTCGGCAGAGCCCAAATATCCCAAAAAAGTTGACTTTTGAGAAAAGTCAATTTTTGACTTTTTTGTAAAGGGGGTGCTTACGCAATTTTTCAAAATTTCAAAAACGGTCAAAAATCACTTTTGGGCCAAGGAGCGGAAGAAAACGTTCCAAAAACATGTCAGGACTCTCCGCAGAGCCCAAATATCCCAAAAAAGTTGACTTTTGAGAAAAGTCAATTTTTGACTTTTTTGTAAGGGGGGGTGCTTACGCAATTTTTCAAAATTTCAAAAACGGTCAAAAATCACTTTTGGGCCAAGGAGCGGAAGAAAACGTTCCAAAAACATGTCAGGACTCTCGGCAGAGCCCAAATAACCCAAAAAAGTTGACTTTTGAGAAAAGTCAATTTTTGACTTTTTTGTAAGGGGGGGTGCTTACGCAATTTTTCAAAATTTCAAAAACGGTCAAAAAACACTTTTGGGCCAAGGAGCGGCGGGAAATGTTCCAAAAACATGTCAGGACTCTCGGCAGAGGCCAAATATCCCAAAAAAGTTGACTTTTGAGAAAAGTCAATTTTTGACTTTTTTGTAAGGGGGGGTGCTTACGCAATTTTTCAAAATTTCAAAAACGGTCAAAAAACACTTTTGGGCCAAGGAGCGGCGGGAAACGTTCCAAAAACATGTCAGGACTCTCGGCAGAGCCCAAATATCCCAAAAAAGTTGACTTTTGAGAAAAGTCAATTTTTGACTTTTTTGTAAGGGGGGGTGCTTACGCAATTTTTCAAAATTTCAAAAACGGTCAAAAAACACTTTTGGGCCAAGGAGCGCTGGGAAACGTTCCAAAAACATGTCAGGACTCTCGGCAGAGCCCAAATATCCCAAAAAAGTTGTCTTTTGAGAAAAGTCAATTTTTGACTTTTTTGTAAGGGGGGGTGCTTACGCAATTTTTCAAAATTTCAAAAACGGTCAAAAAACACTTTTGGGCCAAGGAGCGGCGGGAAATGTTCCAAAAACATGTCAGGACTCTCGGCAGAGCCCAAATATCCCAAAAAAGTTTACTTTTGAGAAAAGTCAATTTTTGACTTTTTTGTAAGGGGGGGTGCTTACGCAATTTTTCAAAATTTCAAAAACGGTCAAAAAACACTTTTGGGCCAAGGAGCGCTGGGAAACGTTCCAAAAACATGTCAGGACTCTCGGCAGAGCCCAAATATCCCAAAAAAGTTGTCTTTTGAGAAAAGTCAATTTTTGACTTTTTTGTAAGGGGGGGTGCTTACGCAATTTTTCAAAATTTCAAAAACGGTCAAAAAACACTTTTGGGCCAAGGAGCGGCGGGAAATGTTCCAAAAACATGTCAGGACTCTCGGCAGAGCCCAAATATCCCAAAAAAGTTGACTTTTGAGAAAAGTCAATTTTTGACTTTTTTGTAAGGGGGGGTGCTTACGCAATTTTTCAAAATTTCAAAAACGGTCAAAAAACACTTTTGGGCCAAGGAGCGGCGGGAAATGTTCCAAAAACATGTCAGGACTCTCGGCAGAGGCCAAATATCCCAAAAAAGTTGACTTTTGAGAAAAGTCAATTTTTGACTTTTTTGTAAGGGGGGGTGCTTACGCAATTTTTCAAAATTTCAAAAACGGTCAAAAAACACTTTTGGGCCAAGGAGCGGCGGGAAACGTTCCAAAAACATGTCAGGACTCTCGGCAGAGGCCAAATATCCCAAAAAAGTTGACTTTTGAGAAAAGTCAATTTTTGACTTTTTTGTAAGGGGGGGTGCTTACGCAATTTTTCAAAATTTCAAAAACGGTCAAAAAACACTTTTGGGCCAAGGAGCAGCGGGAAATGTTCCAAAAACATGTCAGGACTCTCGGCAGAGGCCAAATATCCCAAAAAAGTTGACTTTTGAGAAAAGTCCATTTTTGACTTTTTTGTAAGGGGGGGTGCTTACGCAATTTTTCAAAATTTCAAAAACGGTCAAAAATCACTTTTGGGCCAAGGAGCGGAAGAAAACGTTCCAAAAACATGTCAGGACTCTCGGCAGAGCCCAAATATCCCAAAAAAGTTGTCTTTTGAGAAAAGTCAATTTTTGACTTTTTTGTAAGGGGGGGTGCTTATGCAATTTTTCAAAATTTCAAAAACGGTCAAAAATAACTTTTGGGCCAAGGAGTGGCGGGAAACGTTCCAAAAACATGTCAGGACTCTCGGCAGAGCCCAAATATCCCAAAAAAGTTGACTTTTGAGAAAAGTCAATTTTTGACTTTTTTGTAAAGGGGGTGCTTACGCAATTTTTCAAAATTTCAAAAACGGTCAAAAATCACTTTTGGGCCAAGGAGCGGAAGAAAACGTTCCAAAAACATGTCAGGACTCTCCGCAGAGCCCAAATATCCCAAAAAAGTTGACTTTTGAGAAAAGTCAATTTTTGACTTTTTTGTAAGGGGGGGTGCTTACGCAATTTTTCAAAATTTCAAAAACGGTCAAAAATCACTTTTGGGCCAAGGAGCGGAAGAAAACGTTCCAAAAACATGTCAGGACTCTCGGCAGAGCCCAAATAACCCAAAAAAGTTGACTTTTGAGAAAAGTCAATTTTTGACTTTTTTGTAAGGGGGGGTGCTTACGCAATTTTTCAAAATTTCAAAAACGGTCAAAAAACACTTTTGGGCCAAGGAGCGGCGGTAAATGTTCCAAAAACATGTCAGGACTCTCGGCAGAGGCCAAATATCCCAAAAAAGTTGACTTTTGAGAAAAGTCAATTTTTGACTTTTTTGTAAGGGGGGGTGCTTACGCAATTTTTCAAAATTTCAAAAACGGTCAAAAAACACTTTTGGGCCAAGGAGCGGCGGGAAACGTTCCAAAAACATGTCAGGACTCTCGGCAGAGCCCAAATATCCCAAAAAAGTTGACTTTTGAGAAAAGTCAATTTTTGACTTTTTTGTAAGGGGGGGTGCTTACGCAATTTTTCAAAATTTCAAAAACGGTCAAAAAACACTTTTGGGCCAAGGAGCGCTGGGAAACGTTCCAAAAACATGTCAGGACTCTCGGCAGAGCCCAAATATCCCAAAAAAGTTGTCTTTTGAGAAAAGTCAATTTTTGACTTTTTTGTAAGGGGGGGTGCTTACGCAATTTTTCAAAATTTCAAAAACGGTCAAAAAACACTTTTGGGCCAAGGAGCGGCGGGAAATGTTCCAAAAACATGTCAGGACTCTCGGCAGAGCCCAAATATCCCAAAAAAGTTGACTTTTGAGAAAAGTCAATTTTTGACTTTTTTGTAAGGGGGGGTGCTTACGCAATTTTTCAAAATTTCAAAAACGGTCAAAAAACACTTTTGGGCCAAGGAGCGGCGGGAAATGTTCCAAAAACATGTCAGGACTCTCGGCAGAGGCCAAATATCCCAAAAAAGTTGACTTTTGAGAAAAGTCAATTTTTGACTTTTTTGTAAGGGGGGGTGCTTACGCAATTTTTCAAAATTTCAAAAACGGTCAAAAAACACTTTTGGGCCAAGGAGCGGCGGGAAACGTTCCAAAAACATGTCAGGACTCTCGGCAGAGGCCAAATATCCCAAAAAAGTTGACTTTTGAGAAAAGTCAATTTTTGACTTTTTTGTAAGGGGGGGTGCTTACGCAATTTTTCAAAATTTCAAAAACGGTCAAAAAACACTTTTGGGCCAAGGAGCAGCGGGAAATGTTCCAAAAACATGTCAGGACTCTCGGCAGAGGCCAAATATCCCAAAAAAGTTGACTTTTGAGAAAAGTCCATTTTTGACTTTTTTGTAAGGGGGGGTGCTTACGCAATTTTTCAAAATTTCAAAAACGGTCAAAAATCACTTTTGGGCCAAGGAGCGGAAGAAAACGTTCCAAAAACATGTCAGGACTCTCGGCAGAGCCCAAATATCCCAAAAAAGTTGTCTTTTGAGAAAAGTCAATTTTTGACTTTTTTGTAAGGGGGGGTGCTTATGCAATTTTTCAAAATTTCAAAAACGGTCAAAAATAACTTTTGGGCCAAGGAGTGGCGGGAAACGTTCCAAAAACATGTCAGGACTCTCGGCAGAGCCCAAATATCCCAAAAAAGTTGACTTTTGAGAAAAGTCAATTTTTGACTTTTTTGTAAAGGGGGTGCTTACGCAATTTTTCAAAATTTCAAAAACGGTCAAAAATCACTTTTGGGCCAAGGAGCGGAAGAAAACGTTCCAAAAACATGTCAGGACTCTCCGCAGAGCCCAAATATCCCAAAAAAGTTGACTTTTGAGAAAAGTCCATTTTTGATTTTTTTGTAAGGGGGGGTGCTTACGCAATTTTTCAAAATTTCAAAAACGGTCAAAAATCACTTTTGGGCCAAGGAGCGGAAGAAAACGTTCCAAAAACATGTCAGGACTCTCGGCAGAGCCCAAATAACCCAAAAAAGTTGACTTTTGAGAAAAGTCAATTTTTGACTTTTTTGTAAGGGGGGGTACTTACGCAATTTTTCAAAATTTCAAAAACGGTCAAAAAACACTTTTGGGCCAAGGAGCGGCGGGAAATGTTCCAAAAACATGTCAGGACTCTCGGCAGAGGCCAAATATCCCAAAAAAGTTGACTTTTGAGAAAAGTCAATTTTTGACTTTTTTGTAAGGGGGGGTGCTTACGCAATTTTTCAAAATTTCAAAAACGGTCAAAAAACACTTTTGGGCCAAGGAGCGGCGGGAAACGTTCCAAAAACATGTCAGGACTCTCGGCAGAGCCCAAATATCCCAAAAAAGTTGACTTTTGAGAAAAGTCAATTTTTGACTTTTTTGTAAGGGGGGGTGCTTACGCAATTTTTCAAAATTTCAAAAACGGTCAAAAAACACTTTTGGGCCAAGGAGCGCTGGGAAACGTTCCAAAAACATGTCAGGACTCTCGGCAGAGCCCAAATATCCCAAAAAAGTTGTCTTTTGAGAAAAGTCAATTTTTGACTTTTTTGTAAGGGGGGGTGCTTACGCAATTTTTCAAAATTTCAAAAACGGTCAAAAAACACTTTTGGGCCAAGGAGCGGCGGGAAATGTTCCAAAAACATGTCAGGACTCTCGGCAGAGCCCAAATATCCCAAAAAAGTTGACTTTTGAGAAAAGTCAATTTTTGACTTTTTTGTAAGGGGGGGTGCTTACGCAATTTTTCAAAATTTCAAAAACGGTCAAAAATCACTTTTGGGCCAAGGAGCGGAAGAAAACGTTCCAAAAACATGTCAGGACTCTCGGCAGAGCCCAAATATCCCAAAAAAGTTGACTTTTGAGAAAAGTCAATTTTTGACTTTTTTGTAAGGGGGGGTGCTTATGCAATTTTTCAAAATTTCAAAAACGGTCAAAAAACACTTTTGGGCCAAGGAGCGGCGGGAAATGTTCCAAAAACATGTCAGGACTCTCGGCAGAGGCCAAATATCCCAAAAAAGTTGACTTTTGAGAAAAGTCAATTTTTGACTTTTTTGTAAGGGGGGGTGCTTACGCAATTTTTCAAAATTTCAAAAACGGTCAAAAAACACTTTTGGGCCAAGGAGCGGCGGGAAACGTTCCAAAAACATGTCAGGACTCTCGGCAGAGCCCAAATATCCCAAAAAAGTTGACTTTTGAGAAAAGTCAATTTTTGACTTTTTTGTAAGGGGGGGTGCTTACGCAATTTTTCAAAATTTCAAAAACGGTCAAAAAACACTTTTGGGCCAAGGAGCGGCGGGAAACGTTCCAAAAACATGTCAGGACTCTCGGCAGAGGCCAAATATCCCAAAAAAGTTGACTTTTGAGAAAAGTCAATTTTTGACTTTTTTGTAAGGGGGGGTGCTTACGCAATTTTTCAAAATTTCAAAAACGGTCAAAAAACACTTTTGGGCCAAGGAGCAGCGGGAAATGTTCCAAAAACATGTCAGGACTCTCGGCAGAGGCCAAATATCCCAAAAAAGTTGACTTTTGAGAAAAGTCCATTTTTGACTTTTTTGTAAGGGGGGGTGCTTACGCAATTTTTCAAAATTTCAAAAACGGTCAAAAATCACTTTTGGGCCAAGGAGCGGAAGAAAACGTTCCAAAAACATGTCAGGACTCTCGGCAGAGCCCAAATATCCCAAAAAAGTTGTCTTTTGAGAAAAGTCAATTTTTGACTTTTTTGTAAGGGGGGGTGCTTATGCAATTTTTCAAAATTTCAAAAACGGTCAAAAATAACTTTTGGGCCAAGGAGTGGCGGGAAACGTTCCAAAAACATGTCAGGACTCTCGGCAGAGCCCAAATATCCCAAAAAAGTTGACTTTTGAGAAAAGTCAATTTTTGACTTTTTTGTAAAGGGGGTGCTTACGCAATTTTTCAAAATTTCAAAAACGGTCAAAAATCACTTTTGGGCCAAGGAGCGGAAGAAAACGTTCCAAAAACATGTCAGGACTCTCCGCAGAGCCCTAATATCCCAAAAAAGTTGACTTTTGAGAAAAGTCAATTTTTGACTTTTTTGTAAGGGGGGGTGCTTACGCAATTTTTCAAAATTTCAAAAACGGTCAAAAATCACTTTTGGGCCAAGGAGCGGAAGAAAACGTTCCAAAAACATGTCAGGACTCTCGGCAGAGCCCAAATAACCCAAAAAAGTTGACTTTTGAGAAAAGTCAATTTTTGACTTTTTTGTAAGGGGGGGTACTTACGCAATTTTTCAAAATTTCAAAAACGGTCAAAAAACACTTTTGGGCCAAGGAGCGGCGGGAAATGTTCCAAAAACAAGTCAGGACTCTCGGCAGAGGCCAAATATCCCAAAAAAGTTGACTTTTGAGAAAAGTCAATTTTTGACTTTTTTGTAAGGGGGGGTGCTTACGCAATTTTTCAAAATTTCAAAAACGGTCAAAAAACACTTTTGGGCCAAGGAGCGGCGGGAAACGTTCCAAAAACATGTCAGGACTCTCGGCAGAGCCCAAATATCCCAAAAAAGTTGACTTTTGAGAAAAGTCAATTTTTGACTTTTTTGTAAGGGGGGGTGCTTACGCAATTTTTCAAAATTTCAAAAACGGTCAAAAAACACTTTTGGGCCAAGGAGCGCTGGGAAACGTTCCAAAAACATGTCAGGACTCTCGGCAGAGCCCAAATATCCCAAAAAAGTTGTCTTTTGAGAAAAGTCAATTTTTGACTTTTTTGTAAGGGGGGGTGCTTACGCAATATTTCAAAATTTCAAAAACGGTCAAAAAACACTTTTGGGCCAAGGAGCGGCGGGAAATGTTCCAAAAACATGTCAGGACTCTCGGCAGAGCCCAAATATCCCAAAAAAGTTGACTTTTGAGAAAAGTCAATTTTTGACTTTTTTGTAAGGGGGGTGCTTACGCTATTTTTCAAAATTTCAAAAACGGTCAAAAAACACTTTTGGGCCAAGGAGCGCTGGGAAACGTTCCAAAAGCATATCAGGACTCTCGGCAGAGCCCAAATATCCCAAAAAAGTTGTCTTTTGAGAAAAGTCCATTTTTGACTTTTTTGTACGGGGGGGTGCTTACGCAATTTTTCAAAATTTCAAAAACGGTCAAAAAACACTTTTGGGCCAAGGAGCGCTGGGAAACGTTCCAAAAATATGTCAGGACTCTCGGGAGAGCCCAAATATACCAAAAAAGTTGTCTTTTGAGAAAAGTCAATTTTTGACTTTTTTGTAAGGGGGGGTGCTTACGCAATTTTTCAAAATTTCAAAAACGGTCAAAAAACACTTTTGGGCCAAGGAGCGCTAGGAAACGTTACAAAAGCATTTCAGGACTCTCGGCAGAGCCCAAATATCCCAAAAAAGTTGACTCTTGAGAAAAGTCAATTTTTGACTTTTTTGTAAGGGGGGGTGCTTATGCAATTTTTCAAAATTTCAAAAACGGTCAAAAAACACTTTTGGGCAAAGGAGCGGCGGGATACGTTCCAAAAACATGTCAGGACTCTCGGCAGAGCCCAAATATCCCAAAAAAGTTGTCTTTTGAGAAAAGTCAATTTTTGACTTTTTTGTAAGGGGGGGTGCTTACGCAATTTTTCAAAATTTCAAAAACGGTCAAAAAACACTTTTGGGCCAAGGAGCGGCGGGAAATGTTCCAAAAACATGTCAGGACTCTCGGCAGAGCCCAAATATCCCAAAAAAGTTGACTTTTGAGAAAAGTCAATTTTTGACTTTTTTGTAAGGGGGGGTGCTTACGCAATTTTTCAAAATTTCAAAAACGGTCAAAAATCACTTTTGGGCCAAGGAGCGGAAGAAAACGTTCCAAAAACATTTCAGGACTCTCGGCAGAGCCCAAATATCCCAAAAAAGTTGACTTTTGAGAAAAGTCAATTTTTGACTTTTTTGTAAGGGGGGGTGCTTACGCAATTTTTCAAAATTTCAAAAACGGTCAAAAAACACTTTTGGGCCAAGGAGCGGCGGGAAATGTTCCAAAAACATGTCAGGACTCTCGGCAGAGGCCAAATATCCCAAAAAAGTTGACTTTTGAGAAAAGTCAATTTTTGACTTTTTTGTAAGGGGGGGTGCTTACGCAATTTTTCAAAATTTCAAAAACGGTCAAAAAACACTTTTGGGCCAAGGAGCGGCGGGAAACGTTCCAAAAACATGTCAGGACTCTCGGCAGAGGCCAAATATCCCAAAAAAGTTGACTTTTGAGAAAAGTCAATTTTTGACTTTTTTGTAAGGGGGGGTGCTTACGCAATTTTTCAAAATTTCAAAAACGGTCAAAAAACACTTTTGGGCCAAGGAGCGGCGGGAAATGTTCCAAAAACATGTCAGGACTCTCGGCAGAGCCCAAATATCCCAAAAAAGTTGACTTTTGAGAAAAGTCAATTTTTGACTTTTTTGTAAGGGGGGGTGCTTACGCTATTTTTCAAAATTTCAAAAACGGTCAAAAAACACTTTTGGGCCAAGGAGCGCTGGGAAACGTTCCAAAAGCATATCAGGACTCTCGGCTGAGCCCAAATATCCCAAAAAAGTTGTCTTTTGAGAAAAGTCCATTTTTGACTTTTTTGTAAGGGGGGGTGCTTACGCAATTTTTCAAAATTTCAAAAACGGTCAAAAAACACTTTTGGGCCAAGGAGCGCTGGGAAACGTTCCAAAAATATGTCAGGACTCTCGGCAGAGCCCAAATATACCAAAAAAGTTGTCTTTTGAGAAAAGTCAATTTTTGACTTTTTTGTAAGGGGGGGTGCTTACGCAATTTTTCAAAATTTCAAAAACGGTCAAAAAACACTTTTGGGCCAAGGAGCGCTAGGAAACGTTACAAAAGCATATCAGGACTCTCGGCAGAGCCCAAATATCCCAAAAAAGTTGACTCTTGAGAAAAGTCAATTTTTGACTTTTTTGTAAGGGGGGGTGCTTATGCAATTTTTCAAAATTTCAAAAACGGTCAAAAAACACTTTTGGGCCAAGGAGCGGCGGGATACGTTCCAAAAACATGTCAGGACTCTCGGCAGAGCCCAAATATCCCAAAAAAGTTGTCTTTTGAGAAAAGTCAATTTTTGACTTTTTTGTAAGGGGGGGTGCTTACGCAATTTTTCAAAATTTCAAAAACGGTCAAAAAACACTTTTGGGCCAAGGAGCGGCGGGAAATGTTCCAAAAACATGTCAGGACTCTCGGCAGAGCCCAAATATCCCAAAAAAGTTGACTTTTGAGAAAAGTCAATTTTTGACTTTTTTGTAAGGGGGGGTGCTTACGCAATTTTTCAAAATTTCAAAAACGGTCAAAAATCACTTTTGGGCCAAGGAGCGGAAGAAAACGTTCCAAAAACATTTCAGGACTCTCGGCAGAGCCCAAATATCCCAAAAAAGTTGACTTTTGAGAAAAGTCAATTTTTGACTTTTTTGTAAGGGGGGGTGCTTACGCAATTTTTCAAAATTTCAAAAACGGTCAAAAATAACTTTTGGGCCAAGGAGTGGCGGGAAACGTTCCAAAAACATGTCAGGACTCTCGGCAGAGCCCAAATATCCCAAAAAAGTTGACTTTTGAGAAAAGTCAATTTTTGACTTTTTTGTAAAGGGGGTGCTTACGCAATTTTTCAAAATTTCAAAAACGGTCAAAAATCACTTTTGGGCCAAGGAGCGGAAGAAAACGTTCCAAAAACATGTCAGGACTCTCCGCAGAGCCAAAATATCCCAAAAAAGTTGACTTTTGAGAAAAGTCAATTTTTGACTTTTTTGTAAGGGGGGGTGCTTACGCAATTTTTCAAAATTTCAAAAACGGTCAAAAATCACTTTTGGGCCGAGGAGCGGAAGAAAACGTTCCAAAAACATGTCAGGACTCTCGGCAGAGCCCAAATAACCCAAAAAAGTTGACTTTTGAGAAAAGTCAATTTTTGACTTTTTTGTAAAGGGGGGTGCTTACGCAATTTTTCAAAATTTCAAAAACGGTCAAAAAACACTTTTGGGCCAAGGAGCGGCGGGAAATGTTCCAAAAACATGTCAGGACTCTCGGCAGAGGCCAAATATCCCAAAAAAGTTGACTTTTGAGAAAAGTCAATTTTTGACTTTTTTGTAAGGGGGGGTGCTTACACAATTTTTCAAAATTTCAAAAACGGTCAAAAAACACTTTTGGGCCAAGGAGCGGCGGGAAACGTTCCAAAAACATGTCAGGACTCTCGGCAGAGCCCAAATATCCCAAAAAAGTTGACTTTTGAGAAAAGTCAATTTTTGACTTTTTTGTAAGGGGGGGTGCTTACGCAATTTTTCAAAATTTCAAAAACGGTCAAAAAACACTTTTGGGCCAAGGAGCGCTGGGAAACGTTCCAAAAACATGTCAGGACTCTCGGCAGAGCCCAAATATCCCAAAAAAGTTGTCTTTTGAGAAAAGTCAATTTTTGACTTTTTTGTAAGGGGGGGTGCTTACGCAATTTTTCAAAATTTCAAAAACGGTCAAAAAAAACTTTTGGGCCAAGGAGCGGCGGGAAATGTTCCAAAAACATGTCAGGACTCTCGGCAGAGCCCAAATATCCCAAAAAAGTTGACTTTTGAGAAAAGTCAATTTTTGACTTTTTTGTAAGGGGGGGTGCTTACGCTATTTTTCAAAATTTCAAAAACGGTCAAAAAACACTTTTGGGCCAAGGAGCGCTGGGAAACGTTACAAAAGCATATCAGGACTCTCGGCAGAGCCCAAATATCCCAAAAAAGTTGACTTTTGAGAAAAGTCAATTTTTGACTTTTTTGTAAGGGGGGGTGCTTACGCAATTTTTCAAAATTTCAAAAACGGTCAAAAAACACTTTTGGGCCAAGGAGCGCTGGGAAACGTTCCAAAAGCATATCAGGACTCTCGGCAGAGCCCAAATATCCCAAAAAAGTTGACTTTTGAGAAAAGTCCATTTTTGACTTTTTTGTAAGGGGGGGTGCTTACGCAATTTTTCAAAATTTCAAAAACGGTCAAAAAACACTTTTGGGCCAAGGAGCGGCGGGAAATGTTCCAAAAACATGCCAGGACTCTCGGCAGAGGCCAAATATCCCAAAAAAGTTGTCTTTTGAGAAAAGTCAATTTTTGACTTTTTTGTAAGGGGGGGTGCTTACGCAATTTATCAAAATTTCAAAAACGGTCAAAAAACACTTTTGGGCCAAGGAGCGGCGGGAAATGTTCCAAAAACATGCCAGGACTCTCGGCAGAGGCCAAATATCCCAAAAAAGTTGTCTTTTGAGAAAAGTCAATTTTTGACTTTTTTGTAAGGGGGGGTGCTTACGCAATTTTTCAAAATTTCAAAAACGGTCAAAAAACACTTTTGGGCCAAGGAGCGGCGGGAAATGTTCCAAAAACATGTCAGGACTCTCGGCAGAGCCCAAATATCCCAAAAAAGTTGACTTTTGAGAAAAGTCAATTTTTGACTTTTTTGTAAGGGGGGTGCTTACGCTATTTTTCAAAATTTCAAAAACGGTCAAAAAACACTTTTGGGCCAAGGAGCGCTAGGAAACGTTACAAAAGCATATCAGGACTCTCGGCAGAGCCCAAATATCCCAAAAAAGTTGACTTTTGAGAAAAGTCAATTTTTGACTTTTTTGTAAGGGGGGGTGCTTACGCAATTTTTCAAAATTTCAAAAACGGTCAAAAAACACTTTTGGGCCAAGGAGCGCTGGGAAACGTTCCAAAAGCATATCAGGACTCTCGGCAGAGCCCAAATATCCCAAAAAAGTTGTCTTTTGAGAAAAGTCCATTTTTGACTTTTTTGTAAGGGGGGGTGCTTACGCAATTTTTCAAAATTTCAAAAACGGTCAAAAAACACTTTTGGGCCAAGGAGCGGAAGAAAACGTTCCAAAAACATGTCAGGACTCTCGGCAGAGCCCAAATATCCCAAAAAAGTTGTCTTTTGAGAAA
Organism: Corythoichthys intestinalis; assembly: GCF_030265065.1. Classification (NCBI taxonomy): domain Eukaryota; kingdom Metazoa; phylum Chordata; class Actinopteri; order Syngnathiformes; family Syngnathidae; genus Corythoichthys; species Corythoichthys intestinalis. Next base: position 15,829,987 of record NC_080413.1, on the reverse strand, counting down.
AGTCAATTTTTGACTTTTTTGTAAGGGGGGGTGCTTACGCAATTTTTCAAAATTTCAAAAACGGTCAAAAATAACTTTTGGGCCAAGGAGTGGCGGGAAACGTTCCAAAAACATGTCAGGACTCTCGGCAGAGCCCAAATATGCCCAAAAAGTTGACTTTTAAAAAAGTCAATTTTTGACTTTTTTGTAAGGGGGGGTGCTTACGCAATTTTTCAAAATTTCAGAAACGGTCAAAAAACACTTTTGGGCCAAGGAGTTCTGGGAAACGTTCCAAAAACATGTCAGGACTCTCGGCAGAGCCCAAATATACCAAAAAAGTTGACTCTTGAGAAAAGTCAATTTTTGACTTTTTTGTAAGGGGGGGTGCTTACGCAATTTTTCAAAATTTCAAAAACGGTCAAAAAACACTTTTGGGCCAAGGAGCGGCGGGAAATGTTCCAAAAACATGCCAGGACTCTCGGCAGAGGCCAAATATCCCAAAAAAGTTGTCTTTTGAGAAAAGTCAATTTTTGACTTTTTTGTAAGGGGGGGGTGCTTACGCAATTTTTCAAAATTTCAAAAACGGTCAAAAATCACTTTTGGGCCAAGGAGCGGCGGGAAACGATCCAAAAACATGTCAGGACTCTCGGCAGAGCCCAAATATCCCAAAAAAGTTGACTTTTGAGAAAAGTCAATTTTTGACTTTTTTGTAAGGGGGGGTGCTTACGCAATTTTTCAAAATTTCAAAAACGGTCAAAAAACACTTTTGGGCCAAGGAGCGGCGGGAAATGTTCCAAAAACATGTCAGGACTCTCGGCAGAGGCCAAATATCCCAAAAAAGTTGACTTTTGAGAAAAGTCAATTTTTGACTTTTTTGTAAGGGGGGGTGCTTACGCAATTTTTCAAAATTTCAAAAACGGTCAAAAATCACTTTTGGGCCAAGGAGCGGAAGAAAACGTTCCAAAAACATGTCAGGACTCTCGGCAGAGCCCAAATATCCCAAAAAAGTTGTCTTTTGAGAAAAGTCAATTTTTGACTTTTTTGTAAGGGGGGGTGCTTATGCAATTTTTCAAAATTTCAAAAACGGTCAAAAATAACTTTTGGGCCAAGGAGTGGCGGGAAACGTTCCAAAAACATGTCAGGACTCTCGGCAGAGCCCAAATATCCCAAAAAAGTTGACTTTTGAGAAAAGTCAATTTTTGACTTTTTTGTAAGGGGGGGTGGTTACGCAATTTTTCAAAATTTCAAAAACGGTCAAAAATCACTTTTGGGCCAAGGAGCGGAAGAAAACGTTCCAAAAACATGTCAGGACTCTCGGCAGAGCCCAAATATCCCAAAAAAGTTGACTTTTGAGAAAAGTCAATTTTTGACTTTTTTGTAAGGGGGGGTGCTTACGCAATTTTTCAAAATTTCAAAAACGGTCAAAAAACACTTTTGGGCCAAGGAGCGGCGGGAAATGTTCCAAAAACATGCCAGGACTCTCGGCAGAGCCCAAATATCCCAAAAAAGTTGACTTTTGAGAAAAGTCAATTTTTGACTTTTTTTTAAGGGGGGGTGCTTACGCTATTTTTCAAAATTTCAAAAACGGTCAAAAAACACTTTTGGGCCAAGGAGCGCTAGGAAACGTTACAAAAGCATATCAGGACTCTCGGCAGAGTCCAAATATCCCAAAAAAGTTGACTTTTGAGAAAAGTCCATTTTTGACTTTTTTGTAAGGGGGGGTGCTTACGCAATTTTTAAAAATTTCAAAAACGGTCAAAAAACACTTTTGGGCCAAGGAGCGCTGGGAAACGTTCCAATAGCATATCAGGACTCTCGGCAGAGCCCAAATATCCCAAAAAAGTTGTCTTTTGAGAAAAGTCCATTTTTGACTTTTTTGTAAGGGGGGGTGCTTACGCAATTTTTCAAAATTTCAAAAACGGTCAAAAAACACTTTTGGGCCAAGGAGCGCTGGGAAATGTTCCAAAAATATGTCAGGACTCTCGGCAGAGCCCAAATATACCAAAAAAGTTGTCTTTTGAGAAAAGTCAATTTTTGACTTTTTTGTAAGGGGGGGTGCTTACGCAATTTTTCAAAATTTCAAAAACGGTCAAAAAACACTTTTGGGCCAAGGAGCGCTAGGAAACGTTACAAAAGCATATCAGGACTCTCGGCAGAGCCCAAATATCCCAAAAAAGTTGACTCTTGAGAAAAGTCAATTTTTGACTTCTTTGTAAGGGGGGGTGCTTATGCAATTTTTCAAAATTTCAAAAACGGTCAAAAAACACTTTTGGGCCAAGGAGCGGCGGGATACGTTCCAAAAACATGTCAGGACTCTCGGCAGAGCCCAAATATCCCAAAAAAGTTGTCTTTTGAGAAAAGTCAATTTTTGACTTTTTTGTAAGGGGGGGTGCTTACGCAATTTTTCAAAATTTCAAAAACGGTCAAAAAACACTTTTGGGCCAAGGAGCGGCGGGAAATATTCCAAAAACATGTCAGGACTCTTGGCAGAGGCCAAATATCCCAAAAAAGTTGACTTTTGAGAAAAGTCAATTTTTGACTTTTTTGTAAAGGGGGTGCTTACGCAATTTTTCAAAATTTCAAAAACGGTCAAAAAACACTTTTGGGCCAAGGAGCGGCGGGAAACGTTCCAAAAACATGTCAGGAATCTCGGCAGAGGCCAAATATCCCAAAAAAGTTGACTTTTGAGAAAAGTCAATTTTTGACTTTTTTGTAAGGGGGGGTGCTTACGCAATTTTTCAAAATTTCAAAAACGGTCAAAAAACACTTTTGGGCCAAGGAGCGCTGGGAAACGTTCCAAAAACATGTCAGGACTCTCGGCAGAGCCCAAATATACCAAAAAAGTTGACTCTTGAGAAAAGTCAATTTTTGACTTTTTTTGTAAGGGGGGGTGCTTACGCAATTTTTCAAAATTTCAAAAACGGTCAAAAAACACTTTTGGGCCAAGGAGCAGCGGGAAATGTTCCAAAAACATGCCAGGACTCTCGGCAGAGGCCAAATATCCCAAAAAAGTTGTCTTTTGAGAAAAGTCAATTTTTGACTTTTTTGTAAGGGGGGGTGCTTACGCAATTTTTCAAAATTTCAAAAACGGTCAAAAAACACTTTTGGGCCAAGGAGCGGCAGGAAATGTTCCAAAAACATGTCAGGACTCTCGGCAGAGCCCAAATATCCCAAAAAAGTTGACTTTTGAGAAAAGTCAATTTTTGACTTTTTTGTAAGGGGGGGTGCTTACGCTATTTTTCAAAATTTCAAAAACGGTCAAAAAACACTTTTGGGCCAAGGAGCGCTAGGAAACGTTACAAAAGCATATCAGGACTCTCGGCAGAGCCCAAATATCCCAAAAAAGTTGACTTTTGAGAAAAGTCAATTTTTGACTTTTTTGTAAGGGGGGGTGCTTACGCAATTTTTCAAAATTTCAAAAACGGTCAAAAAACACTTTTGGGCCAAGGATAGCTGGGAAACGTTCCAAAAGCATATCAGGACTCTCGGCAGAGCCCAAATATCCCAAAAAAGTTGTCTTTTGAGAAAAGTCCATTTTTGACTTTTTTGTAAGGGGGGGTGCTTACGCAATTTTTCAAAATTTCAAAAACGGTCAAAAAACACTTTTGGGCCAAGGAGCGGAAGAAAACGTTCCAAAAACATGTCAGGACTCTCGGCAGAGCCCAAATATCCCAAAAAAGTTGTCTTTTGAGAAAAGTCAATTTTTGACTTTTTTGTAAGGGGGGGTGCTTACGCAATTTTTCAAAATTTCAAAAACGGTCAAAAATAACTTTTGGGCCAAGGAGTGGCGGGAAACGTTCCAAAAACATGTCAGGACTCTCGGCAGAGCCCAAATATGCCCAAAAAGTTGACTTTTAAAAAAGTCAATTTTTGACTTTTTTGTAAGGGGGGGTGCTTACGCAATTTTTCAAAATTTCAGAAACGGTCAAAAAACACTTTTGGGCCAAGGAGCGCTGGGAAACGTTCCAAAAACATGTCAGGACTCTCGGCAGAGCCCAAATATACCAAAAAAGTTGACTCTTGAGAAAAGTCAATTTTTGACTTTTTTGTAAGGGGGGGTGCTTACGCAATTTTTCAAAATTTCAAAAACGGTCAAAAAACACTTTTGGGCCAAGGAGCGGCGGGAAATGTTCCAAAAACATGCCAGGACTCTCGGCAGAGGCCAAATATCCCAAAAAAGTTGTCTTTTGAGAAAAGTCAATTTTTGACTTTTTTGTAAGGGGGGGTGCTTACGCTATTTTTCAAAATTTCAAAAACGGTCAAAAAACACTTTTGGGCCAAGGAGCGCTAGGAAACGTTACAAAAGCATATCAGGACTCTCGGCAGAGCCCAAATATCCCAAAAAAGTTGACTTTTGAGAAAAGTCAATTTTTGACTTTTTTGTAAGGGGGGGTGCTTACGCAATTTTTCAAAATTTCAAAAACGGTCAAAAAACACTTTTGGGCCAAGGAGCGCTGGGAAACGTTCCAAAAGCATATCAGGACTCTCGGCAGAGCCCAAATATCCCAAAAAAGTTGTCTTTTGAGAAAAGTCCATTTTTGACTTTTTTGTAAGGGGGGGTGCTTACGCAATTTTTCAAAATTTCAAAAACGGTCAAAAAACACTTTTGGGCCAAGGAGCGGAAGAAAACGTTCCAAAAACATGTCAGGACTCTCGGCAGAGCCCAAATATCCCAAAAAAGTTGTCTTTTGAGAAAAGTCAATTTTTGACTTTTTTGTAAGGGGGGGTGCTTACGCAATTTTTCAAAATTTTAAAAACGGTCAAAAATAACTTTTGGGCCAAGGAGTGGCGGGAATTGTTCCAAAAACATGTCAGGACTCTCGGCAGAGCCCAAATATGCCCAAAAAGTTGACTTTTAAAAAAGTCAATTTTTGACTTTTTTGTAAGGGGGGGTGCTTACGCAATTTTTCAAAATTTCAGAAACGGTCAAAAAACACTTTTGGGCCAAGGAGCGCTGGGAAACGTTCCAAAAACATGTCAGGACTCTCGGCAGAGCCCAAATATACCAAAAAAGTTGACTCTTGAGAAAAGTCAATTTTTGACTTTTTTGTAAGGGGGGGTGCTTACGCAATTTTTCAAAATTTCAAAAACGGTCAAAAAACACTTTTGGGCCAAGGAGCGGCGGGAAATGTTCCAAAAACATGCCAGGACTCTCGGCAGAGGCCAAATATCCCAAAAAAGTTGTCTTTTGAGAAAAGTCAATTTTTGACTTTTTTGTAAGGGGGGGGTGCTTACGCAATTTTTCAAAATTTCAAAAACGGTCAAAAATCACTTTTGGGCCAAGGAGCGGCGGGAAACGTTCCAAAAACATGTCAGGAATCTCGGCAGAGGCCAAATATCCCAAAAAAGTTGACTTTTGAGAAAAGTCAATTTTTGACTTTTTTGTAAGGGGGGGTGCTTACGCAATTTTTCAAAATTTCAAAAACGGTCAAAAAACACTTTTGGGCCAAGGAGCGCTGGGAAACGTTCCAAAAACATGTCAGGACTCTCGGCAGAGCCCAAATATACCAAAAAAGTTGACTCTTGAGAAAAGTCAATTTTTGACTTTTTTTGTAAGGGGGGGTGCTTACGCAATTTTTCAAAATTTCAAAAACGGTCAAAAAACACTTTTGGGCCAAGGAGCGGCGGGAAATGTTCCAAAAACATGCCAGGACTCTCGGCAGAGGCCAAATATCCCAAAAAAGTTGTCTTTTGAGAAAAGTCAATTTTTGACTTTTTTGTAAGGGGGGGTGCTTACGCAATTTTTCAAAATTTCAAAAACGGTCAAAAAACACTTTTGGGCCAAGGAGCGGCGGGAAATGTTCCAAAAACATGCCAGGACTCTCGGCAGAGGCCAAATATCCCAAAAAAGTTGTCTTTTGAGAAAAGTCAATTTTTGACTTTTTTGTAAGGGGGGGTGCTTACGCAATTTTTCAAAATTTCAAAAACGGTCAAAAAACACTTTTGGGCCAAGGAGCGGCGGGAAATGTTCCAAAAACATGTCAGGACTCTCGGCAGAGCCCAAATATCCCAAAAAAGTTGACTTTTGAGAAAAGTCAATTTTTGACTTTTTTGTAAGGGGGGGTGCTTACGCTATTTTTCAAAATTTCAAAAACGGTCAAAAAACACTTTTGGGCCAAGGAGCGCTAGGAAACGTTACAAAAGCATATCAGGACTCTCGGCAGAGCCCAAATATCCCAAAAAAGTTGACTTTTGAGAAAAGTCAATTTTTGACTTTTTTGTAAGGGGGGGTGCTTACGCAATTTTTCAAAATTTCAAAAACGGTCAAAAAACACTTTTGGGCCAAGGAGCGCTGGGAAACGTTCCAAAAGCATATCAGGACTCTCGGCAGAGCCCAAATATCCCAAAAAAGTTGTCTTTTGAGAAAAGTCCATTTTTGACTTTTTTGTAAGGGGGGGTGCTTACGCAATTTTTCAAAATTTCAAAAACGGTCAAAAAACACTTTTGGGCCAAGGAGCGGAAGAAAACGTTCCAAAAACATGTCAGGACTCTCGGCAGAGCCCAAATATCCCAAAAAAGTTGTCTTTTGAGAAAAGTCAATTTTTGACTTTTTTGTAAGGGGGGGTGCTTACGCAATTTTTCAAAATTTCAAAAACGGTCAAAAATAACTTTTGGGCCAAGGAGTGGCGGGAAACGTTCCAAAAACATGTCAGGACTCTCGGCAGAGCCCAAATATGCCCAAAAAGTTGACTTTTAAAAAAGTCAATTTTTGACTTTTTTGTAAGGGGGGGTGCTTACGCAATTTTTCAAAATTTCAGAAACGGTCAAAAAACACTTTTGGGCCAAGGAGCGCTGGGAAACGTTCCAAAAACATGTCAGGACTCTCGGCAGAGCCCAAATATACCAAAAAAGTTGACTCTTGAGAAAAGTCAATTTTTGACTTTTTTGTAAGGGGGGGGTGCTTACGCAATTTTTCAAAATTTCACAAACGGTCAAAAAACACTTTTGGGCCAAGGAGCGGCGGGAAATGTTCCAAAAACATGCCAGGACTCTCGGCAGAGGCCAAATATCCCAAAAAAGTTGTCTTTTGAGAAAAGTCAATTTTTGACTTTTTTGTAAGGGGGGGGTGCTTACGAAATTTTTCAAAATTTCAAAAACGGTCAAAAATCACTTTTGGGCCAAGGAGCGGCGGGAAACGTTCCAAAAACATGTCAGGAATCTCGGCAGAGGCCAAATATCCCAAAAAAGTTGACTTTTGAGAAAAGTCAATTTTTGACTTTTTTGTAAGGGGGGGTGCTTACGCAATTTTTCAAAATTTCAAAAACGGTCAAAAAACACTTTTGGGCCAAGGAGCGCTGGGAAACGTTCCAAAAACATGTCAGGACTCTCGGCAGAGCCCAAATATACCAAAAAAGTTGACTCTTGAGAAAAGTCAATTTTTGACTTTTTTTGTAAGGGGGGGTGCTTACGCAATTTTTCAAAATTTCAAAAACGGTCAAAAAACACTTTTGGGCCAAGGAGCGGCGGGAAATGTTCCAAAAACATGCCAGGACTCTCGGCAGAGGCCAAATATCCCAAAAAAGTTGTCTTTTGAGAAAAGTCAATTTTTGACTTTTTTGTAAGGGGGGGTGCTTACGCAATTTTTCAAAATTTCAAAAACGGTCAAAAAACACTTTTGGGCCAAGGAGCGGCGGGAAATGTTCCAAAAACATGTCAGGACTCTCGGCAGAGCCCAAATATCCCAAAAAAGTTGACTTTTGAGAAAAGTCAATTTTTGACTTTTTTGTAAGGGGGGGTGCTTACGCTATTTTTCAAAATTTCAAAAACGGTCAAAAAACACTTTTGGGCCAAGGAGCGCTAGGAAACGTTACAAAAGCATATCAGGACTCTCGGCAGAGCCCAAATATCCCAAAAAAGTTGACTTTTGAGAAAAGTCAATTTTTGACTTTTTTGTAAGGGGGGGTGCTTACGCAATTTTTCAAAATTTCAAAAACGGTCAAAAAACACTTTTGGGCCAAGGAGCGCTGGGAAACGTTCCAAAAGCATATCAGGACTCTCGGCAGAGCCCAAATATCCCAAAAAAGTTGTCTTTTGAGAAAAGTCCATTTTTGACTTTTTTGTAAGGGGGGGTGCTTACGCAATTTTTCAAAATTTCAAAAACGGTCAAAAAACACTTTTGGGCCAAGGAGCGGAAGAAAACGTTCCAAAAACATGTCAGGACTCTCGGCAGAGCCCAAATATCCCAAAAAAGTTGTCTTTTGAGAAAAGTCAATTTTTGACTTTTTTGTAAGGGGGGGTGCTTACGCAATTTTTCAAAATTTCAAAAACGGTCAAAAATAACTTTTGGGCCAAGGAGTGGCGGGAAACGTTCCAAAAACATGTCAGGACTCTCGGCAGAGCCCAAATATGCCCAAAAAGTTGACTTTTAAAAAAGTCAATTTTTGACTTTTTTGTAAGGGGGTGTGCTTACGCAATTTTTCAAAATTTCAGAAACGGTCAAAAAACACTTTTGGGCCAAGGAGCGCTGGGAAACGTTCCAAAAACATGTCAGGACTCTCGGCAGAGCCCAAATATACCAAAAAAGTTGACTCTTGAGAAAAGTCAATTTTTGACTTTTTTGTAAGGGGGGGTGCTTACGCAATTTTTCAAAATTTCAAAAACGGTCAAAAAACACTTTTGGGCCAAGGAGCGGCGGGAAATGTTCCAAAAACATGCCAGGACTCTCGGCAGAGGCCAAATATCCCAAAAAAGTTGTCTTTTGAGAAAAGTCAATTTTTGACTTTTTTGTAAGGGGGGGGTGCTTACGCAATTTTTCAAAATTTCAAAAACGGTCAAAAATCACTTTTGGGCCAAGGAGCGGCGGGAAACGATCCAAAAACATGTCAGGACTCTCGGCAGAGCCCAAATATCCCAAAAAAGTTGACTTTTGAGAAAAGTCAATTTTTGACTTTTTTGTAAGGGGGGGGTGCTTACGCAATTTTTCAAAATTTCAAAAACGGTCAAAAAACACTTTTGGGCCAAGGAGCGGCGGGAAATGTTCCAAAAACATGCCAGGACTCTCGGCAGAGGCCAAATATCCCAAAAAAGTTGTCTTTTGAGAAAAGTCAATTTTTGACTTTTTTGTAAGGGGGGGTGCTTACGCAATTTTTCAAAATTTCAAAAACGGTCAAAAAACACTTTTGGGCCAAGGAGCGGCGGGAAATGTTCCAAAAACATGCCAGGACTCTCGGCAGAGGCCAAATATCCCAAAAAAGTTGTCTTTTGAGAAAAGTCAATTTTTGACTTTTTTGTAAGGGGGGGTGCTTACGCAATTTTTCAAAATTTCAAAAACGGTCAAAAAACACTTTTGGGCCAAGGAGCGGCGGGAAATGTTCCAAAAACATGCCAGGACTCTCGGCAGAGGCCAAATATCCCAAAAAAGTTGTCTTTTGAGAAAAGTCAATTTTTTACTTTTTTGTAAGGGGGGGTGCTTACGCAATTTTTCAAAATTTCAAAAACGGTCAAAAAACACTTTTGGGCCAAGGAGCGGCGGGAAATGTTCCAAAAACATGTCAGGACTCTCGGCAGAGCCCAAATATCCCAAAAAATTTGACTTTTGAGAAAAGTCAATTTTTGACTTTTTTGTAAGGGGGGGTGCTTACGCTATTTTTCAAAATTTCAAAAACGGTCAAAAAACACTTTTGGGCCAAGGAGCGCTAGGAAACGTTACAAAAGCATATCAGGACTCTCGGCAGAGCCCAAATATCCCAAAAAAGTTGACTTTTGAGAAAAGTCAATTTTTGACTTTTTTGTAAGGGGGGGTGCTTACGCAATTTTTCAAAATTTCAAAAACGGTCAAAAAACACTTTTGGGCCAAGGAGCGCTGGGAAACGTTCCAAAAGCATATCAGGACTCTCGGCAGAGCCCAAATATCCCAAAAAAGTTGTCTTTTGAGAAAAGTCCATTTTTGACTTTTTTGTAAGGGGGGGTGCTTACGCAATTTTTCAAAATTTCAAAAACGGTCAAAAAACACTTTTGGGCCAAGGAGCGGAAGAAAACGTTCCAAAAACATGTCAGGACTCTCGGCAGAGCCCAAATATCCCAAAAAAGTTGTCTTTTGAGAAAAGTCAATTTTTGACTTTTTTGTAAGGGGGGGTGCTTACGCAATTTTTCAAAATTTCAAAAACGGTCAAAAATAACTTTTGGGCCAAGGAGTGGCGGGAAACGTTCCAAAAACATGTCAGGACTCTCGGCAGAGCCCAAATATGCCCAAAAAGTTGACTTTTAAAAAAGTCAATTTTTGACTTTTTTGTAAGGGGGGGTGCTTACGCAATTTTTCAAAATTTCAGAAACGGTCAAAAAACACTTTTGGGCCAAGGAGCGCTGGGAAACGTTCCAAAAACATGTCAGGACTCTCGGCAGAGCCCAAATATACCAAAAAAGTTGACTCTTGAGAAAAGTCAATTTTTGACTTTTTTGTAAGGGGGGGTGCTTACGCAATTTTTCAAAATTTCAAAAACGGTCAAAAAACACTTTTGGGCCAAGGAGCGGCGGGAAATGTTCCAAAAACATGCCAGGACTCTCGGCAGAGGCCAAATATCCCAAAAAAGTTGTCTTTTGAGAAAAGTCAATTTTTGACTTTTTTGTAAGGGGGGGGTGCTTACGCAATTTTTCAAAATTTCAAAAACGGTCAAAAATCACTTTTGGGCCAAGGAACGGCGGGAAACGATCCAAAAACATGTCAGGACTCTCGGCAGAGCCCAAATATCCCAAAAAAGTTGACTTTTGAGAAAAGTCAATTTTTGACTTTTTTGTAAGGGGGGGGTGCTTACGCAATTTTTCAAAATTTCAAAAACGGTCAAAAAACACTTTTGGGCCAAGGAGCGGCGGGAAATGTTCCAAAAACATGTCAGGACTCTCGGCAGAGGCCAAATATCCCAAAAAAGTTGACTTTTGAGAAAAGTCAATTTTTGACTTTTTTGTAAGGGGGGGTGCTTACGCAATTTTTCAAAATTTCAAAAACGGTCAAAAATCACTTTTGGGCCAAGGAGCGGAAGAAAACGTTCCAAAAACATGTCAGGACTCTCGGCAGAGCCCAAATATCCCAAAAAAGTTGACTTTTGAGAAAAGTCAATTTTTGACTTTTTTGTAAGGGGGGGTGCTTACGCTATTTTTCAAAATTTCAAAAACGGTCAAAAAACACTTTTGGGCCAAGGAGCGCTAGGAAACGTTACAAAAGCATATCAGGACTCTCGGCAGAGCCCAAATATCCCAAAAAAGTTGACTTTTGAGAAAAGTCAATTTTTGACTTTTTTGTAAGGGGGGGTGCTTACGCAATTTTTCAAAATTTCAAAAACGGTCAAAAAACACTTTTGGGCCAAGGAGCGGCGGGAAATGTTCCAAAAACATGTCAGGACTCTCGGCAGAGCCCAAATATCCCAAAAAAGTTGACTTTTGAGAAAAGTCAATTTTTGACTTTTTTGTAAGGGGGGGTGCTTACGCTATTTTTCAAAATTTCAAAAACGGTCAAAAAACACTTTTGGGCCAAGGAGCGCTAGGAAACGTTACAAAAGCATATCAGGACTCTCGGCAGAGCCCAAATATCCCAAAAAAGTTGACTTTTGAGAAAAGTCAATTTTTGACTTTTTTGTAAGGGGGGGTGCTTACGCAATTTTTCAAAATTTCAAAAACGGTCAAAAAACACTTTTGGGCCAAGGAGCGCTGGGAAACGTTCCAATAGCATATCAGGACTCTCGGCAGAGCCCAAATATCCCAAAAAAGTTGTCTTTTGAGAAAAGTCCATTTTTGACTTTTTTGTAAGGGGGGGTGCTTACGCAATTTTTCAAAATTTCAAAAACGGTCAAAAAACACTTTTGGGCCAAGGAGCGCTGGGAAACGTTCCAAAAATATGTCAGGACTCTCGGCAGAGCCCAAATATACCAAAAAAGTTGTCTTTTGAGAAAAGTCAATTTTTGACTTTTTTGTAAGGGGGGGTGCTTACGCAATTTTTCAAAATTTCAAAAACGGTCAAAAAACACTTTTGGGCCAAGGAGCGCTAGGAAACGTTACAAAAGCATATCAGGACTCTCGGCAGAGCCCAAATATCCCAAAAAAGTTGTCTTTTGAGAAAAGTCAATTTTTGACTTTTTTGTAAGGGGGGGTGCTTACGCAATTTTTCAAAATTTCAAAAACGGTCAAAAATAACTTTTGGGCCAAGGAGTGGCGGGAAACGTTCCAAAAACATGTCAGGACTCTCGGCAGAGCCCAAATATGCCCAAAAAGTTGACTTTTAAAAAAGTCAATTTTTGACTTTTTTGTAAGGGGGGGTGCTTACGCAATTTTTCAAAATTTCAGAAACGGTCAAAAAACACTTTTGGGCCAAGGAGCGCTGGGAAACGTTCCAAAAACATGTCAGGACTCTCGGCAGAGCCCAAATATACCAAAAAAGTTGACTCTTGAGAAAAGTCAATTTTTGACTTTTTTGTAAGGGGGGGTGCTTACGCAATTTTTCAAAATTTCAAAAACGGTCAAAAAACACTTTTGGGCCAAGGAGCGGCGGGAAATGTTCCAAAAACATGCCAGGACTCTCGGCAGAGGCCAAATATCCCAAAAAAGTTGTCTTTTGAGAAAAGTCAATTTTTGACTTTTTTGTAAGGGGGGGGTGCTTACGCAATTTTTCAAAATTTCAAAAACGGTCAAAAATCACTTTTGGGCCAAGGAACGGCGGGAAACGATCCAAAAACATGTCAGGACTCTCGGCAGAGCCCAAATATCCCAAAAAAGTTGACTTTTGAGAAAAGTCAATTTTTGACTTTTTTGTAAGGGGGGGGTGCTTACGCAATTTTTCAAAATTTCAAAAACGGTCAAAAAACACTTTTGGGCCAAGGAGCGGCGGGAAATGTTCCAAAAACATGTCAGGACTCTCGGCAGAGGCCAAATATCCCAAAAAAGTTGACTTTTGAGAAAAGTCAATTTTTGACTTTTTTGTAAGGGGGGGTGCTTACGCAATTTTTCAAAATTTCAAAAACGGTCAAAAATCACTTTTGGGCCAAGGAGCGGAAGAAAACGTTCCAAAAACATGTCAGGACTCTCGGCAGAGCCCAAATATCCCAAAAAAGTTGACTTTTGAGAAAAGTCAATTTTTGACTTTTTTGTAAGGGGGGGTGCTTACGCTATTTTTCAAAATTTCAAAAACGGTCAAAAAACACTTTTGGGCCAAGGAGCGCTAGGAAACGTTACAAAAGCATATCAGGACTCTCGGCAGAGCCCAAATATCCCAAAAAAGTTGACTTTTGAGAAAAGTCAATTTTTGACTTTTTTGTAAGGGGGGGTGCTTACGCAATTTTTCAAAATTTCAAAAACGGTCAAAAAACACTTTTGGGCCAAGGAGCGCTGGGAAACGTTCCAAAAGCATATCAGGACTCTCGGCAGAGCCCAAATATCCCAAAAAAGTTGTCTTTTGAGAAAAGTCCATTTTTGACTTTTTTGTAAGGGGGGGTGCTTACGCAATTTTTCAAAATTTCAAAAACGGTCAAAAAAAACTTTTGGGCCAAGGAGCGGAAGAAAACGTTCCAAAAACATGTCAGGACTCTCGGCAGAGCCCAAATATCCCAAAAAAGTTGTCTTTTGAGAAAAGTCAATTTTTGACTTTTTTGTAAGGGGGGGTGCTTACGCAATTTTTCAAAATTTCAAAAACGGTCAAAAATAACTTTTGGGCCAAGGAGTGGCGGGAAACGTTCCAAAAACATGTCAGGACTCTCGGCAGAGCCCAAATATGCCCAAAAAGTTGACTTTTAAAAAAGTCAATTTTTGACTTTTTTGTAAGGGGGGGTGCTTACGCAATTTTTCAAAATTTCAGAAACGGTCAAAAAACACTTTTGGGCCAAGGAGCGCTGGGAAACGTTCCAAAAACATGTCAGGACTCTCGGCAGAGCCCAAATATACCAAAAAAGTTGACTCTTGAGAAAAGTCAATTTTTGACTTTTTTGTAAGGGGGGGTGCTTACGCAATTTTTCAAAATTTCAAAAACGGTCAAAAAACACTTTTGGGCCAAGGAGCGGCGGGAAATGTTCCAAAAACATGCCAGGACTCTCGGCAGAGGCCAAATATCCCAAAAAAGTTGTCTTTTGAGAAAAGTCAATTTTTGACTTTTTTGTAAGGGGGGGGTGCTTACGCAATTTTTCAAAATTTCAAAAACGGTCAAAAATCACTTTTGGGCCAAGGAGCGGCGGGAAACGATCCAAAAAAATGTCAGGACTCTCGGCAGAGCCCAAATATCCCAAAAAAGTTGACTTTTGAGAAAAGTCAATTTTTGACTTTTTTGTAAGGGGGGGGTGCTTACGCAATTTTTCAAAATTTCAAAAACGGTCAAAAAACACTTTTGGGCCAAGGAGCGGCGGGAAATGTTCCAAAAACATGCCAGGACTCTCGGCAGAGGCCAAATATCCCAAAAAAGTTGTCTTTTGAGAAAAGTCAATTTTTGACTTTTTTGTAAGGGGGGGTGCTTACGCAATTTTTCAAAATTTCAAAAACGGTCAAAAAACACTTTTGGGCCAAGGAGCGGCGGGAAATGTTCCAAAAACATGCCAGGACTCTCGGCAGAGGCCAAATATCCCAAAAAAGTTGTCTTTTGAGAAAAGTCAATTTTTGACTTTTTTGTAAGGGGGGGTGCTTACGCAATTTTTCAAAATTTCAAAAACGGTCAAAAAACACTTTTGGGCCAAGGAGCGGCGGGAAATGTTCCAAAAACATGCCAGGACTCTCGGCAGAGGCCAAATATCCCAAAAAAGTTGACTTTTGAGAAAAGTCAATTTTTGACTTTTTTGTAAGGGGGGGTGCTTACGCTATTTTTCAAAATTTCAAAAACGGTCAAAAAACACTTTTGGGCCAAGGAGCGCTAGGAAACGTTACAAAAGCATATCAGGACTCTCGGCAGAGCCCAAATATCCCAAAAAAGTTGACTTTTGAGAAAAGTCAATTTTTGACTTTTTTGTAAGGGGGGGTGCTTACGAAATTTTTCAAAATTTCAAAAACGGTCAAAAAACACTTTTGGGCCAAGGAGCGCTGGGAAACATTCCAAAAGCATATCAGGACTCTCGGCAGAGCCCAAATATCCCAAAAAAGTTGTCTTTTGAGAAAAGTCCATTTTTGACTTTTTTGTAAGGGGGGGTGCTTACGCAATTTTTCAAAATTTCAAAAACGGTCAAAAAACACTTTTGGGCCAAGGAGCGGAAGAAAACGTTCCAAAAACATGTCAGGACTCTCGGCAGAGCCCAAATATCCCAAAAAAGTTGTCTTTTGAGAAAAGTCAATTTTTGACTTTTTTGTAAGGGGGGGTGCTTACGCAATTTTTCAAAATTTCAAAAACGGTCAAAAATAACTTTTGGGCCAAGGAGTGGCGGGAAACGTTCCAAAAACATGTCAGGACTCTCGGCAGAGCCCAAATATGCCCAAAAAGTTGACTTTTAAAAAAGTCAATTTTTGACTTTTTTGTAAGGGGGGGTGCTTACGCAATTTTTCAAAATTTCAGAAACGGTCAAAAAACACTTTTGGGCCAAGGAGCGCTGGGAAACGTTCCAAAAACATGTCAGGACTCTCGGCAGAGCCCAAATATACCAAAAAAGTTGACTCTTGAGAAAAGTCAATTTTTGACTTTTTTGTAAGGGGGGGTGCTTACGCAATTTTTCAAAATTTCAAAAACGGTCAAAAAACACTTTTGGGCCAAGGAGCGGCGGGAAATGTTCCAAAAACATGCCAGGACTCTCGGCAGAGGCCAAATATCCCAAAAAAGTTGTCTTTTGAGAAAAGTCAATTTTTGACTTTTTTGTAAGGGGGGGGTGCTTACGCAATTTTTCAAAATTTCAAAAACGGTCAAAAATCACTTTTGGGCCAAGGAGCGGCGGGAAACGATCCAAAAACATGTCAGGACTCTCGGCAGAGCCCAAATATCCCAAAAAAGTTGACTTTTGAGAAAAGTCAATTTTTGACTTTTTTGTAAGGGGGGGGTGCTTACGCAATTTTTCAAAATTTCAAAAACGGTCAAAAAACACTTTTGGGCCAAGGAGCGGCGGGAAATGTTCCAAAAACATGCCAGGACTCTCGGCAGAGGCCAAATATCCCAAAAAAGTTGTCTTTTGAGAAAAGTCAATTTTTGACTTTTTTGTAAGGGGGGGTGCTTACGCAATTTTTCAAAATTTCAAAAACGGTCAAAAAACACTTTTGGGCCAAGGAGCGGCGGGAAATGTTCCAAAAACATGCCAGGACTCTCGGCAGAGGCCAAATATCCCAAAAAAGTTGTCTTTTGAGAAAAGTCAATTTTTGACTTTTTTGTAAGGGGGGGTGCTTACGCAATTTTTCAAAATTTCAAAAACGGTCAAAAAACACTTTTGGGCCAAGGAGCGGCGGGAAATGTTCCAAAAACATGCCAGGACTCTCGGCAGAGGCCAAATATCCCAAAAAAGTTGTCTTTTGAGAAAAGTCAATTTTTGACTTTTTTGTAAGGGGGGGTGCTTACGCAATTTTTCAAAATTTCAAAAACGGTCAAAAAACACTTTTGGGCCAAGGAGCGGCGGGAAATGTTCCAAAAACATGTCAGGACTCTCGGCAGAGCCCAAATATCCCAAAAAAGTTGAATTTTGAGAAAAGTCAATTTTTGACTTTTTTGTAAGGGGGGGTGCTTACGCTATTTTTCAAAATTTCAAAAACGGTCAAAAAACACTTTTGGGCCAAGGAGCGCTAGGAAACGTTACAAAAGCATATCAGGACTCTCGGCAGAGCCCAAATATCCCAAAAAAGTTGACTTTTGAGAAAAGTCAATTTTTGACTTTTTTGTAAGGGGGGGTGCTTACGCAATTTTTCAAAATTTCAAAAACGGTCAAAAAACACTTTTGGGCCAAGGAGCGCTGGGAAACGTTCCAAAAGCATATCAGGACTCTCGGCAGAGCCCAAATATCCCAAAAAAGTTGTCTTTTGAGAAAAGTCCATTTTTGACTTTTTTGTAAGGGGGGGTGCTTACGCAATTTTTCAAAATTTCAAAAACGGTCAAAAAACACTTTTGGGCCAAGGAGCGGAAGAAAACGTTCCAAAAACATGTCAGGACTCTCGGCAGAGCCCAAATATCCCAAAAAAGTTGTCTTTTGAGAAAAGTCAATTTTTGACTTTTTTGTAAGGGGGGGTGCTTACGCAATTTTTCAAAATTTCAAAAACGGTCAAAAATAACTTTTGGGCCAAGGAGTGGCGGGAAACGTTCCAAAAACATGTCAGGACTCTCGGCAGAGCCCAAATATGCCCAAAAAGTTGACTTTTAAAAAAGTCAATTTTTGACTTTTTTGTAAGGGGGGGTGCTTACGCAATTTTTCAAAATTTCAGAAACGGTCAAAAAACACTTTTGGGCCAAGGAGCGCTGGGAAACGTTCCAAAAACATGTCAGGACTCTCGGCAGAGCCCAAATATACCAAAAAAGTTGACTCTTGAGAAAAGTCAATTTTTGACTTTTTTGTAAGGGGGGGTGCTTACGCAATTTTTCAAAATTTCAAAAACGGTCAAAAAACACTTTTGGGCCAAGGAGCGGCGGGAAATGTTCCAAAAACATGCCAGGACTCTCGGCAGAGGCCAAATATCCCAAAAAAGTTGTCTTTTGAGAAAAGTCAATTTTTGACTTTTTTGTAAGGGGGGGGTGCTTACGCAATTTTTCAAAATTTCAAAAACGGTCAAAAATCACTTTTGGGCCAAGGAGCGGCGGGAAACGATCCAAAAACATGTCAGGACTCTCGGCAGAGCCCAAATATCCCAAAAAAGTTGACTTTTGAGAAAAGTCAATTTTTGACTTTTTTGTAAGGGGGGGGTGCTTACGCAATTTTTCAAAATTTCAAAAACGGTCAAAAAACACTTTTGGGCCAAGGAGCGGCGGGAAATGTTCCAAAAACATGTCAGGACTCTCGGCAGAGGCCAAATATCCCAAAAAAGTTGACTTTTGAGAAAAGTCAATTTTTGACTTTTTTGTAAGGGGGGGTGCTTACGCAATTTTTCAAAATTTCAAAAACGGTCAAAAATCACTTTTGGGCCAAGGAGCGGAAGAAAACGTTCCAAAAACATGTCAGGACTCTCGGCAGAGCCCAAATATCCCCAAAAAGTTGTCTTTTGAGAAAAGTCAATTTATGACTTTTTTGTAAGGGGGGGTGCTTATGCAATTTTTCAAAATTTCAAAAACGGTCAAAAATAACTTTTGGGCCAAGGAGTGGCGGGAAACGTTCCAAAAACATGTCAGGACTCTCGGCAGAGCCCAAATATCCCAAAAAAGTTGACTTTTGAGAAAAGTCAATTTTTGACTTTTTTGTAAGGGGGGGTGGTTACGCAATTTTTCAAAATTTCAAAAACGGTCAAAAATCACTTTTGGGCCAAGGAGCGGAAGAAAACGTTCCAAAAACATGTCAGGACTCTCGGCAGAGCCCAAATATCCCAAAAAAGTTGACTTTTGAGAAAAGTCAATTTTTGACTTTTTTGTAAGGGGGGGTGCTTACGCAATTTTTCAAAATTTCAAAAACGGTCAAAAAACACTTTTGGGCCAAGGAGCGGCGGGAAATGTTCCAAAAACATGCCAGGACTCTCGGCAGAGCCCAAATATCCCAAAAAAGTTGACTTTTGAGAAAAGTCAATTTTTGACTTTTTTTTAAGGGGGGGTGCTTACGCTATTTTTCAAAATTTCAAAAACGGTCAAAAAACACTTTTGGGCCAAGGAGCGCTAGGAAACGTTACAAAAGCATATCAGGACTCTCGGCAGAGTCCAAATATCCCAAAAAAGTTGTCTTTTGAGAAAAGTCAATTTTTGACTTTTTTGTAAGGGGGGGTGCTTACGCAATTTTTCAAAATTTCAAAAACGGTCAAAAATAACTTTTGGGCCAAGGAGTGGCGGGAAACGTTCCAAAAACATGTCAGGACTCTCGGCAGAGCCCAAATATGCCCAAAAAGTTGACTTTTAAAAAAGTCAATTTTTGACTTTTTTGTAAGGGGGGGGTGCTTACGCAATTTTTCAAAATTTCAGAAACGGTCAAAAAACACTTTTGGGCCAAGGAGCGCTGGGAAACGTTCCAAAAACATGTCAGGACTCTCGGCAGAGCCCAAATATACCAAAAAAGTTGACTCTTGAGAAAAGTCAATTTTTGACTTTTTTGTAAGGGGGGGTGCTTACGCAATTTTTCAAAATTTCAAAAACGGTCAAAAAACACTTTTGGGCCAAGGAGCGGCGGGAAATGTTCCAAAAACATGCCAGGACTCTCGGCAGAGGCCAAATATCCCAAAAAAGTTGTCTTTTGAGAAAAGTCAATTTTTGACTTTTTTGTAAGGGGGGGGTGCTTACGCAATTTTTCAAAATTTCAAAAACGGTCAAAAATCACTTTTGGGCCAAGGAGCGGCGGGAAACGATCCAAAAACATGTCAGGACTCTCGGCAGAGCCCAAATATCCCAAAAAAGTTGACTTTTGAGAAAAGTCAATTTTTGACTTTTTTGTAAGGGGGGGGTGCTTACGCAATTTTTCAAAATTTCAAAAACGGTCAAAAAACACTTTTGGGCCAAGGAGCGGCGGGAAATGTTCCAAAAACATGTCAGGACTCTCGGCAGAGGCCAAATATCCCAAAAAAGTTGACTTTTGAGAAAAGTCAATTTTTGACTTTTTTGTAAGGGGGGGTGCTTACGCAATTTTTCAAAATTTCAAAAACGGTCAAAAATCACTTTTGGGCCAAGGAGCGGAAGAAAACGTTCCAAAAACATGTCAGGACTCTCGGCAGAGCCCAAATATCCCAAAAAAGTTGACTTTTGAGAAAAGTCAATTTTTGACTTTTTTGTAAGGGGGGGTGCTTACGCTATTTTTCAAAATTTCAAAAACGGTCAAAAAACACTTTTGGGCCAAGGAGCGCTAGGAAACGTTACAAAAGCATATCAGGACTCTCGGCAGAGCCCAAATATCCCAAAAAAGTTGACTTTTGAGAAAAGTCAATTTTTGACTTTTTTGTAAGGGGGGGTGCTTACGCAATTTTTCAAAATTTCAAAAACGGTCAAAAAACACTTTTGGGCCAAGGAGCGCTGGGAAACGTTCCAAAAGCATATCAGGACTCTCGGCAGAGCCCAAATATCCCAAAAAAGTTGTCTTTTGAGAAAAGTCCATTTTTGACTTTTTTGTACGGGGGGGTGCTTACGCAATTTTTCAAAATTTCAAAAACGGTCAAAAAACACTTTTGGGCCAAGGAGCGGAAGAAAACGTTCCAAAAACATGTCAGGACTCTCGGCAGAGCCCAAATATCCCAAAAAAGTTGTCTTTTGAGAAAAGTCAATTTTTGACTTTTTTGTAAGGGGGGGTGCTTACGCAATTTTTCAAAATTTCAGAAACGGTCAAAAAACACTTTTGGGCCAAGGAGCGCTGGGAAACGTTCCAAAAACATGTCAGGACTCTCGGCAGAGCCCAAATATACCAAAAAAGTTGACTCTTGAGAAAAGTCAATTTTTGACTTTTTTGTAAGGGGGGGTGCTTACGCAATTTTTCAAAATTTCAAAAACGGTCAAAAAACACTTTTGGGCCAAGGAGCGGCGGGAAATGTTCCAAAAACATGCCAGGACTCTCGGCAGAGGCCAAATATCCCAAAAAAGTTGTCTTTTGAGAAAAGTCAATTTTTGACTTTTTTGTAAGGGGGGGGTGCTTACGCAATTTTTCAAAATTTCAAAAACGGTCAAAAATCACTTTTGGGCCAAGGAGCGGCGGGAAACGATCCAAAAAAATGTCAGGACTCTCGGCAGAGCCCAAATATCCCAAAAAAGTTGACTTTTGAGAAAAGTCAATTTTTGACTTTTTTGTAAGGGGGGGGTGCTTACGCAATTTTTCAAAATTTCAAAAACGGTCAAAAAACACTTTTGGGCCAAGGAGCGGCGGGAAATGTTCCAAAAACATGCCAGGACTCTCGGCAGAGGCCAAATATCCCAAAAAAGTTGTCTTTTGAGAAAAGTCAATTTTTGACTTTTTTGTAAGGGGGGGTGCTTACGCAATTTTTCAAAATTTCAAAAACGGTCAAAAAACACTTTTGGGCCAAGGAGCGGCGGGAAATGTTCCAAAAACATGCCAGGACTCTCGGCAGAGGCCAAATATCCCAAAAAAGTTGTCTTTTGAGAAAAGTCAATTTTTGACTTTTTTGTAAGGGGGGGTGCTTACGCAATTTTTCAAAATTTCAAAAACGGTCAAAAAACACTTTTGGGCCAAGGAGCGGCGGGAAATGTTCCAAAAACATGCCAGGACTCTCGGCAGAGGCCAAATATCCCAAAAAAGTTGACTTTTGAGAAAAGTCAATTTTTGACTTTTTTGTAAGGGGGGGTGCTTACGCTATTTTTCAAAATTTCAAAAACGGTCAAAAAACACTTTTGGGCCAAGGAGCGCTAGGAAACGTTACAAAAGCATATCAGGACTCTCGGCAGAGCCCAAATATCCCAAAAAAGTTGACTTTTGAGAAAAGTCAATTTTTGACTTTTTTGTAAGGGGGGGTGCTTACGCAATTTTTCAAAATTTCAAAAACGGTCAAAAAACACTTTTGGGCCAAGGAGCGCTGGGAAACATTCCAAAAGCATATCAGGACTCTCGGCAGAGCCCAAATATCCCAAAAAAGTTGTCTTTTGAGAAAAGTCCATTTTTGACTTTTTTGTAAGGGGGGGTGCTTACGCAATTTTTCAAAATTTCAAAAACGGTCAAAAAACACTTTTGGGCCAAGGAGCGGAAGAAAACGTTCCAAAAACATGTCAGGACTCTCGGCAGAGCCCAAATATCCCAAAAAAGTTGTCTTTTGAGAAAAGTCAATTTTTGACTTTTTTGTAAGGGGGGGTGCTTACGCAATTTTTCAAAATTTCAAAAACGGTCAAAAATAACTTTTGGGCCAAGGAGTGGCGGGAAACGTTCCAAAAACATGTCAGGACTCTCGGCAGAGCCCAAATATGCCCAAAAAGTTGACTTTTAAAAAAGTCAATTTTTGACTTTTTTGTAAGGGGGGGTGCTTACGCAATTTTTCAAAATTTCAGAAACGGTCAAAAAACACTTTTGGGCCAAGGAGCGCTGGGAAACGTTCCAAAAACATGTCAGGACTCTCGGCAGAGCCCAAATATACCAAAAAAGTTGACTCTTGAGAAAAGTCAATTTTTGACTTTTTTGTAAGGGGGGGTGCTTACGCAATTTTTCAAAATTTCAAAAACGGTCAAAAAACACTTTTGGGCCAAGGAGCGGCGGGAAATGTTCCAAAAACATGCCAGGACTCTCGGCAGAGGCCAAATATCCCAAAAAAGTTGTCTTTTGAGAAAAGTCAATTTTTGACTTTTTTGTAAGGGGGGGGTGCTTACGCAATTTTTCAAAATTTCAAAAACGGTCAAAAATCACTTTTGGGCCAAGGAGCGGCGGGAAACGATCCAAAAACATGTCAGGACTCTCGGCAGAGCCCAAATATCCCAAAAAAGTTGACTTTTGAGAAAAGTCAATTTTTGACTTTTTTGTAAGGGGGGGGGTGCTTACGCAATTTTTCAAAATTTCAAAAACGGTCAAAAAACACTTTTGGGCCAAGGAGCGGCGGGAAATGTTCCAAAAACATGCCAGGACTCTCGGCAGAGGCCAAATATCCCAAAAAAGTTGTCTTTTGAGAAAAGTCAATTTTTGACTTTTTTGTAAGGGGGGGTGCTTACGCAATTTTTCAAAATTTCAAAAACGGTCAAAAAACACTTTTGGGCCAAGGAGCGGCGGGAAATGTTCCAAAAACATGCCAGGACTCTCGGCAGAGGCCAAATATCCCAAAAAAGTTGTCTTTTGAGAAAAGTCAATTTTTGACTTTTTTGTAAGGGGGGGTGCTTACGCAATTTTTCAAAATTTCAAAAACGGTCAAAAAACACTTTTGGGCCAAGGAGCGGCGGGAAATGTTCCAAAAACATGCCAGGACTCTCGGCAGAGGCCAAATATCCCAAAAAAGTTGTCTTTTGAGAAAAGTCAATTTTTGACTTTTTTGTAAGGGGGGGTGCTTACGCAATTTTTCAAAATTTCAAAAACGGTCAAAAAACACTTTTGGGCCAAGGAGCGGCGGGAAATGTTCCAAAAACATGTCAGGACTCTCGGCAGAGCCCAAATATCCCAAAAAAGTTGACTTTTGAGAAAAGTCAATTTTTGACTTTTTTGTAAGGGGGGGTGCTTACGCTATTTTTCAAAATTTCAAAAACGGTCAAAAAACACTTTTGGGCCAAGGAGCGCTAGGAAACGTTACAAAAGCATATCAGGACTCTCGGCAGAGCCCAAATATCCCAAAAAAGTTGACTTTTGAGAAAAGTCAATTTTTGACTTTTTTGTAAGGGGGGGTGCTTACGCAATTTTTCAAAATTTCAAAAACGGTCAAAAAACACTTTTGGGCCAAGGAGCGCTGGGAAACGTTCCAAAAGCATATCAGGACTCTCGGCAGAGCCCAAATATCCCAAAAAAGTTGTCTTTTGAGAAAAGTCCATTTTTGACTTTTTTGTAAGGGGGGGTGCTTACGCAATTTTTCAAAATTTCAAAAACGGTCAAAAAACACTTTTGGGCCAAGGAGCGGAAGAAAACGTTCCAAAAACATGTCAGGACTCTCGGCAGAGCCCAAATATCCCAAAAAAGTTGTCTTTTGAGAAAAGTCAATTTTTGACTTTTTTGTAAGGGGGGGTGCTTACGCAATTTTTCAAAATTTCAAAAACGGTCAAAAATAACTTTTGGGCCAAGGAGTGGCGGGAAACGTTCCAAAAACATGTCAGGACTCTCGGCAGAGCCCAAATATGCCCAAAAAGTTGACTTTTAAAAAAGTCAATTTTTGACTTTTTTGTAAGGGGGGGTGCTTACGCAATTTTTCAAAATTTCAGAAACGGTCAAAAAACACTTTTGGGCCAAGGAGCGCTGGGAAACGTTCCAAAAACATGTCAGGACTCTCGGCAGAGCCCAAATATACCAAAAAAGTTGACTCTTGAGAAAAGTCAATTTTTGACTTTTTTGTAAGGGGGGGTGCTTACGCAATTTTTCAAAATTTCAAAAACGGTCAAAAAACACTTTTGGGCCAAGGAGCGGCGGGAAATGTTCCAAAAACATGCCAGGACTCTCGGCAGAGGCCAAATATCCCAAAAAAGTTGTCTTTTGAGAAAAGTCAATTTTTGACTTTTTTGTAAGGGGGGGGTGCTTACGCAATTTTTCAAAATTTCAAAAACGGTCAAAAATCACTTTTGGGCCAAGGAGCGGCGGGAAACGATCCAAAAACATGTCAGGACTCTCGGCAGAGCCCAAATATCCCAAAAAAGTTGACTTTTGAGAAAAGTCAATTTTTGACTTTTTTGTAAGGGGGGGGTGCTTACGCAATTTTTCAAAATTTCAAAAACGGTCAAAAAACACTTTTGGGCCAAGGAGCGGCGGGAAATGTTCCAAAAACATGTCAGGACTCTCGGCAGAGGCCAAATATCCCAAAAAAGTTGACTTTTGAGAAAAGTCAATTTTTGACTTTTTTGTAAGGGGGGGTGCTTACGCAATTTTTCAAAATTTCAAAAACGGTCAAAAATCACTTTTGGGCCAAGGAGCGGAAGAAAACGTTCCAAAAACATGTCAGGACTCTCGGCAGAGCCCAAATATCCCAAAAAAGTTGTCTTTTGAGAAAAGTCAATTTATGACTTTTTTGTAAGGGGGGGTGCTTATGCAATTTTTCAAAATTTCAAAAACGGTCAAAAATAACTTTTGGGCCAAGGAGTGGCGGGAAACGTTCCAAAAACATGTCAGGACTCTCGGCAGAGCCCAAATATCCCAAAAAAGTTGACTTTTGAGAAAAGTCAATTTTTGACTTTTTTGTAAGGGGGGGTGGTTACGCAATTTTTCAAAATTTCAAAAACGGTCAAAAATCACTTTTGGGCCAAGGAGCGGAAGAAAACGTTCCAAAAACATGTCAGGACTCTCGGCAGAGCCCAAATATCCCAAAAAAGTTGACTTTTGAGAAAAGTCAATTTTTGACTTTTTTGTAAGGGGGGGTGCTTACGCAATTTTTCAAAATTTCAAAAACGGTCAAAAAACACTTTTGGGCCAAGGAGCGGCGGGAAATGTTCCAAAAACATGCCAGGACTCTCGGCAGAGCCCAAATATCCCAAAAAAGTTGACTTTTGAGAAAAGTCAATTTTTGACTTTTTTTTAAGGGGGGGTGCTTACGCTATTTTTCAAAATTTCAAAAACGGTCAAAAAACACTTTTGGGCCAAGGAGCGCTAGGAAACGTTACAAAAGCATATCAGGACTCTCGGCAGAGTCCAAATATCCCAAAAAAGTTGACTTTTGAGAAAAGTCCATTTTTGACTTTTTTGTAAGGGGGGGTGCTTACGCAATTTTTAAAAATTTCAAAAACGGTCAAAAAACACTTTTGGGCCAAGGAGCGCTGGGAAACGTTCCAATAGCATATCAGGACTCTCGGCAGAGCCCAAATATCCCAAAAAAGTTGTCTTTTGAGAAAAGTCCATTTTTGACTTTTTTGTAAGGGGGGGTGCTTACGCAATTTTTCAAAATTTCAAAAACGGTCAAAAAACACTTTTGGGCCAAGGAGCGCTGGGAAACGTTCCAAAAATATGTCAGGACTCTCGGCAGAGCCCAAATATACCAAAAAAGTTGTCTTTTGAGAAAAGTCAATTTTTGACTTTTTTGTAAGGGGGGGTGCTTACGCAATTTTTCAAAATTTCAAAAACGGTCAAAAAACACTTTTGGGCCAAGGAGCGCTAGGAAACGTTACAAAAGCATATCAGGACTCTCGGCAGAGCCCAAATATCCCCAAAAAGTTGACTCTTGAGAAAAGTCAATTTTTGACTTCTTTGTAAGGGGGGGTGCTTAAGCAATTTTTCAAAATTTCAAAAACGGTCAAAAAACACTTTTGGGCCAAGGAGCGGCGGGATACGTTCCAAAAACATGTCAGGACTCTCGGCAGAGCCCAAATATCCCAAAAAAGTTGTCTTTTGAGAAAAGTCAATTTTTGACTTTTTTGTAAGGGGGGGTGCTTACGCAATTTTTCAAAATTTCAAAAACGGTCAAAAAACACTTTTGGGCCAAGGAGCGGCGGGAAATATTCCAAAAACATGTCAGGACTCTCGGCAGAGCCCAAATATCCCAAAAAAGTTGACTTTTGAGAAAAGTCAATTTTTGACTTTTTTGTAAGGGGGGGTGCTTACGCAATTTTTCAAAATTTCAAAAACGGTCAAAAATCACTTTTGGGCCAAGGAGCGGAAGAAAACGTTCCAAAAACATTTCAGGACTCTCGGCAGAGCCCAAATATCCCAAAAAAGTTGACTTTTGAGAAAAGTCAATTTTTGACTTTTTTGTAAGGGGGGTGCTTACGCAATTTTTCAAAATTTCAAAAACGGTCAAAAAACACTTTTGGGCCAAGGAGCGGCGGGAAATGTTCCAAAAACATGTCAGGACTCTTGGCAGAGGCCAAATATCCCAAAAAAGTTGACTTTTGAGAAAAGTCAATTTTTGACTTTTTTGTAAGGGGGGGTGCTTACGCAATTTTTCAAAATTTCAAAAACGGTCAAAAAACACTTTTGGGCCAAGGAGCGGCGGGAAACGTTCCAAAAACATGTCAGGAATCTCGGCAGAGGCCAAATATCCCAAAAAAGTTGACTTTTGAGAAAAGTCAATTTTTGACTTTTTTGTAAGGGGGGGTGCTTACGCAATTTTTCAAAATTTCAAAAACGGTCAAAAAACACTTTTGGGCCAAGGAGCGCTGGGAAACGTTCCAAAAACATGTCAGGACTCTCGGCAGAGCCCAAATATACCAAAAAAGTTGACTCTTGAGAAAAGTCAATTTTTGACTTTTTTTGTAAGGGGGGGTGCTTACGCAATTTTTCAAAATTTCAAAAACGGTCAAAAAACACTTTTGGGCCAAGGAGCGGCGGGAAATGTTCCAAAAACATGCCAGGACTCTCGGCAGAGGCCAAATATCCCAAAAAAGTTGTCTTTTGAGAAAAGTCAATTTTTGACTTTTTTGTAAGGGGGGGTGCTTACGCAATTTTTCAAAATTTCAAAAACGGTCAAAAAACACTTTTGGGCCAAGGAGCGGCGGGAAATGTTCCAAAAACATGTCAGGACTCTCGGCAGAGCCCAAATATCCCAAAAAAGTTGACTTTTGAGAAAAGTCAATTTTTGACTTTTTTGTAAGGGGGGGTGCTTACGCTATTTTTCAAAATTTCAAAAACGGTCAAAAAACACTTTTGGGCCAAGGAGCGCTAGGAAACGTTACAAAAGCATATCAGGACTCTCGGCAGAGCCCAAATATCCCAAAAAAGTTGACTTTTGAGAAAAGTCAATTTTTGACTTTTTTGTAAGGGGGGGTGCTTACGCAATTTTTCAAAATTTCAAAAACGGTCAAAAAACACTTTTGGGCCAAGGAGCGCTGGGAAACGTTCCAAAAGCATATCAGGACTCTCGGCAGAGCCCAAATATCCCAAAAAAGTTGTCTTTTGAGAAAAGTCCATTTTTGACTTTTTTGTAAGGGGGGGTGCTTACGCAATTTTTCAAAATTTCAAAAACGGTCAAAAATCACTTTTGGGCCAAGGAGCGGAAGAAAACGTTCCAAAAACATGTCAGGACTCTCGGCAGAGCCCAAATATCCCAAAAAAGTTGTCTTTTGAGAAAAGTCAATTTTTGACTTTTTTGTAAGGGGGGGTGCTTATGCAATTTTTCAAAATTTCAAAAACGGTCAAAAATAACTTTTGGGCCAAGGAGTGGCGGGAAACGTTCCAAAAACATGTCAGGACTCTCGGCAGAGCCCAAATATCCCAAAAAAGTTGACTTTTGAGAAAAGTCAATTTTTGACTTTTTTGTAAGGGGGGGTGGTTACGCAATTTTTCAAAATTTCAAAAACGGTCAAAAATCACTTTTGGGCCAAGGAGCGGAAGAAAACGTTCCAAAAACATGTCAGGACTCTCGGCAGAGCCCAAATATCCCAAAAAAGTTGACTTTTGAGAAAAGTCAATTTTTGACTTTTTTGTAAGGGGGGGTGCTTACGCAATTTTTCAAAATTTCAAAAACGGTCAAAAAACACTTTTGGGCCAAGGAGCGCTGGGAAACGTTCCAATAGCATATCAGGACTCTCGGCAGAGCCCAAATATCCCAAAAAAGTTGTCTTTTGAGAAAAGTCCATTTTTGACTTTTTTGTAAGGGGGGGGTGCTTACGCAATTTTTCAAAATTTCAAAAACGGTCAAAAAACACTTTTGGGCCAAGGAGCGCTGGGAAACGTTCCAAAAATATGTCAGGACTCTCGGCAGAGCCCAAATATACCAAAAAAGTTGTCTTTTGAGAAAAGTCAATTTTTGACTTTTTTGTAAGGGGGGGTGCTTACGCAATTTTTCAAAATTTCAAAAACGGTCAAAAAACACTTTTGGGCCAAGGAGCGCTGGGAAACGTTCCAAAAATATGTCAGGACTCTCGGCAGAGCCCAAATATACCAAAAAAGTTGTCTTTTGAGAAAAGTCAATTTTTGACTTTTTTGTAAGGGGGGGTGCTTACGCAATTTTTCAAAATTTCAAAAACGGTCAAAAAACACTTTTGGGCCAAGGAGCGCTAGGAAACGTTACAAAAGCATATCAGGACTCTCGGCAGAGTCCAAATATCCCAAAAAAGTTGACTTTTGAGAAAAGTCCATTTTTGACTTTTTTGTAAGGGGGGGTGCTTACGCAATTTTTAAAAATTTCAAAAACGGTCAAAAAACACTTTTGGGCCAAGGAGCGCTGGGAAACGTTCCAATAGCATATCAGGACTCTCGGCAGAGCCCAAATATCCCGAAAAAGTTGTCTTTTGAGAAAAGTCCATTTTTGACTTTTTTGTAAGGGGGGGTGCTTACGCAATTTTTCAAAATTTCAAAAACGGTCAAAAAACACTTTTGGGCCAAGGAGCGCTGGGAAACGTTCCAAAAATATGTCAGGACTCTCGGCAGAGCCCAAATATACCAAAAAAGTTGTCTTTTGAGAAAAGTCAATTTTTGACTTTTTTGTAAGGGGGGGTGCTTACGCAATTTTTCAAAATTTCAAAAACGGTCAAAAAACACTTTTGGGCCAAGGAGCGCTAGGAAACGTTACAAAAGCATATCAGGACTCTCGGCAGAGCCCAAATATCCCCAAAAAGTTGACTCTTGAGAAAAGTCAATTTTTGACTTCTTTGTAAGGGGGGGTGCTTATGCAATTTTTCAAAATTTCAAAAACGGTCAAAAAACACTTTTGGGCCAAGGAGCGGCGGGATACGTTCCAAAAACATGTCAGGACTCTCGGCAGAGCCCAAATATCCCAAAAAAGTTGTCTTTTGAGAAAAGTCAATTTTTGACTTTTTTGTAAGGGGGGGTGCTTACGCAATTTTTCAAAATTTCAAAAACGGTCAAAAAACACTTTTGGGCCAAGGAGCGGCGGGAAATATTCCAAAAACATGTCAGGACTCTCGGCAGAGCCCAAATATCCCAAAAAAGTTGACTTTTGAGAAAAGTCAATTTTTGACTTTTTTGTAAGGGGGGGTGCTTACGCAATTTTTCAAAATTTCAAAAACGGTCAAAAATCACTTTTGGGCCAAGGAGCGGAAGAAAACGTTCCAAAAACATGTCAGGACTCTCGGCAGAGCCCAAATATCCCAAAAAAGTTGACTTTTGAGAAAAGTCAATTTTTGACTTTTTTTAAGGGGGGGTGCTTACGCAATTTTTCAAAATTTCAAAAACGGTCAAAAAACACTTTTGGGCCAAGGAGCGCTGGGAAACGTTCCAATAGCATATCAGGACTCTCGGCAGAGCCCAAATATCCCAAAAAAGTTGTCTTTTGAGAAAAGTCCATTTTTGACTTTTTTGTAAGGGGGGGGTGCTTACGCAATTTTTCAAAATTTCAAAAACGGTCAAAAAACACTTTTGGGCCAAGGAGCGCTGGGAAACGTTCCAAAAATATGTCAGGACTCTCGGCAGAGCCCAAATATACCAAAAAAGTTGTCTTTTGAGAAAAGTCAATTTTTGACTTTTTTGTAAGGGGGGGTGCTTACGCAATTTTTCAAAATTTCAAAAACGGTCAAAAAACACTTTTGGGCCAAGGAGCGCTGGGAAACGTTCCAAAAATATGTCAGGACTCTCGGCAGAGCCCAAATATACCAAAAAAGTTGTCTTTTGAGAAAAGTCAATTTTTGACTTTTTTGTAAGGGGGGGTGCTTACGCAATTTTTCAAAATTTCAAAAACGGTCAAAAAACACTTTTGGGCCAAGGAGCGCTAGGAAACGTTACAAAAGCATATCAGGACTCTCGGCAGAGTCCAAATATCCCAAAAAAGTTGACTTTTGAGAAAAGTCCATTTTTGACTTTTTTGTAAGGGGGGGTGCTTACGCAATTTTTAAAAATTTCAAAAACGGTCAAAAAACACTTTTGGGCCAAGGAGCGCTGGGAAACGTTCCAATAGCATATCAGGACTCTCGGCAGAGCCCAAATATCCCAAAAAAGTTGTCTTTTGAGAAAAGTCCATTTTTGACTTTTTTGTAAGGGGGGGTGCTTACGCAATTTTTCAAAATTTCAAAAACGGTCAAAAAACACTTTTGGGCCAAGGAGCGCTGGGAAACGTTCCAAAAATATGTCAGGACTCTCGGCAGAGCCCAAATATACCAAAAAAGTTGTCTTTTGAGAAAAGTCAATTTTTGACTTTTTTGTAAGGGGGGGTGCTTACGCAATTTTTCAAAATTTCAAAAACGGTCAAAAAACACTTTTGGGCCAAGGAGCGCTAGGAAACGTTACAAAAGCATATCAGGACTCTCGGCAGAGCCCAAATATCCCCAAAAAGTTGACTCTTGAGAAAAGTCAATTTTTGACTTCTTTGTAAGGGGGGGTGCTTATGCAATTTTTCAAAATTTCAAAAACGGTCAAAAAACACTTTTGGGCCAAGGAGCGGCGGGATACGTTCCAAAAACATGTCAGGACTCTCGGCAGAGCCCAAATATCCCAAAAAAGTTGTCTTTTGAGAAAAGTCAATTTTTGACTTTTTTGTAAGGGGGGGTGCTTACGCAATTTTTCAAAATTTCAAAAACGGTCAAAAAACACTTTTGGGCCAAGGAGCGGCGGGAAATATTCCAAAAACATGTCAGGACTCTCGGCAGAGCCCAAATATCCCAAAAAAGTTGACTTTTGAGAAAAGTCAATTTTTGACTTTTTTGTAAGGGGGGGTGCTTACGCAATTTTTCAAAATTTCAAAAACGGTCAAAAATCACTTTTGGGCCAAGGAGCGGAAGAAAACGTTCCAAAAACATTTCAGGACTCTCGGCAGAGCCCAAATATCCCAAAAAAGTTGACTTTTGAGAAAAGTCAATTTTTGACTTTTTTGTAAGGGGGGTGCTTACGCAATTTTTCAAAATTTCAAAAACGGTCAAAAAACACTTTTGGGCCAAGGAGCGGCGGGAAATGTTCCAAAAACATGTCAGGACTCTTGGCAGAGGCCAAATATCCCAAAAAAGTTGACTTTTGAGAAAAGTCAATTTTTGACTTTTTTGTAAGGGGGGGTGCTTACGCAATTTTTCAAAATTTCAAAAACGGTCAAAAAACACTTTTGGGCCAAGGAGCGGCGGGAAACGTTCCAAAAACATGTCAGGAATCTCGGCAGAGGCCAAATATCCCAAAAAAGTTGACTTTTGAGAAAAGTCAATTTTTGACTTTTTTGTAAGGGGGGGTGCTTACGCAATTTTTCAAAATTTCAAAAACGGTCAAAAAACACTTTTGGGCCAAGGAGCGCTGGGAAACGTTCCAAAAACATGTCAGGACTCTCGGCAGAGCCCAAATATACCAAAAAAGTTGACTCTTGAGAAAAGTCAATTTTTGACTTTTTTTGTAAGGGGGGGTGCTTACGCAATTTTTCAAAATTTCAAAAACGGTCAAAAAACACTTTTGGGCCAAGGAGCGGCGGGAAATGTTCCAAAAACATGCCAGGACTCTCGGCAGAGGCCAAATATCCCAAAAAAGTTGTCTTTTGAGAAAAGTCAATTTTTGACTTTTTTGTAAGGGGGGGTGCTTACGCAATTTTTCAAAATTTCAAAAACGGTCAAAAAACACTTTTGGGCCAAGGAGCGGCGGGAAATGTTCCAAAAACATGTCAGGACTCTCGGCAGAGCCCAAATATCCCAAAAAAGTTGACTTTTGAGAAAAGTCAATTTTTGACTTTTTTGTAAGGGGGGGTGCTTACGCTATTTTTCAAAATTTCAAAAACGGTCAAAAAACACTTTTGGGCCAAGGAGCGCTAGGAAACGTTACAAAAGCATATCAGGACTCTCGGCAGAGCCCAAATATCCCAAAAAAGTTGACTTTTGAGAAAAGTCAATTTTTGACTTTTTTGTAAGGGGGGGTGCTTACGCAATTTTTCAAAATTTCAAAAACGGTCAAAAAACACTTTTGGGCCAAGGAGCGCTGGGAAACGTTCCAATAGCATATCAGGACTCTCGGCAGAGCCCAAATATCCCAAAAAAGTTGTCTTTTGAGAAAAGTCCATTTTTGACTTTTTTGTAAGGGGGGGTGCTTACGCAATTTTTCAAAATTTCAAAAACGGTCAAAAAACACTTTTGGGCCAAGGAGCGCTGGGAAACGTTCCAAAAATATGTCAGGACTCTCGGCAGAGCCCAAATATACCAAAAAAGTTGTCTTTTGAGAAAAGTCAATTTTTGACTTTTTTGTAAGGGGGGGTGCTTACGCAATTTTTCAAAATTTCAAAAACGGTCAAAAAACACTTTTGGGCCAAGGAGCGCTAGGAAACGTTACAAAAGCATATCAGGACTCTCGGCAGAGCCCAAATATCCCCAAAAAGTTGACTCTTGAGAAAAGTCAATTTTTGACTTCTTTGTAAGGGGGGGTGCTTATGCAATTTTTCAAAATTTCAAAAACGGTCAAAAAACACTTTTGGGCCAAGGAGCGGCGGGATACGTTCCAAAAACATGTCAGGACTCTCGGCAGAGCCCAAATATCCCAAAAAAGTTGTCTTTTGAGAAAAGTCAATTTTTGACTTTTTTGTAAGGGGGGGTGCTTACGCAATTTTTCAAAATTTCAAAAACGGTCAAAAAACACTTTTGGGCCAAGGAGCGGCGGGAAATATTCCAAAAACATGTCAGGACTCTCGGCAGAGCCCAAATATCCCAAAAAAGTTGACTTTTGAGAAAAGTCAATTTTTGACTTTTTTGTAAGGGGGGGTGCTTACGCAATTTTTCAAAATTTCAAAAACGGTCAAAAATCACTTTTGGGCCAAGGAGCGGAAGAAAACGTTCCAAAAACATTTCAGGACTCTCGGCAGAGCCCAAATATCCCAAAAAAGTTGACTTTTGAGAAAAGTCAATTTTTGACTTTTTTGTAAGGGGGGTGCTTACGCAATTTTTCAAAATTTCAAAAACGGTCAAAAAACACTTTTGGGCCAAGGAGCGGCGGGAAATGTTCCAAAAACATGTCAGGACTCTTGGCAGAGGCCAAATATCCCAAAAAAGTTGACTTTTGAGAAAAGTCAATTTTTGACTTTTTTGTAAGGGGGGGTGCTTACGCAATTTTTCAAAATTTCAAAAACGGTCAAAAAACACTTTTGGGCCAAGGAGCGGCGGGAAACGTTCCAAAAACATGTCAGGAATCTCGGCAGAGGCCAAATATCCCAAAAAAGTTGACTTTTGAGAAAAGTCAATTTTTGACTTTTTTGTAAGGGGGGGTGCTTACGCAATTTTTCAAAATTTCAAAAACGGTCAAAAAACACTTTTGGGCCAAGGAGCGCTGGGAAACGTTCCAAAAACATGTCAGGACTCTCGGCAGAGCCCAAATATACCAAAAAAGTTGACTCTTGAGAAAAGTCAATTTTTGACTTTTTTTGTAAGGGGGGGTGCTTACGCAATTTTTCAAAATTTCAAAAACGGTCAAAAAACACTTTTGGGCCAAGGAGCGGCGGGAAATGTTCCAAAAACATGCCAGGACTCTCGGCAGAGGCCAAATATCCCAAAAAAGTTGTCTTTTGAGAAAAGTCAATTTTTGACTTTTTTGTAAGGGGGGGTGCTTACGCAATTTTTCAAAATTTCAAAAACGGTCAAAAAACACTTTTGGGCCAAGGAGCGGCGGGAAATGTTCCAAAAACATGTCAGGACTCTCGGCAGAGCCCAAATATCCCAAAAAAGTTGACTTTTGAGAAAAGTCAATTTTTGACTTTTTTGTAAGGGGGGGTGCTTACGCTATTTTTCAAAATTTCAAAAACGGTCAAAAAACACTTTTGGGCCAAGGAGCGCTAGGAAACGTTACAAAAGCATATCAGGACTCTCGGCAGAGCCCAAATATCCCAAAAAAGTTGACTTTTGAGAAAAGTCAATTTTTGACTTTTTTGTAAGGGGGGGTGCTTACGCAATTTTTCAAAATTTCAAAAACGGTCAAAAAACACTTTTGGGCCAAGGAGCGCTGGGAAACGTTCCAAAAGCATATCAGGACTCTCGGCAGAGCCCAAATATCCCAAAAAAGTTGTCTTTTGAGAAAAGTCCATTTTTGACTTTTTTGTAAGGGGGGGTGCTTACGCAATTTTTCAAAATTTCAAAAACGGTCAAAAATCACTTTTGGGCCAAGGAGCGGAAGAAAACGTTCCAAAAACATGTCAGGACTCTCGGCAGAGCCCAAATATCCCAAAAAAGTTGTCTTTTGAGAAAAGTCAATTTTTGACTTTTTTTAAGGGGGGGTGCTTATGCAATTTTTCAAAATTTCAAAAACGGTCAAAAATAACTTTTGGGCCAAGGAGTGGCGGGAAACGTTCCAAAAACATGTCAGGACTCTCGGCAGAGCCCAAATATCCCAAAAAAGTTGACTTTTGAGAAAAGTCAATTTTTGACTTTTTTGTAAGGGGGGGTGGTTACGCAATTTTTCAAAATTTCAAAAACGGTCAAAAATCACTTTTGGGCCAAGGAGCGGAAGAAAACGTTCCAAAAACATGTCAGGACTCTCGGCAGAGCCCAAATATCCCAAAAAAGTTGACTTTTGAGAAAAGTCAATTTTTGACTTTTTTGTAAGGGGGGGTGCTTACGCAATTTTTCAAAATTTCAAAAACGGTCAAAAAACACTTTTGGGCCAAGGAGCGCTGGGAAACGTTCCAATAGCATATCAGGACTCTCGGCAGAGCCCAAATATCCCAAAAAAGTTGTCTTTTGAGAAAAGTCCATTTTTGACTTTTTTGTAAGGGGGGGGTGCTTACGCAATTTTTCAAAATTTCAAAAACGGTCAAAAAACACTTTTGGGCCAAGGAGCGCTGGGAAACGTTCCAAAAATATGTCAGGACTCTCGGCAGAGCCCAAATATACCAAAAAAGTTGTCTTTTGAGAAAAGTCAATTTTTGACTTTTTTGTAAGGGGGGGTGCTTACGCAATTTTTCAAAAT
Organism: Corythoichthys intestinalis; assembly: GCF_030265065.1. Classification (NCBI taxonomy): domain Eukaryota; kingdom Metazoa; phylum Chordata; class Actinopteri; order Syngnathiformes; family Syngnathidae; genus Corythoichthys; species Corythoichthys intestinalis. The sequence goes on along the minus strand of NC_080413.1, from coordinate 15,794,681 downwards.
TTCAAAAACGGTCAAAAAACACTTTTGGGCCAAGGAGCGCTGGGAAACGTTCCAAAAATATGTCAGGACTCTCGGCAGAGCCCAAATATACCAAAAAAGTTGTCTTTTGAGAAAAGTCAATTTTTGACTTTTTTGTAAGGGGGGGTGCTTACGCAATTTTTCAAAATTTCAAAAACGGTCAAAAAACACTTTTGGGCCAAGGAGCGCTAGGAAACGTTACAAAAGCATATCAGGACTCTCGGCAGAGCCCAAATATCCCCAAAAAGTTGACTCTTGAGAAAAGTCAATTTTTGACTTCTTTGTAAGGGGGGGTGCTTATGCAATTTTTCAAAATTTCAAAAACGGTCAAAAAACACTTTTGGGCCAAGGAGCGGCGGGATACGTTCCAAAAACATGTCAGGACTCTCGGCAGAGCCCAAATATCCCAAAAAAGTTGACTTTTGAGAAAAGTCAATTTTTGACTTTTTTGTAAGGGGGGGTGCTTACGCAATTTTTCAAAATTTCAAAAACGGTCAAAAATCACTTTTGGGCCAAGGAGCGGAAGAAAACGTTCCAAAAACATTTCAGGACTCTCGGCAGAGCCCAAATATCCCAAAAAAGTTGACTTTTGAGAAAAGTCAATTTTTGACTTTTTTGTAAGGGGGGTGCTTACGCAATTTTTCAAAATTTCAAAAACGGTCAAAAAACACTTTTGGGCCAAGGAGCGGCGGGAAATGTTCCAAAAACATGTCAGGACTCTTGGCAGAGGCCAAATATCCCAAAAAAGTTGACTTTTGAGAAAAGTCAATTTTTGACTTTTTTGTAAGGGGGGGTGCTTACGCAATTTTTCAAAATTTCAAAAACGGTCAAAAAACACTTTTGGGCCAAGGAGCGGCGGGAAACGTTCCAAAAACATGTCAGGAATCTCGGCAGAGGCCAAATATCCCAAAAAAGTTGACTTTTGAGAAAAGTCCATTTTTGACTTTTTTGTAAGGGGGGGTGCTTACGCAATTTTTCAAAATTTCAAAAACGGTCAAAAAACACTTTTGGGCCAAGGAGCGCTGGGAAACGTTCCAAAAACATGTCAGGACTCTCGGCAGAGCCCAAATATACCAAAAAAGTTGACTCTTGAGAAAAGTCAATTTTTGACTTTTTTTGTAAGGGGGGGTGCTTACGCAATTTTTCAAAATTTCAAAAACGGTCAAAAAACACTTTTGGGCCAAGGAGCGGCGGGAAATGTTCCAAAAACATGTCAGGACTCTCGGCAGAGCCCAAATATCCCAAAAAAGTTGACTTTTGAGAAAAGTCAATTTTTGACTTTTTTGTAAGGGGGGGTGCTTACGCAATTTTTCAAAATTTCAAAAACGGTCAAAAAACACTTTTGGGCCAAGGAGCGCTGGGAAACGTTCCAATAGCATATCAGGACTCTCGGCAGAGCCCAAATATCCCAAAAAAGTTGTCTTTTGAGAAAAGTCCATTTTTGACTTTTTTGTAAGGGGGGGTGCTTACGCAATTTTTCAAAATTTCAAAAACGGTCAAAAAACACTTTTGGGCCAAGGAGCGCTGGGAAACGTTCCAAAAATATGTCAGGACTCTCGGCAGAGCCCAAATATACCAAAAAAGTTGTCTTTTGAGAAAAGTCAATTTTTGACTTTTTTGTAAGGGGGGGTGCTTACGCAATTTTTCAAAATTTCAAAAACGGTCAAAAAACACTTTTGGGCCAAGGAGCGCTGGGAAACGTTCCAAAAATATGTCAGGACTCTCGGCAGAGCCCAAATATACCAAAAAAGTTGTCTTTTGAGAAAAGTCAATTTTTGACTTTTTTGTAAGGGGGGGTGCTTACGCAATTTTTCAAAATTTCAAAAACGGTCAAAAAACACTTTTGGGCCAAGGAGCGCTAGGAAACGTTACAAAAGCATATCAGGACTCTCGGCAGAGCCCAAATATCCCCAAAAAGTTGACTCTTGAGAAAAGTCAATTTTTGACTTCTTTGTAAGGGGGGGTGCTTATGCAATTTTTCAAAATTTCAAAAACGGTCAAAAAACACTTTTGGGCCAAGGAGCGGCGGGATACGTTCCAAAAACATGTCAGGACTCTCGGCAGAGCCCAAATATCCCAAAAAAGTTGTCTTTTGAGAAAAGTCAATTTTTGACTTTTTTGTAAGGGGGGGTGCTTACGCAATTTTTCAAAATTTCAAAAACGGTCAAAAAACACTTTTGGGCCAAGGAGCGGCGGGAAATCTTCCAAAAACATGTCAGGACTCTTGGCAGAGGCCAAATATCCCAAAAAAGTTGACTTTTGAGAAAAGTCAATTTTTGACTTTTTTGTAAGGGGGGGTGCTTACGCAATTTTTCAAAATTTCAAAAACGGTCAAAAAACACTTTTGGGCCAAGGAGCGGCGGGAAACGTTCCAAAAACATGTCAGGAATCTCGGCAGAGGCCAAATATCCCAAAAAAGTTGACTTTTGAGAAAAGTCAATTTTTGACTTTTTTGTAAGGGGGGGTGCTTACGCAATTTTTCAAAATTTCAAAAACGGTCAAAAAACACTTTTGGGCCAAGGAGCGCTGGGAAACGTTCCAAAAACATGTCAGGACTCTCGGCAGAGCCCAAATATACCAAAAAAGTTGACTCTTGAGAAAAGTCAATTTTTGACTTTTTTTGTAAGGGGGGGTGCTTACGCAATTTTTCAAAATTTCAAAAACGGTCAAAAAACACTTTTGGGCCAAGGAGCGGCGGGAAATGTTCCAAAAACATGCCAGGACTCTCGGCAGAGGCCAAATATCCCAAAAAAGTTGTCTTTTGAGAAAAGTCAATTTTTGACTTTTTTGTAAGGGGGGGTGCTTACGCAATTTTTCAAAATTTCAAAAACGGTCAAAAAACACTTTTGGGCCAAGGAGCGGCGGGAAATGTTCCAAAAACATGTCAGGACTCTCGGCAGAGCCCAAATATCCCAAAAAAGTTGACTTTTGAGAAAAGTCAATTTTTGACTTTTTTGTAAGGGGGGGTGCTTACGCTATTTTTCAAAATTTCAAAAACGGTCAAAAAACACTTTTGGGCCAAGGAGCGCTAGGAAACGTTACAAAAGCATATCAGGACTCTCGGCAGAGCCCAAATATCCCAAAAAAGTTGTCTTTTGAGAAAAGTCCATTTTTGACTTTTTTGTAAGGGGGGGTGCTTACGCAATTTTTCAAAATTTCAAAAACGGTCAAAAAACACTTTTGGGCCAAGGAGCGGAAGAAAACGTTCCAAAAACATGTCAGGACTCTCGGCAGAGCCCAAATATCCCAAAAAAGTTGTCTTTTGAGAAAAGTCAATTTTTGACTTTTTTGTAAGGGGGGGTGCTTACGCAATTTTTCAAAATTTCAAAAACGGTCAAAAATAACTTTTGGGCCAAGGAGTGGCGGGAAACGTTCCAAAAACATGTCAGGACTCTCGGCAGAGCCCAAATATGCCCAAAAAGTTGACTTTTAAAAAAGTCAATTTTTGACTTTTTTGTAAGGGGGGGTGCTTACGCAATTTTTCAAAATTTCAGAAACGGTCAAAAAACACTTTTGGGCCAAGGAGCGCTGGGAAACGTTCCAAAAACATGTCAGGACTCTCGGCAGAGCCCAAATATACCAAAAAAGTTGACTCTTGAGAAAAGTCAATTTTTGACTTTTTTGTAAGGGGGGGTGCTTACGCAATTTTTCAAAATTTCAAAAACGGTCAAAAAACACTTTTGGGCCAAGGAGCGGCGGGAAATGTTCCAAAAACATGCCAGGACTCTCGGCAGAGGCCAAATATCCCAAAAAAGTTGTCTTTTGAGAAAAGTCAATTTTTGACTTTTTTGTAAGGGGGGGGTGCTTACGCAATTTTTCAAAATTTCAAAAACGGTCAAAAATCACTTTTGGGCCAAGGAGCGGCGGGAAACGATCCAAAAACATGTCAGGACTCTCGGCAGAGCCCAAATATCCCAAAAAAGTTGACTTTTGAGAAAAGTCAATTTTTGACTTTTTTGTAAGGGGGGCGGTGCTTACGCAATTTTTCAAAATTTCAAAAACGGTCAAAAAACACTTTTGGGCCAAGGAGCGGCGGGAAATGTTCCAAAAACATGTCAGGACTCTCGGCAGAGGCCAAATATCCCAAAAAAGTTGACTTTTGAGAAAAGTCAATTTTTGACTTTTTTGTAAGGGGGGGTGCTTACGCAATTTTTCAAAATTTCAAAAACGGTCAAAAATCACTTTTGGGCCAAGGAGCGGAAGAAAACGTTCCAAAAACATGTCAGGACTCTCGGCAGAGCCCAAATATCCCAAAAAAGTTGTCTTTTGAGAAAAGTCAATTTTTGACTTTTTTGTAAGGGGGGGTGCTTATGCAATTTTTCAAAATTTCAAAAACGGTCAAAAATAACTTTTGGGCCAAGGAGTGGCGGGAAACGTTCCAAAAACATGTCAGGACTCTCGGCAGAGCCCAAATATCCCAAAAAAGTTGACTTTTGAGAAAAGTCAATTTTTGACTTTTTTGTAAGGGGGGGTGGTTACGCAATTTTTCAAAATTTCAAAAACGGTCAAAAATCACTTTTGGGCCAAGGAGCGGAAGAAAACGTTCCAAAAACATGTCAGGACTCTCGGCAGAGCCCAAATATCCCAAAAAAGTTGACTTTTGAGAAAAGTCAATTTTTGACTTTTTTGTAAGGGGGGGTGCTTACGCAATTTTTCAAAATTTCAAAAACGGTCAAAAAACACTTTTGGGCCAAGGAGCGGCGGGAAATGTTCCAAAAACATGCCAGGACTCTCGGCAGAGCCCAAATATCCCAAAAAAGTTGACTTTTGAGAAAAGTCAATTTTTGACTATTTTTTAAGGGGGGGTGCTTACGCTATTTTTCAAAATTTCAAAAACGGTCAAAAAACACTTTTGGGCCAAGGAGCGCTAGGAAACGTTACAAAAGCATATCAGGACTCTCGGCAGAGTCCAAATATCCCAAAAAAGTTGACTTTTGAGAAAAGTCCATTTTTGACTTTTTTGTAAGGGGGGGTGCTTACGCAATTTTTAAAAATTTCAAAAACGGTCAAAAAACACTTTTGGGCCAAGGAGCGCTGGGAAACGTTCCAATAGCATATCAGGACTCTCGGCAGAGCCCAAATATCCCAAAAAAGTTGTCTTTTGAGAAAAGTCCATTTTTGACTTTTTTGTAAGGGGGGGTGCTTACGCAATTTTTCAAAATTTCAAAAACGGTCAAAAAACACTTTTGGGCCAGGGAGCGCTGGGAAACGTTCCAAAAATATGTCAGGACTCTCGGCAGAGCCCATATATACCAAAAAAGTTGTCTTTTGAGAAAAGTCAATTTTTGACTTTTTTGTAAGGGGGGGTGCTTACGCAATTTTTCAAAATTTCAAAAACGGTCAAAAAACACTTTTGGGCCAAGGAGCGCTAGGAAACGTTACAAAAGCATATCAGGACTCTCGGCAGAGCCCAAATATCCCAAAAAAGTTGACTTTTGAGAAAAGTCCATTTTTGACTTTTTTGTAAGGGGGGTGCTTACGCAATTTTTCAAAATTTCAAAAACGGTCAAAAAACACTTTTGGGCCAAGGAGCGGCGGGAAACGTTCCAAAAACATGTCAGGAATCTCGGCAGAGGCCAAATATCCCAAAAAAGTTGACTTTTGAGAAAAGTCAATTTTTGACTTTTTTGTAAGGGGGGGTGCTTACGCAATTTTTCAAAATTTCAAAAACGGTCAAAAAACACTTTTGGGCCAAGGAGCGCTGGGAAACGTTCCAAAAACATGTCAGGACTCTCGGCAGAGCCCAAATATACCAAAAAAGTTGACTCTTGAGAAAAGTCAATTTTTGACTTTTTTTGTAAGGGGGGGTGCTTACGCAATTTTTCAAAATTTCAAAAACGGTCAAAAAACACTTTTGGGCCAAGGAGCGGCGGGAAATGTTCCAAAAACATGCCAGGACTCTCGGCAGAGGCCAAATATCCCAAAAAAGTTGTCTTTTGAGAAAAGTCAATTTTTGACTTTTTTGTAAGGGGGGGTGCTTACGCAATTTTTCAAAATTTCAAAAACGGTCAAAAAACACTTTTGGGCCAAGGAGCGGCGGGAAATGTTCCAAAAATATGTCAGGACTCTCGGCAGAGCCCAAATATCCCAAAAAAGTTGACTTTTGAGAAAAGTCAATTTTTGACTTTTTTGTAAGGGGGGGTGCTTACGCAATTTTTCAAAATTTCAAAAACGGTCAAAAAACACTTTTGGGCCAAGGAGCGGCGGGAAATGTTCCAAAAACATGCCAGGACTCTCGGCAGAGGCCAAATATCCCAAAAAAGTTGTCTTTTGAGAAAAGTCCATTTTTGACTTTTTTGTAAGAGGGGGTGCTTACGCAATTTTTAAAAATTTCAAAAACGGTCAAAAAACACTTTTGGGCCAAGGAGCGCTGGGAAACGTTCCAAAAGCATATCAGGACTCTCGGCAGAGCCCAAATATACCAAAAAAGTTGTCTTTTGAGAAAAGTCAATTTTTGACTTTTTTGTAAGGGGGGGTGCTTACGCAATTTTTCAAAATTTCAAAAACGGTCAAAAAACACTTTTGGGCCAAGGAGCGCTAGGAAACGTTACAAAAGCATATCAGGACTCTCGGCAGAGCCCAAATATCCCAAAAAAGTTGACTCTTGAGAAAAGTCAATTTTTGACTTCTTTGTAAGGGGGGGTGCTTATGCAATTTTTCAAAATTTCAAAAACGGTCAAAAAACACTTTTGGGCCAAGGAGCGGCGGGATACGTTCCAAAAACATGTCAGGAATCTCGGCAGAGGCCAAATATCCCAAAAAAGTTGACTTTTGAGAAAAGTCAATTTTTGACTTTTTTGTAAGGGGGGGTGCTTACGCAATTTTTCAAAATTTCAAAAACGGTCAAAAAACACTTTTGGGCCAAGGAGCGCTGGGAAACGTTCCAAAAACATGTCAGGACTCTCGGCAGAGCCCAAATATACCAAAAAAGTTGACTCTTGAGAAAAGTCAATTTTTGACTTTTTTTGTAAGGGGGGGTGCTTACGCAATTTTTCAAAATTTCAAAAACGGTCAAAAAACACTTTTGGGCCAAGGAGCGGCGGGAAATGTTCCAAAAACATGCCAGGACTCTCGGCAGAGGCCAAATATCCCAAAAAAGTTGTCTTTTGAGAAAAGTCAATTTTTGACTTTTTTGTAAGGGGGGGTGCTTACGCAATTTTTCAAAATTTCAAAAACGGTCAAAAAACACTTTTGGGCCAAGGAGCGGCGGGAAATGTTCCAAAAATATGTCAGGACTCTCGGCAGAGCCCAAATATCCCAAAAAAGTTGACTTTTGAGAAAAGTCAATTTTTGACTTTTTTGTAAGGGGGGGTGCTTACGCAATTTTTCAAAATTTCAAAAACGGTCAAAAAACACTTTTGGGCCAAGGAGCGGCGGGAAATGTTCCAAAAACATGCCAGGACTCTCGGCAGAGGCCAAATATCCCAAAAAAGTTGTCTTTTGAGAAAAGTCCATTTTTGACTTTTTTGTAAGAGGGGGTGCTTACGCAATTTTTAAAAATTTCAAAAACGGTCAAAAAACACTTTTGGGCCAAGGAGCGCTGGGAAACGTTCCAAAAGCATATCAGGACTCTCGGCAGAGCCCAAATATACCAAAAAAGTTGTCTTTTGAGAAAAGTCAATTTTTGACTTTTTTGTAAGGGGGGGTGCTTACGCAATTTTTCAAAATTTCAAAAACGGTCAAAAAACACTTTTGGGCCAAGGAGCGCTAGGAAACGTTACAAAAGCATATCAGGACTCTCGGCAGAGCCCAAATATCCCAAAAAAGTTGACTCTTGAGAAAAGTCAATTTTTGACTTCTTTGTAAGGGGGGGTGCTTATGCAATTTTTCAAAATTTCAAAAACGGTCAAAAAACACTTTTGGGCCAAGGAGCGGCGGGATACGTTCCAAAAACATGTCAGGACTCTCGGCAGAGCCCAAATATCCCAAAAAAGTTGTCTTTTGAGAAAAGTCAATTTTTGACTTTTTTGTAAGGGGGGGTGCTTACGCAATTTTTCAAAATTTCAAAAACGGTCAAAAAACACTTTTGGGCCAAGGAGCGGCGGGAAATATTCCAAAAACATGTCAGGACTCTCGGCAGAGCCCAAATATCCCAAAAAAGTTGACTTTTGAGAAAAGTCAATTTTTGACTTTTTTGTAAGGGGGGGTGCTTACGCAATTTTTCAAAATTTCAAAAACGGTCAAAAATCACTTTTGGGCCAAGGAGCGGAAGAAAACGTTCAAAAAACATTTCAGGACTCTCGGCAGAGCCCAAATATCCCAAAAAAGTTGACTTTTGAGAAAAGTCAATTTTTGACTTTTTTGTAAGGGGGGTGCTTACGCAATTTTTCAAAATTTCAAAAACGGTCAAAAAACACTTTTGGGCCAAGGAGCGGCGGGAAATGTTCCAAAAACATGCCAGGACTCTCGGCAGAGGCCAAATATCCCAAAAAAGTTGTCTTTTGAGAAAAGTCAATTTTTGACTTTTTTGTAAGGGGGGGTGCTTACGCAATTTTTCAAAATTTCAAAAACGGTCAAAAAACACTTTTGGGCCAAGGAGCGGCGGGAAATGTTCCAAAAATATGTCAGGACTCTCGGCAGAGCCCAAATATCCCAAAAAAGTTGACTTTTGAGAAAAGTCAATTTTTGACTTTTTTGTAAGGGGGGGTGCTTACGCAATTTTTCAAAATTTCAAAAACGGTCAAAAAACACTTTTGGGCCAAGGAGCGGCGGGAAATGTTCTAAAAACATGCCAGGACTCTCGGCAGAGGCCAAATATCCCAAAAAAGTTGTCTTTTGAGAAAAGTCAATTTTTGACTTTTTTGTAAGGGGGGGTGCTTACGCAATTTTTCAAAATTTCAAAAACGGTCAAAAAACACTTTTGGGCCAAGGAGCGGCGGGAAATGTTCCAAAAACATGTCAGGACTCTCGGCAGAGCCCAAATATCCCAAAAAAGTTGACTTTTGAGAAAAGTCAATTTTTGACTTTTTTGTAAGGGGGGGTGCTTACGCTATTTTTCAAAATTTCAAAAACGGTCAAAAAACACTTTTGGGCCAAGGAGCGCTAGGAAACGTTACAAAAGCATATCAGGACTCTCGGCAGAGTCCAAATATCCCAAAAAAGTTGACTTTTGAGAAAAGTCCATTTTTGACTTTTTTGTAAGAGGGGGTGCTTACGCAATTTTTAAAAATTTCAAAAACGGTCAAAAAACACTTTTGGGCCAAGGAGCGCTGGGAAACGTTCCAAAAGCATATCAGGACTCTCGGCAGAGCCCAAATATCCCAAAAAAGTTGTCTTTTGAGAAAAGTCCATTTTTGACTTTTTTGTAAGGGGGGGTGCTTACGCAATTTTTCAAAATTTCAAAAACGGTCAAAAAACACTTTTGGGCCAAGGAGCGCTGGGAAACGTTCCAAAAACATGTCAGGACTCTCGGCAGAGCCCAAATATACCAAAAAAGTTGTCTTTTGAGAAAAGTCAATTTTTGACTTTTTTGTAAGGGGGGGTGCTTACGCAATTTTTCAAAATTTCAAAAACGGTCAAAAAACACTTTTGGGCCAAGGAGCGGCGGGAAATGTTCCAAAAACATGTCAGGACTCTCGGCAGAGCCCAAATATCCCAAAAAAGTTGACTTTTGAGAAAAGTCCATTTTTGACTTTTTTGTAAGGGGGGGTGCTTACGCAATTTTTCAAAATTTCAAAAACGGTCAAAAAACACTTTTGGGCCAAGGAGCGCTAGGAAACGTTACAAAAGCATATCAGGACTCTCGGCAGAGCCCAAATATCCCAAAAAAGTTGACTCTTGAGAAAAGTCAATTTTTGACTTTTTTGTAAGGGGGGGTGCTTATGCAATTTTTCAAAATTTCAAAAACGGTCAAAAAACACTTTTGGGCCAAGGAGCGGCGGGATACGTTCCAAAAACATGTCAGGACTCTCAGCAGAGCCCAAATATCCCAAAAAAGTTATCTTTTGAGAAAAGTCAATTTTTGACTTTTTTGTAAGGGGGGGTGCTTACGCAATTTTTCAAAATTTCAAAAACGGTCAAAAAACACTTTTGGGCCAAGGAGCGGAAGAAAACGTTCCAAAAACATGTCAGGACTCTCGGCAGAGCCCAAATATCCCAAAAAAGTTGTCTTTTGAGAAAAGTCAATTTTTGACTTTTTTGTAAGGCGGGGTGCTTACGCAATTTTTCAAAATTTCAAAAACGGTCAAAAATAACTTTTGGGCCAAGGAGTGGCGGGAAACGTTCCAAAAACATGCCAGGACTCTCGGCAGAGGCCAAATATCCCAAAAAAGTTGACTTTTGAGAAAAGTCCATTTTTGACTTTTTTGTAAGGGGGGGTGCTTATGCAATTTTTCAAAATTTCAAAAACGGTCAAAAAACACTTTTGGGCCAAGGAGCGGCGGGAAACGTTCCAAAAACATGTCAGGACTCTCGGCAGAGCCCAAATATCCCAAAAAAGTTGACTTTTGAGAAAAGTCAATTTTTGACTTTTTTGTAAGGGGGGGGTGCTTACGCAATTTTTCAAAATTTCAAAAACGGTCAAAAATCACTTTTGGGCAAAGGAGCGGAAGAAAACGTTCCAAAAACATGTCAGGACTCTCGGCAGAGCCCAAATATCCCAAAAAAGTTGACTTTTGAGAAAAGTCAATTTTTGACTTTTTTGTAAGGGGGGGTGCTTACGCAATTTTTCAAAATTTCAAAAACGGTCAAAAATCACTTTTGGGCCAAGGAGCGGAAGAAAACGTTCCAAAAACATGTCAGGACTCTCGGCAGAGCCCAAATATCCCAAAAAAGTTGACTTTTGAGAAAAGTCAATTTTTGACTTTTTTTTAAGGGGGGGTGCTTACGCAATTTTTCAAAATTTCAAAAACGGTCAAAAAACACTTTTGGGCCAAGGAGCGGCGGGAAATGTTCCAAAAACATGTCAGGACTCTCGGCAGAGGCCAAATATCCCAAAAAAGTTGACTTTTGAGAAAAGTCAATTTTTGACTTTTTTGTAAGGGGGGGTGCTTACGCAATTTTTCAAAATTTCAAAAACGGTCAAAAAACACTTTTGGGCCAAGGAGCGCTGGGAAACGTTCCAAAAGCATATCAGGACTCTCGGCAGAGCCCAAATATCCCAAAAAAGTTGACTTTTGAGAAAAGTCCATTTTTGACTTTTTTGTAAGGGGGGGTGCTTACGCAATTTTTCAAAATTTCAAAAACGGTCAAAAATCACTTTTGGGCCAAGGAGCGCTGGGAAACGTTCCAAAAACATGTCAGGACTCTCGGCAGAGCCCAAATATACCAAAAAAGTTGACTCTTGAGAAAAGTCAATTTTTGACTTTTTTTGTAAGGGGGGGTGCTTACGCAATTTTTCAAAATTTCAAAAACGGTCAAAAAACACTTTTGGGCCAAGGAGCGGCGGGAAATGTTCCAAAAACATGCCAGGACTCTCGGCAGAGGCCAAATATCCCAAAAAAGTTGTCTTTTGAGAAAAGTCAATTTTTGACTTTTTTGTAAGGGGGGGTGCTTACGCAATTTTTCAAAATTTCAAAAACGGTCAAAAAACACTTTTGGGCCAAGGAGCGGCGGGAAATGTTCCAAAAATATGTCAGGACTCTCGGCAGAGCCCAAATATCCCAAAAAAGTTGACTTTTGAGAAAAGTCAATTTTTGACTTTTTTGTAAGGGGGGGTGCTTACGCAATTTTTCAAAATTTCAAAAACGGTCAAAAAACACTTTTGGGCCAAGGAGCGGCGGGAAATGTTCCAAAAACATGCCAGGACTCTCGGCAGAGGCCAAATATCCCAAAAAAGTTGTCTTTTGAGAAAAGTCAATTTTTGACTTTTTTGTAAGGGGGGGTGCTTACGCAATTTTTCAAAATTTCAAAAACGGTCAAAAAACACTTTTGGGCCAAGGAGCGGCGGGAAATGTTCCAAAAACATGTCAGGACTCTCGGCAGAGCCCAAATATCCCAAAAAAGTTGACTTTTGAGAAAAGTCAATTTTTGACTTTTTTGTAAGGGGGGGTGCTTACGCTATTTTTCAAAATTTCAAAAACGGTCAAAAAACACTTTTGGGCCAAGGAGCGCTAGGAAACGTTACAAAAGCATATCAGGACTCTCGGCAGAGTCCAAATATCCCAAAAAAGTTGACTTTTGAGAAAAGTCCATTTTTGACTTTTTTGTAAGAGGGGGTGCTTACGCAATTTTTAAAAATTTCAAAAACGGTCAAAAAACACTTTTGGGCCAAGGAGCGCTGGGAAACGTTCCAAAAGCATATCAGGACTCTCGGCAGAGCCCAAATATCCCAAAAAAGTTGTCTTTTGAGAAAAGTCCATTTTTGACTTTTTTGTAAGGGGGGGTGCTTACGCAATTTTTCAAAATTTCAAAAACGGTCAAAAAACACTTTTGGGCCAAGGAGCGCTGGGAAACGTTCCAAAAACATGTCAGGACTCTCGGCAGAGCCCAAATATACCAAAAAAGTTGTCTTTTGAGAAAAGTCAATTTTTGACTTTTTTGTAAGGGGGGGTGCTTACGCAATTTTTCAAAATTTCAAAAACGGTCAAAAAACACTTTTGGGCCAAGGAGCGGCGGGAAATGTTCCAAAAACATGTCAGGACTCTCGGCAGAGCCCAAATATCCCAAAAAAGTTGTCTTTTGAGAAAAGTCAATTTTTGACTTTTTTGTAAGGGGGGGTGCTTACGCAATTTTTCAAAATTTCAAAAACGGTCAAAAAACACTTTTGGGCCAAGGAGCGGAAGAAAACGTTCCAAAAACATGTCAGGACTCTCGGCAGAGCCCAAATATCCCAAAAAAGTTGTCTTTTGAGAAAAGTCAATTTTTGACTTTTTTGTAAGGGGGGGTGCTTACGCAATTTTTCAAAATTTCAAAAACGGTCAAAAATAACTTTTGGGCCAAGGAGTGGCGGGAAACGTTCCAAAAACATGCCAGGACTCTCGGCAGAGGCCAAATATCCCAAAAAAGTTGACTTTTGAGAAAAGTCCATTTTTGACTTTTTTGTAAGGGGGGGTGCTTATGCAATTTTTCAAAATTTCAAAAACGGTCAAAAAACACTTTTGGGCCAAGGAGCGGCGGGAAACGTTCCAAAAACATGTCAGGACTCTCGGCAGAGCCCAAATATCCCAAAAAAGTTGACTTTTGAGAAAAGTCCATTTTTGACTTTTTTGTAAGGGGGGGGTGCTTACGCAATTTTTCAAAATTTCAAAAACGGTCAAAAATCACTTTTGGGCAAAGGAGCGGAAGAAAACGTTCCAAAAACATGTCAGGACTCTCGGCAGAGCCCAAATATCCCAAAAAAGTTGACTTTTGAGAAAAGTCAATTTTTGACTTTTTTGTAAGGGGGGGTGCTTACGCAATTTTTCAAAATTTCAAAAACGGTCAAAAATCACTTTTGGGCCAAGGAGCGGAAGAAAACGTTCCAAAAACATGTCAGGACTCTCGGCAGAGCCCAAATATCCCAAAAAAGTTGACTTTTGAGAAAAGTCAATTTTTGACTTTTTTTAAGGGGGGGTGCTTACGCAATTTTTCAAAATTTCAAAAACGGTCAAAAAACACTTTTGGGCCAAGGAGCGGCGGGAAATGTTCCAAAAACATGTCAGGACTCTCGGCAGAGGCCAAATATCCCAAAAAAGTTGACTTTTGAGAAAAGTCAATTTTTGACTTTTTTGTAAGGGGGGGTGCTTACGCAATTTTTCAAAATTTCAAAAACGGTCAAAAAACACTTTTGGGCCAAGGAGCGGCGGGAAACGTTCCAAAAACATGTCAGGACTCTCGGCAGAGCCCAAATATCCCAAAAAAGTTGACTTTTGAGAAAAGTCCATTTTTGACTTTTTTGTAAGGGGGGGTGCTTACGCTATTTTTCAAAATTTCAAAAACGGTCAAAAAACACTTTTGGGCCAAGGAGCGCTAGGAAACGTTACAAAAGCATATCAGGACTCTCGGCAGAGCCCAAATATCCCAAAAAAGTTGACTTTTGAGAAAAGTCCATTTTTGACTTTTTTGTAAGGGGGGGTGCTTACGCAATTTTTCAAAATTTCAAAAACGGTCAAAAAACACTTTTGGGCCAAGGAGCGCTGGGAAACGTTCCAAAAGCATATCAGGACTCTCGGCAGAGCCCAAATATCCCAAAAAATTGTCTTTTGAGAAAAGTCCATTTTTGACTTTTTTGTAAGGGGGGGTGCTTACGCAATTTTTCAAAATTTCAAAAACGGTCAAAAAACACTTTTGGGCCAAGGAGCGGAAGAAAACGTTCCAAAAACATGTCAGGACTCTCGGCTGAGCCCAAATATCCCAAAAAAGTTGTCTTTTGAGAAAAGTCAATTTTTGACTTTTTTGTAAGGGGGGGTGCTTACGCAATTTTTCAAAATTTCAAAAACGGTAAAAATAACTTTTGGGCCAAGGAGTGGCGGGAAACGTTCCAAAAACATGTCAGGACTCTCGGCAGAGCCCAAATATGCCCAAAAAGTTGACTTTTGAAAAAAGTCAATTTTTGACTTTTTTGTAAGGGGGGGTGCTTACGCAATTTTTCAAAATTTCAAAAACGGTCAAAAAACACTTTTGGGCCAAGGAGCGCTGGGAAACGTTCCAAAAACATGTCAGGACTCTCGGCAGAGCCCAAATATACCAAAAAAGTTGACTCTTGAGAAAAGTCCATTTTTGACTTTTTTGTAAGGGGGGGTGCTTACGCAATTTTTCAAAATTTCAAAAACGGTCAAAAAACACTTTTGGGCCAAGGAGCGGCGGGAAATGTTCCAAAAACATGCCAGGACTCTCGGCAGAGGCCAAATATCCCAAAAAAGTTGACTTTTGAGAAAAGTCAATTTTTGACTTTTTTGTAAGGGGGGGTGCTTATGCAATTTTTCAAAATTTCAAAAACGGTCAAAAAACACTTTTGGGCCAAGGAGCGGCGGGAAACGTTCCAAAAACATGTCAGGACTCTCGGCAGAGCCCAAATATCCCAAAAAAGTTGTCTTTTGAGAAAAGTCCATTTTTGACTTTTTTGTAAGGGGGGGTGCTTACGCAATTTTTCAAAATTTCAAAAACGGTCAAAAAACACTTTTGGGCCTAGGAGCGGCGGGAAATGTTCCAAAAACATGTCAGGACTCTCGACAGAGCCCAAATATCCCAAAAAAGTTGACTTTTGAGAAAAGTCAATTTTTGACTTTTTTGTAAGGGGGGGTGCTTACGCAATTTTTCAAAATTTCAAAAACGGTCAAAAAACACTTTTGGGCCAAGGAGCGCTGGGAAACGTTCCAAAAACATGTCAGGACTCTCGGCAGAGCCCAAATATACCAAAAAAGTTGACTCTTGAGAAAAGTCCATTTTTGACTTTTTTGTAAGGGGGGGTGCTTACGCAATTTTTCAAAATTTCAAAAACGGTCAAAAAACACTTTTGGGCCAAGGAGCGGCGGGAAATGTTCCAAAAACATGCCAGGACTCTCGGCAGAGGCCAAATATCCCAAAAAAGTTGACTTTTGAGAAAAGTCAATTTTTGACTTTTTTGTAAGGGGGGGTGCTTATGCAATTTTTCAAAATTTCAAAAACGGTCAAAAAACACTTTTGGGCCAAGGAGCGGCGGGAAACGTTCCAAAAACATGTCAGGACTCTCGGCAGAGCCCAAATATCCCAAAAAAGTTGTCTTTTGAGAAAAGTCCATTTTTGACTTTTTTGTAAGGGGGGGTGCTTACGCAATTTTTCAAAATTTCAAAAACGGTCAAAAAACACTTTTGGGCCTAGGAGCGGCGGGAAATGTTCCAAAAACATGTCAGGACTCTCGACAGAGCCCAAATATCCCAAAAAAGTTGACTTTTGAGAAAAGTCAATTTTTGACTTTTTTGTAAGGGGGGGTGCTTACGCAATTTTTCAAAATTTCAAAAACGGTCAAAAAACACTTTTGGGCAAAGGAGCGGCGGGAAACGTTCCAAAAACATGTCAGGACTCTCGGCAGAGCCCAAATATCCCAAAAAAGTTGACTTTTGAGAAAAGTCAATTTTTGACTTTTTTGTAAGGGGGGCTGCTTACGCAATTTTTCAAAATTTCAAAAACGGTCAAAAAATCACTTTTTGGCCAAGGAGCGGAAGAAAACGTTCCAAAAACATGTCAGGACTCTCGGCAGAGCCCAAATATCCCAAAAAAGTTTACTTTTGAGAAAAGTCAATTTTTGACTTTTTTGTAAGGGGGGGTGCTTACGCAATTTTTTAAAATTTCAAAAACGTGAGCATTGATTTATTATTATTGATTCTGTATCCTGTAAAGGTACCAAAGTCCTCCAATAAATTAACCAGGGTTGGGATAGTATTTTTCAAATCAATGCTCATGTTCCTGAACAAAGAAGACCAAAGAAACCCCCCAATAAATAAATACCCAATTTACAATTGCAACAAATGGCTTTAAATATCTGGGTATTAGGATTACTCCAAACTTGAACAAACTTATCGAGTCAAATTATCACCCTCTGGTGGATGAAACTACCGAAATGTTAAATCGCTGGTCAACTTTACCCATCTCTATGGTGGGACGGATTAATACAATAAAGATGTCAATACTACCCAAATTTTTATATTATTTCCAAACAATTCCTTTGTCATTACCACAGAGCTTCTTCGACAATATGAATAAGATATTTAGAAATTTTATCTGGGATAAGAGAAAAGCAAGACTTCGACTCAAATTACTTTACTTACCTTATGAAAGAGGAGGCCTGCAACTCCCAAACCTTAGATGGTACTATATGGCTGCTCAATTAACATCAGCTCCCCACTACTTTAACACAGACTCTCCCCCCTCATGGGTAAAGATTGAACAGCAATCAATATCAACAAACATACCAATCCACAGTTATCTTTATTCTGCAAACCTGAAAAAACTAAAAAAAGACACAAAAAATCCCTTTCTAAATAATACGATAGTTAACTGGCACAAGGCGCACAATCTCGTTGATAGCCCTATAACAATATCTTGTTTCTCTCCTTTGCAGAATAATGATAATTTTCCACCCGGGAGAATGGATGGAGGCTTTAAATTATGGAAAATTAAGGGTATTGAAACAGTTGGAGACTTATATGAAAATGGAATATTGCTTACATTTAGTTCTCTATGTGAAAAATATCAAATCCCCTCAAGACATTTTTTCAAATATTTGCAAGTAAGAAATTTCATTTACACAAACTTCGGAGATGCCACACATTCTCCCAATCTATCACCGATCGAGGAAATAACACACAAGCAACCAAAAAATGGTCTATTGTCAAAGATCTATAATTTACTTATTATTAACTGTAAAGAGTCATCAGTTGACAAATTGAATGCTTGGAGAAATGACCTGAAAGAAAATATTGCTGAGAGTGATTGGAATGAAGCCTGTTTGAGAGCTCAAAAAAATACAATAAATACTAGGTTAAAACTGATTCAATACAAATGGTTAACAAGAATGTACATAACTCCTGAAATACTACACCACATGTCTGGTAACATTCCCGATACATGCTCTAAATGTAACGACTGTAAAGGTACGCTCTTACACTGTGTGTGGGAATGTTCTAAAATTCAGAACTTTTGGAAAGATATCACTAAGTGTTTATCAGTTGTATTTAAATGTAATGTACCTACTTCGGCCAAACTTTGTGTTTTGGGGATTTATCCAACGGATGTATTAATAACCCAAAACCTGAGAAAATTGTTAGACTTTGGGTTACTGCATGCACGAAGAGTGGTTGCCCTAAACTGGAAGAACATGGAACCTCCCTCGCTAAAACAATGGATTAAGGAACTTTCGGAAAACATAGGAATGGAAAGACTGACCTACATCGCTCAAGGAAAACAAAAAGAATTTGAAAAACTATGGGACATATACATGTACATTGTATTAACAGTCTGAGATCTTAGAATGTAATTACGTCTTCTATATACAGATATATTTTTCATTTTGTCTTTGCAAGCTGTGTGAATGTGTGTGTGAATGTGTATTATTTTTCTCTTTATTTTATTTTTATTTATTTAATTGGGTTGTAATATATGACCTCCTCGTGGTCATCTTGTTTTGAATTCTCAGTTCTTGTCCTTTTTTTTTTTTAAAAAAATAATAAAAATATGGGGAAAAAAAAAAAAAAAATTTTTTCAAAAACGGTCAAAAAACACTTTTGGGCCAAGGAGCGGCGGGAAACGTTCCAAAAACATGTCAGGACTCTCGGCAGAGCCCAAATATCCCAAAAAAGTTGACTTTTGAGAAAAGTCAATTTTTGACTTTTTTGTAAGGGGGGGTGCTTACGCAATTTTTCAAAATTTCAAAAACGGTCAAAAAATCACTTTTGGGCCAAGGAGCGGAAGAAAACGTTCCAAAAACATGTCAGGACTCTCGGCAGAGCCCAAATATCCCAAAAAAGTTGACTTTTGAGAAAAGTCCATTTTTGACTTTTTTGTAAGGGGGGGTGCTTACGCAATTTTTCAAAATTTCAAAAACGGTCAAAAAACACTTTTGGGCCAAGGAGCGGCGGGAAATGTTCCAAAAATATGTCAGGACTCTCGGCAGAGCCCAAATATCCCTAAAAAGTTGACTTTTGAGAAAAGTCAATTTTTGACTTTTTTGTAAGGGGGGGTGCTTACGCAATTTTTCAAAATTTCAAAAACGGTCAAAAAACACTTTTGGGCCAAGGAGCGGCGGGAAATGTTCCAAAAACATGCCAGGACTCTCGGCAGAGGCCAAATATCCCAAAAAAGTTGTCTTTTGAGAAAAGTCCATTTTTGACTTTTTTGTAAGAGGGGGTGCTTACGCAATTTTTAAAAATTTCAAAAACGGTCAAAAAACACTTTTGGGCCAAGGAGCGCTGGGAAACGTTCCAAAAGCATATCAGGACTCTCGGCAGAGCCCAAATATCCCAAAAAAGTTGTCTTTTGAGAAAAGTCCATTTTTGACTTTTTTGTAAGGGGGGGTGCTTACGCAATTTTTCAAAATTTCAAAAACGGTCAAAAAACACTTTTGGGCCAAGGAGCGGAAGAAAACGTTCCAAAAACATGTCAGGACTCTCGGCAGAGCCCAAATATCCCAAAAAAGTTGTCTTTTGAGAAAAGTCAATTTTTGACTTTTTTGTAAGGGGGGGTGCTTACGCAATTTTTCAAAATTTCAAAAACGGTCAAAAATAACTTTTGGGCCAAGGAGCGGCGGGAAACGTTCCAAAAACATGCCAGGACTCTCGGCAGAGGCCAAATATCCCAAAAAAGTTGACTTTTGAGAAAAGTCCATTTTTGACTTTTTTGTAAGGGGGGGTGCTTATGCAATTTTTCAAAATTTCAAAAACGGTCAAAAAACACTTTTGGGCCAAGGAGCGGCGGGAAACGTTCCAAAAACATGTCAGGACTCTCGGCAGAGCCCAAATATCCCAAAAAAGTTGACTTTTGAGAAAAGTCCATTTTTGACTTTTTTGTAAGGGGGGGGTGCTTACGCAATTTTTCAAAATTTCAAAAACGGTCAAAAATCACTTTTGGGCAAAGGAGCGGAAGAAAACGTTCCAAAAACATGTCAGGACTCTCGGCAGAGCCCAAATATCCCAAAAAAGTTGACTTTTGAGAAAAGTCAATTTTTGACTTTTTTGTAAGGGGGGGTGCTTACGCAATTTTTCAAAATTTCAAAAACGGTCAAAAATCACTTTTGGGCCAAGGAGCGGAAGAAAACGTTCCAAAAACATGTCAGGACTCTCGGCAGAGCCCAAATATCCCAAAAAAGTTGACTTTTGAGAAAAGTCAATTTTTGACTTTTTTTAAGGGGGGGTGCTTACGCAATTTTTCAAAATTTCAAAAACGGTCAAAAAACACTTTTGGGCCAAGGAGCGGCGGGAAATGTTCCAAAAACATGTCAGGACTCTCGGCAGAGGCCAAATATCCCAAAAAAGTTGACTTTTGAGAAAAGTCAATTTTTGACTTTTTTGTAAGGGGGGGTGCTTACGCAATTTTTCAAAATTTCAAAAACGGTCAAAAAACACTTTTGGGCCAAGGAGCGGCGGGAAACGTTCCAAAAACATGTCAGGACTCTCGGCAGAGCCCAAATATCCCAAAAAAGTTGACTTTTGAGAAAAGTCCATTTTTGACTTTTTTGTAAGGGGGGGTGCTTACGCTATTTTTCAAAATTTCAAAAACGGTCAAAAAACACTTTTGGGCCAAGGAGCGCTAGGAAACGTTACAAAAGCATATCAGGACTCTCGGCAGAGCCCAAATATCCCAAAAAAGTTGACTTTTGAGAAAAGTCCATTTTTGACTTTTTTGTAAGGGGGGGTGCTTACGCAATTTTTCAAAATTTCAAAAACGGTCAAAAAACACTTTTGGGCCAAGGAGCGCTGGGAAACGTTCCAAAAGCATATCAGGACTCTCGGCAGAGCCCAAATATCCCAAAAAATTGTCTTTTGAGAAAAGTCCATTTTTGACTTTTTTGTAAGGGGGGGTGCTTACGCAATTTTTCAAAATTTCAAAAACGGTCAAAAAACACTTTTGGGCCAAGGAGCGGAAGAAAATGTTCCAAAAACATGTCAGGACTCTCGGCTGAGCCCAAATATCCCAAAAAAGTTGTCTTTTGAGAAAAGTCAATTTTTGACTTTTTTGTAAGGGGGGGTGCTTACGCAATTTTTCAAAATTTCAAAAACGGTAAAAATAACTTTTGGGCCAAGGAGTGGCGGGAAACGTTCCAAAAACATGTCAGGACTCTCGGCAGAGCCCAAATATGCCCAAAAAGTTGACTTTTGAAAAAAGTCAATTTTTGACTTTTTTGTAAGGGGGGGTGCTTACGCAATTTTTCAAAATTTCAAAAACGGTCAAAAAACACTTTTGGGCCAAGGAGCGCTGGGAAACGTTCCAAAAACATGTCAGGACTCTCGGCAGAGCCCAAATATACCAAAAAAGTTGACTCTTGAGAAAAGTCCATTTTTGACTTTTTTGTAAGGGGGGGTGCTTACGCAATTTTTCAAAATTTCAAAAACGGTCAAAAAACACTTTTGGGCCAAGGAGCGGCGGGAAATGTTCCAAAAACATGCCAGGACTCTCGGCAGAGGCCAAATATCCCAAAAAAGTTGACTTTTGAGAAAAGTCAATTTTTGACTTTTTTGTAAGGGGGGGTGCTTATGCAATTTTTCAAAATTTCAAAAACGGTCAAAAAACACTTTTGGGCCAAGGAGCGGCGGGAAACGTTCCAAAAACATGTCAGGACTCTCGGCAGAGCCCAAATATCCCAAAAAAGTTGTCTTTTGAGAAAAGTCCATTTTTGACTTTTTTGTAAGGGGGGGTGCTTACGCAATTTTTCAAAATTTCAAAAACGGTCAAAAAACACTTTTGGGCCTAGGAGCGGCGGGAAATGTTCCAAAAACATGTCAGGACTCTCGACAGAGCCCAAATATCCCAAAAAAGTTGACTTTTGAGAAAAGTCAATTTTTGACTTTTTTGTAAGGGGGGGTGCTTACGCAATTTTTCAAAATTTCAAAAACGGTCAAAAAACACTTTTGGGCAAAGGAGCGGCGGGAAACGTTCCAAAAACATGTCAGGACTCTCGGCAGAGCCCAAATATCCCAAAAAAGTTGACTTTTGAGAAAAGTCAATTTTTGACTTTTTTGTAAGGGGGGCTGCTTACGCAATTTTTCAAAATTTCAAAAACGGTCAAAAAATCACTTTTTGGCCAAGGAGCGGAAGAAAACGTTCCAAAAACATGTCAGGACTCTCGGCAGAGCCCAAATATCCCAAAAAAGTTTACTTTTGAGAAAAGTCAATTTTTGACTTTTTTGTAAGGGGGGGTGCTTACGCAATTTTTTAAAATTTCAAAAACGTGAGCATTGATTTATTATTATTGATTCTGTATCCTGTAAAGGTACCAAAGTCCTCCAATAAATTAACCAGGGTTGGGATAGTATTTTTCAAATCAATGCTCATGTTCCTGAACAAAGAAGACCAAAGAAACCCCCCAATAAATAAATACCCAATTTACAATTGCAACAAATGGCTTTAAATATCTGGGTATTAGGATTACTCCAAACTTGAACAAACTTATCGAGTCAAATTATCACCCTCTGGTGGATGAAACTACCGAAATGTTAAATCGCTGGTCAACTTTACCCATCTCTATGGTGGGACGGATTAATACAATAAAGATGTCAATACTACCCAAATTTTTATATTATTTCCAAACAATTCCTTTGTCATTACCACAGAGCTTCTTCGACAATATGAATAAGATATTTAGAAATTTTATCTGGGATAAGAGAAAAGCAAGACTTCGACTCAAATTACTTTACTTACCTTATGAAAGAGGAGGCCTGCAACTCCCAAACCTTAGATGGTACTATATGGCTGCTCAATTAACATCAGCTACCCACTACTTTAACACAGACTCTCCCCCCTCATGGGTAAAGATTGAACAGCAATCAATATCAACAAACATACCAATCCACAGTTATCTTTATTCTGCAAACCTGAAAAAACTAAAAAAAGACACAAAAAATCCCTTTCTAAATAATACGATAGTTAACTGGCACAAGGCGCACAATCTCGTTGATAGCCCTATAACAATATCTTGTTTCTCTCCTTTGCAGAATAATGATAATTTTCCACCCGGGAGAATGGATGGAGGCTTTAAATTATGGAAAATTAAGGGTATTGAAACAGTTGGAGACTTATATGAAAATGGAATATTGCTTACATTTAGTTCTCTATGTGAAAAATATCAAATCCCCTCAAGACATTTTTTCAAATATTTGCAAGTAAGAAATTTCATTTACACAAACTTCGGAGATGCCACACATTCTCCCAATCTATCACCGATCGAGGAAATAACACACAAGCAACCAAAAAATGGTCTATTGTCAAAGATCTATAATTTACTTATTATTAACTGTAAAGAGTCATCAGTTGACAAATTGAATGCTTGGAGAAATGACCTGAAAGAAAATATTGCTGAGAGTGATTGGAATGAAGCCTGTTTGAGAGCTCAAAAAAATACAATAAATACTAGGTTAAAACTGATTCAATACAAATGGTTAACAAGAATGTACATAACTCCTGAAATACTACACCACATGTCTGGTAACATTCCCGATACATGCTCTAAATGTAACGACTGTAAAGGTACGCTCTTACACTGTGTGTGGGAATGTTCTAAAATTCAGAACTTTTGGAAAGATATCACTAAGTGTTTATCAGTTGTATTTAAATGTAATGTACCTACTTCGGCCAAACTTTGTGTTTTGGGGATTTATCCAACGGATGTATTAATAACCCAAAACCTGAGAAAATTGTTAGACTTTGGGTTACTGCATGCACGAAGAGTGGTTGCCCTAAACTGGAAGAACATGGAACCTCCCTCGCTAAAACAATGGATTAAGGAACTTTCGGAAAACATAGGAATGGAAAGACTGACCTACATCGCTCAAGGAAAACAAAAAGAATTTGAAAAACTATGGGACATATACATGTACATTGTATTAACAGTCTGAGATCTTAGAATGTAATTACGTCTTCTATATACAGATATATTTTTCATTTTGTCTTTGCAAGCTGTGTGAATGTGTGTGTGAATGTGTATTATTTTTCTCTTTATTTTATTTTTATTTATTTAATTGGGTTGTAATATATGACCTCCTCGTGGTCATCTTGTTTTGAATTCTCAGTTCTTGTCCTTTTTTTTTTTAAAAAAATAATAAAAATATGGGGAAAAAAAAAAAAAAAATTTTTTCAAAAACGGTCAAAAAACACTTTTGGGCCAAGGAGCGGCGGGAAACGTTCCAAAAACATGTCAGGACTCTCGGCAGAGCCCAAATATCCCAAAAAAGTTGACTTTTGAGAAAAGTCAATTTTTGACTTTTTTGTAAGGGGGGGTGCTTACGCAATTTTTCAAAATTTCAAAAACGGTCAAAAAATCACTTTTGGGCCAAGGAGCGGAAGAAAACGTTCCAAAAACATGTCAGGACTCTCGGCAGAGCCCAAATATCCCAAAAAAGTTGACTTTTGAGAAAAGTCCATTTTTGACTTTTTTGTAAGGGGGGGTGCTTTCGCAATATTTCAAAATTTCAAAAACGGTCAAAAAACACTTTTGGGCCAAGGAGCGGCGGGAAACGTTCCAAAAACATGTCAGGACTCTCGGCAGAGCCCATATATCCCAAAAAAGTTGACTTTTGAGAAAAGTCAATTTTTGACTTTTTTGTAAGGGGGGGTGCTTACGCAATTTTTCAAAATTTCAAAAACGGTCAAAAAACACTTTTGGGCCAAGGAGCGGCGGGAAATGTTCCAAAAAATTGTCAGGACTCTCGGCAGAGCCCAAATATCCCAAAAAAGTTGACTTTTGAGAAAAGTCAATTTTTGACTTTTTTGTAAGGGGGGGTGCTTACGCTATTTTTCAAAATTTCAAAAACGGTCAAAAAACACTTTTGGGCCAAGGAGCGCTAGGAAACGTTACAAAAGCATATCAGGACTCTCGGCAGAGACCAAATATCCCAAAAAAGTTGACTTTTGAGAAAAGTCCATTTTTGACTTTTTTGTTAGGGGGGGTGCTTACGCAATTCTTCAAAATTTCAAAAACGGTCAAAAAACACTTTTGGGCCAAGGAGCGGCGGGAAACGTTCCAAAAACATGTCAGGACTCTCGGCAGAGCCCAAATATCCCAAAAAAGTTGACTTTTGAGAAAAGTCAATTTTTGACTTTTTTGTAAGGGGGGGTGCTTACGCAATTTTTCAAAATTTCAAAAACGGTCAAAAAATCACTTTTGGGCCAAGGAGCGGAAGAAAACGTTCCAAAAACATGTCAGGACTCTCGGCAGAGCCCAAATATCCCAAAAAAGTTTACTTTTGAGAAAAGTCAATTTTTGACTTTTTTGTAAGGGGGGGTGCTTACGCAATTTTTCAAAATTTCAAAAACGGACAAAAAACACTTTTGGGCCAAGGAGCGCTGGGAAACGTTCCAAAAGCATATCAGGACTCTCGGCAGAGCCCAAATATCCCAAAAAAGTTGTCTTTTGAGAAAAGTCCATTTTTAACTTTTTTGTAAGGGGGGGTGCTTACGCAATTTTTCAAAATTTCAAAAACGGTCAAAAAACACTTTTGGGCCAAGGAGCGGCGGGAAACGTTCCAAAAACATGTCAGGACTCTCGGCACGGCCCAAATATGCCAAAAAAGTTGACTTTTGAGAAAAGTCAATTTTTGACTTTTTTGTAAGGGGGGGTGCTTTCGCAATATTTCAAAATTTCAAAAACGGTCAAAAAACACTTTTGGGCCAAGGAGCGGCGGGAAATGTTCCAAAAACATGTCAGGACTCTCGGCAGAGGCCAAATATCCCAAAAAAGTTGACTTTTGAGAAAAGTCAATTTTTGACTTTTTTGTAAGGGGGGGTGCTTACGCAATTTTTCAAAATTTCAAAAACGGTCAAAAAACACTTTTGGGCCAAGGAGCGGCGGGAAACGTTCCAAAAACATGTCAGGACTCTCGGCAGAGGCCAAATATCCCAAAAAAGTTGACTTTTGAGAAAAGTCAATTTTTGACTTTTTTGTAAGGGGGGGTGCTTACGCAATTTTTCAAAATTTCAAAAACGGTCAAAAATCACTTTTGGGCCAAGGAGCGGAAGAAAACGTTCCAAAAACATGTCAGGACTCTCGGCAGAGCCCAAATATCCCAAAAAAGTTGTCTTTTGAGAAAAGTCAACTTTTGACTTTTTTGTAAGGGGGGGTGCTTACGCAATTTTTCAAAATTTCAAAAACGGTCAAAAATAACTTTTGGGCATAGGAGTGGCGGGAAACGTTCCAAAAACATGTCAGGACTCTCGGCAGAGCCCAAATATGCCCAAAAAGTTGACTTTGGAAAAAAGTCAATTTTTGACTTTTTTGTAAGGGGGGGTGCTTACGCAATTTTTCAAAATTCCAAAAACGGTCAAAAAACACTTTTGGGCCAAGGAGCGCTGGGAAACGTTCCAAAAACATGTCAGGACTCTCGGCAGAGCCCAAATATACCAAAAATGTTGACTCTTGAGAAAAGTCAATTTTTGACATTTTTGTAAGGGGGGGGTGCTTTCGCAATATTTCAAAATTTCAAAAACGGTCAAAAAACACTTTTGGGCCAAGGAGCGGCGGGAAATGTTCCAAAAAATTGTCAGGACTCTCGGCAGAGCCCAAATATCCCAAAAAAGTTGACTTTTTAGAAAAGTCAATTTTTGACTTTTTTGTAAGGGGGGGTGCTTACGCTATTTTTCAAAATTTCAAAAACGGTCAAAAAACACTTTTGGGCCAAGGAGCGCTAGGAAACGTTACAAAAGCATATCAGGACTCTCGGCAGAGCCCAAATATCCCAAAAAAGTTGACTTTTGAGAAAAGTCCATTTTTGACTTTTTTGTTAGGGGGGGTGCTTACGCAATTCTTCAAAATTTCAAAAACGGTCAAAAAACACTTTTGGGCCAAGGAGCGGCGGGAAACGTTCCAAAAACATGTCAGGACTCTCGGCAGAGCCCAAATATCCCAAAAAAGTTGACTTTTGAGAAAAGTCAATTTTTGACTTTTTTGTAAGGGGGGGTGCTTACGCAATTTTTCAAAATTTCAAAAACGGTCAAAAAATCACTTTTGGGCCAAGGAGCGGAAGAAAACGTTCCAAAAACATGTCAGGACTCTCGGCAGAGCCCAAATATCCCAAAAAAGTTTACTTTTGAGAAAAGTCAATTTTTGACTTTTTTGTAAGGGGGGGTGCTTACGCAATTTTTCAAAATTTCAAAAACGGTCAAAAAACACTTTTGGGCCAAGGAGCGCTGGGAAACGTTCCAAAAGCATATCAGGACTCTCAGCAGAGCCCAAATATCCCAAAAAAGTTGTCTTTTGAGAAAAGTCCATTTTTAACTTTTTTTGTAAGGGGGGGTGCTTACGCAATTTTTCAAAATTTCAAAAACGGTCAAAAAACACTTTTGGGCCAAGGAGCGGCGGGAAACGTTCCAAAAACATGTCAGGACTCTCGGCACGGCCCAAATATGCCAAAAAAGTTGACTTTTGAGAAAAGTCAATTTTTGACTTTTTTGTAAGGGGGGGTGCTTTCGCAATATTTCAAAATTTCAAAAACGGTCAAAAAACACTTTTGGGCCAAGGAGCGGCGGGAAATGTTCCAAAAACATGTCAGGACTCTCGGCAGAGGCCAAATATCCCAAAAAAGTTGACTTTTTAGAAAAGTCAATTTTTGACTTTTTTGTAAGGGGGGGTGCTTACGCAATTTTTCAAAATTTCAAAAACGGTCAAAAAACACTTTTGGGCCAAGGAGCGGCGGGAAACGTTCCAAAAACATGTCAGGACTCTCGGCAGAGGCCAAATATCCCAAAAAAGTTGACTTTTGAGAAAAGTCAATTTTTGACTTTTTTGTAAGGGGGGGTGCTTACGCAATTTTTCAAAATTTCAAAAACGGTCAAAAATCACTTTTGGGCCAAGGAGCGGAAGAAAACGTTCCAAAAACATGTCAGGACTCTCGGCAGAGCCCAAATATCCCAAAAAAGTTGTCTTTTGAGAAAAGTCAACTTTTGACTTTTTTGTAAGGGGGGGTGCTTACGCAATTTTTCAAAATTTCAAAAACGGTCAAAAATAACTTTTGGGCATAGGAGTGGCGGGAAACGTTCCAAAAACATGTCAGGACTCTCGGCAGAGCCCAAATATGCCCAAAAAGTTGACTTTTGAAAAAAGTCAATTTTTGACTTTTTTGTAAGGGGGGGTGCTTACGCAATTTTTCAAAATTTCAAAAACGGTCAAAAAACACTTTTGGGCCAAGGAGCGGCGGGAAACGTTCCAAAAACATGTCAGGACTCTCGGCAGAGCCCAAATATCCCAAAAAAGTTGACTTTTGAGAAAAGTCCATTTTTGACTTTTTTTGTAAGGGGGGGTGCTTACGCAATTTTTCAAAATTTCAAAAACGGTCAAAAAGCACTTTTGGGCCAAGGAGCGGCGGGAAATGTTCCAAAAACATGTCAGGACTCTCGGCAGAGCCCAAATATCCCAAAAAAGTTGACTTTTGAGAAAAGTCAATTTTTGACTTTTTTGTAAGGGGGGGTGCTTACGCAATTTTTCAAAATTTCAAAAACGGTCAAAAATAACTTTTGGGCATAGGAGTGGCGGGAAACGTTCCAAAAACATGTCAGGACTCTCGGCAGAGCCCAAATATGCCCAAAAAGTTGACTTTTGAAAAAAGTCAATTTTTGACTTTTTTGTAAGGGGGGGTGCTTACGCAATTTTTCAAAATTTCAAAAACGGTCAAAAAACACTTTTGGGCCAAGGAGCGCTGGGAAACGTTCCAAAAACATGTCAGGACTCTCGGCAGAGCCCAAATATACCAAAAAAGTTGACTCTTGAGAAAAGACAATTTTTGACTTTTTTGTAAGGGGGGGTGCTTACGCAATTTTTCAAAATTTCAAAAACGGTCAAAAAACACTTTTGGGCCAAGGAGCGGCGGGAAATGTTCCAAAAACATGCCAGGACTCTCGGCAGAGGCCAAATATCCCAAAAAAGTTGACTTTTGAGAAAAGTCCATTTTTGACTTTTTTGTAAGGGGGGGTGCTTATGCAATTTTTCAAAATTTCAAAAACGGTCAAAAAACACTTTTGGGCCAAGGAGCGGCGGGAAACGTTCCAAAAACATGTCAGGACTCTCGGCAGAGCCCAAATATCCCAAAAAAGTTGTCTTTTGAGAAAAGTCAATTTTTGACTTTTTTGTAAGGGGGGGTGCTTACGCAATTTTTCAAAATTTCAAAAACGGTCAAAAAACACTTTTGGGCCAAGGAGCGGCGGGAAATGTTCCAAAAACATGTCAGGACTCTCGGCAGAGCCCAAATATCCCAAAAAAGTTGACTTTTGAGAAAAGTCAATTTTTGACTTTTTTGTAAGGGGGGGTGCTTACGCTATTTTTCAAAATTTCAAAAACGGTCAAAAAACACTTTTGGGCCAAGGAGCGCTAGGAAACGTTACAAAAGCATATCAGGACTCTCGGCAGAGCCCAAATATCCCAAAAAAGTTGTCTTTTGAGAAAAGTCCATTTTTAACTTTTTTGTAAGGGGGGGTGCTTACGCAATTTTTCAAAATTTCAAAAACGGTCAAAAAACACTTTTGGGCCAAGGAGCGGCGGGAAACGTTCCAAAAACATGTCAGGACTCTCGGCACGGCCCAAATATGCCAAAAAAGTTGACTTTTGAGAAAAGTCAATTTTTGACTTTTTTGTAAGGGGGGGTGCTTTCGCAATATTTCAAAATTTCAAAAACGGTCAAAAAACACTTTTGGGCCAAGGAGCGGCGGGAAATGTTCCAAAAACATGTCAGGACTCTCGGCAGAGGCCAAATATCCCAAAAAAGTTGACTTTTGAGAAAAGTCAATTTTTGACTTTTTTGTAAGGGGGGGTGCTTACGCAATTTTTCAAAATTTCAAAAACGGTCAAAAAACACTTTTGGGCCAAGGAGCGGCGGGAAACGTTCCAAAAACATGTCAGGACTCTCGGCAGAGCCCAAATATCCCAAAAAAGTTGACTTTTGAGAAAAGTCAATTTTTGACTTTTTTTGTAAGGGGGGGTGCTTACGCAATTTTTCAAAATTTCAAAAACGGTCAAAAAGCACTTTTGGGCCAAGGAGCGGCGGGAAATGTTCCAAAAACATGTCAGGACTCTCGGCAGAGCCCAAATATCCCAAAAAAGTTGACTTTTGAGAAAAGTCAATTTTTGACTTTTTTGTAAGGGGGGGTGCTTACGCAATTTTTCAAAATTTCAAAAACGGTCAAAAATAACTTTTGGGCATAGGAGTGGCGGGAAACGTTCCAAAAACATGTCAGGACTCTCGGCAGAGCCCAAATATGCCCAAAAAGTTGACTTTTGAAAAAAGTCAATTTTTGACTTTTTTGTAAGGGGGGGTGCTTACGCAATTTTTCAAAATTTCAAAAACGGTCAAAAAACACTTTTGGGCCAAGGAGCGCTGGGAAACGTTCCAAAAACATGTCAGGACTCTCGGCAGAGCCCAAATATACCAAAAAAGTTGACTCTTGAGAAAAGTCAATTTTTGACTTTTTTGTAAGGGGGGGTGCTTACGCAATTTTTCAAAATTTCAAAAACGGTCAAAAAACACTTTTGGGCCAAGGAGCGGCGGGAAATGTTCCAAAAACATGCCAGGACTCTCGGCAGAGGCCAAATATCCCAAAAAAGTTGACTTTTGAGAAAAGTCCATTTTTGACTTTTTTGTAAGGGGGGGTGCTTATGCAATTTTTCAAAATTTCAAAAACGGTCAAAAAACACTTTTGGGCCAAGGAGCGGCGGGAAACGTTCCAAAAACATGTCAGGACTCTCGGCAGAGCCCAAATATCCCAAAAAAGTTGTCTTTTGAGAAAAGTCCATTTTTGACTTTTTTGTAAGGGGGGGTGCTTACGCAATTTTTCAAAATTTCAAAAACGGTCAAAAAACACTTTTGGGCCAAGGAGCGGCGGGAAATGTTCCAAAAACATGTCAGGACTCTCGGCAGAGCCCAAATATCCCAAAAAAGTTGACTTTTGAGAAAAGTCAATTTTTGACTTTTTTGTAAGGGGGGGTGCTTACGCTATTTTTCAAAATTTCAAAAACGGTCAAAAAACACTTTTGGGCCAAGGAGCGCTGGGAAACGTTCCAAAAGCATATCAGGACTCTCGGCAGAGCCCAAATATCCCAAAAAAGTTGACTTTTGAGAAAAGTCCATTTTTGACTTTTTTGTTAGGGGGGGTGCTTACGCAATTCTTCAAAATTTCAAAAACGGTCAAAAAACACTTTTGGGCCAAGGAGCGGCGGGAAACGTTCCAAAAACATGTCAGGACTCTCGGCAGAGCCCAAATATCCCAAAAAAGTTGACTTTTGAGAAAAGTCAATTTTTGACTTTTTTGTAAGGGGGGGTGCTTACGCAATTTTTCAAAATTTCAAAAACGGTCAAAAAATCACTTTTGGGCCAAGGAGCGGAAGAAAACGTTCCAAAAACATGTCAGGACTCTCGGCAGAGCCCAAATATCCCAAAAAAGTTTACTTTTGAGAAAAGTCAATTTTTGACTTTTTTGTAAGGGGGGGTGCTTACGCAATTTTTCAAAATTTCAAAAACGGTCAAAAAACACTTTTGGGCCAAGGAGCGCTGGGAAACGTTCCAAAAGCATATCAGGACTCTCAGCAGAGCCCAAATATCCCAAAAAAGTTGTCTTTTGAGAAAAGTCCATTTTTAACTTTTTTTGTAAGGGGGGGTGCTTACGCAATTTTTCAAAATTTCAAAAACGGTCAAAAAACACTTTTGGGCCAAGGAGCGGCGGGAAACGTTCCAAAAACATGTCAGGACTCTCGGCACGGCCCAAATATGCCAAAAAAGTTGACTTTTGAGAAAAGTCAATTTTTGACTTTTTTGTAAGGGGGGGTGCTTTCGCAATATTTCAAAATTTCAAAAACGGTCAAAAAACACTTTTGGGCCAAGGAGCGGCGGGAAATGTTCCAAAAACATGTCAGGACTCTCGGCAGAGGCCAAATATCCCAAAAAAGTTGACTTTTGAGAAAAGTCAATTTTTGACTTTTTTGTAAGGGGGGGTGCTTACGCAATTTTTCAAAATTTCAAAAACGGTCAAAAAACACTTTTGGGCCAAGGAGCGGCGGGAAACGTTCCAAAAACATGTCAGGACTCTCGGCAGAGGCCAAATATCCCAAAAAAGTTGACTTTTGAGAAAAGTCAATTTTTGACTTTTTTGTAAGGGGGGGTGCTTACGCAATTTTTCAAAATTTCAAAAACGGTCAAAAATCACTTTTGGGCCAAGGAGCGGAAGAAAACGTTCCAAAAACATGTCAGGACTCTCGGCAGAGCCCAAATATCCCAAAAAAGTTGTCTTTTGAGAAAAGTCAACTTTTGACTTTTTTGTAAGGGGGGGTGCTTACGCAATTTTTCAAAATTTCAAAAACGGTCAAAAATAACTTTTGGGCATAGGAGTGGCGGGAAACGTTCCAAAAACATGTCAGGACTCTCGGCAGAGCCCAAATATGCCCAAAAAGTTGACTTTTGAAAAAAGTCCATTTTTGACTTTTTTGTAAGGGGGGGTGCTTACGCAATTTTTCAAAATTTCAAAAACGGTCAAAAAACACTTTTGGGCCAAGGAGCGGCGGGAAACGTTCCAAAAACATGTCAGGACTCTCGGCAGAGCCCAAATATCCCAAAAAAGTTGACTTTTGAGAAAAGTCCATTTTTGACTTTTTTTGTAAGGGGGGGTGCTTACGCAATTTTTCAAAATTTCAAAAACGGTCAAAAAGCACTTTTGGGCCAAGGAGCGGCGGGAAATGTTCCAAAAACATGTCAGGACTCTCGGCAGAGCCCAAATATCCCAAAAAAGTTGACTTTTGAGAAAAGTCAATTTTTGACTTTTTTGTAAGGGGGGGTGCTTACGCAATTTTTCAAAATTTCAAAAACGGTCAAAAATAACTTTTGGGCATAGGAGTGGCGGGAAACGTTCCAAAAACATGTCAGGACTCTCGGCAGAGCCCAAATATGCCCAAAAAGTTGACTTTTGAAAAAAGTCAATTTTTGACTTTTTTGTAAGGGGGGGTGCTTACGCAATTTTTCAAAATTTCAAAAACGGTCAAAAAACACTTTTGGGCCAAGGAGCGCTGGGAAACGTTCCAAAAACATGTCAGGACTCTCGGCAGAGCCCAAATATACCAAAAAAGTTGACTCTTGAGAAAAGTCAATTTTTTACTTTTTTGTAAGGGGGGGTGCTTACGCAATTTTTCAAAATTTCAAAAACGGTCAAAAAACACTTTTGGGCCAAGGAGCGGCGGGAAATGTTCCAAAAACATGCCAGGACTCTCGGCAGAGGCCAAATATCCCAAAAAAGTTGACTTTTGAGAAAAGTCCATTTTTGACTTTTTTGTAAGGGGGGGTGCTTATGCAATTTTTCAAAATTTCAAAAACGGTCAAAAAACACTTTTGGGCCAAGGAGCGGCGGGAAACGTTCCAAAAACATGTCAGGACTCTCGGCAGAGCCCAAATATCCCAAAAAAGTTGTCTTTTGAGAAAAGTCAATTTTTGACTTTTTTGTAAGGGGGGGTGCTTACGCAATTTTTCAAAATTTCAAAAACGGTCAAAAAACACTTTTGGGCCAAGGAGCGGCGGGAAATGTTCCAAAAACATGTCAGGACTCTCGGCAGAGCCCAAATATACCAAAAAAGTTGACTTTTGAGAAAAGTCAATTTTTGACTTTTTTGTAAGGGGGGGTGCTTACGCAATTTTTCAAAATTTCAAAAACGGTCAAAAAGCACTTTTGGGCCAAGGAGCGGCGGGAAATGTTCCAAAAACATGTCAGGACTCTCGGCAGAGCCCAAATATCCCAAAAAAGTTGACTTTTGAGAAAAGTCAATTTTTGACTTTTTTGTAAGGGGGGGTGCTTACGCAATTTTTCAAAATTTCAAAAACGGTCAAAAATAACTTTTGGGCATAGGAGTGGCGGGAAACGTTCCAAAAACATGTCAGGACTCTCGGCAGAGCCCAAATATGCCCAAAAAGTTGACTTTTGAGAAAAGTCAATTTTTGACTTTTTTGTAAGGGGGGGTGCTTACGCAATTTTTCAAAATTTCAAAAACGGTCAAAAAACACTTTTGGGCCAAGGAGCGCTGGGAAACGTTCCAAAAACATGTCAGGACTCTCGGCAGAGCCCAAATATACCAAAAAAGTTGACTCTTGAGAAAAGTCAATTTTTGACTTTTTTGTAAGGGGGGGTGCTTACGCAATTTTTCAAAATTTCAAAAACGGTCAAAAAACACTTTTGGGCCAAGGAGCGGCGGGAAATGTTCCAAAAACATGTCAGGACTCTCGGCAGAGCCCAAATATCCCAAAAAAGTTGACTTTTGAGAAAAGTCAATTTTTGACTTTTTTGTAAGGGGGGGTGCTTACGCAATTTTTCAAAATTTCAAAAACGGTCAAAAAGCACTTTTGGGCCAAGGAGCGGCGGGAAATGTTCCAAAAACATGTCAGGACTCTCGGCAGAGCCCAAATATCCCAAAAAAGTTGACTTTTGAGAAAAGTCAATTTTTGACTTTTTTGTAAGGGGGGGTGCTTACGCAATTTTTCAAAATTTCAAAAACGGTCAAAAATAACTTTTGGGCATAGGAGTGGCGGGAAACGTTCCAAAAACATGTCAGGACTCTCGGCAGAGCCCAAATATGCCCAAAAAGTTGACTTTTGAAAAAAGTCAATTTTTGACTTTTTTGTAAGGGGGGGTGCTTACGCAATTTTTCAAAATTTCAAAAACGGTCAAAAAACACTTTTGGGCCAAGGAGCGCTGGGAAACGTTCCAAAAACATGTCAGGACTCTCGGCAGAGCCCAAATATACCAAAAAAGTTGACTCTTGAGAAAAGTCAATTTTTGACTTTTTTGTAAGGGGGGGTGCTTACGCAATTTTTCAAAATTTCAAAAACGGTCAAAAAACACTTTTGGGCCAAGGAGCGGCGGGAAATGTTCCAAAAACATGCCAGGACTCTCGGCAGAGGCCAAATATCCCAAAAAAGTTGACTTTTGAGAAAAGTCCATTTTTGACTTTTTTGTAAGGGGGGGTGCTTATGCAATTTTTCAAAATTTCAAAAACGGTCAAAAAACACTTTTGGGCCAAGGAGCGGCGGGAAACGTTCCAAAAACATGTCAGGACTCTCGGCAGAGCCCAAATATCCCAAAAAAGTTGTCTTTTGAGAAAAGTCAATTTTTGACTTTTTTGTAAGGGGGGGTGCTTACGCAATTTTTCAAAATTTCAAAAACGGTCAAAAAACACTTTTGGGCCAAGGAGCGGCGGGAAATGTTCCAAAAACATGTCAGGACTCTCGGCAGAGCCCAAATATCCCAAAAAAGTTGACTTTTGAGAAAAGTCAATTTTTGACTTTTTTGTAAGGGGGGGTGCTTACGCTATTTTTCAAAATTTCAAAAACGGTCAAAAAACACTTTTGGGCCAAGGAGCGCTAGGAAACGTTACAAAAGCATATCAGGACTCTCGGCAGAGCCCAAATATCCCAAAAAAGTTGACTTTTGAGAAAAGTCCATTTTTGACTTTTTTGTAAGGGGGGGTGCTTACGCAATTTTTCAAAATTTCAAAAACGGTCAAAAAACACTTTTGGGCCAAGGAGCGCTGGGAAACGTTCCAAAAGCATATCAGGACTCTCGGCAGAGCCCAAATATCCCAAAAAAGTTGACTTTTGAGAAAAGTCCATTTTTGACTTTTTTGTTAGGGGGGGTGCTTACGCAATTCTTCAAAATTTCAAAAACGGTCAAAAAACACTTTTGGGCCAAGGAGCGGCGGGAAACGTTCCAAAAACATGTCAGGACTCTCGGCAGAGCCCAAATATCCCAAAAAAGTTGACTTTTGAGAAAAGTCAATTTTTGACTTTTTTGTAAGGGGGGGTGCTTACGCAATTTTTCAAAATTTCAAAAACGGTCAAAAAATCACTTTTGGGCCAAGGAGCGGAAGAAAACGTTCCAAAAACATGTCAGGACTCTCGGCAGAGCCCAAATATCCCAAAAAAGTTTACTTTTGAGAAAAGTCAATTTTTGACTTTTTTGTAAGGGGGGGTGCTTACGCAATTTTTCAAAATTTCAAAAACGGTCAAAAAACACTTTTGGGCCAAGGAGCGCTGGGAAACGTTCCAAAAGCATATCAGGACTCTCAGCAGAGCCCAAATATCCCAAAAAAGTTGTCTTTTGAGAAAAGTCCATTTTTGACTTTTTTGTAGGGGGGGGTGCTTACGCAATTTTTCAAAATTTCAAAAACGGTCAAAAAACACTTTTGGGCCAAGGAGCGGAAGAAAACGTTCCAAAAACATGTCAGGACTCTCGGCAGAGCCCAAATATCCCAAAAAAGTTGTCTTTTGAGAAAAGTCAATTTTTGACTTTTTTGTAAGGGGGGGTGCTTACGCAATTTTTCAAAATTTCAAAAACGGTCAAAAATAACTTTTGGGCCAAGGAGTGGCGGGAAACGTTCCAAAAACATGTCAGGACTCTCGGCAGAGCCCAAATATGCCCAAAAAGTTGACTTTTAAAAAAGTCAATTTTTGACTTTTTTGTAAGGGGGGGTGCTTACGCAATTTTTCAAAATTTCAAAAACGGTCAAAAAACACTTTTGGGCCAAGGAGCGGCGGGAAACGTTCCAAAAACATGTCAGGACTCTCGGCACGGCCCAAATATGCCAAAAAAGTTGACTTTTGAGAAAAGTCAATTTTTGACTTTTTTGTAAGGGGGGGTGCTTTCGCAATATTTCAAAATTTCAAAAACGGTCAAAAAACACTTTTGGGCCAAGGAGCGGCGGGAAATGTTCCAAAAACATGTCAGGACTCTCGGCAGAGGCCAAATATCCCAAAAAAGTTGACTTTTGAGAAAAGTCAATTTTTGACTTTTTTGTAAGGGGGGGTGCTTACGCAATTTTTCAAAATTTCAAAAACGGTCAAAAAACACTTTTGGGCCAAGGAGCGGCGGGAAACGTTCCAAAAACATGTCAGGACTCTCGGCAGAGGCCAAATATCCCAAAAAAGTTGACTTTTGAGAAAAGTCAATTTTTGACTTTTTTGTAAGGGGGGGTGCTTACGCAATTTTTCAAAATTTCAAAAACGGTCAAAAATCACTTTTGGGCCAAGGAGCGGAAGAAAACGTTCCAAAAACATGTCAGGACTCTCGGCAGAGCCCAAATATCCCAAAAAAGTTGTCTTTTGAGAAAAGTCAACTTTTGACTTTTTTGTAAGGGGGGGTGCTTACGCAATTTTTCAAAATTTCAAAAACGGTCAAAAATAACTTTTGGGCATAGGAGTGGCGGGAAACGTTCCAAAAACATGTCAGGACTCTCGGCAGAGCCCAAATATGCCCAAAAAGTTGACTTTTGAAAAAAGTCAATTTTTGACTTTTTTGTAAGGGGGGGTGCTTACGCAATTTTTCAAAATTTCAAAAACGGTCAAAAAACACTTTTGGGCCAAGGAGCGGCGGGAAACGTTCCAAAAACATGTCAGGACTCTCGGCAGAGCCCAAATATCCCAAAAAAGTTGACTTTTGAGAAAAGTCCATTTTTGACTTTTTTTGTAAGGGGGGGTGCTTACGCAATTTTTCAAAATTTCAAAAACGGTCAAAAAGCACTTTTGGGCCAAGGAGCGGCGGGAAATGTTCCAAAAACATGTCAGGACTCTCGGCAGAGCCCAAATATCCCAAAAAAGTTGACTTTTGAGAAAAGTCAATTTTTGACTTTTTTGTAAGGGGGGGTGCTTACGCAATTTTTCAAAATTTCAAAAACGGTCAAAAATAACTTTTGGGCATAGGAGTGGCGGGAAACGTTCCAAAAACATGTCAGGACTCTCGGCAGAGCCCAAATATGCCCAAAAAGTTGACTTTTGAAAAAAGTCAATTTTTGACTTTTTTGTAAGGGGGGGTGCTTACGCAATTTTTCAAAATTTCAAAAACGGTCAAAAAACACTTTTGGGCCAAGGAGCGCTGGGAAACGTTCCAAAAACATGTCAGGACTCTCGGCAGAGCCCAAATATACCAAAAAAGTTGACTCTTGAGAAAAGTCAATTTTTGACTTTTTTGTAAGGGGGGGTGCTTACGCAATTTTTCAAAATTTCAAAAACGGTCAAAAAACACTTTTGGGCCAAGGAGCGGCGGGAAATGTTCCAAAAACATGCCAGGACTCTCGGCAGAGGCCAAATATCCCAAAAAAGTTGACTTTTGAGAAAAGTCCATTTTTGACTTTTTTGTAAGGGGGGGTGCTTATGCAATTTTTCAAAATTTCAAAAACGGTCAAAAAACACTTTTGGGCCAAGGAGCGGCGGGAAACGTTCCAAAAACATGTCAGGACTCTCGGCAGAGCCCAAATATCCCAAAAAAGTTGTCTTTTGAGAAAAGTCAATTTTTGACTTTTTTGTAAGGGGGGGTGCTTACGCAATTTTTCAAAATTTCAAAAACGGTCAAAAAACACTTTTGGGCCAAGGAGCGGCGGGAAATGTTCCAAAAACATGTCAGGACTCTCGGCAGAGCCCAAATATCCCAAAAAAGTTGACTTTTGAGAAAAGTCAATTTTTGACTTTTTTGTAAGGGGGGGTGCTTACGCAATTTTTCAAAATTTCAAAAACGGTCAAAAAGCACTTTTGGGCCAAGGAGCGGCGGGAAATGTTCCAAAAACATGTCAGGACTCTCGGCAGAGCCCAAATATCCCAAAAAAGTTGACTTTTGAGAAAAGTCAATTTTTGACTTTTTTGTAAGGGGGGGTGCTTACGCAATTTTTCAAAATTTCAAAAACGGTCAAAAATAACTTTTGGGCATAGGAGTGGCGGGAAACGTTCCAAAAACATGTCAGGACTCTCGGCAGAGCCCAAATATGCCCAAAAAGTTGACTTTTGAAAAAAGTCAATTTTTGACTTTTTTGTAAGGGGGGGTGCTTACGCAATTTTTCAAAATTTCAAAAACGGTCAAAAAACACTTTTGGGCCAAGGAGCGCTGGGAAACGTTCCAAAAACATGTCAGGACTCTCGGCAGAGCCCAAATATACCAAAAAAGTTGACTCTTGAGAAAAGTCAATTTTTGACTTTTTTGTAAGGGGGGGTGCTTACGCAATTTTTCAAAATTTCAAAAACGGTCAAAAAACACTTTTGGGCCAAGGAGCGGCGGGAAATGTTCCAAAAACATGCCAGGACTCTCGGCAGAGGCCAAATATCCCAAAAAAGTTGACTTTTGAGAAAAGTCCATTTTTGACTTTTTTGTAAGGGGGGGTGCTTATGCAATTTTTCAAAATTTCAAAAACGGTCAAAAAACACTTTTGGGCCAAGGAGCGGCGGGAAACGTTCCAAAAACATGTCAGGACTCTCGGCAGAGGCCAAATATCCCAAAAAAGTTGTCTTTTGAGAAAAGTCAATTTTTGACTTTTTTGTAAGGGGGGGTGCTTACGCAATTTTTCAAAATTTCAAAAACGGTCAAAAAACACTTTTGGGCCAAGGAGCGGCGGGAAATGTTCCAAAAACATGTCAGGACTCTCGGCAGAGCCCAAATATCCCAAAAAAGTTGACTTTTGAGAAAAGTCAATTTTTGACTTTTTTGTAAGGGGGGGTGCTTACGCAATTTTTCAAAATTTCAAAAACGGTCAAAAAGCACTTTTGGGCCAAGGAGCGGCGGGAAATGTTCCAAAAACATGTCAGGACTCTCGGCAGAGCCCAAATATCCCAAAAAAGTTGACTTTTGAGAAAAGTCAATTTTTGACTTTTTTGTAAGGGGGGGTGCTTACGCAATTTTTCAAAATTTCAAAAACGGTCAAAAATAACTTTTGGGCATAGGAGTGGCGGGAAACGTTCCAAAAACATGTCAGGACTCTCGGCAGAGCCCAAATATGCCCAAAAAGTTGACTTTTGAAAAAAGTCAATTTTTGACTTTTTTGTAAGGGGGGGTGCTTACGCAATTTTTCAAAATTTCAAAAACGGTCAAAAAACACTTTTGGGCCAAGGAGCGCTGGGAAACGTTCCAAAAACATGTCAGGACTCTCGGCAGAGCCCAAATATACCAAAAAAGTTGACTCTTGAGAAAAGTCAATTTTTGACTTTTTTGTAAGGGGGGGTGCTTACGCAATTTTTCAAAATTTCAAAAACGGTCAAAAAACACTTTTGGGCCAAGGAGCGGCGGGAAATGTTCCAAAAACATGTCAGGACTCTCGGCAGAGCCCAAATATCCCAAAAAAGTTGACTTTTGAGAAAAGTCAATTTTTGACTTTTTTGTAAGGGGGGGTGCTTACGCAATTTTTCAAAATTTCAAAAACGGTCAAAAAGCACTTTTGGGCCAAGGAGCGGCGGGAAATGTTCCAAAAACATGTCAGGACTCTCGGCAGAGCCCAAATATCCCAAAAAAGTTGACTTTTGAGAAAAGTCAATTTTTGACTTTTTTGTAAGGGGGGGTGCTTACGCAATTTTTCAAAATTTCAAAAACGGTCAAAAATAACTTTTGGGCATAGGAGTGGCGGGAAACGTTCCAAAAACATGTCAGGACTCTCGGCAGAGCCCAAATATGCCCAAAAAGTTGACTTTTGAAAAAAGTCAATTTTTGACTTTTTTGTAAGGGGGGGTGCTTACGCAATTTTTCAAAATTTCAAAAACGGTCAAAAAACACTTTTGGGCCAAGGAGCGCTGGGAAACGTTCCAAAAACATGTCAGGACTCTCGGCAGAGCCCAAATATACCAAAAAAGTTGACTCTTGAGAAAAGTCAATTTTTGACTTTTTTGTAAGGGGGGGTGCTTACGCAATTTTTCAAAATTTCAAAAACGGTCAAAAAACACTTTTGGGCCAAGGAGCGGCGGGAAATGTTCCAAAAACATGCCAGGACTCTCGGCAGAGGCCAAATATCCCAAAAAAGTTCACTTTTGAGAAAAGTCCATTTTTGACTTTTTTGTAAGGGGGGGTGCTTATGCAATTTTTCAAAATTTCAAAAACGGTCAAAAAACACTTTTGGGCCAAGGAGCGGCGGGAAACGTTCCAAAAACATGTCAGGACTCTCGGCAGAGCCCAAATATCCCAAAAAAGTTGTCTTTTGAGAAAAGTCAATTTTTGACTTTTTTGTAAGGGGGGGTGCTTACGCAATTTTTCAAAATTTCAAAAACGGTCAAAAAACACTTTTGGGCCAAGGAGCGGCGGGAAATGTTCCAAAAACATGTCAGGACTCTCGGCAGAGCCCAAATATCCCAAAAAAGTTGACTTTTGAGAAAAGTCAATTTTTGACTTTTTTGTAAGGGGGGGTGCTTACGCAATTTTTCAAAATTTCAAAAACGGTCAAAAAGCACTTTTGGGCCAAGGAGCGGCGGGAAATGTTCCAAAAACATGTCAGGACTCTCGGCAGAGCCCAAATATCCCAAAAAAGTTGACTTTTGAGAAAAGTCAATTTTTGACTTTTTTGTAAGGGGGGGTGCTTACGCAATTTTTCAAAATTTCAAAAACGGTCAAAAATAACTTTTGGGCATAGGAGTGGCGGGAAACGTTCCAAAAACATGTCAGGACTCTCGGCAGAGCCCAAATATGCCCAAAAAGTTGACTTTTGAAAAAAGTCAATTTTTGACTTTTTTGTAAGGGGGGGTGCTTACGCAATTTTTCAAAATTTCAAAAACGGTCAAAAAACACTTTTGGGCCAAGGAGCGGCGGGAAATGTTCCAAAAACATGTCAGGACTCTCGGCAGAGCCCAAATATCCCAAAAAAGTTGACTTTTGAGAAAAGTCAATTTTTGACTTTTTTGTAAGGGGGGGTGCTTACGCAATTTTTCAAAATTTCAAAAACGGTCAAAAAGCACTTTTGGGCCAAGGAGCGGCGGGAAATGTTCCAAAAACATGTCAGGACTCTCGGCAGAGCCCAAATATCCCAAAAAAGTTGACTTTTGAGAAAAGTCAATTTTTGACTTTTTTGTAAGGGGGGGTGCTTACGCAATTTTTCAAAATTTCAAAAACGGTCAAAAATAACTTTTGGGCATAGGAGTGGCGGGAAACGTTCCAAAAACATGTCAGGACTCTCGGCAGAGCCCAAATATGCCCAAAAAGTTGACTTTTGAAAAAAGTCAATTTTTGACTTTTTTGTAAGGGGGGGTGCTTACGCAATTTTTCAAAATTTCAAAAACGGTCAAAAAACACTTTTGGGCCAAGGAGCGCTGGGAAACGTTCCAAAAACATGTCAGGACTCTCGGCAGAGCCCAAATATACCAAAAAAGTTGACTCTTGAGAAAAGTCAATTTTTGACTTTTTTGTAAGGGGGGGTGCTTACGCAATTTTTCAAAATTTCAAAAACGGTCAAAAAACACTTTTGGGCCAAGGAGCGGCGGGAAATGTTCCAAAAACATGCCAGGACTCTCGGCAGAGGCCAAATATCCCAAAAAAGTTCACTTTTGAGAAAAGTCCATTTTTGACTTTTTTGTAAGGGGGGGTGCTTATGCAATTTTTCAAAATTTCAAAAACGGTCAAAAAACACTTTTGGGCCAAGGAGCGGCGGGAAACGTTCCAAAAACATGTCAGGACTCTCGGCAGAGCCCAAATATCCCAAAAAAGTTGTCTTTTGAGAAAAGTCAATTTTTGACTTTTTTGTAAGGGGGGGTGCTTACGCAATTTTTCAAAATTTCAAAAACGGTCAAAAAACACTTTTGGGCCAAGGAGCGGCGGGAAATGTTCCAAAAACATGTCAGGACTCTCGGCAGAGCCCAAATATCCCAAAAAAGTTGACTTTTGAGAAAAGTCAATTTTTGACTTTTTTGTAAGGGGGGGTGCTTACGCAATTTTTCAAAATTTCAAAAACGGTCAAAAAGCACTTTTGGGCCAAGGAGCGGCGGGAAATGTTCCAAAAACATGTCAGGACTCTCGGCAGAGCCCAAATATCCCAAAAAAGTTGACTTTTGAGAAAAGTCAATTTTTGACTTTTTTGTAAGGGGGGGTGCTTACGCAATTTTTCAAAATTTCAAAAACGGTCAAAAATAACTTTTGGGCATAGGAGTGGCGGGAAACGTTCCAAAAACATGTCAGGACTCTCGGCAGAGCCCAAATATGCCCAAAAAGTTGACTTTTGAAAAAAGTCAATTTTTGACTTTTTTGTAAGGGGGGGTGCTTACGCAATTTTTCAAAATTTCAAAAACGGTCAAAAAACACTTTTGGGCCAAGGAGCGGCGGGAAATGTTCCAAAAACATGTCAGGACTCTCGGCAGAGCCCAAATATCCCAAAAAAGTTGACTTTTGAGAAAAGTCAATTTTTGACTTTTTTGTAAGGGGGGGTGCTTACGCAATTTTTCAAAATTTCAAAAACGGTCAAAAAGCACTTTTGGGCCAAGGAGCGGCGGGAAATGTTCCAAAAACATGTCAGGACTCTCGGCAGAGCCCAAATATCCCAAAAAAGTTGACTTTTGAGAAAAGTCAATTTTTGACTTTTTTGTAAGGGGGGGTGCTTACGCAATTTTTCAAAATTTCAAAAACGGTCAAAAATAACTTTTGGGCATAGGAGTGGCGGGAAACGTTCCAAAAACATGTCAGGACTCTCGGCAGAGCCCAAATATGCCCAAAAAGTTGACTTTTGAAAAAAGTCAATTTTTGACTTTTTTGTAAGGGGGGGTGCTTACGCAATTTTTCAAAATTTCAAAAACGGTCAAAAAACACTTTTGGGCCAAGGAGCGCTGGGAAACGTTCCAAAAACATGTCAGGACTCTCGGCAGAGCCCAAATATAC
This sequence comes from Corythoichthys intestinalis, assembly GCF_030265065.1. Lineage (NCBI taxonomy): Eukaryota > Metazoa > Chordata > Actinopteri > Syngnathiformes > Syngnathidae > Corythoichthys > Corythoichthys intestinalis. Next base: position 15,751,511 of record NC_080413.1, on the reverse strand, counting down.
CAAAAAAGTTGACTCTTGAGAAAAGTCAATTTTTGACTTTTTTGTAAGGGGGGGTGCTTACGCAATTTTTCAAAATTTCAAAAACGGTCAAAAAACACTTTTGGGCCAAGGAGCGGCGGGAAATGTTCCAAAAACATGTCAGGACTCTCGGCAGAGCCCAAATATCCCAAAAAAGTTGACTTTTGAGAAAAGTCAATTTTTGACTTTTTTGTAAGGGGGGGTGCTTACGCAATTTTTCAAAATTTCAAAAACGGTCAAAAAGCACTTTTGGGCCAAGGAGCGGCGGGAAATGTTCCAAAAACATGTCAGGACTCTCGGCAGAGCCCAAATATCCCAAAAAAGTTGACTTTTGAGAAAAGTCAATTTTTGACTTTTTTGTAAGGGGGGGTGCTTACGCAATTTTTCAAAATTTCAAAAACGGTCAAAAATAACTTTTGGGCATAGGAGTGGCGGGAAACGTTCCAAAAACATGTCAGGACTCTCGGCAGAGCCCAAATATGCCCAAAAAGTTGACTTTTGAAAAAAGTCAATTTTTGACTTTTTTGTAAGGGGGGGTGCTTACGCAATTTTTCAAAATTTCAAAAACGGTCAAAAAACACTTTTGGGCCAAGGAGCGCTGGGAAACGTTCCAAAAACATGTCAGGACTCTCGGCAGAGCCCAAATATACCAAAAAAGTTGACTCTTGAGAAAAGTCAATTTTTGACTTTTTTGTAAGGGGGGGTGCTTACGCAATTTTTCAAAATTTCAAAAACGGTCAAAAAACACTTTTGGGCCAAGGAGCGGCGGGAAATGTTCCAAAAACATGCCAGGACTCTCGGCAGAGGCCAAATATCCCAAAAAAGTTCACTTTTGAGAAAAGTCCATTTTTGACTTTTTTGTAAGGGGGGGTGCTTATGCAATTTTTCAAAATTTCAAAAACGGTCAAAAAACACTTTTGGGCCAAGGAGCGGCGGGAAACGTTCCAAAAACATGTCAGGACTCTCGGCAGAGCCCAAATATCCCAAAAAAGTTGTCTTTTGAGAAAAGTCAATTTTTGACTTTTTTGTAAGGGGGGGTGCTTACGCAATTTTTCAAAATTTCAAAAACGGTCAAAAAACACTTTTGGGCCAAGGAGCGGCGGGAAATGTTCCAAAAACATGTCAGGACTCTCGGCAGAGCCCAAATATCCCAAAAAAGTTGACTTTTGAGAAAAGTCAATTTTTGACTTTTTTGTAAGGGGGGGTGCTTACGCAATTTTTCAAAATTTCAAAAACGGTCAAAAAGCACTTTTGGGCCAAGGAGCGGCGGGAAATGTTCCAAAAACATGTCAGGACTCTCGGCAGAGCCCAAATATCCCAAAAAAGTTGACTTTTGAGAAAAGTCAATTTTTGACTTTTTTGTAAGGGGGGGTGCTTACGCAATTTTTCAAAATTTCAAAAACGGTCAAAAATAACTTTTGGGCATAGGAGTGGCGGGAAACGTTCCAAAAACATGTCAGGACTCTCGGCAGAGCCCAAATATGCCCAAAAAGTTGACTTTTGAAAAAAGTCAATTTTTGACTTTTTTGTAAGGGGGGGTGCTTACGCAATTTTTCAAAATTTCAAAAACGGTCAAAAAACACTTTTGGGCCAAGGAGCGCTGGGAAACGTTCCAAAAACATGTCAGGACTCTCGGCAGAGCCCAAATATACCAAAAAAGTTGACTCTTGAGAAAAGTCAATTTTTGACTTTTTTGTAAGGGGGGGTGCTTACGCAATTTTTCAAAATTTCAAAAACGGTCAAAAAACACTTTTGGGCCAAGGAGCGGCGGGAAATGTTCCAAAAACATGTCAGGACTCTCGGCAGAGCCCAAATATCCCAAAAAAGTTGACTTTTGAGAAAAGTCAATTTTTGACTTTTTTGTAAGGGGGGGTGCTTACGCAATTTTTCAAAATTTCAAAAACGGTCAAAAAGCACTTTTGGGCCAAGGAGCGGCGGGAAATGTTCCAAAAACATGTCAGGACTCTCGGCAGAGCCCAAATATCCCAAAAAAGTTGACTTTTGAGAAAAGTCAATTTTTGACTTTTTTGTAAGGGGGGGTGCTTACGCAATTTTTCAAAATTTCAAAAACGGTCAAAAATAACTTTTGGGCATAGGAGTGGCGGGAAACGTTCCAAAAACATGTCAGGACTCTCGGCAGAGCCCAAATATGCCCAAAAAGTTGACTTTTGAAAAAAGTCAATTTTTGACTTTTTTGTAAGGGGGGGTGCTTACGCAATTTTTCAAAATTTCAAAAACGGTCAAAAAACACTTTTGGGCCAAGGAGCGCTGGGAAACGTTCCAAAAACATGTCAGGACTCTCGGCAGAGCCCAAATATACCAAAAAAGTTGACTCTTGAGAAAAGTCAATTTTTGACTTTTTTGTAAGGGGGGGTGCTTACGCAATTTTTCAAAATTTCAAAAACGGTCACAAAACACTTTTGGGCCAAGGAGCGGCGGGAAATGTTCCAAAAACATGCCAGGACTCTCGGCAGAGGCCAAATATCCCAAAAAAGTTGACTTTTGAGAAAAGTCCATTTTTGACTTTTTTGTAAGGGGGGGTGCTTACGCAATTTTTCAAAATTTCAAAAACGGTCAAAAAACACTTTTGGGCCAAGGAGCGGCGGGAAATGTTCCAAAAACATGCCAGGACTCTCGGCAGAGGCCAAATATCCCAAAAAAGTTGACTTTTGAGAAAAGTCCATTTTTGACTTTTTTGTAAGGGGGGGTGCTTATGCAATTTTTCAAAATTTCAAAAACGGTCAAAAAACACTTTTGGGCCAAGGAGCGGCGGGAAACGTTCCAAAAACATGTCAGGACTCTCGGCAGAGCCCAAATATCCCAAAAAAGTTGTCTTTTGAGAAAAGTCAATTTTTGACTTTTTTGTAAGGGGGGGTGCTTACGCAATTTTTCAAAATTTCAAAAACGGTCAAAAAACACTTTTGGGCCAAGGAGCGGCGGGAAATGTTCCAAAAACATGTCAGGACTCTCGGCAGAGCCCAAATATCCCAAAAAAGTTGACTTTTGAGAAAAGTCAATTTTTGACTTTTTTGTAAGGGGGGGTGCTTACGCAATTTTTCAAAATTTCAAAAACGGTCAAAAAGCACTTTTGGGCCAAGGAGCGGCGGGAAATGTTCCAAAAACATGTCAGGACTCTCGGCAGAGCCCAAATATCCCAAAAAAGTTGACTTTTGAGAAAAGTCAATTTTTGACTTTTTTGTAAGGGGGGGTGCTTACGCAATTTTTCAAAATTTCAAAAACGGTCAAAAATAACTTTTGGGCATAGGAGTGGCGGGAAACGTTCCAAAAACATGTCAGGACTCTCGGCAGAGCCCAAATATGCCCAAAAAGTTGACTTTTGAAAAAAGTCAATTTTTGACTTTTTTGTAAGGGGGGGTGCTTACGCAATTTTTCAAAATTTCAAAAACGGTCAAAAAACACTTTTGGGCCAAGGAGCGCTAGGAAACGTTCCAAAAACATGTCAGGACTCTCGGCAGAGCCCAAATATACCAAAAAAGTTGACTCTTGAGAAAAGTAAATTTTTGACTTTTTTGTAAGGGGGGGTGCTTACGCAATTTTTCAAAATTTCAAAAACGGTCAAAAAACACTTTTGGGCCAAGGAGCGGCGGGAAATGTTCCAAAAACATGCCAGGACTCTCGGCAGAGGCCAAATATCCCAAAAAAGTTGACTTTTGAGAAAAGTCCATTTTTGACTTTTTTGTAAGGGGGGGTGCTTATGCAATTTTTCAAAATTTCAAAAACGGTCAAAAAACACTTTTGGGCCAAGGAGCGGCGGGAAACGTTCCAAAAACATGTCAGGACTCTCGGCAGAGCCCAAATATCCCAAAAAAGTTGTCTTTTGAGAAAAGTCAATTTTTGACTTTTTTGTAAGGGGGGGTGCTTACGCAATTTTTCAAAATTTCAAAAACGGTCAAAAAACACTTTTGGGCCAAGGAGCGGCGGGAAATGTTCCAAAAACATGTCAGGACTCTCGGCAGAGCCCAAATATCCCAAAAAAGTTGACTTTTGAGAAAAGTCAATTTTTGACTTTTTTGTAAGGGGGGGTGCTTACGCAATTTTTCAAAATTTCAAAAACGGTCAAAAAGCACTTTTGGGCCAAGGAGCGCTGGGAAACGTTCCAAAAACATGTCAGGACTCTCGGCAGAGCCCAAATATACCAAAAAAGTTGACTCTTGAGAAAAGTCAATTTTTGACTTTTTTGTAAGGGGGGGTGCTTACGCAATTTTTCAAAATTTCAAAAACGGTCAAAAAACACTTTTGGGCCAAGGAGCGGCGGGAAATGTTCCAAAAACATGCCAGGACTCTCGGCAGAGGCCAAATATCCCAAAAAAGTTGACTTTTGAGAAAAGTCCATTTTTGACTTTTTTGTAAGGGGGGGTGCTTATGCAATTTTTCAAAATTTCAAAAACGGTCAAAAAACACTTTTGGGCCAAGGAGCGGCAGGAAACGTTCCAAAAACATGTCAGGACTCTCGGCAGAGCCCAAATATCCCAAAAAAGTTGTCTTTTGAGAAAAGTCAATTTTTGACTTTTTTGTAAGGGGGGGTGCTTACGCAATTTTTCAAAATTTCAAAAACGGTCAAAAAACACTTTTGGGCCAAGGAGCGGCGGGAAATGTTCCAAAAACATGTCAGGACTCTCGGCAGAGCCCAAATATCCCAAAAAAGTTGACTTTTGAGAAAAGTCAATTTTTGACTTTTTTGTAAGGGGGGGTGCTTACGCTATTTTTCAAAATTTCAAAAACGGTCAAAAAACACTTTTGGGCCAAGGAGCGCTAGGAAACGTTACAAAAGCATATCAGGACTCTCGGCAGAGCCCAAATATCCCAAAAAAGTTGACTTTTGAGAAAAGTCCATTTTTGACTTTTTTGTAAGGGGGGGGTGCTTACGCAATTTTTCAAAATTTCAAAAACGGTCAAAAAACACTTTTGGGCCAAGGATTGCTGGGAAACGTTCCAAAAGCATATCAGGACTCTCGGCAGAGCCCAAATATCCCAAAAAAGTTGTCTTTTGAGAAAAGTCCATTTTTGACTTTTTTGTAAGGGGGGGTGCTTATGCAATTTTTCAAAATTTCAAAAACGGTCAAAAAACACTTTTGGGCCAAGGAGCGGAAGAAAACGTTTCAAAAACATGTCAGGACTCTCGGCAGAGCCCAAATATACCAAAAAAGTTGACTTTTGAGAAAAGTCAATTTTTGACTTTTTTGTAAGGGGGGGTGCTTACGCAATTTTTCAAAATTTCAAAAACGGTCAAAAAACACTTTTGGGCCAAGGAGCGGCGGGAAATGTTCCAAAAACATGTCAGGACTCTCGGCAGAGGCCAAATATCCCAAAAAAGTTTACTTTTGAGAAAAGTAAATTTTTGACTTTTTTGTAAGGGGGGGTGCTTACGCAATTTTTCAAAATTTCAAAAACGGTCAAAAATCACTTTTGGGCCAAGGAGCGGAAGAAAACGTTCCAAAAACATGTCAGGACTCTCGGCAGAGCCCAAATATCCCAAAAAAGTTGACTTTTGAGAAAAGTCAATTTTTGACTTTTTTGTAAGGGGGGGTGCTTACGCAATTTTTCAAAATTTCAAAAACGGTCAAAAAACACTTTTGGGCCAAGGAGCGGCGGGAAATGTTCCAAAAACATGCCAGGACTCTCGGCAGAGGCCAAATATCCCAAAAAAGTTGACTTTTGAGAAAAGTCCATTTTTGACTTTTTTGTAAGGGGGGGTGCTTATGCAATTTTTCAAAATTTCAAAAACGGTCAAAAAACACTTTTGGGCCAAGGAGCGGCGGGAAATGTTCCAAAAACATGCCAGGACTCTCGGCAGAGGCCAAATATCCCAAAAAAGTTGACTTTTGAGAAAAGTCCATTTTTGACTTTTTTGTAAGGGGGGGTGCTTATGCAATTTTTCAAAATTTCAAAAACGGTCAAAAAACACTTTTGGGCCAAGGAGCGGCGGGAAACGTTCCAAAAACATGTCAGGACTCTCGGCAGAGCCCAAATATCCCAAAAAAGTTGTCTTTTGAGAAAAGTCAATTTTTGACTTTTTTGTAAGGGGGGGTGCTTACGCAATTTTTCAAAATTTCAAAAACGGTCAAAAAACACTTTTGGGCCAAGGAGCGGCGGGAAATGTTCCAAAAACATGTCAGGACTCTCGGCAGAGCCCAAATATCCCAAAAAAGTTGACTTTTGAGAAAAGTCAATTTTTGACTTTTTTGTAAGGGGGGGTGCTTACGCAATTTTTCAAAATTTCAAAAACGGTCAAAAAACACTTTTGGGCCAAGGAGCGCTAGGAAACGTTACAAAAGCATATCAGGACTCTCGGCAGAGCCCAAATATCCCAAAAAAGTTGACTTTTGAGAAAAGTCCATTTTTGACTTTTTTGTAAGGGGGGGGTGCTTACGCAATTTTTCAAAATTTCAAAAACGGTCAAAAAACACTTTTGGGCCAAGGATTGCTGGGAAACGTTCCAAAAGCATATCAGGACTCTCGGCAGAGCCCAAATATCCCAAAAAAGTTGTCTTTTGAGAAAAGTCCATTTTTGACTTTTTTGTAAGGGGGGGTGCTTATGCAATTTTTCAAAATTTCAAAAACGGTCAAAAAACACTTTTGGGCCAAGGAGCGGAAGAAAACGTTTCAAAAACATGTCAGGACTCTCGGCAGAGCCCAAATATACCAAAAAAGTTGACTTTTGAGAAAAGTCAATTTTTGACTTTTTTGTAAGGGGGGGTGCTTACGCAATTTTCAAAATTTCAAAAACGGTCAAAAAACACTTTTGGGCCAAGGAGCGGCGGGAAATGTTCCAAAAACATGTCAGGACTCTCGGCAGAGGCCAAATATCCCAAAAAAGTTTACTTTTGAGAAAAGTAAATTTTTGACTTTTTTGTAAGGGGGGGTGCTTACGCAATTTTTCAAAATTTCAAAAACGGTCAAAAATCACTTTTGGGCCAAGGAGCGGAAGAAAACGTTCCAAAAACATGTCAGGACTCTCGGCAGAGCCCAAATATCCCAAAAAAGTTGACTTTTGAGAAAAGTCAATTTTTGACTTTTTTGTAAGGGGGGGTGCTTACGCAATTTTTCAAAATTTCAAAAACGGTCAAAAAACACTTTTGGGCCAAGGAGCGGCGGGAAATGTTCCAAAAACATGCCAGGACTCTCGGCAGAGGCCAAATATCCCAAAAAAGTTGACTTTTGAGAAAAGTCCATTTTTGACTTTTTTGTAAGGGGGGGTGCTTATGCAATTTTTCAAAATTTCAAAAACGGTCAAAAAACACTTTTGGGCCAAGGAGCGGCGGGAAATGTTCCAAAAACATGCCAGGACTCTCGGCAGAGGCCAAATATCCCAAAAAAGTTGACTTTTGAGAAAAGTCCATTTTTGACTTTTTTGTAAGGGGGGGTGCTTATGCAATTTTTCAAAATTTCAAAAACGGTCAAAAAACACTTTTGGGCCAAGGAGCGGCGGGAAACGTTCCAAAAACATGTCAGGACTCTCGGCAGAGCCCAAATATCCCAAAAAAGTTGTCTTTTGAGAAAAGTCAATTTTTGACTTTTTTGTAAGGGGGGGTGCTTACGCAATTTTTCAAAATTTCAAAAACGGTCAAAAAACACTTTTGGGCCAAGGAGCGGCGGGAAATGTTCCAAAAACATGTCAGGACTCTCGGCAGAGCCCAAATATCCCAAAAAAGTTGACTTTTGAGAAAAGTCAATTTTTGACTTTTTTGTAAGGGGGGGTGCTTACGCAATTTTTCAAAATTTCAAAAACGGTCAAAAAACACTTTTGGGCCAAGGAGCGCTAGGAAACGTTACAAAAGCATATCAGGACTCTCGGCAGAGCCCAAATATCCCAAAAAAGTTGACTTTTGAGAAAAGTCCATTTTTGACTTTTTTGTAAGGGGGGGGTGCTTACGCAATTTTTCAAAATTTCAAAAACGGTCAAAAAACACTTTTGGGCCAAGGATTGCTGGGAAACGTTCCAAAAGCATATCAGGACTCTCGGCAGAGCCCAAATATCCCAAAAAAGTTGTCTTTTGAGAAAAGTCCATTTTTGACTTTTTTGTAAGGGGGGGTGCTTATGCAATTTTTCAAAATTTCAAAAACGGTCAAAAAACACTTTTGGGCCAAGGAGCGGAAGAAAACGTTTCAAAAACATGTCAGGACTCTCGGCAGAGCCCAAATATACCAAAAAAGTTGACTTTTGAGAAAAGTCAATTTTTGACTTTTTTGTAAGGGGGGGTGCTTACGCAATTTTTCAAAATTTCAAAAACGGTCAAAAAACACTTTTGGGCCAAGGAGCGGCGGGAAATGTTCCAAAAACATGTCAGGACTCTCGGCAGAGGCCAAATATCCCAAAAAAGTTTACTTTTGAGAAAAGTAAATTTTTGACTTTTTTGTAAGGGGGGGTGCTTACGCAATTTTTCAAAATTTCAAAAACGGTCAAAAATCACTTTTGGGCCAAGGAGCGGAAGAAAACGTTCCAAAAACATGTCAGGACTCTCGGCAGAGCCCAAATATCCCAAAAAAGTTGACTTTTGAGAAAAGTCAATTTTTGACTTTTTTGTAAGGGGGGGTGCTTACGCAATTTTTCAAAATTTCAAAAACGGTCAAAAAACACTTTTGGGCCAAGGAGCGGCGGGAAATGTTCCAAAAACATGCCAGGACTCTCGGCAGAGGCCAAATATCCCAAAAAAGTTGACTTTTGAGAAAAGTCCATTTTTGACTTTTTTGTAAGGGGGGGTGCTTATGCAATTTTTCAAAATTTCAAAAACGGTCAAAAAACACTTTTGGGCCAAGGAGCGGCGGGAAATGTTCCAAAAACATGCCAGGACTCTCGGCAGAGGCCAAATATCCCAAAAAAGTTGACTTTTGAGAAAAGTCCATTTTTGACTTTTTTGTAAGGGGGGGTGCTTATGCAATTTTTCAAAATTTCAAAAACGGTCAAAAAACACTTTTGGGCCAAGGAGCGGCGGGAAACGTTCCAAAAACATGTCAGGACTCTCGGCAGAGCCCAAATATCCCAAAAAAGTTGTCTTTTGAGAAAAGTCAATTTTTGACTTTTTTGTAAGGGGGGGTGCTTACGCAATTTTTCAAAATTTCAAAAACGGTCAAAAAACACTTTTGGGCCAAGGAGCGGCGGGAAATGTTCCAAAAACATGTCAGGACTCTCGGCAGAGCCCAAATATCCCAAAAAAGTTGACTTTTGAGAAAAGTCAATTTTTGACTTTTTTGTAAGGGGGGGTGCTTACGCTATTTTTCAAAATTTCAAAAACGGTCAAAAAACACTTTTGGGCCAAGGAGCGCTAGGAAACGTTACAAAAGCATATCAGGACTCTCGGCAGAGCCCAAATATCCCAAAAAAGTTGACTTTTGAGAAAAGTCCATTTTTGACTTTTTTGTAAGGGGGGGGTGCTTACGCAATTTTTCAAAATTTCAAAAACGGTCAAAAAACACTTTTGGGCCAAGGATTGCTGGGAAACGTTCCAAAAGCATATCAGGACTCTCGGCAGAGCCCAAATATCCCAAAAAAGTTGTCTTTTGAGAAAAGTCCATTTTTGACTTTTTTGTAAGGGGGGGTGCTTATGCAATTTTTCAAAATTTCAAAAACGGTCAAAAAACACTTTTGGGCCAAGGAGCGGAAGAAAACGTTTCAAAAACATGTCAGGACTCTCGGCAGAGCCCAAATATACCAAAAAAGTTGACTTTTGAGAAAAGTCAATTTTTGACTTTTTTGTAAGGGGGGGTGCTTACGCAATTTTTCAAAATTTCAAAAACGGTCAAAAAACACTTTTGGGCCAAGGAGCGGCGGGAAATGTTCCAAAAACATGTCAGGACTCTCGGCAGAGGCCAAATATCCCAAAAAAGTTTACTTTTGAGAAAAGTAAATTTTTGACTTTTTTGTAAGGGGGGGTGCTTACGCAATTTTTCAAAATTTCAAAAACGGTCAAAAATCACTTTTGGGCCAAGGAGCGGAAGAAAACGTTCCAAAAACATGTCAGGACTCTCGGCAGAGCCCAAATATCCCAAAAAAGTTGACTTTTGAGAAAAGTCAATTTTTGACTTTTTTGTAAGGGGGGGTGCTTACGCAATTTTTCAAAATTTCAAAAACGGTCAAAAAACACTTTTGGGCCAAGGAGCGGCGGGAAATGTTCCAAAAACATGCCAGGACTCTCGGCAGAGGCCAAATATCCCAAAAAAGTTGACTTTTGAGAAAAGTCCATTTTTGACTTTTTTGTAAGGGGGGGTGCTTATGCAATTTTTCAAAATTTCAAAAACGGTCAAAAAACACTTTTGGGCCAAGGAGCGGCGGGAAATGTTCCAAAAACATGCCAGGACTCTCGGCAGAGGCCAAATATCCCAAAAAAGTTGACTTTTGAGAAAAGTCCATTTTTGACTTTTTTGTAAGGGGGGGTGCTTATGCAATTTTTCAAAATTTCAAAAACGGTCAAAAAACACTTTTGGGCCAAGGAGCGGCGGGAAACGTTCCAAAAACATGTCAGGACTCTCGGCAGAGCCCAAATATCCCAAAAAAGTTGTCTTTTGAGAAAAGTCAATTTTTGACTTTTTTGTAAGGGGGGGTGCTTACGCAATTTTTCAAAATTTCAAAAACGGTCAAAAAACACTTTTGGGCCAAGGAGCGGCGGGAAATGTTCCAAAAACATGTCAGGACTCTCGGCAGAGCCCAAATATCCCAAAAAAGTTGACTTTTGAGAAAAGTCAATTTTTGACTTTTTTGTAAGGGGGGGTGCTTACGCTATTTTTCAAAATTTCAAAAACGGTCAAAAAACACTTTTGGGCCAAGGAGCGCTAGGAAACGTTACAAAAGCATATCAGGTCTCTCGGCAGAGCCCAAATATCCCAAAAAAGTTGACTTTTGAGAAAAGTCCATTTTTGACTTTTTTGTAAGGGGGGGTGCTTACGCAATTTTTCAAAATTTCAAAAACAGTCAAAAAACACTTTTGGGCCAAGGAGCGGCGGGAAATGTTCCAAAAGCATATCAGGACTCTCGGCAGAGCCCAAATATCCCAAAAAAGTTGACTTTTGAGAAAAGTCCATTTTTGACTTTTTTGTAAGGGGGGGTGCTTATGCAATTTTTCAAAATTTCAAAAACGGTCAAAAAACACTTTTGGGCCAAGGAGCGGAAGAAAACGTTCCAAAAACATGTCAGGACTCTCGGCAGAGCCCAAATATCCCAAAAAAGTTGACTTTTGAGAAAAGTCAATTTTTGACTTTTTTGTAAGGGGGGGTGCTTACGCAATTTTTCAAAATTTCAAAAACGGTCAAAAAACACTTTTGGGCCAAGGAGCGGCGGGAAACGTTCCAAAAACATGTCAGGACTCTCGGCAGAGCCCAAATATACCAAAAAAGTTGACTCTTGAGAAAAGTCAATTTTTGACTTTTTTGTAAGGGGGGGTGCTTACGCAATTTTTCAAAATTTCAAAAACGGTCAAAAAACACTTTTGGGCCAAGGAGCGGCGGGAAACGTTCCAAAAACATGTCAGGACTCTCGGCAGAGCCCAAATATCCCAAAAAAGTTTACTTTTGAGAAAAGTCAATTTTTGACTTTTTTGTAAGGGGGGGTGCTTACGCTATTTTTCAAAATTTCAAAAACGGTCAAAAAACACTTTTGGGCCAAGGAGCGCTAGGAAACGTTACAAAAGCATATCAGGACTCTCGGCAGAGCCCAAATATCCCAAAAAAGTTGACTTTTGAGAAAAGTCCATTTTTGACTTTTTTGTAAGGAGGGGTGCTTACGCAATTTTTCAAAATTTCAAAAACGGTCAAAAAACACTTTTGGGCCAAGGAGCGCTGGGAAACGTTCCAAAAGCATATCAGGACTCTCGGCAGAGCCCAAATATCCCAAAAAAGTTGTCTTTTGAGAAAAGTCCATTTTTGACTTTTTTGTAAGGGGGGGTGCTTACGCAATTTTTCAAAATTTCAAAAACGGTCAAAAAACACTTTTGGGCCAAGGAGCGGAAGAAAACGTTCCAAAAACATGTCAGGACTCTCGGCAGAGCCCAAATATACCAAAAAAGTTGACTTTTGAGAAAAGTCAATTTTTGACTTTTTTGTAAGGGGGGGTGCTTACGCAATTTTTCAAAATTTCAAAAACGGTCAAAAAACACTTTTGGGCCAAGGAGCGGCGGGAAATGTTCCAAAAACATGTCAGGACTCTCGGCAGAGGCCAAATATCCCAAAAAAGTTGACTTTTGAGAAAAGTAAATTTTTGACTTTTTTGTAAGGGGGGGTGCTTACGCAATTTTTCAAAATTTCAAAAACGGTCAAAAATCACTTTTGGGCCAAGGAGCGGAAGAAAACGTTCCAAAAACATGTCAGGACTCTCGGCAGAGCCCAAATATCCCAAAAAAGTTGACTTTTGAGAAAAGTCAATTTTTGACTTTTTTGTAAGGGGGGGTGCTTACGCAATTTTTCAAAATTTCAAAAACGGTCAAAAAACACTTTTGGGCCAAGGAGCGGCGGGAAATGTTCCAAAAACATGCCAGGACTCTCGGCAGAGCCCAAATATACCAAAAAAGTTGACTCTTGAGAAAAGTCAATTTTTGACTTTTTTGTAAGGGGGGGTGCTTACGCAATTTTTCAAAATTTCAAAAACGGTCAAAAAACACTTTTGGGCCAAGGAGCGGCGGGAAATTTTCCAAAAACATGCCAGGACTCTCGGCAGAGGCCAAATATCCCAAAAAAGTTGACTTTTGAGAAAAGTCCATTTTTGACTTTTTTGTAAGGGGGGGTGCTTATGCAATTTTTCAAAATTTCAAAAACGGTCAAAAAACACTTTTGGGCCAAGGAGCGGAAGAAAACGTTCCAAAAACATGTCAGGACTCTCGGCAGAGCCCAAATATCCCAAAAAAGTTTACTTTTGAGAAAAGTCAATTTTTGACTTTTTTGTAAGGGGGGGTGCTTACGCAATTTTTCAAAATTTCAAAAACGGTCAAAAAACACTTTTGGGCCAAGGAGCGCTGGGAAACGTTCCAAAAGCATATCAGGACTCTCGGCAGAGCCCAAATATCCCAAAAAAGTTGTCTTTTGAGAAAAGTCCATTTTTGACTTTTTTGTAAGGGGGGGTGCTTTCGCAATATTTCAAAATTTCAAAAACGGTCAAAAAACACTTTTGGGCCAAAGAGCGGCGGGAAACGTTCCAAAAACATGTCAGGACTCTCGGCAGAGCCCAAATATCCCAAAAAAGTTGACTTTTGAGAAAAGTCAATTTTTGACTTTTTTGTAAGGGGGGGTGCTTACGCAATTTTTCAAAATTTCAAAAACGGTCAAAAAAAACTTTTGGGCCAAGGAGCGGAAGAAAACGTTCCAAAAACATGTCAGGACTCTCGGCAGAGCCCAAATATCCCAAAAAAGTTTACTTTTGAGAAAAGTCAATTTTTGACTTTTTTGTAAGGGGGGGTGCTTACGCTATTTTTCAAAATTTCAAAAACGGTCAAAAAACACTTTTGGGCCAAGGAGCGCTAGGAAACGTTACAAAAGCATATCAGGACTCTCGGCAGAGCCCAAATATCCCAAAAAAGTTGACTTTTGAGAAAAGTCAATTTTTGACTTTTTTGTAAGGGGGGGTGCTTATGCAATTTTTCAAAATTTCAAAAACGGTCAAAAAACACTTTTGGGCCAAGGAGCGGCGGGAAACGTTCCAAAAACATGTCAGGACTCTCGGCAGAGCCCAAATATCCCAAAAAAGTTGTCTTTTGAGAAAAGTCAATTTTTGACTTTTTTGTAAGGGGGGGTGCTTACGCAATTTTTCAAAATTTCAAAAACGGTCAAAAAACACTTTTGGGCCAAGGAGCGGCGGGAAATGTTCCAAAAACATGCCAGGACTCTCGGCAGAGCCCAAATATACCAAAAAAGTTGACTCTTGAGAAAAGTCAATTTTTGACTTTTTTGTAAGGGGGGGGTGCTTACGCAATTTTTCAAAATTTCAAAAACGGTCAAAAAACACTTTTGGGCCAAGGATTGCTGGGAAACGTTCCAAAAGCATATCAGGACTCTCGGCAGAGCCCAAATATCCCAAAAAAGTTGTCTTTTGAGAAAAGTCCATTTTTGACTTTTTTGTAAGGGGGGGTGCTTATGCAATTTTTCAAAATTTCAAAAACGGTCAAAAAACACTTTTGGGCCAAGGAGCGGAAGAAAACGTTTCAAAAACATGTCAGGACTCTCGGCAGAGCCCAAATATACCAAAAAAGTTGACTTTTGAGAAAAGTCAATTTTTGACTTTTTTGTAAGGGGGGGTGCTTACGCAATTTTTCAAAATTTCAAAAACGGTCAAAAAACACTTTTGGGCCAAGGAGCGGCGGGAAATGTTCCAAAAACATGTCAGGACTCTCGGCAGAGGCCAAATATCCCAAAAAAGTTTACTTTTGAGAAAAGTAAATTTTTGACTTTTTTGTAAGGGGGGGTGCTTACGCAATTTTTCAAAATTTCAAAAACGGTCAAAAATCACTTTTGGGCCAAGGAGCGGAAGAAAACGTTCCAAAAACATGTCAGGACTCTCGGCAGAGCCCAAATATCCCAAAAAAGTTGACTTTTGAGAAAAGTCAATTTTTGACTTTTTTGTAAGGGGGGGTGCTTACGCAATTTTTCAAAATTTCAAAAACGGTCAAAAAACACTTTTGGGCCAAGGAGCGGCGGGAAATGTTCCAAAAACATGCCAGGACTCTCGGCAGAGGCCAAATATCCCAAAAAAGTTGACTTTTGAGAAAAGTCCATTTTTGACTTTTTTGTAAGGGGGGGTGCTTATGCAATTTTTCAAAATTTCAAAAACGGTCAAAAAACACTTTTGGGCCAAGGAGCGGCGGGAAATGTTCCAAAAACATGCCAGGACTCTCGGCAGAGGCCAAATATCCCAAAAAAGTTGACTTTTGAGAAAAGTCCATTTTTGACTTTTTTGTAAGGGGGGGTGCTTATGCAATTTTTCAAAATTTCAAAAACGGTCAAAAAACACTTTTGGGCCAAGGAGCGGCGGGAAACGTTCCAAAAACATGTCAGGACTCTCGGCAGAGCCCAAATATCCCAAAAAAGTTGTCTTTTGAGAAAAGTCAATTTTTGACTTTTTTGTAAGGGGGGGTGCTTACGCAATTTTTCAAAATTTCAAAAACGGTCAAAAAACACTTTTGGGCCAAGGAGCGGCGGGAAATGTTCCAAAAACATGTCAGGACTCTCGGCAGAGCCCAAATATCCCAAAAAAGTTGACTTTTGAGAAAAGTCAATTTTTGACTTTTTTGTAAGGGGGGGTGCTTACGCTATTTTTCAAAATTTCAAAAACGGTCAAAAAACACTTTTGGGCCAAGGAGCGCTAGGAAACGTTACAAAAGCATATCAGGTCTCTCGGCAGAGCCCAAATATCCCAAAAAAGTTGACTTTTGAGAAAAGTCCATTTTTGACTTTTTTGTAAGGGGGGGTGCTTACGCAATTTTTCAAAATTTCAAAAACGGTCAAAAAACACTTTTGGGCCAAGGAGCGGCGGGAAATGTTCCAAAAGCATATCAGGACTCTCGGCAGAGCCCAAATATCCCAAAAAAGTTGACTTTTGAGAAAAGTCCATTTTTGACTTTTTTGTAAGGGGGGGTGCTTATGCAATTTTTCAAAATTTCAAAAACGGTCAAAAAACACTTTTGGGCCAAGGAGCGGAAGAAAACGTTCCAAAAACATGTCAGGACTCTCGGCAGAGCCCAAATATCCCAAAAAAGTTGACTTTTGAGAAAAGTCAATTTTTGACTTTTTTGTAAGGGGGGGTGCTTACGCAATTTTTCAAAATTTCAAAAACGGTCAAAAAACACTTTTGGGCCAAGGAGCGGCGGGAAACGTTCCAAAAACATGTCAGGACTCTCGGCAGAGCCCAAATATACCAAAAAAGTTGACTCTTGAGAAAAGTCAATTTTTGACTTTTTTGTAAGGGGGGGTGCTTACGCAATTTTTCAAAATTTCAAAAACGGTCAAAAAACACTTTTGGGCCAAGGAGCGGCGGGAAACGTTCCAAAAACATGTCAGGACTCTCGGCAGAGCCCAAATATCCCAAAAAAGTTTACTTTTGAGAAAAGTCAATTTTTGACTTTTTTGTAAGGGGGGGTGCTTACGCTATTTTTCAAAATTTCAAAAACGGTCAAAAAACACTTTTGGGCCAAGGAGCGCTAGGAAACGTTACAAAAGCATATCAGGACTCTCGGCAGAGCCCAAATATCCCAAAAAAGTTGACTTTTGAGAAAAGTCCATTTTTGACTTTTTTGTAAGGAGGGGTGCTTACGCAATTTTTCAAAATTTCAAAAACGGTCAAAAAACACTTTTGGGCCAAGGAGCGCTGGGAAACGTTCCAAAAGCATATCAGGACTCTCGGCAGAGCCCAAATATCCCAAAAAAGTTGTCTTTTGAGAAAAGTCCATTTTTGACTTTTTTGTAAGGGGGGGTGCTTACGCAATTTTTCAAAATTTCAAAAACGGTCAAAAAACACTTTTGGGCCAAGGAGCGGAAGAAAACGTTCCAAAAACATGTCAGGACTCTCGGCAGAGCCCAAATATACCAAAAAAGTTGACTCTTGAGAAAAGTCAATTTTTGACTTTTTTGTAAGGGGGGGTGCTTACGCAATTTTTCAAAATTTCAAAAACGGTCAAAAAACACTTTTGGGCCAAGGAGCGGCGGGAAATGTTCCAAAAACATGTCAGGATTCTCGGCAGAGGCCAAATATCCCAAAAAAGTTGACTTTTGAGAAAAGTAAATTTTTGACTTTTTTGTAAGGGGGGGTGCTTACGCAATTTTTCAAAATTTCAAAAACGGTCAAAAATCACTTTTGGGCCAAGGAGCGGAAGAAAACGTTCCAAAAACATGTCAGGACTCTCGGCAGAGCCCAAATATCCCAAAAAAGTTGACTTTTGAGAAAAGTCAATTTTTGACTTTTTTGTAAGGGGGGGTGCTTACGCAATTTTTCAAAATTTCAAAAACGGTCAAAAAACACTTTTGGGCCAAGGAGCGGCGGGAAATGTTCCAAAAACATGCCAGGACTCTCGGCAGAGCCCAAATATACCAAAAAAGTTGACTCTTGAGAAAAGTCAATTTTTGACTTTTTTGTAAGGGGGGGTGCTTACGCAATTTTTCAAAATTTCAAAAACGGTCAAAAAACACTTTTGGGCCAAGGAGCGGCGGGAAATTTTCCAAAAACATGCCAGGACTCTCGGCAGAGGCCAAATATCCCAAAAAAGTTGACTTTTGAGAAAAGTCCATTTTTGACTTTTTTGTAAGGGGGGGTGCTTATGCAATTTTTCAAAATTTCAAAAACGGTCAAAAAACACTTTTGGGCCAAGGAGCGGAAGAAAACGTTCCAAAAACATGTCAGGACTCTCGGCAGAGCCCAAATATCCCAAAAAAGTTTACTTTTGAGAAAAGTCAATTTTTGACTTTTTTGTAAGGGGGGGTGCTTACGCAATTTTTCAAAATTTCAAAAACGGTCAAAAAACACATTTGGGCCAAGGAGCGCTGGGAAACGTTCCAAAAGCATATCAGGACTCTCGGCAGAGCCCAAATATCCCAAAAAAGTTGTCTTTTGAGAAAAGTCCATTTTTGACTTTTTTGTAAGGGGGGGTGCTTTCGCAATATTTCAAAATTTCAAAAACGGTCAAAAAACACTTTTGGGCCAAAGAGCGGCGGGAAACGTTCCAAAAACATGTCAGGACTCTCGGCAGAGCCCAAATATCCCAAAAAAGTTGACTTTTGAGAAAAGTCAATTTTTGACTTTTTTGTAAGGGGGGGTGCTTACGCAATTTTTCAAAATTTCAAAAACGGTCAAAAAAAACTTTTGGGCCAAGGAGCGGAAGAAAACGTTCCAAAAACATGTCAGGACTCTCGGCAGAGCCCAAATATCCCAAAAAAGTTTACTTTTGAGAAAAGTCAATTTTTGACTTTTTTGTAAGGGGGGGTGCTTACGCTATTTTTCAAAATTTCAAAAACGGTCAAAAAACACTTTTGGGCCAAGGAGCGCTAGGAAACGTTACAAAAGCATATCAGGACTCTCGGCAGAGCCCAAATATCCCAAAAAAGTTGACTTTTGAGAAAAGTCAATTTTTGACTTTTTTGTAAGGGGGGGTGCTTATGCAATTTTTCAAAATTTCAAAAACGGTCAAAAAACACTTTTGGGCCAAGGAGCGGCGGGAAACGTTCCAAAAACATGTCAGGACTCTCGGCAGAGCCCAAATATCCCAAAAAAGTTGTCTTTTGAGAAAAGTCAATTTTTGACTTTTTTGTAAGGGGGGGTGCTTACGCAATTTTTCAAAATTTCAAAAACGGTCAAAAAACACTTTTGGGCCAAGGAGCGGCGGGAAATGTTCCAAAAACATGTCAGGACTCTCGGCAGAGCCCAAATATCCCAAAAAAGTTGACTTTTGAGAAAAGTCAATTTTTGACTTTTTTGTAAGGGGGGGTGCTTACGCTATTTTTCAAAATTTCAAAAACGGTCAAAAAACACTTTTGGGCCAAGGAGCGCTAGGAAACGTTACAAAAGCATATCAGGTCTCTCGGCAGAGCCCAAATATCCCAAAAAAGTTGACTTTTGAGAAAAGTCCATTTTTGACGTTTTTGTAAGGGGGGGTGCTTACGCAATTTTTCAAAATTTCAAAAACGGTCAAAAAACACTTTTGGGCCAAGGAGCGGCGGGAAATGTTCCAAAAGCATATCAGGACTCTCGGCAGAGCCCAAATATCCCAAAAAAGTTGACTTTTGAGAAAAGTCCATTTTTGACTTTTTTGTAAGGGGGGGTGCTTATGCAATTTTTCAAAATTTCAAAAACGGTCAAAAAACACTTTTGGGCCAAGGAGCGGCGGGAAACGTTCCAAAAACATGTCAGGACTCTCGGCAGAGCCCAAATATCCCAAAAAAGTTGTCTTTTGAGAAAAGTCAATTTTTGACTTTTTTGTAAGGGGGGGTGCTTACGCAATTTTTCAAAATTTCAAAAACGGTCAAAAAACACTTTTGGGCCAAGGAGCGGCGGGAAACGTTCCAAAAACATGTCAGGACTCTCGGCAGAGCCCAAATATCCCAAAAAAGTTTACTTTTGAGAAAAGTCAATTTTTGACTTTTTTGTAAGGGGGGGTGCTTACGCTATTTTTCAAAATTTCAAAAACGGTCAAAAAACACTTTTGGGCCAAGGAGCGCTAGGAAACGTTACAAAAGCATATCAGGACTCTCGGCAGAGCCCAAATATCCCAAAAAAGTTGACTTTTGAGAAAAGTCCATTTTTGACTTTTTTGTAAGGGGGGGTGCTTACGCAATTTTTCAAAATTTCAAAAACGGTCAAAAAACACTTTTGGGCCAAGGAGCGCTGGGAAACGTTCCAAAAGCATATCAGGACTCTCGGCAGAGCCCAAATATCCCAAAAAAGTTGTCTTTTGAGAAAAGTCCATTTTTGACTTTTTTGTAAGGGGGGGTGCTTACGCAATTTTTCAAAATTTCAAAAACGGTCAAAAAACACTTTTGGGCCAAGGAGCGGAAGAAAACGTTCCAAAAACATGTCAGGACTCTCGGCAGAGCCCAAATATACCAAAAAAGTTGACTTTTGAGAAAAGTCAATTTTTGACTTTTTTGTAAGGGGGGGTGCTTACGCAATTTTTCAAAATTTCAAAAACGGTCAAAAAACACTTTTGGGCCAAGGAGCGGCGGGAAATGTTCCAAAAACATGTCAGGACTCTCGGCAGAGGCCAAATATCCCAAAAAATTTGACTTTTGAGAAAAGTAAATTTTTGACTTTTTTGTAAGGGGGGTGCTTACGCAATTTTTCAAAATTTCAAAAACGGTCAAAAATCACTTTTGGGCCAAGGAGCGGAAGAAAACGTTCCAAAAACATGTCAGGACTCTCGGCAGAGCCCAAATATCCCAAAAAAGTTGACTTTTGAGAAAAGTCAATTTTTGACTTTTTTGTAAGGGGGGGTGCTTACGCAATTTTTCAAAATTTCAAAAACGGTCAAAAAACACTTTTGGGCCAAGGAGCGCTGGGAAACGTTCCAAAAACATGTCAGGACTCTCGGCAGAGCCCAAATATACCAAAAAAGTTGACTCTTGAGAAAAGTCAATTTTTGACTTTTTTGTAAGGGGGGGTGCTTACGCAATTTTTCAAAATTTCAAAAACGGTCAAAAAACACTTTTGGGCCAAGGAGCGGCGGGAAATTTTCCAAAAACATGCCAGGACTCTCGGCAGAGGCCAAATATCCCAAAAAAGTTGACTTTTGAGAAAAGTCCATTTTTGACTTTTTTGTAAGGGGGGGTGCTTATGCAATTTTTCAAAATTTCAAAAACGGTCAAAAAACACTTTTGGGCCAAGGAGCGGAAGAAAACGTTCCAAAAACATGTCAGGACTCTCGGCAGAGCCCAAATATCCCAAAAAAGTTTACTTTTGAGAAAAGTCAATTTTTGACTTTTTTGTAAGGGGGGGTGCTTACGCAATTTTTCAAAATTTCAAAAACGGTCAAAAAACACTTTTGGGCCAAGGAGCGCTGGGAAACGTTCCAAAAGCATATCAGGACTCTCGGCAGAGCCCAAATATCCCAAAAAAGTTGTCTTTTGAGAAAAGTCCATTTTTGACTTTTTTGTAAGGGGGGGTGCTTTCGCAATATTTCAAAATTTCAAAAACGGTCAAAAAACACTTTTGGGCCAAAGAGCGGCGGGAAACGTTCCAAAAACATGTCAGGACTCTCGGCAGAGCCCATATATCCCAAAAAAGTTGACTTTTGAGAAAAGTCAATTTTTGACTTTTTTGTAAGGGGGGGTGCTTACGCAATTTTTCAAAATTTCAAAAACGGTCAAAAAACACTTTTGGGCCAAGGAGCGGCGGGAAATGTTCCAAAAAATTGTCAGGACTCTCGGCAGAGCCCAAATATCCCAAAAAAGTTGACTTTTGAGAAAAGTCAATTTTTGACTTTTTTGTAAGGGGGGGTGCTTACGCTATTTTTCAAAATTTCAAAAACGGTCAAAAAACACTTTTGGGCCAAGGAGCGCTAGGAAACGTTACAAAAGCATATCAGGACTCTCGGCAGAGCCCAAATATCCCAAAAAAGTTGACTTTTGAGAAAAGTCCATTTTTGACTTTTTTGTTAGGGGGGGTGCTTACGCATTTCTTCAAAATTTCAAAAACGGTCAAAAAACACTTTTGGGCCAAGGAGCGGCGGGAAACGTTCCAAAAACATGTCAGGACTCTCGGCAGAGCCCAAATATCCCAAAAAAGTTGACTTTTGAGAAAAGTCAATTTTTGACTTTTTTGTAAGGGGGGGTGCTTACGCAATTTTTCAAAATTTCAAAAACGGTCAAAAAATCACTTTTGGGCCAAGGAGCGGAAGAAAACGTTCCAAAAACATGTCAGGACTCTCGGCAGAGCCCAAATATCCCAAAAAAGTTTACTTTTGAGAAAAGTCAATTTTTGACTTTTTTGTAAGGGGGGGTGCTTACGCAATTTTTAAAAATTTCAAAAACGGTCAAAAAACACTTTTGGGCCAAGGAGCGCTGGGAAACGTTCCAAAAGCATATCAGGACTCTCGGCAGAGCCCAAATATCCCAAAAAAGTTGTCTTTTGAGAAAAGTCCATTTTTAACTTTTTTGTAAGGGGGGGTGCTTACGCAATTTTTCAAAATTTCAAAAACGGTCAAAAAACACTTTTGGGCCAAGGAGCGGCGGGAAACGTTCCAAAAACATGTCAGGACTCTCGGCACGGCCCAAATATGCCAAAAAAGTTGACTTTTGAGAAAAGTCAATTTTTGACTTTTTTGTAAGGGGGGGTGCTTTCGCAATATTTCAAAATTTCAAAAACGGTCAAAAAACACTTTTGGGCCAAGGAGCGGCGGGAAATGTTCCAAAAACATGTCAGGACCCTCGGCAGAGGCCAAATATCCCAAAACAGTTGACTTTTGAGAAAAGTCAATTTTTGACTTTTTTGTAAGGGGGGGTGCTTACGCAATTTTTCAAAATTTCAAAAACGGTCAAAAAACACTTTTGGGCCAAGGAGCGGCGGGAAACGTTCCAAAAACATGTCAGGACTCTCGGCAGAGCCCAAATATCCCAAAAAAGTTGACTTTTGAAAAAAGTCAATTTTTGACTTTTTTGTAAGGGGGGGTGCTTACGCAATTTTTCAAAATTTCAAAAACGGTCAAAAAACACTTTTGGGCCAAGGAGCGCTGGGAAACGTTCCAAAAACATGTCAGGACTCTCGGCAGAGCCCAAATATACCAAAAAAGTTGACTCTTGAGAAAAGTCAATTTTTGACTTTTTTGTAAGGGGGGGTGCTTACGCAATTTTTCAAAATTTCAAAAACGGTCAAAAAACACTTTTGGGCCAAGGAGCGGCGGGAAATGTTCCAAAAACATGCCAGGACTCTCGGCAGAGGCCAAATATCCCAAAAAAGTTGACTTTTGAGAAAAGTCCATTTTTGACTTTTTTGTAAGGGGGGGTGCTTATGCAATTTTTCAAAATTTCAAAAACGGTCAAAAAACACTTTTGGGCCAAGGAGCGGCGGGAAACGTTCCAAAAACATGTCAGGACTCTCGGCAGAGCCCAAATATCCCAAAAAAGTTGTCTTTTGAGAAAAGTCAATTTTTGACTTTTTTGTAAGGGGGGGTGCTTACGCAATTTTTCAAAATTTCAAAAACGGTCAAAAAACACTTTTGGGCCAAGGAGCGGCGGGAAATGTTCCAAAAACATGTCAGGACTCTCGGCAGAGCCCAAATATCCCAAAAAAGTTGACTTTTGAGAAAAGTCAATTTTTGACTTTTTTGTAAGGGGGGGTGCTTACGCTATTTTTCAAAATTTCAAAAACGGTCAAAAAACACTTTTGGGCCAAGGAGCGCTAGGAAACGTTACAAAAGCATATCAGGACTCTCGGCAGAGCCCAAATATCCCAAAAAAGTTGACTTTTGAGAAAAGTCAATTTTTGACTTTTTTGTAAGGGGGGGTGCTTACGCAATTTTTCAAAATTTCAAAAACGGTCAAAAAACACTTTTGGGCCAAGGAGCGGAAGAAAACGTTCCAAAAACATGTCAGGACTCTCGGCAGAGCCCAAATATCCCAAAAAAGTTGACTTTTGAGAAAAGTCAATTTTTGACTTTTTTGTAAGGGGGGGTGCTTACGCTATTTTTCAAAATTTCAAAAACGGTCAAAAAACACTTTTGGGCCAAGGAGCGGAAGAAAACGTTCCAAAAACATGTCAGGACTCTCGGCAGAGCCCAAATATCCCAAAAAAGTTGTCTTTTGAGAAAAGTCAATTTTTGACTTTTTTGTAAGGGGGGGTGCTTACGCAATTTTTCAAAATTTCAAAAACGGTCAAAAATAACTTTTGGGCATAGGAGTGGCGGGAAACGTTCCAAAAAAATGCCAGGACTCTCGGCAGAGCCCAAATATGCCCAAAAAGTTGACTTTTGAAAAAAGTCAATTTTTGACTTTTTTGTAAGGGGGGGTGCTTACGCAATTTTTCAAAATTTCAAAAACGGTCAAAAAACACTTTTGGGCCAAGGAGCGGCGGGAAATGTTCCAAAAACATGTCAGGACTCTCGGCAGAGCCCAAATATCCCAAAAAAGTTGACTTTTGAGAAAAGTCAATTTTTGACTTTTTTGTAAGGGGGGGTGCTTACGCAATTTTTCAAAATTTCAAAAACGGTCAAAAAACACTTTTGGGCCAAGGAGCGGAAGAAAACGTTCCAAAAACATGTCAGGACTCTCGGCAGAGGCCAAATATCCCAAAAAAGTTTACTTTTGAGAAAAGTAAATTTTTGACTTTTTTGTAAGGGGGGGTGCTTACGCAATTTTTCAAAATTTCAAAAACGGTCAAAAATCACTTTTGGGCCAAGGAGCGGAAGAAAACGTTCCAAAAACATGTCAGGACTCTCGGCAGAGCCCAAATATCCCAAAAAAGTTGACTTTTGAGAAAAGTCAATTTTTGACTTTTTTGTAAGGGGGGGTGCTTACGCAATTTTTCAAAATTTCAAAAACGGTCAAAAAACACTTTTGGGCCAAGGAGCGGCGGGAAATGTTCCAAAAACATGCCAGGACTCTCGGCAGAGGCCAAATATCCCAAAAAAGTTGACTTTTGAGAAAAGTCAATTTTTGACTTTTTTGTAAGGGGGGGTGCTTATGCAATTTTTCAAAATTTGAAAAACGGTCAAAAAACACTTTTGGGCCAAGGAGCGGAAGAAAACGTTCCAAAAACATGCCAGGACTCTCGGCAGAGGCCAAATATCCCAAAAAAGTTGACTTTTGAGAAAAGTCCATTTTTGACTTTTTTGTAAGGGGGGGTGCTTATGCAATTTTTCAAAATTTCAAAAACGGTCAAAAAACACTTTTGGGCCAAGGAGCGGCGGGAAACGTTCCAAAAACATGTCAGGACTCTCGGCAGAGCCCAAATATCCCAAAAAAGTTGTCTTTTGAGAAAAGTCAATTTTTGACTTTTTTGTAAGGGGGGGTGCTTACGCAATTTTTCAAAATTTCAAAAACGGTCAAAAAACACTTTTGGGCCAAGGAGCGGCGGGAAATGTTCCAAAAACATGTCAGGACTCTCGGTAGAGCCCAAATATCCCAAAAAAGTTGACTTTTGAGAAAAGTCAATTTTTGACTTTTTTGTAAGGGGGGGTGCTTACGCTATTTTTCAAAATTTCAAAAACGGTCAAAAAACACTTTTGGGCCAAGGAGCGCTAGGAAACGTTACAAAAGCATATCAGGTCTCTCGGCAGAGCCCAAATATCCCAAAAAAGTTGACTTTTGAGAAAAGTCCATTTTTGACTTTTTTGTAAGGGGGGGTGCTTACGCAATTTTTCAAAATTTCAAAAACGGTCAAAAAACACTTTTGGGCCAAGGAGCGGCGGGAAATGTTCCAAAAGCATATCAGGACTCTCGGCAGAGCCCAAATATCCCAAAAAAGTTGACTTTTGAGAAAAGTCCATTTTTGACTTTTTTGTAAGGGGGGGTGCTTATGCAATTTTTCAAAATTTCAAAAACGGTCAAAAAACACTTTTGGGCCAAGGAGCGCTGGCAAACGTTCCATAAACATGTCAGGACTCTCGGCAGAGCCCAAATATACCAAAAAAGTTGACTTTTGAGAAAAGTTAATTTTTGACTTTTTTGTAAGGGGGGGTGCTTACGCAATTTTTCAAAATTTCAAAAACGGTCAAAAAATACTTTTGGGCCAAGGAGCGGCGGGAAATGTTCCAAAAACATGTCAGGACTCTCGGCAGAGCCCAAATATCCCAAAAAAGTTGACTTTTGAGAAAAGTCAATTTTTGACTTTTTTGTAAGGGGGGGTGCTTACGCTATTTTTCAAAATTTCAAAAACGGTCAAAAAACACTTTTGGGCCAAGGAGCGGAAGAAAACGTTACAAAAGCATATCAGGACTCTCGGCAGAGCCCAAATATCCCAAAAAAGTTGTCTTTTGAGAAAAGTCCATTTTTGACTTTTTTGTAAGGGGGGGTGCTTACGCAATTTTTCAAAATTTTAAAAACGGTCAAAAAACACTTTTGGGCCAAGGAGCGGCGGGAAACGTTCCAAAAACATGTCAGGACTCTCGGCACGGCCCAAATATGCCAAAAAAGTTGACTTTTGAGAAAAGTCAATTTTTGACTTTTTTGTAAGGGGGGGTGCTTTCGCAATATTTCAAAATTTCAAAAACGGTCAAAAAACACTTTTGGGCCAAGGAGCGGCGGGAAACGTTCCAAAAACATGTCAGGACTCTCGGCAGAGCCCATATATCCCAAAAAAGTTGACTTTTGAGAAAAGTCAATTTTTGACTTTTTTGTAAGGGGGGGTGCTTACGCAATTTTTCAAAATTTCAAAAACGGTCAAAAAACACTTTTGGGCCAAGGAGCGGCGGGAAATGTTCCAAAAAATTGTCAGGACTCTCGGCAGAGCCCAAATATCCCAAAAAAGTTGACTTTTGAGAAAAGTCAATTTTTGACTTTTTTGTAAGGGGGGGTGCTTACGCTATTTTTCAAAATTTCAAAAACGGTCAAAAAACACTTTTGGGCCAAGGAGCGCTAGGAAACGTTACAAAAGCATATCAGGACTCTCGGCAGAGCCCAAATATCCCAAAAAAGTTGACTTTTGAGAAAAGTCCATTTTTGACTTTTTTGTAAGGGGGGGTGCTTACGCAATTTTTCAAAATTTCAAAAACGGTCAAAAAACACTTTTGGGCAAAGGAGCGGCGGGAAACGTTCCAAAAACATGTCAGGACTCTCGGCAGAGGCCAAATATCCCAAAAAAGTTGACTTTTGAGAAAAGTCAATTTTTGACTTTTTTGTAAGGGGGGGTGCTTACGCAATTTTTCAAAATTTCAAAAACGGTCAAAAAACACTTTTGGGCCAAGGAGCGGCGGGAAACGTTCCAAAAACATGTCAGGACTCTCGGCAGAGGCCAAATATCCCAAAAAAGTTGACTTTTGAGAAAAGTCAATTTTTTACTTTTTTGTAAGGGGGGGTGCTTACGCAATTTTTCAAAATTTCAAAAACGGTCAAAAATCACTTTTGGGCCAAGGAGCGGAAGAAAACGTTCCAAAAACATGTCAGGACTCTCGGCAGAGCCCAAATATCCCAAAAAGTTGTCTTTTGAGAAAAGTCCATTTTTAACTTTTTTGTAAGGGGGGGTGCTTACGCAATTTTTCAAAATTTCAAAAACGGTCAAAAAACACTTTTGGGCCAAGGAGCGGCGGGAAATGTTCCAAAAACATGTCAGGACTCTCGGCATAGGCCAAATATCCCAAAAAAGTTGACTTTTGAGAAAAGTAAATTTTTGACTTTTTTGTAAGGGGGGGTGCTTACGCAATTTTTCAAAATTTCAAAAACGGTCAAAAATCACTTTTGGGCCAAGGAGCGGAAGAAAACGTTCCAAAAACATGCCAGGACTCTCGGCAGAGCCCAAATATCCCAAAAAAGTTGACTTTTGAGAAAAGTCAATTTTTGACTTTTTTGTAAGGGGGGGTGCTTACGCAATTTTTCAAAATTTCAAAAACGGTCAAAAAACACTTTTGGGCCAAGGAGCGCTGGGAAACGTTCCAAAAAAATGTCAGGACTCTCGGCAGAGCCCAAATATACCAAAAAAGTTGACTCTTGAGAAAAGTCCATTTTTGACTTTTTTGTAAGGGGGGGTGCTTATGCAATTTTTCAAAATTTCAAAAACGGTCAAAAAACACTTTTGGGCCAAGGAGCGGAAGAAAACGTTCCAAAAACATGTCAGGACTCTCGGCAGAGCCCAAATATCCCAAAAAAGTTGACTTTTGAGAAAAGTCAATTTTTGACTTTTTTGTAAGGGGGGGTGCTTACGCAATTTTTCAAAATTTCAAAAACGGTCAAAAAACACTTTTGGGCCAAGGAGCGGCGGGAAATGTTCCAAAAACATGTCAGGACTCTCGGCAGAGCCCAAATATCCCAAAAAAGTTGACTTTTGAGAAAAGTCAATTTTTGACTTTTTTGTAAGGGGGGGTGCTTACGCAATTTTTCAAAATTTCAAAAACGGTCAAAAAACACTTTTGGGCCAAGGAGCGCTAGGAAACGTTACAAAAGCATATCAGGACTCTCGGCAAAGCCCAAATATCCCAAAAAAGTTGACTTTTGAGAAAAGTCCATTTTTGACTTTTTTGTAAGGGGGGGTGCTTACGCAATTTTTCAAAATTTCAAAAACGGTCAAAAAACACTTTTGGGCCAAGGAGCGGCGGGAAACGTTCTAAAAACATGTCAGGACTCTCGGCAGAGCCCAAATATCCCAAAAAAGTTGACTTTTGAGAAAAGTCAATTTTTGACTTTTTTGTAAGGGGGGGTGCTTATGCAATTTTTCAAAATTTCAAAAACGGTCAAAAAACACTTTTGGGCCAAGGAGCGCTGGCAAACGTTCCATAAACATGTCAGGACTCTCGGCAGAGCCCAAATATACCAAAAAAGTTGACTCTTGAGAAAAGTTAATTTTTGACTTTTTTGTAAGGGGGGGTGCTTACGCAATTTTTCAAAATTTCAAAAACGGTCAAAAAATACTTTTGGGCCAAGGAGCGGCGGGAAATGTTCCAAAAACATGTCAGGACTCTCGGCAGAGCCCAAATATCCCAAAAAAGTTGACTTTTGAGAAAAGTCAATTTTTGACTTTTTTGTAAGGGGGGGTGCTTACGCAATTTTTCAAAATTTCAAAAACGGTCAAAAATCACTTTTGGGCCAAGGAGCGGAAGAAAACGTTCCAAAAACATGTCAGGACTCTCGGCAGAGCCCAAATATCCCAAAAAGTTGTCTTTTGAGAAAAGTCCATTTTTAACTTTTTTGTAAGGGGGGGTGCTTACGCAATTTTTCAAAATTTCAAAAACGGTCAAAAAACACTTTTGGGCCAAGGAGCGGCGGGAAATGTTCCAAAAACATGTCACGACTCTCGGCATAGGCCAAATATCCCAAAAAAGTTGACTTTTGAGAAAAGTAAATTTTTGACTTTTTTGTAAGGGGGGGTGCTTACGCAATTTTTCAAAATTTCAAAAACGGTCAAAAATCACTTTTGGGCCAAGGAGCGGAAGAAAACGTTCCAAAAACATGCCAGGACTCTCGGCAGAGCCCAAATATCCCAAAAAAGTTGACTTTTGAGAAAAGTCAATTTTTGACTTTTTTGTAAGGGGGGGTGCTTACGCAATTTTTCAAAATTTCAAAAACGGTCAAAAAACACTTTTGGGCCAAGGAGCGCTGGGAAACGTTCCAAAAAAATGTCAGGACTCTCGGCAGAGCCCAAATATCCCAAAAAAGTTGACTTTTGAGAAAAGTCAATTTTTGACTTTTTTGTAAGGGGGGGTGCTTACGCAATTTTTCAAAATTTCAAAAACGGTCAAAAAACACTTTTGGGCCAAGGAGCGCTAGGAAACGTTACAAAAGCATATCAGGACTCTCGGCAAAGCCCAAATATCCCAAAAAAGTTGACTTTTGAGAAAAGTCCATTTTTGACTTTTTTGTAAGGGGGGGTGCTTACGCAATTTTTCAAAATTTTAAAAACGGTCAAAAAACACTTTTGGGCCAAGGAGCGGCGGGAAACGTTCCAAAAACATGTCAGGACTCTCGGCACGGCCCAAATATGCCAAAAAAGTTGACTTTTGAGAAAAGTCAATTTTTGACTTTTTTGTAAGGGGGGGTGCTTTCGCAATATTTCAAAATTTCAAAAACGGTCAAAAAACACTTTTGGGCCAAGGAGCGGCGGGAAACGTTCCAAAAACATGTCAGGACTCTCGGCAGAGCCCATATATCCCAAAAAAGTTGACTTTTGAGAAAAGTCAATTTTTGACTTTTTTGTAAGGGGGGGTGCTTACGCAATTTTTCAAAATTTCAAAAACGGTCAAAAAACACTTTTGGGCCAAGGAGCGGCGGGAAACGTTCCAAAAACATGTCAGGACTCTCGGCAGAGCCCATATATCCCAAAAAAGTTGACTTTTGAGAAAAGTCAATTTTTGACTTTTTTGTAAGGGGGGGTGCTTACGCAATTTTTCAAAATTTCAAAAACGGTCAAAAAACACTTTTGGGCCAAGGAGCGGCGGGAAATGTTCCAAAAAATTGTCAGGACTCTCGGCAGAGCCCAAATATCCCAAAAAAGTTGACTTTTGAGAAAAGTCAATTTTTGACTTTTTTGTAAGGGGGGGTGCTTACGCTATTTTTCAAAATTTCAAAAACGGTCAAAAAACACTTTTGGGCCAAGGAGCGCTAGGAAACGTTACAAAAGCATATCAGGACTCTCGGCAGAGCCCAAATATCCCAAAAAAGTTGACTTTTGAGAAAAGTCCATTTTTGACTTTTTTGTAAGGGGGGGTGCTTACGCAATTTTTCAAAATTTCAAAAACGGTCAAAAAACACTTTTGGGCAAAGGAGCGGCGGGAAACGTTCCAAAAACATGTCAGGACTCTCGGCAGAGGCCAAATATCCCAAAAAAGTTGACTTTTGAGAAAAGTCAATTTTTGACTTTTTTGTAAGGGGGGGTGCTTACGCAATTTTTCAAAATTTCAAAAACGGTCAAAAAACACTTTTGGGCCAAGGAGCGGCGGGAAACGTTCCAAAAACATGTCAGGACTCTCGGCAGAGGCCAAATATCCCAAAAAAGTTGACTTTTGAGAAAAGTCAATTTTTTACTTTTTTGTAAGGGGGGGTGCTTACGCAATTTTTCAAAATTTCAAAAACGTACAAAAATCACTTTTGGGCCAAGGAGCGGAAGAAAACGTTCCAAAAACATGTCAGGACTCTCGGCAGAGCCCAAATATCCCAAAAAGTTGTCTTTTGAGAAAAGTCCATTTTTAACTTTTTTGTAAGGGGGGGTGCTTACGCAATTTTTCAAAATTTCAAAAACGGTCAAAAAACACTTTTGGGCCAAGGAGCGGCGGGAAATGTTCCAAAAACATGTCAGGACTCTCGGCATAGGCCAAATATCCCAAAAAAGTTGACTTTTGAGAAAAGTAAATTTTTGACTTTTTTGTAAGGGGGGGTGCTTACGCAATTTTTCAAAATTTCAAAAACGGTCAAAAATCACTTTTGGGCCAAGGAGCGGAAGAAAACGTTCCAAAAACATGCCAGGACTCTCGGCAGAGCCCAAATATCCCAAAAAAGTTGACTTTTGAGAAAAGTCAATTTTTGACTTTTTTGTAAGGGGGGGTGCTTACGCAATTTTTCAAAATTTCAAAAACGGTCAAAAAACACTTTTGGGCCAAGGAGCGCTGGGAAACGTTCCAAAAAAATGTCAGGACTCTCGGCAGAGCCCAAATATACCAAAAAAGTTGACTCTTGAGAAAAGTCCATTTTTGACTTTTTTGTAAGGGGGGGTGCTTATGCAATTTTTCAAAATTTCAAAAACGGTCAAAAAACACTTTTGGGCCAAGGAGCGGAAGAAAACGTTCCAAAAACATGTCAGGACTCTCGGCAGAGCCCAAATATCCCAAAAAAGTTGACTTTTGAGAAAAGTCAATTTTTGACTTTTTTGTAAGGGGGGGTGCTTACGCAATTTTTCAAAATTTCAAAAACGGTCAAAAAACACTTTTGGGCCAAGGAGCGGCGGGAAATGTTCCAAAAACATGTCAGGACTCTCGGCAGAGCCCAAATATCCCAAAAAAGTTGACTTTTGAGAAAAGTCAATTTTTGACTTTTTTGTAAGGGGGGGTGCTTACGCAATTTTTCAAAATTTCAAAAACGGTCAAAAAACACTTTTGGGCCAAGGAGCGCTAGGAAACGTTACAAAAGCATATCAGGACTCTCGGCAGAGCCCAAATATCCCAAAAAAGTTGACTTTTGAGAAAAGTCCATTTTTGACTTTTTTGTAAGGGGGGGTGCTTACGCAATTTTTCAAAATTTCAAAAACGGTCAAAAAACACTTTTGGGCCAAGGAGCGGCGGGAAACGTTCCAAAAACATGTCAGGACTCTCGGCAGAGCCCATATATCCCAAAAAAGTTGACTTTTGAGAAAAGTCAATTTTTGACTTTTTTGTAAGGGGGGGTGCTTATGCAATTTTTCAAAATTTGAAAAACGGTCAAAAAACACTTTTGGGCCAAGGAGCGGAAGAAAACGTTCCAAAAACATGTCAGGACTCTCGGCAGAGCCATAATATACCAAAAAAGTTTACTTTTGAGAAAAGTCAATTTTTGACTTTTTTGTAAGGGGGGGTGCTTACGCAATTTTTCAAAATTTCAAAAACGGTCAAAAAACACTTTTGGGCCAAGGAGCGGCGGGAAATGTTCCAAAAACATGTCAGGACTCTCGGCATAGGCCAAATATCCCAAAAAAGTTGACTTTTGAGAAAAGTAAATTTTTGACTTTTTTGTAATGGGGGGTGCTTATTCAATTTTTCAAAATTTCAAAAACGGTCAAAAATCACTTTTGGGCCAAGGAGCGGAAGAAAACGTTCCAAAAACATGTCAGGACTCTCGGCAGAGCCCAAATATCCCAAAAAAGTTGACTTTTGAGAAAAGTCAATTTTTGACTTTTTTGTAAGGGGGGGTGCTTACGCAATTTTTCAAAATTTCAAAAACGGTCAAAAAACACTTTTGGGCCAAGGAGCGGCGGGAAACGTTCCAAAAACATGTCAGGACTCTCGGCAGAGCCCAAATATCCCAAAAAAGTTGACTTTTGAGAAAAGTCAATTTTTGACTTTTTTGTAAGGGGGGGTGCTTACGCAATTTTTCAAAATTTCAAAAACGGTCAAAAAACACTTTTGGGCCAAGGAGCGCTGGCAAACGTTCCAAAAACATGTCAGGACTCTCGGCAGAGCCCAAATATACCAAAAAAGTTGACTCTTGAGAAAAGTCAATTTTTGACTTTTTTGTAAGGGGGGGTGCTTACGCAATTTTTCAAAATTTCAAAAACGGTCAAAAAAAACTTTTGGGCCAAGGAGCGGCGGGAAATGTTCCAAAAAATTGTCAGGACTCTCGGCAGAGCCCAAATATCCCAAAAAAGTTGACTTTTGAGAAAAGTCAATTTTTGACTTTTTTGTAAGGGGGGGTGCTTACGCAATTTTTCAAAATTTCAAAAACGGTCAAAAAACACTTTTGGGCCAAGGAGCGGCGGGAAACGTTCCAAAAACATGACAGGACTCTCGGCACGGCCCAAATATGCCAAAAAAGTTGACTTTTGAGAAAAGTCAATTTTTGACTTTTTTGTAAGGGGGGGTGCTTTCGCAATATTTCAAAATTTCAAAAACGGTCAAAAAACACTTTTGGGCCAAGGAGCGGCGGGAAACGTTCCAAAAACATGTCAGGACTCTCGGCAGAGCCCATATATCCCAAAAAAGTTGACTTTTGAGAAAAGTCCATTTTTGACTTTTTTGTAAGGGGGGGGTGCTTACGCAATTTTTCAAAATTTCAAAAACGGTCAAAAAACACTTTTGGGCCAAGGAGCGCTAGGAAACGTTACAAAAGCATATCAGGACTCTCGGCAGAGCCCAAATATCCCAAAAAAGTTTACTTTTGAGAAAAGTCAATTTTTGACTTTTTTGTAAGGGGGGGTGCTTACGCAATTTTTAAAAATTTCAAAAACGGTCAAAAAACACTTTTGGGCCAAGGAGCGCTAGGAAACGTTACAAAAGCATATCAGGACTCTCGGCAGAGCCCAAATATCCCAAAAAAGTTTACTTTTGAGAAAAGTCAATTTTTGACTTTTTTGTAAGGGGGGGTGCTTACGCAATTTTTCAAAATTTCAAAAACGGTCAAAAAACACTTTTGGGCGAAGGAGCGGCGGGAAATGTTCCAAAAACATGTCAGGACTCTCGGCATAGGCCAAATATCCCAAAAAAGTTGACTTTTGAGAAAAGTAAATTTTTGACTTTTTTGTAATGGGGGGTGCTTATGCAATTTTTCAAAATTTCAAAAACGGTCAAAAATCACTTTTGGGCCAAGGAGCGGAAGAAAACGTTCCAAAAACATGTCAGGACTCTCGGCAGAGCCCAAATATCCCAAAAAAGTTGACTTTTGAGAAAAGTCAATTTTTGACTTTTTTGTAAGGGGGGGTGCTTACGCAATTTTTCAAAATTTCAAAAACGGTCAAAAAACACTTTTGGGCCAAGGAGCGGCGGGAAACGTTCCAAAAACATGTCAGGACTCTCGGCAGAGCCCAAATATCCCAAAAAAGTTGACTTTTGAGAAAAGTCAATTTTTGACTTTTTTGTAAGGGGGGGTGCTTACGCAATTTTTCAAAATTTCAAAAACGGTCAAAAAACACTTTTGGGCCAAGGAGCGCTGGCAAACGTTCCAAAAACATGTCAGGACTCTCGGCAGAGCCCAAATATACCAAAAAAGTTGACTCTTGAGAAAAGTCAATTTTTGACTTTTTTGTAAGGGGGGGTGCTTACGCAATTTTTCAAAATTTCAAAAACGGTCAAAAAAAACTTTTGGGCCAAGGAGCGGCGGGAAATGTTCCAAAAAATTGTCAGGACTCTCGGCAGAGCCCAAATATCCCAAAAAAGTTGACTTTTGAGAAAAGTCAATTTTTGACTTTTTTGTAAGGGGGGGTGCTTACGCTATTTTTCAAAATTTCAAAAACGGTCAAAAAACACTTTTGGGCCAAGGAGCGGAAGAAAACGTTCCAAAAACATGTCAGGACTCTCGGCAGAGCCCAAATATCCCAAAAAAGTTGACTTTTGAGAAAAGTCAATTTTTGACTTTTTTGTAAGGGGGGGTGCTTACGCAATTTTTCAAAATTTCAAAAACGGTCAAAAAACACTTTTGGGCCAAGGAGCGGCGGGAAACGTTCCAAAAACATGTCAGGACTCTCGGCAGAGCCCAAATATCCCAAAAAAGTTGACTTTTGAGAAAAGTCAATTTTTGACTTTTTTGTAAGGGGGGGTGCTTACGCAATTTTTCAAAATTTCAAAAACGGTCAAAAAACACTTTTGGGCCAAGGAGCGCTGGCAAACGTTCCAAAAACATGTCAGGACTCTCGGCAGAGCCCAAATATACCAAAAAAGTTGACTCTTGAGAAAAGTCAATTTTTGACTTTTTTGTAAGGGGGGGTGCTTACGCAATTTTTCAAAATTTCAAAAACGGTCAAAAAAAACTTTTGGGCCAAGGAGCGGCGGGAAATGTTCCAAAAAATTGTCAGGACTCTCGGCAGAGCCCAAATATCCCAAAAAAGTTGACTTTTGAGAAAAGTCAATTTTTGACTTTTTTGTAAGGGGGGGTGCTTACGCTATTTTTCAAAATTTCAAAAACGGTCAAAAAACACTTTTGGGCCAAGGAGCGGCGGGAAACGTTCCAAAAACATGTCAGGACTCTCGGCACGGCCCAAATATGCCAAAAAAGTTGACTTTTGAGAGAAGTCAATTTTTGACTTTTTTGTAAGGGGGGGTGCTTTCGCAATATTTCAAAATTTCAAAAACGGTCAAAAAACACTTTTGGGCCAAGGAGCGGCGGGAAACGTTCTAAAAACATGTCAGGAATCTCGGCAGAGCCCATATATCCCAAAAAAGTTGACTTTTGAGAAAAGTCCATTTTTGACTTTTTTGTAAGGGGGGGGTGCTTACGCAATTTTTCAAAATTTCAAAAACGGTCAAAAAACACTTTTGGGCCAAGGAGCGCTAGGAAACGTTACAAAAGCATATCAGGACTCTCGGCAGAGCCCAAATATCCCAAAAAAGTTTACTTTTGAGAAAAGTCAATTTTTGACTTTTTTGTAAGGGGGGGTGCTTACGCAATTTTTAAAAATTTCAAAAACGGTCAAAAAACACTTTTGGGCCAAGGAGCGCTAGGAAACGTTACAAAAGCATATCAGGACTCTCGGCAGAGCCCAAATATCCCAAAAAAGTTTACTTTTGAGAAAAGTCAATTTTTGACTTTTTTGTAAGGGGGGGTGCTTACGCAATTTTTCAAAATTTCAAAAACGGTCAAAAAACACTTTTGGGCCAAGGAGCGGCGGGAAATGTTCCAAAAACATGTCAGGACTCTCGGCATAGGCCAAATATCCCAAAAAAGTTGACTTTTGAGAAAAGTCAATTTTTGACTTTTTTGTAAGGGGGGGTGCTTTCGCAATATTTCAAAATTTCAAAAACGGTCAAAAAACACTTTTGGGCCAAGGAGCGGCGGGAAACGTTCCAAAAACATGTCAGGACTCTCGGCAGAGCCCATATATCCCAAAAAAGTTGACTTTTGAGAAAAGTCAATTTTTGACTTTTTTGTAAGGGGGGGTGCTTACGCAATTTTTCAAAATTTCAAAAACGGTCAAAAAACACTTTTGGGCCAAGGAGCGGCGGGAAACGTTCCAAAAACATGTCAGGACTCTCGGCAGAGCCCAAATATCCCAAAAAAGTTGACTTTTGAGAAAAGTCAATTTTTGACTTTTTTGTAAGGGGGGGTGCTTACGCTATTTTTCAAAATTTCAAAAACGGTCAAAAAACACTTTTGGGCCAAGGAGCGGAAGAAAACGTTCCAAAAACATGTCAGGACTCTCGGCAGAGCCCAAATATCCCAAAAAAGTTGTCTTTTGAGAAAAGTCAATTTTTGACTTTTTTGTAAGGGGGGGTGCTTACGCAATTTTTCAAAATTTCAAAAACGGTCAAAAATAACTTTTGGGCATAGGAGTGGCGGGAAACGTTCCAAAAACATGCCAGGACTCTCGGCAGAGCCCAAATATGCCCAAAAAGTTGACTTTTGAAAAAAGTCAATTTTTGACTTTTTTGTAAGGGGGGGTGCTTACGCAATTTTTCAAAATTTCAAAAACGGTCAAAAAACACTTTTGGGCCAAGGAGCGCTGGGAAACGTTCCAAAAACATGTCAGGACTCTCGGCAGAGCCCAAATATACCAAAAAAGTTGACTCTTGAGAAAAGTCAATTTTTGACTTTTTTGTAAGGGGGGGTGCTTACGCAATTTTTCAAAATTTCAAAAACGGTCAAAAAACACTTTTGGGCCAAGGAGCGGCGGGAAATGTTCCAAAAACATGCCAGGACTCTCGGCAGAGGCCAAATATCCCAAAAAAGTTGACTTTTGAGAAAAGTCAATTTTTGCCTTTTTTGTAAGGGGGGGTGCTTTCGCAATATTTCAAAATTTCAAAAACGGTCAAAAAACAATTTTGGGCCAAGGAGCGGCGGGAAACGTTCCAAAAACATGTCAGGACTCTCGGCAGAGCCCAAATATCCCAAAAAAGTTTACTTTTGAGAAAAGTCAATTTTTGACTTTTTTGTAAGGGGGGGTGCTTACGCAATTTTTCAAAATTTCAAAAACGGTCAAAAAACACTTTTGGGCCAAGGAGCGCTGGGAAACGTTCCAAAAGAATATCAGGACTCTCGGCAGAGCGCAAATATCCCAAAAAAGTTGTCTTTTGAGAAAAGTCCATTTTTGACTTTTTTATAAGGGGGGGTGCTTACGCAATTTTTCAAAATTTCAAAAACGGTCAAAAAACACTTTTGGGCCAAGGAGCGGTGGGAAACGTTCCAAAAACATGTCAGGACTCTCGGCACGGCCCAAATATGCCAAAAAAGTTGACTTTTGAGAAAAGTCAATTTTTGACTTTTTTGTAAGGGGGGGTGCTTACGCAATTTTTCAAAATTTCAAAAACGGTCAAAAAACACTTTTGGGCCAAGGAGCGGCGGGAAATGTTCCAAAAACATGCCAGGACTCTCGGCAGAGGCCAAATATCCCAAAAAAGTTGACTTTTGAGAAAAGTCCATTTTTGACTTTTTTGTAAGGGGGGGTGCTTATGCAATTTTTCAAAATTTCAAAAATGGTCAAAAAACACTTTTGGGCCAAGGAGCGCTGGCAAACGTTCCAAAAACATGTCAGGACTCTCGGCAGAGCCCAAATATACCAAAAAAGTTGACTTTTGAGAAAAGTCAATTTTTGACTTTTTTGTAAGGGGGGGTGCTTTCGCAATATTTCAAAATTTCAAAAACGGTCAAAAAACACTTTTGGGCCAAGGAGCGGCGGGAAACGTTCCAAAAACATGTCAGGACTCTCGGCAGAGCCTATATATCCCAAAATAGTTGACTTTTGAGAAAAGTCAATTTTTGACTTTTTTGTAAGGGGGGGTGCTTACGCAATTTTTCAAAATTTTAAAAACGGTCAAAAAACACTTTTGGGCCAAGGAGCGGCGGGAAACGTTCCAAAAACATGTCAGGACTCTCGGCAGAGCCCAAATATCCCAAAAAAGTTGACTTTTGAGAAAAGTCAATTTTTGACTTTTTTGTAAGGGGGGGTGCTTACGCTATTTTTCAAAATTTCAAAAACGGTCAAAAAACACTTTTGGGCCAAGGAGCGGCGGGAAACGTTCCAAAAACATGTCAGGACTCTTGGCAGAGCCCAAATATCCCAAAAAAGTTGTCTTTTGAGAAAAGTCAATTTTTGACTTTTTTGTAAGGGGGGGTGCTTACGCAATTTTTCAAAATTTCAAAAACGGTCAAAAATAACTTTTGGGCATAGGAGTGGCGGGAAACGTTCCAAAAACATGCCAGGACTCTCGGCAGAGCCCAAATATGCCCAAAAAGTTGACTTTTGAAAAAAGTCAATTTTTGACTTTTTTGTAAGGGGGGGTGCTTACGCAATTTTTCAAAATTTCAAAAACGGTCAAAAAACACTTTTGGGCCAAGGAGCGCTGGGAAACGTTCCAAAAACATGCCAGGACTCTCGGCAGAGGCCAAATATCCCAAAAAAGTTGACTTTTGAGAAAAGTCCATTTTTGACTTTTTTGTAAGGGGGGGTGCTTATGCAATTTTTCAAAATTTCAAAAATGGTCAAAAAACACTTTTGGGCCAAGGAGCGGCGGGAAACGTTCCAAAAACATGTCAGGACTCTCGGCAGAGCCCATATATCCCAAAAAAGTTGACTTTTGAGAAAAGTCCATTTTTGACTTTTTTGTAAGGGGGGGTGCTTACGCAATTTTTCAAAATTTCAAAAACGGTCAAAAAACACTTTTGGGCCAAGGAGCGCTAGGAAACGTTACAAAAGCATATCAGGACTCTCGGCAGAGCCCAAATATCCCAAAAAAGTTGACTTTTGAGAAAAGTCAATTTTTGACTTTTTTGTAAGGGGGGGTGCTTACGCAATTTTTCAAAATTTCAAAAACGGTCAAAAAACACTTTTGGGCCAAGGAGCGCTAGGAAACGTTACAAAAGCATATCAGGACTCTCGGCAGAGCCCAAATATCCCAAAAAAGTTGACTTTTGAGAAAAGTCAATTTTTGACTTTTTTGTAAGGGGGGGTGCTTACGCAATTTTTCAAAATTTCAAAAACGGTCAAAAAACACTTTTGGGCCAAGGAGCGGCGGGAAACGTTCCAAAAACATGTCAGGACTCTCGGCAGAGGCCAAATATCCCAAAAAAGTTGACTTTTGAGAAAAGTCAATTTTTGACTTTTTTGTAAGGGGGGGTGCTTTCGCAATATTTCAAAATTTCAAAAACGGTCAAAAAACACTTTTGGGCCAAGGAGCGGCGGGAAACGTTCCAAAAACATGTCAGGACTCTCGGCAGAGCCCATATATCCCAAAAAAGTTGACTTTTGAGAAAAGTCAATTTTTGACTTTTTTGTAAGGGGGGGTGCTTACGCAATTTTTCAAAATTTCAAAAACGGTCAAAAAACACTTTTGGGCCAAGGAGCGCTGGCAAACGTTCCAAAAACATGTCAGGACTCTCGGCAGAGCCCAAATATACCAAAAAAGTTGACTCTTGAGAAAAGTCAATTTTTGACTTTTTTGTAAGGGGGGGTTTTTACGCAATTTTTCAAAATTTCAAAAACGGTCAAAAAACACTTTTGGGCCAAGGAGCGGCGGGAAACGTTCCAAAAACATGTCAGGACTCTCGGCAGAGCCCAAATATCCCAAAAAAGTTGACTTTTGAGAAAAGTCAATTTTTGACTTTTTTGTAAGGGGGGGTGCTTACGCAATTTTTCAAAATTTCAAAGACGGTCAAAAAATCACTTTTGGGCCAAGGAGCGGAAGAAAACGTTCCAAAAACATGTCAGGACTCTTGGCAGAGCCCAAATATCCCAAAAAAGTTGTCTTTTGAGAAAAGTCAATTTTTGACTTTTTTGTAAGGGGGGGTGCTTACGCAATTTTTCAAAATTTCAAAAACGGTCAAAAATAACTTTTGGGCATAGGAGTGGCGGGAAACGTTCCAAAAACATGCCAGGACTCTCGGCAGAGCCCAAATATGCCCAAAAAGTTGACTTTTGAAAAAAGTCAATTTTTGACTTTTTTGTGAGGGGGGGTGCTTACGCAATTTTTCAAAATTTCAAAAACGGTCAAAAAACACTTTTGGGCCAAGGAGCGCTGGGAAACGTTCCAAAAACATGTCAGGACTCTCGGCAGAGCCCAAATATACCAAAAAAGTTGACTCTTGAGAAAAGTCAATTTTTGACTTTTTTGTAAGGGGGGGTGCTTACGCAATTTTTCAAAATTTCAAAAACGGTCAAAAAACACTTTTGGGCCAAGGAGCGGCGGGAAATGTTCCAAAAACATGCCAGGACTCTCGGCAGAGGCCAAATATCCCAAAAAAGTTGACTTTTGAGAAAAGTCCATTTTTGACTTTTTTGTAAGGGGGGGTGCTTATGCAATTTTTCAAAATTTCAAAAATGGTCAAAAAACACTTTTGGGCCAAGGAGCGCTGGCAAACGTTCCAAAAACATGTCAGGACTCTCGGCAGAGCCCAAATATACCAAAAAAGTTGACTCTTGAGAAAAGTCAATTTTTGACTTTTTTGTAAGGGGGGGTGCTTACGCAATTTTTCAAAATTTCAAAAACGGTCAAAAAAAACTTTTGGGCCAAGGAGCGGCGGGAAATGTTCCAAAAAATTGTCAGAACTCTCGGCAGAGCCCAAATATCCCAAAAAAGTTGACTTTTGAGAAAAGTCAATTTTTGACTTATTTGTAAGGGGGGGTGCTTACGCTATTTTTCAAAATTTCAAAAACGGTCAAAAAACACTTTTGGGCCATGGAGCGCTAGGAAACGTTACAAAAGCATATCAGGACTCTCGGCAGAGCCTAAATATCCCAAAAAAGTTGTCTTTTGAGAAAAGTCCATTTTTGACCTTTTTGTAAGGGGGGGTGCTTACGCAATTTTTCAAAATTTCAAAAACGGTCAAAAAACACTTTTGGGCCAAGGAGCGGCGGGAAACGTTCCAAAAACATGTCAGGAATCTCGGCACGGCCCAAATATGCCAAAAAATTTGACTCTTGAGAGAAGTCAATTTTTGACTTTTTTGTAAGGGGGGGTGCTTTCGCAATATTTCAAAATTTCAAAAACGGTCAAAAAACACTTTTGGGCCAAGGAGCGGCGGGAAACGTTCCAAAAACATGTCAGGACTCTCGGCAGAGCCCAAATATCCCAAAAAAGTTGACTTTTGAGAAAAGTCAATTTTTGACTTTTTTGTAAGGGGGGGTGCTTACGCAATTTTTCAAAATTTCAAAAACGGTCAAAAAACACTTTTGGGCCAAGGAGCGCTGGGAAACGTTCCAAAAACATGTCAGGACTCTCGGCACGGCCCAAATATGCCAAAAAAGTTGACTTTTGAGAAAAGTCAATTTTTGACTTTTTTATAAGGGGGGGTGCTTTCGCAATATTTCAAAATTTCAAAAACGGTCAAAAAACACTTTTGGGCCAAGGAGCGGCGGGAAACGTTCCAAAAACATGTCAGGACTCTCGGCACGGCCCATATATCCCAAAAAAGTTGACTTTTGAGAAAAGTCCATT
This sequence comes from Corythoichthys intestinalis, assembly GCF_030265065.1. NCBI lineage: Eukaryota > Metazoa > Chordata > Actinopteri > Syngnathiformes > Syngnathidae > Corythoichthys > Corythoichthys intestinalis. Next base: position 15,710,394 of record NC_080413.1, on the reverse strand, counting down.
TTTGACTTTTTTGTAAGGGGGGGTGCTTACGCAATTTTTCAAAATTTCAAAAACGGTCAAAAAACACTTTTGGGCCAAGGAGCGGTAGGAAACGTTCCAAAAACATGCCAGGACTCTCGGCAGAGCCCAAATATGCCCAAAAAGTTGACTTTTGAGAAAAGTCAATTTTTGACTTTTTTGTAAGGGGGGGTGCTTACGCAATTTTTCAAAATTTCAAAAACGGTCAAAAAACACTTTTGGGCCAAGGAGCGCTGGGAAACGTTCCAAAAGAATATCAGGACTCTCGGCAGAGCCTAAATATCCCAAAAAAGTTGTCTTTTGAGAAAAGTCCATTTTTGACCTTTTTGTAAGGGGGGGTGCTTACGCAATTTTTCAAAATTTCAAAAACGGTCAAAAAACACTTTTGGGCCAAGGAGCGGCGGGAAACGTTCCAAAAACATGTCAGGAATCTCGGCACGGCCCAAATATGCCAAAAAATTTGACTCTTGAGAGAAGTCAATTTTTGACTTTTTTGTAAGGGGGGGTGCTTTCGCAATATTTCAAAATTTCAAAAACGGTCAAAAAACACTTTTGGGCCAAGGAGCGGCGGGAAACGTTCCAAAAACATGTCAGGACTCTCGGCAGAGCCCAAATATCCCAAAAAAGTTGACTTTTGAGAAAAGTCAATTTTTGACTTTTTTGTAAGGGGGGGTGCTTACGCAATTTTTCAAAATTTCAAAAACGGTCAAAAAACACTTTTGGGCCAAGGAGCGCTGGGAAACGTTCCAAAAACATGTCAGGACTCTCGGCACGGCCCAAATATGCCAAAAAAGTTGACTTTTGAGAAAAGTCAATTTTTGACTTTTTTATAAGGGGGGGTGCTTTCGCAATATTTCAAAATTTCAAAAACGGTCAAAAAACACTTTTGGGCCAAGGAGCGGCGGGAAACGTTCCAAAAACATGTCAGGACTCTCGGCACGGCCCATATATCCCAAAAAAGTTGACTTTTGAGAAAAGTCCATTTTTGACTTTTTTGTAAGGGGGGGTGCTTACGCAATTTTTCAAAATTTCAAAAACGGTCAAAAAACACTTTTGGGCCAAGGAGCGGTAGGAAACGTTCCAAAAACATGCCAGGACTCTCGGCAGAGCCCAAATATGCCCAAAAAGTTGACTTTTGAGAAAAGTCAATTTTTGACTTTTTTGTAAGGGGGGGTGCTTACGCAATTTTTCAAAATTTCAAAAACGGTCAAAAAACACTTTTGGGCCAAGGAGCGCTGGGAAACGTTCCAAAAGAATATCAGGACTCTCGGCAGAGCGCAAATATCCCAAAAAAGTTGTCTTTTGAGAAAAGTCCATTTTTGACTTTTTTATAAGGGGGGGTGCTTACGCAATTTTTCAAAATTTCAAAAACGGTCAAAAAACACTTTTGGGCCAAGGAGCGGCGGGCAACGTTCGAAAAACATGTCAGGACTCTCGGCAGAGCCCAAATATCCCAAAAAAGTTGTCTTTTGAGAAAAGTCAATTTTTGACTTTTTTGTAAGGGGGGGTGCTTACGCAATTTTTCAAAATTTCAAAAACGGTCAAAAATAACTTTTGGGCCAAGGAGTGGCGGGAAACGTTCCAAAAACATGTCAGGACTCTCGGCAGAGCCCAAATATCCCAAAAAAGTTGACTTTTGAAAAAAGTCAATTTTTGACTTTTTTGTAAGGGGGGGTGCTTACGCAATTTTTCAAAATTTCAAAAACGGTCAAAAAACACTTTTGGGCCAAGGAGCGGCGGGAAATGTTCCAAAAACATGCCAGGACTCTCGGCAGAGGCCAAATATCCCAAAAAAGTTGACTTTTGAGAAAAGTCCATTTTTGACTTTTTTGTAAGGGGGGGTGCTTATGCAATTTTTCAAAATTTCAAAAACGGTCAAAAAACACTTTTGGGCCAAGGAGCGGAAGAAAAAGTTCCAAAAACATGTCAGGACTCTCGGCAGAGGCCAAATATCCCAAAAAAGTTGACTTTTGAGAAAAGTCAATTTTTGACTTTTTTGTAAGGGGGGGTGCTTTCGCAATATTTCAAAATTTCAAAAACGGTCAAAAAACACTTTTGGGCCAAGGAGCGGCGGGAAACGTTCCAAAAACATGTCAGGACTCTCGGCAGAGCCCATATATCCCAAAAAAGTTGACTTTTGAGAAAAGTCAATTTTTGACTTTTTTGTAAGGGGGGGTGCTTACGCAATTTTTCAAAATTTCAAAAACGGTCAAAAAAAACTTTTGGGCCAAGGAGCGGCGGGAAACGTTCCAAAAACATGTCAGGACTCTCGGCAGAGCCCAAATATCCCAAAAAAGTTGACTTTTGAGAAAAGTCAATTTTTGACTTTTTTGTAAGGGGGGGTGCTTACGCTATTTTTCAAAATTTCAAAAACGGTCAAAAAACACTTTTGGGCCAAGGAGCGGAAGAAAACGTTCCAAAAACATGTCAGGACTCTCGGCAGAGCCCAAATATCCCAAAAAAGTTGTCTTTTGAGAAAAGTCAATTTTTGACTTTTTTGTAAGGGGGGGTGCTTACGCAATTTTTCAAAATTTCAAAAACGGTCAAAAATAACTTTTGGGCATAGGAGTGGCGGGAAACGTTCCAAAAACATGCCAGGACTCTCGGCAGAGCCCAAATATGCCCAAAAAGTTGACTTTTGAAAAAAGTCAATTTTTGACTTTTTTGTAAGGGGGGGTGCTAACGCAATTTTTCAAAATTTCAAAAACGGTCAAAAAACACTTTTGGGCCAAGGAGCGCTGGGAAACGTTCCAAAAACATGTCAGGACTCTCGGCAGAGCCCAAATATACCAAAAAAGTTGACTCTTGAGAAAAGTCAATTTTTGACTTTTTTGTAAGGGGGGGTGCTTACGCAATTTTTCAAAATTTCAAAAACGGTCAAAAAACACTTTTGGGCCAAGGAGCGGCGGGAAATGTTCCAAAAACATGCCAGGACTCTCGGCAGAGGCCAAATATCCCAAAAAAGTTGACTTTTGAGAAAAGTCCATTTTTGACTTTTTTGTAAGGGGGGGTGCTTATGCAATTTTTCAAAATTTCAAAAATGGTCAAAAAACACTTTTGGGCCAAGGAGCGCTGGCAAACGTTCCAAAAACATGTCAGGACTCTCGGCAGAGCCCAAATATACCAAAAAAGTTGACTTTTGAGAAAAGTCAATTTTTGACTTTTTTGTAAGGGGGGGTGCTTTCGCAATATTTCAAAATTTCAAAAACGGTCAAAAAACACTTTTGGGCCAAGGAGCGGCGGGAAACGTTCCAAAAACATGTCAGTACTCTCGGCAGAGGCCAAATATCCCAAAAAAGTTGACTTTTGAGAAAAGTCCATTTTTGACTTTTTTGTAAGGGGGGGTGCTTATGCAATTTTTCAAAATTTCAAAAACGGTCAAAAAACACTTTTGGGCCAAGGAGCGGAAGAAAAAGTTCCAAAAACATGTCAGGACTCTCGGCAGAGGCCAAATATCCCAAAAAAGTTGTCTTTTGAGAAAAGTCCATTTTTGACTTTTTTATAAGGGGGGGTGCTTACGCAATTTTTCAAAATTTCAAAAACGGTCAAAAAACACTTTTGGGCCAAGGAGCGGCGGGAAACGTTCCAAAAACATGTCAGGACTCTCGGCACGGCCCAAATATGCCAAAAAAGTTGACTTTTGAGAAAAGTCAATTTTTGACTTTTTTGTAAGGGGGGGTGCTTACGCAATTTTTCAAAATTTCAAAAACGGTCAAAAAACACTTTTGGGCCAAGGAGCGGCGGGAAATGTTCCAAAAACATGTCAGGACTCTCGGCAGAGCCCAAATATCCCAAAAAAGTTGACTTTTGAGAAAAGTCAATTTTTGACTTTTTTGTAAGGGGGGGTGCTTACGCAATTTTTCAAAATTTCAAAAACGGTCAAAAAACACTTTTGGGCCAAGGAGCGGCGGGCAACGTTCGAAAAACATGTCAGGACTCTCGGCAGAGCCCAAATATCCCAAAAAAGTTGTCTTTTGAGAAAAGTCAATTTTTGACTTTTTTGTAAGGGAGGGTGCTTACGCAATTTTTCAAAATTTCAAAAACGGTCAAAAATAACTTTTGGGCCAAGGAGTGGCGGGAAACGTTCCAAAAACATGTCAGGACTCTCGGCAGAGCCCAAATATGCCCAAAAAGTTGACTTTTGAAAAAAGTCAATTTTTGACTTTTTTGTAAGGGGGGGTGCTTACGCAATTTTTCAAAATTTCAAAAACGGTCAAAAAACACTTTTGGGCCAAGGAGCGGCGGGAAATGTTCCAAAAACATGCCAGGACTCTCGGCAGAGGCCAAATATCCCAAAAAAGTTGACTTTTGAGAAAAGTCCATTTTTGACTTTTTTGTAAGGGGGGGTGCTTATGCAATTTTTCAAAATTTCAAAAACGGTCAAAAAACACTTTTGGGCCAAGGAGCGGAAGAAAAAGTTCCAAAAACATGTCAGGACTCTCGGCAGAGGCCAAATATCCCAAAAAAGTTGACTTTTGAGAAAAGTCAATTTTTGACTTTTTTGTAAGGGGGGGTGCTTTCGCAATATTTCAAAATTTCAAAAACGGTCAAAAAACATTTTTGGGCCAAGGAGCGGCGGGAAACGTTCCAAAAACATGTCAGGACTCTCGGCAGAGCCCATATATCCCAAAAAAGTTGACTTTTGAGAAAAGTCAATTTTTGACTTTTTTGTAAGGGGGGGTGCTTACGCAATTTTTCAAAATTTCAAAAACGGTCAAAAAACACTTTTGGGCCAAGGAGCGGCGGGAAACGTTCCAAAAACATGTCAGGACTCTCGGCAGAGCCCAAATATCCCAAAAAAGTTGACTTTTGAGAAAAGTCAATTTTTGACTTTTTTGTAAGGGGGGGTGCTTACGCTATTTTTCAAAATTTCAAAAACGGTCAAAAAACACTTTTGGGCCAAGGAGCGGAAGAAAACGTTCCAAAAACATGTCAGGACTCTCGGCAGAGCCCAAATATCCCAAAAAAGTTGTCTTTTGAGAAAAGTCAATTTTTGACTTTTTTGTAAGGGGGGGTGCTTACGCAATTTTTCAAAATTTCAAAAACGGTCAAAAATAACTTTTGGGCATAGGAGTGGCGGGAAACGTTCCAAAAAAATGCCAGGACTCTCGGCAGAGCCCAAATATGCCCAAAAAGTTGACTTTTGAAAAAAGTCAATTTTTGACTTTTTTGTAAGGGGGGGTGCTTACGCAATTTTTCAAAATTTCAAAAACGGTCAAAAAACACTTTTGGGCCAAGGAGCGCTGGGAAACGTTCCAAAAACATGTCAGGACTCTCGGCAGAGCCCAAATATCCCAAAAAAGTTGACTTTTGAGAAAAGTCAATTTTTGACTTTTTTGTAAGGGGGGGTGCTTACGCAATTTTTCAAAATTTCAAAAACGGTCAAAAAACACTTTTGGGCCAAGGAGCGGCGGGAAACGTTCCAAAAACATGTCAGGACTCTCGGCACGGCCCAAATATGCCAAAAAAGTTGACTTTTGAGAAAAGTCAATTTTTGACTTTTTTGTAAGGGGGGGTGCTTACGCAATTTTTCAAAATTTCAAAAACGGTCAAAAAACACTTTTGGGCCAAGGAGCGGCGGGAAATGTTCCAAAAACATGTCAGGACTCTCGGCAGAGCCCAAATATCCCAAAAAAGTTGACTTTTGAGAAAAGTCAATTTTTGACTTTTTTGTAAGGGGGGGTGCTTACGCAATTTTTCAAAATTTCAAAAACGGTCAAAAAACACTTTTGGGCCAAGGAGCGGCGGGCAACGTTCGAAAAACATGTCAGGACTCTCGGCAGAGCCCAAATATCCCAAAAAAGTTGTCTTTTGAGAAAAGTCAATTTTTGACTTTTTTGTAAGGGGGGGTGCTTACGCAATTTTTCAAAATTTCAAAAACGGTCAAAAATAACTTTTGGGCATAGGAGTGGCGGGAAACGTTCCAAAAACATGCCAGGACTCTCGGCAGAGCCCAAATATGCCCAAAAAGTTGACTTTTGAAAAAAGTCAATTTTTGACTTTTTTGTAAGGGGGGGTTCTTACGCAATTTTTCAAAATTTCAAAAACGGTCAAAAAACACTTTTGGGCCAAGGAGCGGCGGGAAACGTTCCAAAAACATGTCAGGACTCTCGGCAGAGCCCAAATATCCCAAAAAAGTTGACTTTTGAGAAAAGTCAATTTTTGACTTTTTTGTAAGGGGGGGTGCTTACGCTATTTTTCAAAATTTCAAAAACGGTCAAAAAACACTTTTGGGCCAAGGAGCGGAAGAAAACGTTCCAAAAACATGTCAGGACTCTCGGCAGAGCCCAAATATCCCAAAAAAGTTGTCTTTTGAGAAAAGTCAATTTTTGACTTTTTTGTAAGGGGGGGTGCTTACGCAATTTTTCAAAATTTCAAAAACGGTCAAAAATAACTTTTGGGCATAGGAGTGGCGGGAAACGTTCCAAAAAAATGCCAGGACTCTCGGCAGAGCCCAAATATGCCCAAAAAGTTGACTTTTGAAAAAAGTCAATTTTTGACTTTTTTGTAAGGGGGGGTGCTTACGCAATTTTTCAAAATTTCAAAAACGGTCAAAAAACACTTTTGGGCCAAGGAGCGCTGGGAAACGTTCCAAAAACATGTCAGGACTCTCGGCAGAGCCCAAATATACCAAAAAAGTTGACTCTTGAGAAAAGTCAATTTTTGACTTTTTTGTAAAGGGGGGTTCTTACGCAATTTTTCAAAATTTCAAAAACGGTCAAAAAACACTTTTGGGCCAAGGAGCGGCGTGAAATGTTCCAAAAACATGCCAGGACTCTCGGCAGAGGCCAAATATCCCAAAAAAGTTGACTTTTGAGAAAAGTCCATTTTTGACTTTTTTGTAAGGGGGGGTGCTTATGCAATTTTTCAAAATTTCAAAAATGGTCAAAAAACACTTTTGGGCCAAGGAGCGCTGGCAAACGTTCCAAAAACATGTCAGGACTCTCGGCAGAGCCCAAATATCCCAAAAAAGTTGACTTTTGAGAAAAGTCAATTTTTGACTTTTTTGTAAGGGGGGGTGCTTACGCAATTTTTCAAAATTTCAAAAACGGTCAAAAAACACTTTTGGGCCAAGGAGCGGCGGGAAACGTTCCAAAAACATGTCAGGACTCTCGGCACGGCCCAAATATGCCAAAAAAGTTGACTTTTGAGAAAAGTCAATTTTTGACTTTTTTGTAAGGGGGGGTGCTTACGCAATTTTTCAAAATTTCAAAAACGGTCAAAAAACACTTTTGGGCCAAGGAGCGGCGGGAAATGTTCCAAAAACATGTCAGGACTCTCGGCAGAGCCCAAATATCCCAAAAAAGTTGACTTTTGAGAAAAGTCAATTTTTGACTTTTTTGTAAGGGGGGGTGCTTACGCAATTTTTCAAAATTTCAAAAACGGTCAAAAAACACTTTTGGGCCAAGGAGCGGCGGGCAACGTTCGAAAAACATGTCAGGACTCTCGGCAGAGCCCAAATATCCCAAAAAAGTTGTCTTTTGAGAAAAGTCAATTTTTGACTTTTTTGTAAGGGGGGGTGCTTACGCAATTTTTCAAAATTTCAAAAACGGTCAAAAATAACTTTTGGGCATAGGAGTGGCGGGAAACGTTCCAAAAACATGCCAGGACTCTCGGCAGAGCCCAAATATGCCCAAAAAGTTGACTTTTGAAAAAAGTCAATTTTTGACTTTTTTGTAAGGGGGGGTTCTTACGCAATTTTTCAAAATTTCAAAAACGGTCAAAAAACACTTTTGGGCCAAGGAGCGCTGGGAAACGTTCCAAAAACATGTCAGGACTCTCGGCAGAGCCCAAATATACCAAAAAAGTTGACTCTTGAGAAAAGTCAATTTTTGACTTTTTTGTAAGGGGGGGTGCTTACGCAATTTTTCAAAATTTCAAAAACGGTCAAAAAAAACTTTTGGGCCAAGGAGCGGCGGGAAATGTTCCAAAAAATTGTCAGGACTCTCGGCAGAGCCCAAATATCCCAAAAAAGTTGACTTTTGAGAAAAGTCAATTTTTGACTTATTTGTAAGGGGGGGTGCTTACGCTATTTTTCAAAATTTCAAAAACGGTCAAAAAACACTTTTGGGCCATGGAGCGCTAGGAAACGTTACAAAAGCATATCAGGACTCTCGGCAGAGCCCAAATATCCCAAAAAAGTTGTCTTTTGAGAAAAGTCCATTTTTGACCTTTTTGTAAGGGGGGGTGCTTACGCAATTTTTCAAAATTTCAAAAACGGTCAAAAAACACTTTTGGGCCAAGAAGCGGTGGGAAACGTTCCAAAAACATGTCAGGACTCTCGGCAGAGCCCAAATATACCAAAAAAGTTGACTCTTGAGAAAAGTCAATTTTTGACTTTTTTGTAAGGGGGGGTGCTTACGCAATTTTTCAAAATTTCAAAAACGGTCAAAAAACACTTTTGGGCCAAGGAGCGGCGGGAAATGTTCCAAAAACATGCCAGGACTCTCGGCAGAGGCCAAATATCCCAAAAAAGTTGACTTTTGAGAAAAGTCCATTTTTGACTTTTTTGTAAGGGGGGGTGCTTATGCAATTTTTCAAAATTTCAAAAATGGTCAAAAAACACTTTTGGGCCAAGGAGCGCTGGCAAACGTTCCAAAAACATGTCAGGACTCTCGGCAGAGCCCAAATATACCAAAAAAGTTGACTTTTGAGAAAAGTCAATTTTTGACTTTTTTGTAAGGGGGGGTGCTTTCGCAATATTTCAAAATTTCAAAAACGGTCAAAAAACACTTTTGGGCCAAGGAGCGGCGGGAAACGTTCCAAAAACATGTCAGGACTCTCGGCAGAGGCCAAATATCCCAAAAAAGTTGACTTTTGAGAAAAGTCCATTTTTGACTTTTTTGTAAGGGGGGGTGCTTATGCAATTTTTCAAAATTTCAAAAACGGTCAAAAAACACTTTTGGGCCAAGGAGCGGAAGAAAAAGTTCCAAAAACATGTCAGGACTCTCGGCAGAGGCCAAATATCCCAAAAAAGTTGACTTTTGAGAAAAGTCAATTTTTGACTTTTTTGTAAGGGGGGGTGCTTACGCAATTTTTCAAAATTTCAAAAACGGTCAAAAAACACTTTTGGGCCAAGGAGCGCTGGGAAACGTTCCAAAAGAATATCAGGACTCTCGGCAGAGCGCAAATATCCCAAAAAAGTTGTCTTTTGAGAAAAGTCCATTTTTGACTTTTTTATAAGGGGGGGTGCTTACGCAATTTTTAAAAATTTCAAAAACGGTCAAAAAACACTTTTGGGCCAAGGAGCGGCGGGAAACGTTCCAAAAACATGTCAGGACTCTCGGCACGGCCCAAATATGCCAAAAAAGTTGACTTTTGAGAAAAGTCAATTTTTGACTTTTTTGTAAGGGGGGGTGCTTACGCAATTTTTCAAAATTTCAAAAACGGTCAAAAAACACTTTTGGGCCAAGGAGCGGCGGGAAATGTTCCAAAAACATGTCAGGACTCTCGGCAGAGCCCAAATATCCCAAAAAAGTTGACTTTTGAGAAAAGTCAATTTTTGACTTTTTTGTAAGGGGGGGTGCTTACGCAATTTTTCAAAATTTCAAAAACGGTCAAAAAACACTTTTGGGCCAAGGAGCGGCGGGCAACGTTCGAAAAACATGTCAGGACTCTCGGCAGAGCCCAAATATCCCAAAAAAGTTGACTTTTGAGAAAAGTCAATTTTTGACTTTTTTGTAAGGGGGGGTGCTTACGCAATTTTTCAAAATTTCAAAAACGGTCAAAAATAACTTTTGGGCCAAGGAGTGGCGGGAAACGTTCCAAAAACATGTCAGGACTCTCGGCAGAGCCCAAATATGCCCAAAAAGTTGACTTTTGAAAAAAGTCAATTTTTGACTTTTTTGTAAGGGGGGGTGCTTACGCAATTTTTCAAAATTTCTAAAACGGTCAAAAAACACTTTTGGGCCAAGGAGCGGCGGGAAATGTTCCAAAAACATGCCAGGACTCTCGGCAGAGGCCAAATATCCCAAAAAAGTTGACTTTTGAGAAAAGTCCATTTTTGACTTTTTTGTAAGGGGGGGTGCTTATGCAATTTTTCAAAATTTCAAAAACGGTCAAAAAACACTTTTGGGCCAAGGAGCGGAAGAAAAAGTTCCAAAAACATGTCAGGACTCTCGGCAGAGGCCAAATATCCCAAAAAAGTTGACTTTTGAGAAAAGTCAATTTTTGACTTTTTTGTAAGGGGGGGTGCTTTCGCAATATTTCAAAATTTCAAAAACGGTCAAAAAACATTTTTGGGCCAAGGAGCGGCGGGAAACGTTCCAAAAACATGTCAGGACTCTCGGCAGAGCCCATATATCCCAAAAAAGTTGACTTTTGAGAAAAGTCAATTTTTGACTTTTTTGTAAGGGGGGGTGCTTACGCAATTTTTCAAAATTTCAAAAACGGTCAAAAAACACTTTTGGGCCAAGGAGCGGCGGGAAACGTTCCAAAAACATGTCAGGACTCTCGGCAGAGCCCAAATATCCCAAAAAAGTTGACTTTTGAGAAAAGTCAATTTTTGACTTTTTTGTAAGGGGGGGTGCTTACGCTATTTTTCAAAATTTCAAAAACGGTCAAAAAACACTTTTGGGCCAAGGAGCGGAAGAAAACGTTCCAAAAACATGTCAGGACTCTCGGCAGAGCCCAAATATCCCAAAAAAGTTGTCTTTTGAGAAAAGTCAATTTTTGACTTTTTTGTAAGGGGGGGTGCTTACGCAATTTTTCAAAATTTCAAAAACGGTCAAAAATAACTTTTGGGCATAGGAGTGGCGGGAAACGTTCCAAAAACATGCCAGGACTCTCGGCAGAGCCCAAATATGCCCAAAAAGTTGACTTTTGAAAAAAGTCAATTTTTGACTTTTTTGTAAGGGGGGGTGCTTACGCAATTTTTCAAAATTTCAAAAACGGTCAAAAAACACTTTTGGGCCAAGGAGCGCTGGGAAACGTTCCAAAAACATGTCAGGACTCTCGGCAGAGCCCAAATATACCAAAAAAGTTGACTTTTGAAAAAAGTCAATTTTTGACTTTTTTGTAAGGGGGGGTGCTTACGCAATTTTTCAAAATTTCAAAAACGGTCAAAAAACACTTTTGGGCCAAGGAGCGGCGGGAAATGTTCCAAAAACATGCCAGGACTCTCGGCAGAGGCCAAATATCCCAAAAAAGTTGACTTTTGAGAAAAGTCCATTTTTGACTTTTTTGTAAGGGGGGGTGCTTATGCAATTTTTCAAAATTTCAAAAACGGTCAAAAAACACTTTTGGGCCAAGGAGCGGAAGAAAAAGTTCCAAAAACATGTCAGGACTCTCGGCAGAGGCCAAATATCCCAAAAAAGTTGACTTTTGAGAAAAGTCAATTTTTGACTTTTTTGTAAGGGGGGGTGCTTTCGCAATATTTCAAAATTTCAAAAACGGTCAAAAAACATTTTTGGGCCAAGGAGCGGCGGGAAACGTTCCAAAAACATGTCAGGACTCTCGGCAGAGCCCATATATCCCAAAAAAGTTGACTTTTGAGAAAAGTCAATTTTTGACTTTTTTGTAAGGGGGGGTGCTTACGCAATTTTTCAAAATTTCAAAAACGGTCAAAAAACACTTTTGGGCCAAGGAGCGGCGGGAAACGTTCCAAAAACATGTCAGGACTCTCGGCAGAGCCCAAATATCCCAAAAAAGTTGACTTTTGAGAAAAGTCAATTTTTGACTTTTTTGTAAGGGGGGGTGCTTACGCTATTTTTCAAAATTTCAAAAACGGTCAAAAAACACTTTTGGGCCAAGGAGCGGAAGAAAACGTTCCAAAAACATGTCAGGACTCTCGGCAGAGCCCAAATATCCCAAAAAAGTTGTCTTTTGAGAAAAGTCAATTTTTGACTTTTTTGTAAGGGGGGGTGCTTACGCAATTTTTCAAAATTTCAAAAACGGTCAAAAATAACTTTTGGGCATAGGAGTGGCGGGAAACGTTCCAAAAACATGCCAGGACTCTCGGCAGAGCCCAAATATGCCCAAAAAGTTGACTTTTGAAAAAAGTCAATTTTTGACTTTTTTGTAAGGGGGGGTGCTTACGCAATTTTTCAAAATTTCAAAAACGGTCAAAAAACACTTTTGGGCCAAGGAGCGCTGGGAAACGTTCCAAAAACATGTCAGGACTCTCGGCAGAGCCCAAATATACCAAAAAAGTTGACTCTTGAGAAAAGTCAATTTTTGACTTTTTTGTAAAGGGGGGTGCTTAAGCAATTTTTCAAAATTTCAAAAACGGTCAAAAAACACTTTTGGGCCAAGGAGCGGCGGGAAATGTTCCAAAAACATGCCAGGACTCTCGGCAGAGGCCAAATATCCCAAAAAAGTTGACTTTTGAGAAAAGTCCATTTTTGACTTTTTTGTAAGGGGGGGTGCTTATGCAATTTTTCAAAATTTCAAAAATGGTCAAAAAACACTTTTGGGCCAAGGAGCGCTGGCAAACGTTCCAAAAACATGTCAGGACTCTCGGCAGAGCCCAAATATACCAAAAAAGTTGACTTTTGAGAAAAGTCAATTTTTGACTTTTTTGTAAGGGGGGGTGCTTTCGCAATATTTCAAAATTTCAAAAACGGTCAAAAAACACTTTTGGGCCAAGGAGCGGCGGGAAACGTTCCAAAAACATGTCAGGACTCTTGGCAGAGCCCAAATATCCCAAAAAAGTTGTCTTTTGAGAAAAGTCAATTTTTGACTTTTTTGTAAGGGGGGGTGCTTACGCAATTTTTCAAAATTTCAAAAACGGTCAAAAATAACTTTTGGGCATAGGAGTGGCGGGAAACGTTCCAAAAACATGCCAGGACTCTCGGCAGAGCCCAAATATGCCCAAAAAGTTGACTTTTGAAAAAAGTCAATTTTTGACTTTTTTGTAAGGGGGGGTGCTTACGCAATTTTTCAAAATTTCAAAAACGGTCAAAAAACACTTTTGGGCCAAGGAGCGCTGGGAAACGTTCCAAAAACATGTCAGGACTCTCGGCAGAGCCCAAATATACCAAAAAAGTTGACTCTTGAGAAAAGTCAATTTTTGACTTTTTTGTAAGGGGGGGTGCTTACGCAATTTTTCAAAATTTCAAAAACGGTCAAAAAACACTTTTGGGCCAAGGAGCGGCGGGAAATGTTCCAAAAACATGCCAGGACTCTCGGCAGAGGCCAAATATCCCAAAAAATTTGACTTTTGAGAAAAGTCCATTTTTGACTTTTTTGTAAGGGGGGGTGCTTATGCAATTTTTCAAAATTTCAAAAATGGTCAAAAAACACTTTTGGGCCAAGGAGCGCTGGCAAACGTTCCAAAAACATGTCAGGACTCTCGGCAGAGCCCAAATATACCAAAAAAGTTGACTCTTGAGAAAAGTCAATTTTTGACTTTTTTGTAAGGGGGGGTGCTTACGCAATTTTTCAAAATTTCAAAAACGGTCAAAAAACACTTTTGGGCCAAGGAGCGCTGGGAAACGTTCCAAAAACATGTCAGGACTCTCGGCAGAGCCCAAATATACCAAAAAAGTTGACTCTTGAGAAAAGTCAATTTTTGACTTTTTTGTAAGGGGGGGTGCTTACGCAATTTTTCAAAATTTCAAAAACGGTCAAAAAACACTTTTGGGCCAAGGAGCGGCGGGAAATGTTCCAAAAACATGCCAGGACTCTCGGCAGAGGCCAAATATCCCAAAAAAGTTGACTTTTGAGAAAAGTCCATTTTTGACTTTTTTGTAAGGGGGGGTGCTTACGCAATTTTTCAAAATTTCAAAAATGGTCAAAAAACACTTTTGGGCCAAGGAGCGCTGGCAAACGTTCCAAAAACATGTCAGGACTCTCGGCAGAGCCCAAATATACCAAAAAAGTTGACTTTTGAGAAAAGTCAATTTTTGACTTTTTTGTAAGGGGGGGTGCTTACGCAATTTTTCAAAATTTCAAAAACGGTCAAAAAACACTTTTGGGCCAAGGAGCGGCGGGCAACGTTCGAAAAACATGTCAGGACTCTCGGCAGAGCCCAAATATCCCAAAAAAGTTGACTTTTGAGAAAAGTCAATTTTTGACTTTTTTGTAAGGGGGGGTGCTTACGCAATTTTTCAAAATTTCAAAAACGGTCAAAAATAACTTTTGGGCCAAGGAGTGGCGGGAAACGTTCCAAAAACATGTCAGGACTCTCGGCAGAGCCCAAATATGCCCAAAAAGTTGACTTTTGAAAAAAGTCAATTTTTGACTTTTTTGTAAGGGGGGGTGCTTACGCAATTTTTCAAAATTTCTAAAACGGTCAAAAAACACTTTTGGGCCAAGGAGCGGCGGGAAATGTTCCAAAAACATGCCAGGACTCTCGGCAGAGGCCAAATATCCCAAAAAAGTTGACTTTTGAGAAAAGTCCATTTTTGACTTTTTTGTAAGGGGGGGTGCTTATGCAATTTTTCAAAATTTCAAAAACGGTCAAAAAACACTTTTGGGCCAAGGAGCGGAAGAAAAAGTTCCAAAAACATGTCAGGACTCTCGGCAGAGGCCAAATATCCCAAAAAAGTTGACTTTTGAGAAAAGTCAATTTTTGACTTTTTTGTAAGGGGGGGTGCTTTCGCAATATTTCAAAATTTCAAAAACGGTCAAAAAACATTTTTGGGCCAAGGAGCGGCGGGAAACGTTCCAAAAACATGTCAGGACTCTCGGCAGAGCCCATATATCCCAAAAAAGTTGACTTTTGAGAAAAGTCAATTTTTGACTTTTTTGTAAGGGGGGGTGCTTACGCAATTTTTCAAAATTTCAAAAACGGTCAAAAAACACTTTTGGGCCAAGGAGCGGCGGGAAACGTTCCAAAAACATGTCAGGACTCTCGGCAGAGCCCAAATATCCCAAAAAAGTTGACTTTTGAGAAAAGTCAATTTTTGACTTTTTTGTAAGGGGGGGTGCTTACGCTATTTTTCAAAATTTCAAAAACGGTCAAAAAACACTTTTGGGCCAAGGAGCGGAAGAAAACGTTCCAAAAACATGTCAGGACTCTCGGCAGAGCCCAAATATCCCAAAAAAGTTGTCTTTTGAGAAAAGTCAATTTTTGACTTTTTTGTAAGGGGGGGTGCTTACGCAATTTTTCAAAATTTCAAAAACGGTCAAAAATAACTTTTGGGCATAGGAGTGGCGGGAAACGTTCCAAAAACATGCCAGGACTCTCGGCAGAGCCCAAATATGCCCAAAAAGTTGACTTTTGAAAAAAGTCAATTTTTGACTTTTTTGTAAGGGGGGGTGCTTACGCAATTTTTCAAAATTTCAAAAACGGTCAAAAAACACTTTTGGGCCAAGGAGCGCTGGGAAACGTTCCAAAAACATGTCAGGACTCTCGGCAGAGCCCAAATATACCAAAAAAGTTGACTCTTGAGAAAAGTCAATTTTTGACTTTTTTGTAAGGGGGGGTGCTTACGCAATTTTTCAAAATTTCAAAAACGGTCAAAAAACACTTTTGGGCCAAGGAGCGGCGGGAAATGTTCCAAAAACATGCCAGGACTCTCGGCAGAGGCCAAATATCCCAAAAAAGTTGTCTTTTGAGAAAAGTCCATTTTTGACCTTTTTGTAAGGGGGGGTGCTTACGCAATTTTTCAAAATTTCAAAAACGGTCAAAAAACACTTTTGGGCCAAGAAGCGGTGGGAAACGTTCCAAAAACATGTCAGGACTCTCGGCAGAGCCCAAATATACCAAAAAAGTTGACTCTTGAGAAAAGTCAATTTTTGACTTTTTTGTAAGGGGGGGTGCTTACGCAATTTTTCAAAATTTCAAAAACGGTCAAAAAACACTTTTGGGCCAAGGAGCGGCGGGAAATGTTCCAAAAACATGCCAGGACTCTCGGCAGAGGCCAAATATCCCAAAAAAGTTGACTTTTGAGAAAAGTCCATTTTTGACTTTTTTGTAAGGGGGGGTGCTTATGCAATTTTTCAAAATTTCAAAAATGGTCAAAAAACACTTTTGGGCCAAGGAGCGCTGGCAAACGTTCCAAAAACATGTCAGGACTCTCGGCAGAGCCCAAATATACCAAAAAAGTTGACTTTTGAGAAAAGTCAATTTTTGACTTTTTTGTAAGGGGGGGTGCTTTCGCAATATTTCAAAATTTCAAAAACGGTCAAAAAACACTTTTGGGCCAAGGAGCGGCGGGAAACGTTCCAAAAACATGTCAGGACTCTCGGCAGAGGCCAAATATCCCAAAAAAGTTGACTTTTGAGAAAAGTCCATTTTTGACTTTTTTGTAAGGGGGGGTGCTTATGCAATTTTTCAAAATTTCAAAAACGGTCAAAAAACACTTTTGGGCCAAGGAGCGGAAGAAAAAGTTCCAAAAACATGTCAGGACTCTCGGCAGAGGCCAAATATCCCAAAAAAGTTGACTTTTGAGAAAAGTCAATTTTTGACTTTTTTGTAAGGGGGGGTGCTTACGCAATTTTTCAAAATTTCAAAAACGGTCAAAAAACACTTTTGGGCCAAGGAGCGCTGGGAAACGTTCCAAAAGAATATCAGGACTCTCGGCAGAGCGCAAATATCCCAAAAAAGTTGTCTTTTGAGAAAAGTCCATTTTTGACTTTTTTATAAGGGGGGGTGCTTACGCAATTTTTAAAAATTTCAAAAACGGTCAAAAAACACTTTTGGGCCAAGGAGCGGCGGGAAACGTTCCAAAAACATGTCAGGACTCTCGGCACGGCCCAAATATGCCAAAAAAGTTGACTTTTGAGAAAAGTCAATTTTTGACTTTTTTGTAAGGGGGGGTGCTTACGCAATTTTTCAAAATTTCAAAAACGGTCAAAAAACACTTTTGGGCCAAGGAGCGGCGGGAAATGTTCCAAAAACATGTCAGGACTCTCGGCAGAGCCCAAATATCCCAAAAAAGTTGACTTTTGAGAAAAGTCAATTTTTGACTTTTTTGTAAGGGGGGGTGCTTACGCAATTTTTCAAAATTTCAAAAACGGTCAAAAAACACTTTTGGGCCAAGGAGCGGCGGGCAACGTTCGAAAAACATGTCAGGACTCTCGGCAGAGCCCAAATATCCCAAAAAAGTTGACTTTTGAGAAAAGTCAATTTTTGACTTTTTTGTAAGGGGGGGTGCTTACGCAATTTTTCAAAATTTCAAAAACGGTCAAAAATAACTTTTGGGCCAAGGAGTGGCGGGAAACGTTCCAAAAACATGTCAGGACTCTCGGCAGAGCCCAAATATGCCCAAAAAGTTGACTTTTGAAAAAAGTCAATTTTTGACTTTTTTGTAAGGGGGGGTGCTTACGCAATTTTTCAAAATTTCTAAAACGGTCAAAAAACACTTTTGGGCCAAGGAGCGGCGGGAAATGTTCCAAAAACATGCCAGGACTCTCGGCAGAGGCCAAATATCCCAAAAAAGTTGACTTTTGAGAAAAGTCCATTTTTGACTTTTTTGTAAGGGGGGGTGCTTATGCAATTTTTCAAAATTTCAAAAACGGTCAAAAAACACTTTTGGGCCAAGGAGCGGAAGAAAACGTTCCAAAAACATGTCAGGACTCTCGGCAGAGCCCAAATATCCCAAAAAAGTTGTCTTTTGAGAAAAGTCAATTTTTGACTTTTTTGTAAGGGGGGGTGCTTACGCAATTTTTCAAAATTTCAAAAACGGTCAAAAATAACTTTTGGGCATAGGAGTGGCGGGAAACGTTCCAAAAACATGCCAGGACTCTCGGCAGAGCCCAAATATGCCCAAAAAGTTGACTTTTGAAAAAAGTCAATTTTTGACTTTTTTGTAAGGGGGGGTGCTTACGCAATTTTTCAAAATTTCAAAAACGGTCAAAAAACACTTTTGGGCCAAGGAGCGCTGGGAAACGTTCCAAAAACATGTCAGGACTCTCGGCAGAGCCCAAATATACCAAAAAAGTTGACTCTTGAGAAAAGTCAATTTTTGACTTTTTTGTAAAGGGGGGTGCTTAAGCAATTTTTCAAAATTTCAAAAACGGTCAAAAAACACTTTTGGGCCAAGGAGCGGCGGGAAATGTTCCAAAAACATGCCAGGACTCTCGGCAGAGGCCAAATATCCCAAAAAAGTTGACTTTTGAGAAAAGTCCATTTTTGACTTTTTTGTAAGGGGGGGTGCTTATGCAATTTTTCAAAATTTCAAAAATGGTCAAAAAACACTTTTGGGCCAAGGAGCGCTGGCAAACGTTCCAAAAACATGTCAGGACTCTCGGCAGAGCCCAAATATACCAAAAAAGTTGACTTTTGAGAAAAGTCAATTTTTGACTTTTTTGTAAGGGGGGGTGCTTTCGCAATATTTCAAAATTTCAAAAACGGTCAAAAAACACTTTTGGGCCAAGGAGCGGCGGGAAACGTTCCAAAAACATGTCAGGACTCTTGGCAGAGCCCAAATATCCCAAAAAAGTTGTCTTTTGAGAAAAGTCAATTTTTGACTTTTTTGTAAGGGGGGGTGCTTACGCAATTTTTCAAAATTTCAAAAACGGTCAAAAATAACTTTTGGGCATAGGAGTGGCGGGAAACGTTCCAAAAACATGCCAGGACTCTCGGCAGAGCCCAAATATGCCCAAAAAGTTGACTTTTGAAAAAAGTCAATTTTTGACTTTTTTGTAAGGGGGGGTGCTTACGCAATTTTTCAAAATTTCAAAAACGGTCAAAAAACACTTTTGGGCCAAGGAGCGCTGGGAAACGTTCCAAAAACATGTCAGGACTCTCGGCAGAGCCCAAATATACCAAAAAAGTTGACTCTTGAGAAAAGTCAATTTTTGACTTTTTTGTAAGGGGGGGTGCTTACGCAATTTTTCAAAATTTCAAAAACGGTCAAAAAACACTTTTGGGCCAAGGAGCGGCGGGAAATGTTCCAAAAACATGCCAGGACTCTCGGCAGAGGCCAAATATCCCAAAAAATTTGACTTTTGAGAAAAGTCCATTTTTGACTTTTTTGTAAGGGGGGGTGCTTATGCAATTTTTCAAAATTTCAAAAATGGTCAAAAAACACTTTTGGGCCAAGGAGCGCTGGCAAACGTTCCAAAAACATGTCAGGACTCTCGGCAGAGCCCAAATATACCAAAAAAGTTGACTCTTGAGAAAAGTCAATTTTTGACTTTTTTGTAAGGGGGGGTGCTTACGCAATTTTTCAAAATTTCAAAAACGGTCAAAAAACACTTTTGGGCCAAGGAGCGCTGGGAAACGTTCCAAAAACATGTCAGGACTCTCGGCAGAGCCCAAATATACCAAAAAAGTTGACTCTTGAGAAAAGTCAATTTTTGACTTTTTTGTAAGGGGGGGTGCTTACGCAATTTTTCAAAATTTCAAAAACGGTCAAAAAACACTTTTGGGCCAAGGAGCGGCGGGAAATGTTCCAAAAACATGCCAGGACTCTCGGCAGAGGCCAAATATCCCAAAAAAGTTGACTTTTGAGAAAAGTCCATTTTTGACTTTTTTGTAAGGGGGGGTGCTTACGCAATTTTTCAAAATTTCAAAAATGGTCAAAAAACACTTTTGGGCCAAGGAGCGCTGGCAAACGTTCCAAAAACATGTCAGGACTCTCGGCAGAGCCCAAATATACCAAAAAAGTTGACTTTTGAGAAAAGTCAATTTTTGACTTTTTTGTAAGGGGGGGTGCTTACGCAATTTTTCAAAATTTCAAAAACGGTCAAAAAACACTTTTGGGCCAAGGAGCGGCGGGCAACGTTCGAAAAACATGTCAGGACTCTCGGCAGAGCCCAAATATCCCAAAAAAGTTGACTTTTGAGAAAAGTCAATTTTTGACTTTTTTGTAAGGGGGGGTGCTTACGCAATTTTTCAAAATTTCAAAAACGGTCAAAAATAACTTTTGGGCCAAGGAGTGGCGGGAAACGTTCCAAAAACATGTCAGGACTCTCGGCAGAGCCCAAATATGCCCAAAAAGTTGACTTTTGAAAAAAGTCAATTTTTGACTTTTTTGTAAGGGGGGGTGCTTACGCAATTTTTCAAAATTTCTAAAACGGTCAAAAAACACTTTTGGGCCAAGGAGCGGCGGGAAATGTTCCAAAAACATGCCAGGACTCTCGGCAGAGGCCAAATATCCCAAAAAAGTTGACTTTTGAGAAAAGTCCATTTTTGACTTTTTTGTAAGGGGGGGTGCTTATGCAATTTTTCAAAATTTCAAAAACGGTCAAAAAACACTTTTGGGCCAAGGAGCGGAAGAAAAAGTTCCAAAAACATGTCAGGACTCTCGGCAGAGGCCAAATATCCCAAAAAAGTTGACTTTTGAGAAAAGTCAATTTTTGACTTTTTTGTAAGGGGGGGTGCTTTCGCAATATTTCAAAATTTCAAAAACGGTCAAAAAACATTTTTGGGCCAAGGAGCGGCGGGAAACGTTCCAAAAACATGTCAGGACTCTCGGCAGAGCCCATATATCCCAAAAAAGTTGACTTTTGAGAAAAGTCAATTTTTGACTTTTTTGTAAGGGGGGGTGCTTACGCAATTTTTCAAAATTTCAAAAACGGTCAAAAAACACTTTTGGGCCAAGGAGCGGCGGGAAACGTTCCAAAAACATGTCAGGACTCTCGGCAGAGCCCAAATATCCCAAAAAAGTTGACTTTTGAGAAAAGTCAATTTTTGACTTTTTTGTAAGGGGGGGTGCTTACGCTATTTTTCAAAATTTCAAAAACGGTCAAAAAACACTTTTGGGCCAAGGAGCGGAAGAAAACGTTCCAAAAACATGTCAGGACTCTCGGCAGAGCCCAAATATCCCAAAAAAGTTGTCTTTTGAGAAAAGTCAATTTTTGACTTTTTTGTAAGGGGGGGTGCTTACGCAATTTTTCAAAATTTCAAAAACGGTCAAAAATAACTTTTGGGCATAGGAGTGGCGGGAAACGTTCCAAAAACATGCCAGGACTCTCGGCAGAGCCCAAATATGCCCAAAAAGTTGACTTTTGAAAAAAGTCAATTTTTGACTTTTTTGTAAGGGGGGGTGCTTACGCAATTTTTCAAAATTTCAAAAACGGTCAAAAAACACTTTTGGGCCAAGGAGCGCTGGGAAACGTTCCAAAAACATGTCAGGACTCTCGGCAGAGCCCAAATATACCAAAAAAGTTGACTCTTGAGAAAAGTCAATTTTTGACTTTTTTGTAAGGGGGGGTGCTTACGCAATTTTTCAAAATTTCAAAAACGGTCAAAAAACACTTTTGGGCCAAGGAGCGGCGGGAAATGTTCCAAAAACATGCCAGGACTCTCGGCAGAGGCCAAATATCCCAAAAAAGTTGTCTTTTGAGAAAAGTCCATTTTTGACCTTTTTGTAAGGGGGGGTGCTTACGCAATTTTTCAAAATTTCAAAAACGGTCAAAAAACACTTTTGGGCCAAGAAGCGGTGGGAAACGTTCCAAAAACATGTCAGGACTCTCGGCAGAGCCCAAATATACCAAAAAAGTTGACTCTTGAGAAAAGTCAATTTTTGACTTTTTTGTAAGGGGGGGTGCTTACGCAATTTTTCAAAATTTCAAAAACGGTCAAAAAACACTTTTGGGCCAAGGAGCGGCGGGAAATGTTCCAAAAACATGCCAGGACTCTCGGCAGAGGCCAAATATCCCAAAAAAGTTGACTTTTGAGAAAAGTCCATTTTTGACTTTTTTGTAAGGGGGGGTGCTTATGCAATTTTTCAAAATTTCAAAAATGGTCAAAAAACACTTTTGGGCCAAGGAGCGCTGGCAAACGTTCCAAAAACATGTCAGGACTCTCGGCAGAGCCCAAATATACCAAAAAAGTTGACTTTTGAGAAAAGTCAATTTTTGACTTTTTTGTAAGGGGGGGTGCTTTCGCAATATTTCAAAATTTCAAAAACGGTCAAAAAACACTTTTGGGCCAAGGAGCGGCGGGAAACGTTCCAAAAACATGTCAGGACTCTCGGCAGAGGCCAAATATCCCAAAAAAGTTGACTTTTGAGAAAAGTCCATTTTTGACTTTTTTGTAAGGGGGGGTGCTTATGCAATTTTTCAAAATTTCAAAAACGGTCAAAAAACACTTTTGGGCCAAGGAGCGGAAGAAAAAGTTCCAAAAACATGTCAGGACTCTCGGCAGAGGCCAAATATCCCAAAAAAGTTGACTTTTGAGAAAAGTCAATTTTTGACTTTTTTGTAAGGGGGGGTGCTTACGCAATTTTTCAAAATTTCAAAAACGGTCAAAAAACACTTTTGGGCCAAGGAGCGCTGGGAAACGTTCCAAAAGAATATCAGGACTCTCGGCAGAGCGCAAATATCCCAAAAAAGTTGTCTTTTGAGAAAAGTCCATTTTTGACTTTTTTATAAGGGGGGGTGCTTACGCAATTTTTAAAAATTTCAAAAACGGTCAAAAAACACTTTTGGGCCAAGGAGCGGCGGGAAACGTTCCAAAAACATGTCAGGACTCTCGGCACGGCCCAAATATGCCAAAAAAGTTGACTTTTGAGAAAAGTCAATTTTTGACTTTTTTGTAAGGGGGGGTGCTTACGCAATTTTTCAAAATTTCAAAAACGGTCAAAAAACACTTTTGGGCCAAGGAGCGGCGGGAAATGTTCCAAAAACATGTCAGGACTCTCGGCAGAGCCCAAATATCCCAAAAAAGTTGACTTTTGAGAAAAGTCAATTTTTGACTTTTTTGTAAGGGGGGGTGCTTACGCAATTTTTCAAAATTTCAAAAACGGTCAAAAAACACTTTTGGGCCAAGGAGCGGCGGGCAACGTTCGAAAAACATGTCAGGACTCTCGGCAGAGCCCAAATATCCCAAAAAAGTTGACTTTTGAGAAAAGTCAATTTTTGACTTTTTTGTAAGGGGGGGTGCTTACGCAATTTTTCAAAATTTCAAAAACGGTCAAAAATAACTTTTGGGCCAAGGAGTGGCGGGAAACGTTCCAAAAACATGTCAGGACTCTCGGCAGAGCCCAAATATGCCCAAAAAGTTGACTTTTGAAAAAAGTCAATTTTTGACTTTTTTGTAAGGGGGGGTGCTTACGCAATTTTTCAAAATTTCTAAAACGGTCAAAAAACACTTTTGGGCCAAGGAGCGGCGGGAAATGTTCCAAAAACATGCCAGGACTCTCGGCAGAGGCCAAATATCCCAAAAAAGTTGACTTTTGAGAAAAGTCCATTTTTGACTTTTTTGTAAGGGGGGGTGCTTATGCAATTTTTCAAAATTTCAAAAACGGTCAAAAAACACTTTTGGGCCAAGGAGCGGAAGAAAAAGTTCCAAAAACATGTCAGGACTCTCGGCAGAGGCCAAATATCCCAAAAAAGTTGACTTTTGAGAAAAGTCAATTTTTGACTTTTTTGTAAGGGGGGGTGCTTTCGCAATATTTCAAAATTTCAAAAACGGTCAAAAAACATTTTTGGGCCAAGGAGCGGCGGGAAACGTTCCAAAAACATGTCAGGACTCTCGGCAGAGCCCATATATCCCAAAAAAGTTGACTTTTGAGAAAAGTCAATTTTTGACTTTTTTGTAAGGGGGGGTGCTTACGCAATTTTTCAAAATTTCAAAAACGGTCAAAAAACACTTTTGGGCCAAGGAGCGGCGGGAAACGTTCCAAAAACATGTCAGGACTCTCGGCAGAGCCCAAATATCCCAAAAAAGTTGACTTTTGAGAAAAGTCAATTTTTGACTTTTTTGTAAGGGGGGGTGCTTACGCTATTTTTCAAAATTTCAAAAACGGTCAAAAAACACTTTTGGGCCAAGGAGCGGAAGAAAACGTTCCAAAAACATGTCAGGACTCTCGGCAGAGCCCAAATATCCCAAAAAAGTTGTCTTTTGAGAAAAGTCAATTTTTGACTTTTTTGTAAGGGGGGGTGCTTACGCAATTTTTCAAAATTTCAAAAACGGTCAAAAATAACTTTTGGGCATAGGAGTGGCGGGAAACGTTCCAAAAACATGCCAGGACTCTCGGCAGAGCCCAAATATGCCCAAAAAGTTGACTTTTGAAAAAAGTCAATTTTTGACTTTTTTGTAAGGGGGGGTGCTTACGCAATTTTTCAAAATTTCAAAAACGGTCAAAAAACACTTTTGGGCCAAGGAGCGCTGGGAAACGTTCCAAAAACATGTCAGGACTCTCGGCAGAGCCCAAATATACCAAAAAAGTTGACTCTTGAGAAAAGTCAATTTTTGACTTTTTTGTAAGGGGGGGTGCTTACGCAATTTTTCAAAATTTCAAAAACGGTCAAAAAACACTTTTGGGCCAAGGAGCGGCGGGAAATGTTCCAAAAACATGCCAGGACTCTCGGCAGAGGCCAAATATCCCAAAAAAGTTGACTTTTGAGAAAAGTCCATTTTTGACTTTTTTGTAAGGGGGGGTGCTTATGCAATTTTTCAAAATTTCAAAAATGGTCAAAAAACACTTTTGGGCCAAGGAGCGCTGGCAAACGTTCCAAAAACATGTCAGGACTCTCGGCAGAGCCCAAATATACCAAAAAAGTTGACTTTTGAGAAAAGTCAATTTTTGACTTTTTTGTAAGGGGGGGTGCTTACGCAATTTTTCAAAATTTCAAAAACGGTCAAAAAACACTTTTGGGCCAAGGAACGCTGGGAAACGTTCCAAAAGAATATCAGGACTCTCGGCAGAGCGCAAATATCCCAAAAAAGTTGTCTTTTGAGAAAAGTCCATTTTTGACTTTTTTATAAGGGGGGGTGCTTACGCAATTTTTAAAAATTTCAAAAACGGTCAAAAAACACTTTTGGGCCAAGGAGCGGCGGGAAACGTTCCAAAAACATGTCAGGACTCTCGGCACGGCCCAAATATGCCAAAAAAGTTGACTTTTGAGAAAAGTCAATTTTTGACTTTTTTGTAAGGGGGGGTGCTTACGCAATTTTTCAAAATTTCAAAAACGGTCAAAAAACACTTTTGGGCCAAGGAGCGGCGGGAAATGTTCCAAAAACATGTCAGGACTCTCGGCAGAGCCCAAATATCCCAAAAAAGTTGACTTTTGAGAAAAGTCAATTTTTGACTTTTTTGTAAGGGGGGGTGCTTACGCAATTTTTCAAAATTTCAAAAACGGTCAAAAAACACTTTTGGGCCAAGGAGCGGCGGGCAACGTTCGAAAAACATGTCAGGACTCTCGGCAGAGCCCAAATATCCCAAAAAAGTTGACTTTTGAGAAAAGTCAATTTTTGACTTTTTTGTAAGGGGGGGTGCTTACGCAATTTTTCAAAATTTCAAAAACGGTCAAAAATAACTTTTGGGCCAAGGAGTGGCGGGAAACGTTCCAAAAACATGTCAGGACTCTCGGCAGAGCCCAAATATGCCCAAAAAGTTGACTTTTGAAAAAAGTCAATTTTTGACTTTTTTGTAAGGGGGGGTGCTTACGCAATTTTTCAAAATTTCTAAAACGGTCAAAAAACACTTTTGGGCCAAGGAGCGGCGGGAAATGTTCCAAAAACATGCCAGGACTCTCGGCAGAGGCCAAATATCCCAAAAAAGTTGACTTTTGAGAAAAGTCCATTTTTGACTTTTTTGTAAGGGGGGGTGCTTATGCAATTTTTCAAAATTTCAAAAACGGTCAAAAAACACTTTTGGGCCAAGGAGCGGAAGAAAAAGTTCCAAAAACATGTCAGGACTCTCGGCAGAGGCCAAATATCCCAAAAAAGTTGACTTTTGAGAAAAGTCAATTTTTGACTTTTTTGTAAGGGGGGGTGCTTTCGCAATATTTCAAAATTTCAAAAACGGTCAAAAAACATTTTTGGGCCAAGGAGCGGCGGGAAACGTTCCAAAAACATGTCAGGACTCTCGGCAGAGCCCATATATCCCAAAAAAGTTGACTTTTGAGAAAAGTCAATTTTTGACTTTTTTGTAAGGGGGGGTGCTTACGCAATTTTTCAAAATTTCAAAAACGGTCAAAAAACACTTTTGGGCCAAGGAGCGGCGGGAAACGTTCCAAAAACATGTCAGGACTCTCGGCAGAGCCCAAATATCCCAAAAAAGTTGACTTTTGAGAAAAGTCAATTTTTGACTTTTTTGTAAGGGGGGGTGCTTACGCTATTTTTCAAAATTTCAAAAACGGTCAAAAAACACTTTTGGGCCAAGGAGCGGAAGAAAACGTTCCAAAAACATGTCAGGACTCTCGGCAGAGCCCAAATATCCCAAAAAAGTTGTCTTTTGAGAAAAGTCAATTTTTGACTTTTTTGTAAGGGGGGGTGCTTACGCAATTTTTCAAAATTTCAAAAACGGTCAAAAATAACTTTTGGGCATAGGAGTGGCGGGAAACGTTCCAAAAACATGCCAGGACTCTCGGCAGAGCCCAAATATGCCCAAAAAGTTGACTTTTGAAAAAAGTCAATTTTTGACTTTTTTGTAAGGGGGGGTGCTTACGCAATTTTTCAAAATTTCAAAAACGGTCAAAAAACACTTTTGGGCCAAGGAGCGCTGGGAAACGTTCCAAAAACATGTCAGGACTCTCGGCAGAGCCCAAATATACCAAAAAAGTTGACTCTTGAGAAAAGTCAATTTTTGACTTTTTTGTAAAGGGGGGTGCTTACGCAATTTTTCAAAATTTCAAAAACGGTCAAAAAACACTTTTGGGCCAAGGAGCGGCGGGAAATGTTCCAAAAACATGCCAGGACTCTCGGCAGAGGCCAAATATCCCAAAAAAGTTGACTTTTGAGAAAAGTCCATTTTTGACTTTTTTGTAAGGGGGGGTGCTTATGCAATTTTTCAAAATTTCAAAAATGGTCAAAAAACACTTTTGGGCCAAGGAGCGCTGGCAAACGTTCCAAAAACATGTCAGGACTCTCGGCAGAGCCCAAATATACCAAAAAAGTTGACTTTTGAGAAAAGTCAATTTTTGACTTTTTTGTAAGGGGGGGTGCTTTCGCAATATTTCAAAATTTCAAAAACGGTCAAAAAACACTTTTGGGCCAAGGAGCGGCGGGAAACGTTCCAAAAACATGTCAGGACTCTCGGCAGAGCCCATATATCCCAAAAAAGTTGACTTTTGAGAAAAGTCAATTTTTGACTTTTTTGTAAGGGGGGGTGCTTACGCAATTTTTCAAAATTTCAAAAACGGTCAAAAAACACTTTTGGGCCAAGGAGCGGCGGGAAACGTTCCAAAAACATGTCAGGACTCTCGGCAGAGCCCAAATATCCCAAAAAAGTTGACTTTTGAGAAAAGTCAATTTTTGACTTTTTTGTAAGGGGGGGTGCTTACGCTATTTTTCAAAATTTCAAAAACGGTCAAAAAACACTTTTGGGCCAAGGAGCGGAAGAAAACGTTCCAAAAACATGTCAGGACTCTTGGCAGAGCCCAAATATCCCAAAAAAGTTGTCTTTTGAGAAAAGTCAATTTTTGACTTTTTTGTAAGGGGGGGTGCTTACGCAATTTTTCAAAATTTCAAAAACGGTCAAAAATAACTTTTGGGCATAGGAGTGGCGGGAAACGTTCCAAAAACATGCCAGGACTCTCGGCAGAGCCCAAATATGCCCAAAAAGTTGACTTTTGAAAAAAGTCAATTTTTGACTTTTTTGTAAGGGGGGGTGCTTACGCAATTTTTCAAAATTTCAAAAACGGTCAAAAAACACTTTTGGGCCAAGGAGCGCTGGGAAACGTTCCAAAAACATGTCAGGACTCTCGGCAGAGCCCAAATATACCAAAAAAGTTGACTCTTGAGAAAAGTCAATTTTTGACTTTTTTGTAAGGGGGGGTGCTTACGCAATTTTTCAAAATTTCAAAAACGGTCAAAAAACACTTTTGGGCCAAGGAGCGGCGGGAAATGTTCCAAAAACATGCCAGGACTCTCGGCAGAGGCCAAATATCCCAAAAAATTTGACTTTTGAGAAAAGTCCATTTTTGACTTTTTTGTAAGGGGGGGTGCTTATGCAATTTTTCAAAATTTCAAAAATGGTCAAAAAACACTTTTGGGCCAAGGAGCGCTGGCAAACGTTCCAAAAACATGTCAGGACTCTCGGCAGAGCCCAAATATACCAAAAAAGTTGACTCTTGAGAAAAGTCAATTTTTGACTTTTTTGTAAGGGGGGGTGCTTACGCAATTTTTCAAAATTTCAAAAACGGTCAAAAAACACTTTTGGGCCAAGGAGCGCTGGGAAACGTTCCAAAAACATGTCAGGACTCTCGGCAGAGCCCAAATATACCAAAAAAGTTGACTCTTGAGAAAAGTCAATTTTTGACTTTTTTGTAAGGGGGGGTGCTTACGCAATTTTTCAAAATTTCAAAAACGGTCAAAAAACACTTTTGGGCCAAGGAGCGGCGGGAAATGTTCCAAAAACATGCCAGGACTCTCGGCAGAGGCCAAATATCCCAAAAAAGTTGACTTTTGAGAAAAGTCCATTTTTGACTTTTTTGTAAGGGGGGGTGCTTACGCAATTTTTCAAAATTTCAAAAATGGTCAAAAAACACTTTTGGGCCAAGGAGCGCTGGCAAACGTTCCAAAAACATGTCAGGACTCTCGGCAGAGCCCAAATATACCAAAAAAGTTGACTTTTGAGAAAAGTCAATTTTTGACTTTTTTGTAAGGGGGGGTGCTTACGCAATTTTTCAAAATTTCAAAAACGGTCAAAAAACACTTTTGGGCCAAGGAGCGGCGGGCAACGTTCGAAAAACATGTCAGGACTCTCGGCAGAGCCCAAATATCCCAAAAAAGTTGACTTTTGAGAAAAGTCAATTTTTGACTTTTTTGTAAGGGGGGGTGCTTACGCAATTTTTCAAAATTTCAAAAACGGTCAAAAATAACTTTTGGGCCAAGGAGTGGCGGGAAACGTTCCAAAAACATGTCAGGACTCTCGGCAGAGCCCAAATATGCCCAAAAAGTTGACTTTTGAAAAAAGTCAATTTTTGACTTTTTTGTAAGGGGGGGTGCTTACGCAATTTTTCAAAATTTCTAAAACGGTCAAAAAACACTTTTGGGCCAAGGAGCGGCGGGAAATGTTCCAAAAACATGCCAGGACTCTCGGCAGAGGCCAAATATCCCAAAAAAGTTGACTTTTGAGAAAAGTCCATTTTTGACTTTTTTGTAAGGGGGGGTGCTTATGCAATTTTTCAAAATTTCAAAAACGGTCAAAAAACACTTTTGGGCCAAGGAGCGGAAGAAAAAGTTCCAAAAACATGTCAGGACTCTCGGCAGAGGCCAAATATCCCAAAAAAGTTGACTTTTGAGAAAAGTCAATTTTTGACTTTTTTGTAAGGGGGGGTGCTTTCGCAATATTTCAAAATTTCAAAAACGGTCAAAAAACATTTTTGGGCCAAGGAGCGGCGGGAAACGTTCCAAAAACATGTCAGGACTCTCGGCAGAGCCCATATATCCCAAAAAAGTTGACTTTTGAGAAAAGTCAATTTTTGACTTTTTTGTAAGGGGGGGTGCTTACGCAATTTTTCAAAATTTCAAAAACGGTCAAAAAACACTTTTGGGCCAAGGAGCGGCGGGAAACGTTCCAAAAACATGTCAGGACTCTCGGCAGAGCCCAAATATCCCAAAAAAGTTGACTTTTGAGAAAAGTCAATTTTTGACTTTTTTGTAAGGGGGGGTGCTTACGCTATTTTTCAAAATTTCAAAAACGGTCAAAAAACACTTTTGGGCCAAGGAGCGGAAGAAAACGTTCCAAAAACATGTCAGGACTCTCGGCAGAGCCCAAATATCCCAAAAAAGTTGTCTTTTGAGAAAAGTCAATTTTTGACTTTTTTGTAAGGGGGGGTGCTTACGCAATTTTTCAAAATTTCAAAAACGGTCAAAAATAACTTTTGGGCATAGGAGTGGCGGGAAACGTTCCAAAAACATGCCAGGACTCTCGGCAGAGCCCAAATATGCCCAAAAAGTTGACTTTTGAAAAAAGTCAATTTTTGACTTTTTTGTAAGGGGGGGTGCTTACGCAATTTTTCAAAATTTCAAAAACGGTCAAAAAACACTTTTGGGCCAAGGAGCGCTGGGAAACGTTCCAAAAACATGTCAGGACTCTCGGCAGAGCCCAAATATACCAAAAAAGTTGACTCTTGAGAAAAGTCAATTTTTGACTTTTTTGTAAGGGGGGGTGCTTACGCAATTTTTCAAAATTTCAAAAACGGTCAAAAAACACTTTTGGGCCAAGGAGCGGCGGGAAATGTTCCAAAAACATGCCAGGACTCTCGGCAGAGGCCAAATATCCCAAAAAAGTTGACTTTTGAGAAAAGTCCATTTTTGACTTTTTTGTAAGGGGGGGTGCTTATGCAATTTTTCAAAATTTCAAAAATGGTCAAAAAACACTTTTGGGCCAAGGAGCGCTGGCAAACGTTCCAAAAACATGTCAGGACTCTCGGCAGAGCCCAAATATACCAAAAAAGTTGACTTTTGAGAAAAGTCAATTTTTGACTTTTTTGTAAGGGGGGGTGCTTTCGCAATATTTCAAAATTTCAAAAACGGTCAAAAAACACTTTTGGGCCAAGGAGCGGCGGGAAACGTTCCAAAAACATGTCAGGACTCTCGGCAGAGCCCATATATCCCAAAAAAGTTGACTTTTGAGAAAAGTCAATTTTTGACTTTTTTGTAAGGGGGGGTGCTTACGCAATTTTTCAAAATTTCAAAAACGGTCAAAAAACACTTTTGGGCCAAGGAGCGGCGGGAAACGTTCCAAAAACATGTCAGGACTCTCGGCAGAGCCCAAATATCCCAAAAAAGTTGACTTTTGAGAAAAGTCAATTTTTGACTTTTTTGTAAGGGGGGGTGCTTACGCTATTTTTCAAAATTTCAAAAACGGTCAAAAAACACTTTTGGGCCAAGGAGCGGAAGAAAACGTTCCAAAAACATGTCAGGACTCTTGGCAGAGCCCAAATATCCCAAAAAAGTTGTCTTTTGAGAAAAGTCAATTTTTGACTTTTTTGTAAGGGGGGGTGCTTACGCAATTTTTCAAAATTTCAAAAACGGTCAAAAATAACTTTTGGGCATAGGAGTGGCGGGAAACGTTCCAAAAACATGCCAGGACTCTCGGCAGAGCCCAAATATGCCCAAAAAGTTGACTTTTGAAAAAAGTCAATTTTTGACTTTTTTGTAAGGGGGGGTGCTTACGCAATTTTTCAAAATTTCAAAAACGGTCAAAAAACACTTTTGGGCCAAGGAGCGCTGGGAAACGTTCCAAAAACATGTCAGGACTCTCGGCAGAGCCCAAATATACCAAAAAAGTTGACTCTTGAGAAAAGTCAATTTTTGACTTTTTTGTAAGGGGGGGTGCTTACGCAATTTTTCAAAATTTCAAAAACGGTCAAAAAACACTTTTGGGCCAAGGAGCGGCGGGAAATGTTCCAAAAACATGCCAGGACTCTCGGCAGAGGCCAAATATCCCAAAAAATTTGACTTTTGAGAAAAGTCCATTTTTGACTTTTTTGTAAGGGGGGGTGCTTATGCAATTTTTCAAAATTTCAAAAATGGTCAAAAAACACTTTTGGGCCAAGGAGCGCTGGCAAACGTTCCAAAAACATGTCAGGACTCTCGGCAGAGCCCAAATATACCAAAAAAGTTGACTCTTGAGAAAAGTCAATTTTTGACTTTTTTGTAAGGGGGGGTGCTTACGCAATTTTTCAAAATTTCAAAAACGGTCAAAAAACACTTTTGGGCCAAGGAGCGCTGGGAAACGTTCCAAAAACATGTCAGGACTCTCGGCAGAGCCCAAATATACCAAAAAAGTTGACTCTTGAGAAAAGTCAATTTTTGACTTTTTTGTAAGGGGGGGTGCTTACGCAATTTTTCAAAATTTCAAAAACGGTCAAAAAACACTTTTGGGCCAAGGAGCGGCGGGAAATGTTCCAAAAACATGCCAGGACTCTCGGCAGAGGCCAAATATCCCAAAAAAGTTGACTTTTGAGAAAAGTCCATTTTTGACTTTTTTGTAAGGGGGGGTGCTTACGCAATTTTTCAAAATTTCAAAAATGGTCAAAAAACACTTTTGGGCCAAGGAGCGCTGGCAAACGTTCCAAAAACATGTCAGGACTCTCGGCAGAGCCCAAATATACCAAAAAAGTTGACTCTTGAGAAAAGTCAATTTTTGACTTTTTTGTAAAGGGGGGTGCTTACGCAATTTTTCAAAATTTCAAAAACGGTCAAAAAACACTTTTGGGCCAAGGAGCGGCGGGAAATGTTCCAAAAACATGCCAGGACTCTCGGCAGAGGCCAAATATCCCAAAAAAGTTGACTTTTGAGAAAAGTCCATTTTTGACTTTTTTGTAAGGGGGGGTGCTTATGCAATTTTTCAAAATTTCAAAAATGGTCAAAAAACACTTTTGGGCCAAGGAGCGCTGGCAAACGTTCCAAAAACATGTCAGGACTCTCGGCAGAGCCCAAATATACCAAAAAAGTTGACTTTTGAGAAAAGTCAATTTTTGACTTTTTTGTAAGGGGGGGTGCTTTCGCAATATTTCAAAATTTCAAAAACGGTCAAAAAACACTTTTGGGCCAAGGAGCGGCGGGAAACGTTCCAAAAACATGTCAGGACTCTCGGCAGAGCCCATATATCCCAAAAAAGTTGACTTTTGAGAAAAGTCAATTTTTGACTTTTTTGTAAGGGGGGGTGCTTACGCAATTTTTCAAAATTTCAAAAACGGTCAAAAAACACTTTTGGGCCAAGGAGCGGCGGGAAACGTTCCAAAAACATGTCAGGACTCTCGGCAGAGCCCAAATATCCCAAAAAAGTTGACTTTTGAGAAAAGTCAATTTTTGACTTTTTTGTAAGGGGGGGTGCTTACGCTATTTTTCAAAATTTCAAAAACGGTCAAAAAACACTTTTGGGCCAAGGAGCGGAAGAAAACGTTCCAAAAACATGTCAGGACTCTTGGCAGAGCCCAAATATCCCAAAAAAGTTGTCTTTTGAGAAAAGTCAATTTTTGACTTTTTTGTAAGGGGGGGTGCTTACGCAATTTTTCAAAATTTCAAAAACGGTCAAAAATAACTTTTGGGCATAGGAGTGGCGGGAAACGTTCCAAAAACATGCCAGGACTCTCGGCAGAGCCCAAATATGCCCAAAAAGTTGACTTTTGAAAAAAGTCAATTTTTGACTTTTTTGTAAGGGGGGGTGCTTACGCAATTTTTCAAAATTTCAAAAACGGTCAAAAAACACTTTTGGGCCAAGGAGCGCTGGGAAACGTTCCAAAAACATGTCAGGACTCTCGGCAGAGCCCAAATATACCAAAAAAGTTGACTCTTGAGAAAAGTCAATTTTTGACTTTTTTGTAAGGGGGGGTGCTTACGCAATTTTTCAAAATTTCAAAAACGGTCAAAAAACACTTTTGGGCCAAGGAGCGGCGGGAAATGTTCCAAAAACATGCCAGGACTCTCGGCAGAGGCCAAATATCCCAAAAAATTTGACTTTTGAGAAAAGTCCATTTTTGACTTTTTTGTAAGGGGGGGTGCTTATGCAATTTTTCAAAATTTCAAAAATGGTCAAAAAACACTTTTGGGCCAAGGAGCGCTGGCAAACGTTCCAAAAACATGTCAGGACTCTCGGCAGAGCCCAAATATACCAAAAAAGTTGACTCTTGAGAAAAGTCAATTTTTGACTTTTTTGTAAGGGGGGGTGCTTACGCAATTTTTCAAAATTTCAAAAACGGTCAAAAAACACTTTTGGGCCAAGGAGCGCTGGGAAACGTTCCAAAAACATGTCAGGACTCTCGGCAGAGCCCAAATATACCAAAAAAGTTGACTCTTGAGAAAAGTCAATTTTTGACTTTTTTGTAAGGGGGGGTGCTTACGCAATTTTTCAAAATTTCAAAAACGGTCAAAAAACACTTTTGGGCCAAGGAGCGGCGGGAAATGTTCCAAAAACATGCCAGGACTCTCGGCAGAGGCCAAATATCCCAAAAAAGTTGACTTTTGAGAAAAGTCCATTTTTGACTTTTTTGTAAGGGGGGGTGCTTACGCAATTTTTCAAAATTTCAAAAATGGTCAAAAAACACTTTTGGGCCAAGGAGCGCTGGCAAACGTTCCAAAAACATGTCAGGACTCTCGGCAGAGCCCAAATATACCAAAAAAGTTGACTTTTGAGAAAAGTCAATTTTTGACTTTTTTGTAAGGGGGGGTGCTTACGCAATTTTTCAAAATTTCAAAAACGGTCAAAAAACACTTTTGGGCCAAGGAGCGGCGGGCAACGTTCGAAAAACATGTCAGGACTCTCGGCAGAGCCCAAATATCCCAAAAAAGTTGACTTTTGAGAAAAGTCAATTTTTGACTTTTTTGTAAGGGGGGGTGCTTACGCAATTTTTCAAAATTTCAAAAACGGTCAAAAATAACTTTTGGGCCAAGGAGTGGCGGGAAACGTTCCAAAAACATGTCAGGACTCTCGGCAGAGCCCAAATATGCCCAAAAAGTTGACTTTTGAAAAAAGTCAATTTTTGACTTTTTTGTAAGGGGGGGTGCTTACGCAATTTTTCAAAATTTCTAAAACGGTCAAAAAACACTTTTGGGCCAAGGAGCGGCGGGAAATGTTCCAAAAACATGCCAGGACTCTCGGCAGAGGCCAAATATCCCAAAAAAGTTGACTTTTGAGAAAAGTCCATTTTTGACTTTTTTGTAAGGGGGGGTGCTTATGCAATTTTTCAAAATTTCAAAAACGGTCAAAAAACACTTTTGGGCCAAGGAGCGGAAGAAAAAGTTCCAAAAACATGTCAGGACTCTCGGCAGAGGCCAAATATCCCAAAAAAGTTGACTTTTGAGAAAAGTCAATTTTTGACTTTTTTGTAAGGGGGGGTGCTTTCGCAATATTTCAAAATTTCAAAAACGGTCAAAAAACATTTTTGGGCCAAGGAGCGGCGGGAAACGTTCCAAAAACATGTCAGGACTCTCGGCAGAGCCCATATATCCCAAAAAAGTTGACTTTTGAGAAAAGTCAATTTTTGACTTTTTTGTAAGGGGGGGTGCTTACGCAATTTTTCAAAATTTCAAAAACGGTCAAAAAACACTTTTGGGCCAAGGAGCGGCGGGAAACGTTCCAAAAACATGTCAGGACTCTCGGCAGAGCCCAAATATCCCAAAAAAGTTGACTTTTGAGAAAAGTCAATTTTTGACTTTTTTGTAAGGGGGGGTGCTTACGCTATTTTTCAAAATTTCAAAAACGGTCAAAAAACACTTTTGGGCCAAGGAGCGGAAGAAAACGTTCCAAAAACATGTCAGGACTCTCGGCAGAGCCCAAATATCCCAAAAAAGTTGTCTTTTGAGAAAAGTCAATTTTTGACTTTTTTGTAAGGGGGGGTGCTTACGCAATTTTTCAAAATTTCAAAAACGGTCAAAAATAACTTTTGGGCATAGGAGTGGCGGGAAACGTTCCAAAAACATGCCAGGACTCTCGGCAGAGCCCAAATATGCCCAAAAAGTTGACTTTTGAAAAAAGTCAATTTTTGACTTTTTTGTAAGGGGGGGTGCTTACGCAATTTTTCAAAATTTCAAAAACGGTCAAAAAACACTTTTGGGCCAAGGAGCGCTGGGAAACGTTCCAAAAACATGTCAGGACTCTCGGCAGAGCCCAAATATACCAAAAAAGTTGACTCTTGAGAAAAGTCAATTTTTGACTTTTTTGTAAGGGGGGGTGCTTACGCAATTTTTCAAAATTTCAAAAACGGTCAAAAAACACTTTTGGGCCAAGGAGCGGCGGGAAATGTTCCAAAAACATGCCAGGACTCTCGGCAGAGGCCAAATATCCCAAAAAAGTTGACTTTTGAGAAAAGTCCATTTTTGACTTTTTTGTAAGGGGGGGTGCTTATGCAATTTTTCAAAATTTCAAAAATGGTCAAAAAACACTTTTGGGCCAAGGAGCGCTGGCAAACGTTCCAAAAACATGTCAGGACTCTCGGCAGAGCCCAAATATACCAAAAAAGTTGACTTTTGAGAAAAGTCAATTTTTGACTTTTTTGTAAGGGGGGGTGCTTTCGCAATATTTCAAAATTTCAAAAACGGTCAAAAAACACTTTTGGGCCAAGGAGCGGCGGGAAACGTTCCAAAAACATGTCAGGACTCTCGGCAGAGCCCATATATCCCAAAAAAGTTGACTTTTGAGAAAAGTCAATTTTTGACTTTTTTGTAAGGGGGGGTGCTTACGCAATTTTTCAAAATTTCAAAAACGGTCAAAAAACACTTTTGGGCCAAGGAGCGGCGGGAAACGTTCCAAAAACATGTCAGGACTCTCGGCAGAGCCCAAATATCCCAAAAAAGTTGACTTTTGAGAAAAGTCAATTTTTGACTTTTTTGTAAGGGGGGGTGCTTACGCTATTTTTCAAAATTTCAAAAACGGTCAAAAAACACTTTTGGGCCAAGGAGCGGAAGAAAACGTTCCAAAAACATGTCAGGACTCTTGGCAGAGCCCAAATATCCCAAAAAAGTTGTCTTTTGAGAAAAGTCAATTTTTGACTTTTTTGTAAGGGGGGGTGCTTACGCAATTTTTCAAAATTTCAAAAACGGTCAAAAATAACTTTTGGGCATAGGAGTGGCGGGAAACGTTCCAAAAACATGCCAGGACTCTCGGCAGAGCCCAAATATGCCCAAAAAGTTGACTTTTGAAAAAAGTCAATTTTTGACTTTTTTGTAAGGGGGGGTGCTTACGCAATTTTTCAAAATTTCAAAAACGGTCAAAAAACACTTTTGGGCCAAGGAGCGCTGGGAAACGTTCCAAAAACATGTCAGGACTCTCGGCAGAGCCCAAATATACCAAAAAAGTTGACTCTTGAGAAAAGTCAATTTTTGACTTTTTTGTAAGGGGGGGTGCTTACGCAATTTTTCAAAATTTC
This sequence comes from Corythoichthys intestinalis, assembly GCF_030265065.1. Classification (NCBI taxonomy): domain Eukaryota; kingdom Metazoa; phylum Chordata; class Actinopteri; order Syngnathiformes; family Syngnathidae; genus Corythoichthys; species Corythoichthys intestinalis. Next base: position 15,673,773 of record NC_080413.1, on the reverse strand, counting down.
AAAAACGGTCAAAAAACACTTTTGGGCCAAGGAGCGGCGGGAAATGTTCCAAAAACATGCCAGGACTCTCGGCAGAGGCCAAATATCCCAAAAAATTTGACTTTTGAGAAAAGTCCATTTTTGACTTTTTTGTAAGGGGGGGTGCTTATGCAATTTTTCAAAATTTCAAAAATGGTCAAAAAACACTTTTGGGCCAAGGAGCGCTGGCAAACGTTCCAAAAACATGTCAGGACTCTCGGCAGAGCCCAAATATACCAAAAAAGTTGACTCTTGAGAAAAGTCAATTTTTGACTTTTTTGTAAGGGGGGGTGCTTACGCAATTTTTCAAAATTTCAAAAACGGTCAAAAAACACTTTTGGGCCAAGGAGCGCTGGGAAACGTTCCAAAAACATGTCAGGACTCTCGGCAGAGCCCAAATATACCAAAAAAGTTGACTCTTGAGAAAAGTCAATTTTTGACTTTTTTGTAAGGGGGGGTGCTTACGCAATTTTTCAAAATTTCAAAAACGGTCAAAAAACACTTTTGGGCCAAGGAGCGGCGGGAAATGTTCCAAAAACATGCCAGGACTCTCGGCAGAGGCCAAATATCCCAAAAAAGTTGACTTTTGAGAAAAGTCCATTTTTGACTTTTTTGTAAGGGGGGGTGCTTACGCAATTTTTCAAAATTTCAAAAATGGTCAAAAAACACTTTTGGGCCAAGGAGCGCTGGCAAACGTTCCAAAAACATGTCAGGACTCTCGGCAGAGCCCAAATATACCAAAAAAGTTGACTTTTGAGAAAAGTCAATTTTTGACTTTTTTGTAAGGGGGGGTGCTTACGCAATTTTTCAAAATTTCAAAAACGGTCAAAAAACACTTTTGGGCCAAGGAGCGGCGGGAAATGTTCCAAAAACATGCCAGGACTCTCGGCAGAGGCCAAATATCCCAAAAAAGTTGACTTTTGAGAAAAGTCCATTTTTGACTTTTTTGTAAGGGGGGGTGCTTATGCAATTTTTCAAAATTTCAAAAACGGTCAAAAAACACTTTTGGGCCAAGGAGCGCTGGCAAACGTTCCAAAAACATGTCAGGACTCTCGGCAGAGCCCAAATATACCAAAAAAGTTGACTTTTGAGAAAAGTCAATTTTTGACTTTTTTGTAAGGGGGGGTGCTTTCGCAATATTTCAAAATTTCAAAAAACGGTCAAAAAACACTTTTGGGCCAAGGAGCGGCGGGAAACGTTCCAAAAACATGTCAGGACTCTCGGCAGAGGCCAAATATCCCAAAAAAGTTGACTTTTGAGAAAAGTCCATTTTTGACTTTTTTGTAAGGGGGGGTGCTTATGCAATTTTTCAAAATTTCAAAAACGGTCAAAAAACACTTTTGGGCCAAGGAGCGGAAGAAAAAGTTCCAAAAACATGTCAGGACTCTCGGCAGAGGCCAAATATCCCAAAAAAGTTGACTTTTGAGAAAAGTCAATTTTTGACTTTTTTGTAAGGGGGGGTGCTTTCGCAATATTTCAAAATTTCAAAAACGGTCAAAAAACACTTTTGGGCCAAGGAGCGGCGGGAAACGTTCCAAAAACATGTCAGGACTCTCGGCAGAGCCCATATATCCCAAAAAAGTTGACTTTTGAGAAAAGTCAATTTTTGACTTTTTTGTAAGGGGGGGTGCTTACGCAATTTTTCAAAATTTCAAAAACGGTCAAAAAACACTTTTGGGCCAAGGAGCGCTGGGAAACGTTCCAAAAGAATATCAGGACTCTCGGCAGAGCGCAAATATCCCAAAAAAGTTGTCTTTTGAGAAAAGTCCATTTTTGACTTTTTTATAAGGGGGGGTGCTTACGCAATTTTTCAAAATTTCAAAAACGGTCAAAAAACACTTTTGGGCCAAGGAGCGGCGGGAAACGTTCCAAAAACATGTCAGGACTCTCGGCACGGCCCAAATATGCCAAAAAAGTTGACTTTTGAGAAAAGTCAATTTTTGACTTTTTTGTAAGGGGGGGTGCTTACGCAATTTTTCAAAATTTCAAAAACGGTCAAAAAACACTTTTGGGCCAAGGAGCGGCGGGAAATGTTCCAAAAACATGTCAGGACTCTCGGCAGAGCCCAAATATCCCAAAAAAGTTGACTTTTGAGAAAAGTCAATTTTTGACTTTTTTGTAAGGGGGGGTGCTTACGCAATTTTTCAAAATTTCAAAAACGGTCAAAAAACACTTTTGGGCCAAGGAGCGGCGGGCAACGTTCGAAAAACATGTCAGGACTCTCGTTAGAGCCCAAATATCCCAAAAAAGTTGTCTTTTGAGAAAAGTCAATTTTTGACTTTTTTGTAAGGGGGGGTGCTTACGCAATTTTTCAAAATTTCAAAAACGGTCAAAAATAACTTTTGGGCCAAGGAGTGGCGGGAAACGTTCCAAAAACATGTCAGGACTCTCGGCAGAGCCCAAATATGCCCAAAAAGTTGACTTTTGAAAAAAGTCAATTTTTGACTTTTTTGTAAGGGGGGGTGCTTACGCAATTTTTCAAAATTTCAAAAACGGTCAAAAAACACTTTTGGGCCAAGGAGCGGCGGGAAATGTTCCAAAAACATGCCAGGACTCTCGGCAGAGGCCAAATATCCCAAAAAAGTTGACTTTTGAGAAAAGTCCATTTTTGACTTTTTTGTAAGGGGGGGTGCTTATGCAATTTTTCAAAATTTCAAAAATGGTCAAAAAACACTTTTGGGCCAAGGAGCGCTGGCAAACGTTCCAAAAACATGTCAGGACTCTCGGCAGAGCCCAAATATACCAAAAAAGTTGACTTTTGAGAAAAGTCAATTTTTGACTTTTTTGTAAGGGGGGGTGCTTTCGCAATATTTCAAAATTTCAAAAACGGTCAAAAAACACTTTTGGGCCAAGGAGCGGCGGGAAACGTTCCAAAAACATGTCAGGACTCTCGGCAGAGCCCATATATCCCAAAAAAGTTGACTTTTGAGAAAAGTCAATTTTTGACTTTTTTGTAAGGGGGGGTGCTTACGCAATTTTTCAAAATTTCAAAAACGGTCAAAAAACACTTTTGGGCCAAGGAGCGGCGGGAAACGTTCCAAAAACATGTCAGGACTCTCGGCAGAGCCCAAATATCCCAAAAAAGTTGACTTTTGAGAAAAGTCAATTTTTGACTTTTTTGTAAGGGGGGGTGCTTACGCTATTTTTCAAAATTTCAAAAACGGTCAAAAAACACTTTTGGGCCAAGGAGCGGAAGAAAACGTTCCAAAAACATGTCAGGACTCTTGGCAGAGCCCAAATATCCCAAAAAAGTTGTCTTTTGAGAAAAGTCAATTTTTGACTTTTTTGTAAGGGGGGGTGCTTACGCAATTTTTCAAAATTTCAAAAACGGTCAAAAATAACTTTTGGGCATAGGAGTGGCGGGAAACGTTCCAAAAACATGCCAGGACTCTCGGCAGAGCCCAAATATGCCCAAAAAGTTGACTTTTGAAAAAAGTCAATTTTTGACTTTTTTGTAAGGGGGGGTGCTTACGCAATTTTTCAAAATTTCAAAAACGGTCAAAAAACACTTTTGGGCCAAGGAGCGCTGGGAAACGTTCCAAAAACATGTCAGGACTCTCGGCAGAGCCCAAATATACCAAAAAAGTTGACTCTTGAGAAAAGTCAATTTTTGACTTTTTTGTAAGGGGGGGTGCTTACGCAATTTTTCAAAATTTCAAAAACGGTCAAAAAACACTTTTGGGCCAAGGAGCGGCGGGAAATGTTCCAAAAACATGCCAGGACTCTCGGCAGAGGCCAAATATCCCAAAAAATTTGACTTTTGAGAAAAGTCCATTTTTGACTTTTTTGTAAGGGGGGGTGCTTATGCAATTTTTCAAAATTTCAAAAATGGTCAAAAAACACTTTTGGGCCAAGGAGCGCTGGCAAACGTTCCAAAAACATGTCAGGACTCTCGGCAGAGCCCAAATATACCAAAAAAGTTGACTCTTGAGAAAAGTCAATTTTTGACTTTTTTGTAAGGGGGGGTGCTTACGCAATTTTTCAAAATTTCAAAAACGGTCAAAAAACACTTTTGGGCCAAGGAGCGCTGGGAAACGTTCCAAAAACATGTCAGGACTCTCGGCAGAGCCCAAATATACCAAAAAAGTTGACTCTTGAGAAAAGTCAATTTTTGACTTTTTTGTAAGGGGGGGTGCTTACGCAATTTTTCAAAATTTCAAAAACGGTCAAAAAACACTTTTGGGCCAAGGAGCGGCGGGAAATGTTCCAAAAACATGCCAGGACTCTCGGCAGAGGCCAAATATCCCAAAAAAGTTGACTTTTGAGAAAAGTCCATTTTTGACTTTTTTGTAAGGGGGGGTGCTTACGCAATTTTTCAAAATTTCAAAAATGGTCAAAAAACACTTTTGGGCCAAGGAGCGCTGGCAAACGTTCCAAAAACATGTCAGGACTCTCGGCAGAGCCCAAATATACCAAAAAAGTTGACTTTTGAGAAAAGTCAATTTTTGACTTTTTTGTAAGGGGGGGTGCTTACGCAATTTTTCAAAATTTCAAAAACGGTCAAAAAACACTTTTGGGCCAAGGAGCGGCGGGAAATGTTCCAAAAACATGCCAGGACTCTCGGCAGAGGCCAAATATCCCAAAAAAGTTGACTTTTGAGAAAAGTCCATTTTTGACTTTTTTGTAAGGGGGGGTGCTTATGCAATTTTTCAAAATTTCAAAAACGGTCAAAAAACACTTTTGGGCCAAGGAGCGCTGGCAAACGTTCCAAAAACATGTCAGGACTCTCGGCAGAGCCCAAATATACCAAAAAAGTTGACTTTTGAGAAAAGTCAATTTTTGACTTTTTTGTAAGGGGGGGTGCTTTCGCAATATTTCAAAATTTCAAAAAACGGTCAAAAAACACTTTTGGGCCAAGGAGCGGCGGGAAACGTTCCAAAAACATGTCAGGACTCTCGGCAGAGGCCAAATATCCCAAAAAAGTTGACTTTTGAGAAAAGTCCATTTTTGACTTTTTTGTAAGGGGGGGTGCTTATGCAATTTTTCAAAATTTCAAAAACGGTCAAAAAACACTTTTGGGCCAAGGAGCGGAAGAAAAAGTTCCAAAAACATGTCAGGACTCTCGGCAGAGGCCAAATATCCCAAAAAAGTTGACTTTTGAGAAAAGTCAATTTTTGACTTTTTTGTAAGGGGGGGTGCTTTCGCAATATTTCAAAATTTCAAAAACGGTCAAAAAACACTTTTGGGCCAAGGAGCGGCGGGAAACGTTCCAAAAACATGTCAGGACTCTCGGCAGAGCCCATATATCCCAAAAAAGTTGACTTTTGAGAAAAGTCAATTTTTGACTTTTTTGTAAGGGGGGGTGCTTACGCAATTTTTCAAAATTTCAAAAACGGTCAAAAAACACTTTTGGGCCAAGGAGCGCTGGGAAACGTTCCAAAAGAATATCAGGACTCTCGGCAGAGCGCAAATATCCCAAAAAAGTTGTCTTTTGAGAAAAGTCCATTTTTGACTTTTTTATAAGGGGGGGTGCTTACGCAATTTTTCAAAATTTCAAAAACGGTCAAAAAACACTTTTGGGCCAAGGAGCGGCGGGAAACGTTCCAAAAACATGTCAGGACTCTCGGCACGGCCCAAATATGCCAAAAAAGTTGACTTTTGAGAAAAGTCAATTTTTGACTTTTTTGTAAGGGGGGGTGCTTACGCAATTTTTCAAAATTTCAAAAACGGTCAAAAAACACTTTTGGGCCAAGGAGCGGCGGGAAATGTTCCAAAAACATGTCAGGACTCTCGGCAGAGCCCAAATATCCCAAAAAAGTTGACTTTTGAGAAAAGTCAATTTTTGACTTTTTTGTAAGGGGGGGTGCTTACGCAATTTTTCAAAATTTCAAAAACGGTCAAAAAACACTTTTGGGCCAAGGAGCGGCGGGCAACGTTCGAAAAACATGTCAGGACTCTCGTTAGAGCCCAAATATCCCAAAAAAGTTGTCTTTTGAGAAAAGTCAATTTTTGACTTTTTTGTAAGGGGGGGTGCTTACGCAATTTTTCAAAATTTCAAAAACGGTCAAAAATAACTTTTGGGCCAAGGAGTGGCGGGAAACGTTCCAAAAACATGTCAGGACTCTCGGCAGAGCCCAAATATGCCCAAAAAGTTGACTTTTGAAAAAAGTCAATTTTTGACTTTTTTGTAAGGGGGGGTGCTTACGCAATTTTTCAAAATTTCAAAAACGGTCAAAAAACACTTTTGGGCCAAGGAGCGGCGGGAAATGTTCCAAAAACATGCCAGGACTCTCGGCAGAGGCCAAATATCCCAAAAAAGTTGACTTTTGAGAAAAGTCCATTTTTGACTTTTTTGTAAGGGGGGGTGCTTATGCAATTTTTCAAAATTTCAAAAACGGTCAAAAAACACTTTTGGGCCAAGGAGCGGAAGAAAAAGTTCCAAAAACATGTCAGGACTCTCGGCAGAGGCCAAATATCCCAAAAAAGTTGACTTTTGAGAAAAGTCAATTTTTGACTTTTTTGTAAGGGGGGGTGCTTTCGCAATATTTCAAAATTTCAAAAACGGTCAAAAAACACTTTTGGGCCAAGGAGCGGCGGGAAACGTTCCAAAAACATGTCAGGACTCTCGGCAGAGCCCATATATCCCAAAAAAGTTGACTTTTGAGAAAAGTCAATTTTTGACTTTTTTGTAAGGGGGGGTGCTTACGCAATTTTTCAAAATTTCAAAAACGGTCAAAAAAAACTTTTGGGCCAAGGAGCGGCGGGAAACGTTCCAAAAACATGTCAGGACTCTCGGCAGAGCCCAAATATCCCAAAAAAGTTGACTTTTGAGAAAAGTCAATTTTTGACTTTTTTGTAAGGGGGGGTGCTTACGCTATTTTTCAAAATTTCAAAAACGGTCAAAAAACACTTTTGGGCCAAGGAGCGGAAGAAAACGTTCCAAAAACATGTCAGGACTCTCGGCAGAGCCCAAATATCCCAAAAAAGTTGTCTTTTGAGAAAAGTCAATTTTTGACTTTTTTGTAAGGGGGGGTGCTTACGCAATTTTTCAAAATTTCAAAAACGGTCAAAAATAACTTTTGGGCATAGGAGTGGCGGGAAACGTTCCAAAAACATGCCAGGACTCTCGGCAGAGCCCAAATATCCCAAAAAAGTTGACTTTTGAGAAAAGTCAATTTTTGACTTTTTTGTAAGGGGGGGTGCTTACGCAATTTTTCAAAATTTCAAAAACGGTCAAAAAACACTTTTGGGCCAAGGAGCGCTGGGAAACGTTCCAAAAGAACATCAGGACTCTCGGCAGAGCGCAAATATCCCAAAAAAGTTGTCTTTTGAGAAAAGTCCATTTTTGACTTTTTTATAAGGGGGGGTGCTTACGCAATTTTTCAAAATTTCAAAAACGGTCAAAAAACACTTTTGGGCCAAGGAGCGGCGGGAAACGTTCCAAAAACATGTCAGGACTCTCGGCAGAGCCCAAATATACCAAAAAAGTTGACTTTTGAGAAAAGTCCATTTTTGACTTTTTTGTAAGGGGGGGTGCTTATGCAATTTTTCAAAATTTCAAAAATGGTCAAAAAACACTTTTGGGCCAAGGAGCGCTGGCAAACGTTCCAAAAACATGTCAGGACTCTCGGCAGAGCCCAAATATACCAAAAAAGTTGACTTTTGAGAAAAGTCAATTTTTGACTTTTTTGTAAGGGGGGGTGCTTTCGCAATATTTCAAAATTTCAAAAACGGTCAAAAAACACTTTTGGGCCAAGGAGCGGCGGGAAACGTTCCAAAAACATGTCAGGACTCTCGGCAGAGGCCAAATATCCCAAAAAAGTTGACTTTTGAGAAAAGTCCATTTTTGACTTTTTTGTAAGGGGGGGTGCTTATGCAATTTTTCAAAATTTCAAAAACGGTCAAAAAACACTTTTGGGCCAAGGAGCGGAAGAAAAAGTTCCAAAAACATGTCAGGACTCTCGGCAGAGGCCAAATATCCCAAAAAAGTTGACTTTTGAGAAAAGTCCATTTTTGACTTTTTTGTAAGGGGGGGTGCTTTCGCAATATTTCAAAATTTCAAAAACGGTCAAAAAACACTTTTGGGCCAAGGAGCGGCGGGAAACGTTCCAAAAACATGTCAGGACTCTCGGCAGAGCCCATATATCCCAAAAAAGTTGACTTTTGAGAAAAGTCAATTTTTGACTTTTTTGTAAGGGGGGGTGCTTACGCAATTTTTCAAAATTTCAAAAACGGTCAAAAAACACTTTTGGGCCAAGGAGCGCTAGGAAACGTTACAAAAGCATATCAGGACTCTCGGCAGAGCCCAAATATCCCAAAAAAGTTGTCTTTTGAGAAAAGTCAATTTTTGACTTTTTTGTAAGGGGGGGTGCTTACGCAATTTTTCAAAATTTCAAAAACGGTCAAAAATAACTTTTGGGTCAAGGAGTGGCGGGAAACGTTCCAAAAACATGTCAGGACTCTCGGCAGAGCCCAAATATACCAAAAAGTTGTCTTTTGAAAAAAGTCAATTTTTGACTTTTTTGTAAGGGGGGGTGCTTACGCAATTTTTCAAAATTTCAAAAACGGTCAAAAAACACTTTTGGGCCAAGGAGCGCTGGGAAACGTTCCAAAAACATGTCAGGACTCTCGGCAGAGCCCAAATATCCCAAAAAAGTTGTCTTTTGAGAAAAGTCAATTTTTGACTTTTTTGTAAGGGGGGGTGCTTACGCAATTTTTCAAAATTTCAAAAACGGTCAAAAAACACTTTTGGGCCAAGGAGCGGCGGGAAATGTTCCAAAAACATGTCAGGACTCTCGGCAGAGCCCAAATATCCCAAAAAAGTTGACTTTTGAGAAAAGTCAATTTTTGACTTTTTTGTAAGGGGGGGTGCTTACGCTATTTTTCAAAATTTCAAAAACGGTCAAAAAACACTTTTGGGCCAAGGAGCGCTAGGAAACGTTACAAAAGCATATCAGGACTCTCGGCAGAGCCCAAATATCCCAAAAAAGTTGACTTTTGAGAAAAGTCCATTTTTGACTTTTTTGTAAGGGGGGGTGCTTACGCAATTTTTCAAAATTTCAAAAACGGTCAAAAAACACTTTTGGGCGAAGGAGCGGCGGGAAACGTTCCAAAAACATGTCAGGACTCTCGGCAGAGCCCAAATATGCCAAAAAAGTTGACTTTTGAGAAAAGTCAATTTTTGACTTTTTTGTAAGGGGGGGGGTGCTTACGCTATTTTTCAAAATTTCAAAAACGGTCAAAAAACACTTTTGGGCCAAGGAGCGCTAGGAAACGTTACAAAAGCATATCAGGACTCTCGGCAGAGCCCAAATATCCCAAAAAAGTTGACTTTTGAGAAAAGTCCATTTTTGACTTTTTTGTAAGGGGGGGTGCTTACGCAATTTTTCAAAATTTCAAAAACGGTCAAAAAACACTTTTGGGCCAAGGAGCGGCGGGAAACGTTCCAAAAACATGTCAGGACTCTCGGCAGAGCCCAAATATCCCAAAAAAGTTGACTTTTGAAAAAAGTCAATTTTTGACTTTTTTGTAAGGGGGGGGTGCTTACGCTATTTTTCAAAATTTCAAAAACGGTCAAAAAACACTTTTGGGCCAAGGAGCGCTAGGAAACGTTACAAAAGCATATCAGGACTCTCGGCAGAGCCCAAATATCCCAAAAAAGTTGACTTTTGAGAAAAGTCCATTTTTGACTTTTTTGTAAGGGGGGGTGCTTACGCAATTTTTCAAAATTTCAAAAACGATCAAAAAACACTTTTGGGCCAAGGAGCGGCGGGAAACGTTCCAAAAACATGTCAGGACTCTCGGCAGAGCCCAAATATCCCAAAAAAGTTGACTTTTGAGAAAAGTCAATTTTTGACTTTTTTGTAAGGGGGGGTGCTTACGCAATTTTTCAAAATTTCAAAAACGGTCAAAAATCACTTTTGGGCCAAGGAGCGCTAGGAAACGTTACAAAAGCATATCAGGACTCTCGGCAGAGCCCAAATATCCCAAAAAAGTTGACTTTTTTGTAAGGGGGGGTGGTTACGCAATTTTTCAAAATTTCAAAAACGGTCAAAAAACACTTTTGGGCCAAGGAGCGGCGGGAAACGTTCCAAAAACATGTCAGGACTCTCGGCAGAGCCCAAATATCCCAAAAAAGTTGACTTTTGAGAAAAGTCAATTTTTGACTTTTTTGTAAGGGGGGGTGCTTACGCAATTTTTCAAAATTTCAAAAACGGTCAAAAATCACTTTTGGGCCAAGGAGCGGAAGAAAACGTTCCAAAAACATGTCAGGACTCTCGGCAGAGCCCAAATATCCCAAAAAAGTTGTCTTTTGAGAAAAGTCAATTTTTGACTTTTTTGTAAGGGGGGGTGCTTACGCAATTTTTCAAAATTTCAAAAACGGTCAAAAATAACTTTTGGGCATAGGAGTGGCGGGAAACGTTCCAAAAACATGCCAGGACTCTCGGCAGAGCCCAAATATCCCAAAAAAGTTGACTTTTGAGAAAAGTCAATTTTTGACTTTTTTGTAAGGGGGGGTGCTTACGCAATTTTTCAAAATTTCAAAAACGGTCAAAAAACACTTTTGGGCCAAGGAGCGCTGGGAAACGTTCCAAAAGAATATCAGGACTCTCGGCAGAGCGCAAATATCCCAAAAAAGTTGTCTTTTGAGAAAAGTCCATTTTTGACTTTTTTATAAGGGGGGGTGCTTACGCAATTTTTCAAAATTTCAAAAACGGTCAAAAAACACTTTTGGGCCAAGGAGCGGAAGAAAAAGTTCCAAAAACATGTCAGGACTCTCGGCAGAGGCCAAATATCCCAAAAAAGTTGACTTTTGAGAAAAGTCAATTTTTGACTTTTTTGTAAGGGGGGGTGCTTTCGCAATATTTCAAAATTTCAAAAACGGTCAAAAAACACTTTTGGGCCAAGGAGCGGCGGGAAACGTTCCAAAAACATGTCAGGACTCTCGGCAGAGCCCATATATCCCAAAAAAGTTGACTTTTGAGAAAAGTCAATTTTTGACTTTTTTGTAAGGGGGGGTGCTTACGCAATTTTTCAAAATTTCAAAAACGGTCAAAAAAAACTTTTGGGCCAAGGAGCGGCGGGAAACGTTCCAAAAACATGTCAGGACTCTCGGCAGAGCCCAAATATCCCAAAAAAGTTGACTTTTGAGAAAAGTCAATTTTTGACTTTTTTGTAAGGGGGGGTGCTTACGCTATTTTTCAAAATTTCAAAAACGGTCAAAAAACACTTTTGGGCCAAGGAGCGGAAGAAAACGTTCCAAAAACATGTCAGGACTCTCGGCAGAGCCCAAATATCCCCAAAAAGTTGTCTTTTGAGAAAAGTCAATTTTTGACTTTTTTGTAAGGGGGGGTGCTTACGCAATTTTTCAAAATTTCAAAAACGGTCAAAAATAACTTTTGGGCATAGGAGTGGCGGGAAACGTTCCAAAAACATGCCAGGACTCTCGGCAGAGCCCAAATATGCCCAAAAAGTTGACTTTTGAAAAAAGTCAATTTTTGACTTTTTTGTAAGGGGGGGTGCTTACGCAATTTTTCAAAATTTCAAAAACGGTCAAAAAACACTTTTGGGCCAAGGAGCGGCGGGAAATGTTCCAAAAACATGCCAGGACTCTCGGCAGAGGCCAAATATCCCAAAAAAGTTGACTTTTGAGAAAAGTCCATTTTTGACTTTTTTGTAAGGGGGGGTGCTTATGCAATTTTTCAAAATTTCAAAAATGGTCAAAAAACACTTTTGGGCCAAGGAGCGCTGGCAAACGTTCCAAAAACATGTCAGGACTCTCGGCAGAGCCCAAATATACCAAAAAATTTGACTTTTGAGAAAAGTCAATTTTTGACTTTTTTGTAAGGGGGGGTGCTTTCGCAATATTTCAAAATTTCAAAAACGGTCAAAAAACACTTTTGGGCCAAGGAGCGGCGGGAAACGTTCCAAAAACATGTCAGGACTCTCGGCAGAGGCCAAATATCCCAAAAAAGTTGACTTTTGAGAAAAGTCCATTTTTGACTTTTTTGTAAGGGGGGGTGCTTATGCAATTTTTCAAAATTTCAAAAACGGTCAAAAAACACTTTTGGGCCAAGGAGCGGAAGAAAAAGTTCCAAAAACATGTCAGGACTCTCGGCAGAGGCCAAATATCCCAAAAAAGTTGACTTTTGAGAAAAGTCAATTTTTGACTTTTTTGTAAGGGGGGGTGCTTTCGCAATATTTCAAAATTTCAAAAACGGTCAAAAAACACTTTTGGGCCAAGGAGCGGCGGGAAACGTTCCAAAAACATGTCAGGACTCTCGGCAGAGCCCATATATCCCAAAAAAGTTGACTTTTGAGAAAAGTCCATTTTTGACTTTTTTATAAGGGGGGGTGCTTACGCAATTTTTCAAAATTTCAAAAACGGTCAAAAAACACTTTTGGGCCAAGGAGCGGAAGAAAAAGTTCCAAAAACATGTCAGGACTCTCGGCAGAGGCCAAATATCCCAAAAAAGTTGACTTTTGAGAAAAGTCAATTTTTGACTTTTTTGTAAGGGGGGGTGCTTTCGCAATATTTCAAAATTTCAAAAACGGTCAAAAAACACTTTTGGGCCAAGGAGCGGCGGGAAACGTTCCAAAAACATGTCAGGACTCTCGGCAGAGCCCATATATCCCAAAAAAGTTGACTTTTGAGAAAAGTCAATTTTTGACTTTTTTGTAAGGGGGGGTGCTTACGCAATTTTTCAAAATTTCAAAAACGGTCAAAAAAAACTTTTGGGCCAAGGAGCGGCGGGAAACGTTCCAAAAACATGTCAGGACTCTCGGCAGAGCCCAAATATCCCAAAAAAGTTGACTTTTGAGAAAAGTCAATTTTTGACTTTTTTGTAAGGGGGGGTGCTTACGCTATTTTTCAAAATTTCAAAAACGGTCAAAAAACACTTTTGGGCCAAGGAGCGGAAGAAAACGTTCCAAAAACATGTCAGGACTCTCGGCAGAGCCCAAATATCCCAAAAAAGTTGTCTTTTGAGAAAAGTCAATTTTTGACTTTTTTGTAAGGGGGGGGTGCTTACGCAATTTTTCAAAATTTCAAAAACGGTCAAAAATAACTTTTGGGCATAGGAGTGGCGGGAAACGTTCCAAAAACATGCCAGGACTCTCGGCAGAGCCCAAATATGCCCAAAAAGTTGACTTTTGAAAAAAGTCAATTTTTGACTTTTTTGTAAGGGGGGGTGCTTACGCAATTTTTCAAAATTTCAAAAACGGTCAAAAAACACTTTTGGGCCAAGGAGCGGCGGGAAATGTTCCAAAAACATGTCAGGACTCTCGGCAGAGCCCAAATATCCCAAAAAAGTTGACTTTTGAGAAAAGTCAATTTTTGACTTTTTTGTAAGGGGGGGTGCTTACGCTATTTTTCAAAATTTCAAAAACGGTCAAAAAACACTTTTGGGCCAAGGAGCGCTAGGAAACGTTACAAAAGCATATCAGGACTCTCGGCAGAGCCCAAATATCCCAAAAAAGTTGACTTTTGAGAAAAGTCCATTTTTGACTTTTTTGTAAGGGGGGGTGCTTACGCAATTTTTCAAAATTTCAAAAACGGTCAAAAAACACTTTTGGGCCAAGGAGCGGCGGGAAACGTTCCAAAAACATGTCAGGACTCTCGGCAGAGCCCAAATATGCCAAAAAAGTTGACTTTTGAGAAAAGTCAATTTTTGACTTTTTTGTAAGGGGGGGGGTGCTTACGCTATTTTTCAAAATTTCAAAAACGGTCAAAAAACACTTTTGGGCCAAGGAGCGCTAGGAAACGTTACAAAAGCATATCAGGACTCTCGGCAGAGCCCAAATATCCCAAAAAAGTTGACTTTTGAGAAAAGTCCATTTTTGACTTTTTTGTAAGGGGGGGTGCTTACGCAATTTTTCAAAATTTCAAAAACGGTCAAAAAACACTTTTGGGCCAAGGAGCGGCGGGAAACGTTCCAAAAACATGTCAGGACTCTCGGCAGAGCCCAAATATCCCAAAAAAGTTGACTTTTGAAAAAAGTCAATTTTTGACTTTTTTGTAAGGGGGGGGTGCTTACGCTATTTTTCAAAATTTCAAAAACGGTCAAAAAACACTTTTGGGCCAAGGAGCGCTAGGAAACGTTACAAAAGCATATCAGGACTCTCGGCAGAGCCCAAATATCCCAAAAAAGTTGACTTTTGAGAAAAGTCCATTTTTGACTTTTTTGTAAGGGGGGGTGCTTACGCAATTTTTCAAAATTTCAAAAACGATCAAAAAACACTTTTGGGCCAAGGAGCGGCGGGAAACGTTCCAAAAACATGTCAGGACTCTCGGCAGAGCCCAAATATCCCAAAAAAGTTGACTTTTGAGAAAAGTCAATTTTTGACTTTTTTGTAAGGGGGGGTGCTTACGCAATTTTTCAAAATTTCAAAAACGGTCAAAAATCACTTTTGGGCCAAGGAGCGCTAGGAAACGTTACAAAAGCATATCAGGACTCTCGGCAGAGCCCAAATATCCCAAAAAAGTTGACTTTTTTGTAAGGGGGGGTGCTTACGCAATTTTTCAAAATTTCAAAAACGGTCAAAAATCACTTTTGGGCCAAGGAGCGGAAGAAAACGTTCCAAAAACATGTCAGGACTCTCGGCAGAGCCCAAATATCCCAAAAAAGTTGTCTTTTGAGAAAAGTCAATTTTTGACTTTTTTGTAAGGGGGGGTGCTTACGCAATTTTTCAAAATTTCAAAAACGGTCAAAAATAACTTTTGGGCATAGGAGTGGCGGGAAACGTTCCAAAAACATGCCAGGACTCTCGGCAGAGCCCAAATATCCCAAAAAAGTTGACTTTTGAGAAAAGTCAATTTTTGACTTTTTTGTAAGGGGGGGTGCTTACGCAATTTTTCAAAATTTCAAAAACGGTCAAAAAACACTTTTGGGCCAAGGAGCGCTGGGAAACGTTCCAAAAGAATATCAGGACTCTCGGCAGAGCGCAAATATCCCAAAAAAGTTGTCTTTTGAGAAAAGTCCATTTTTGACTTTTTTATAAGGGGGGGTGCTTACGCAATTTTTCAAAATTTCAAAAACGGTCAAAAAACACTTTTGGGCCAAGGAGCGGAAGAAAAAGTTCCAAAAACATGTCAGGACTCTCGGCAGAGCCCAAATATCCCAAAAAAGTTGACTTTTGAGAAAAGTCAATTTTTGACTTTTTTGTAAGGGGGGGTGCTTACGCAATTTTTCAAAATTTCAAAAACGGTCAAAAATCACTTTTGGGCCAAGGAGCGGAAGAAAACGTTCCAAAAACATGTCAGGACTCTCGGCAGAGCCCAAATATCCCAAAAAAGTTGACTTTTGAGAAAAGTCAATTTTTGACTTTTTTGTAAGGGGGGGTGCTTTCGCAATATTTCAAAATTTCAAAAACGGTCAAAAAACACTTTTGGGCCAAGGAGCGGCGGGAAACGTTCCAAAAACATGTCAGGACTCTCGGCAGAGCCCATATATCCCAAAAAAGTTGACTTTTGAGAAAAGTCAATTTTTGACTTTTTTGTAAGGGGGGGTGCTTACGCAATTTTTCAAAATTTCAAAAACGGTCAAAAAAAACTTTTGGGCCAAGGAGCGGCGGGAAACGTTCCAAAAACATGTCAGGACTCTCGGCAGAGCCCAAATATCCCAAAAAAGTTGACTTTTGAGAAAAGTCAATTTTTGACTTTTTTGTAAGGGGGGGTGCTTACGCTATTTTTCAAAATTTCAAAAACGGTCAAAAAACACTTTTGGGCCAAGGAGCGGAAGAAAACGTTCCAAAAACATGTCAGGACTCTCGGCAGAGCCCAAATATCCCAAAAAAGTTGTCTTTTGAGAAAAGTCAATTTTTGACTTTTTTGTAAGGGGGGGTGCTTACGCAATTTTTCAAAATTTCAAAAACGGTCAAAAATAACTTTTGGGCATAGGAGTGGCGGGAAACGTTCCAAAAACATGCCAGGACTCTCGGCAGAGCCCAAATATGCCCAAAAAGTTGACTTTTGAAAAAAGTCAATTTTTGACTTTTTTGTAAGGGGGGGTGCTTACGCAATTTTTCAAAATTTCAAAAACGGTCAAAAAACACTTTTGGGCCAAGGAGCGCTGGGAAACGTTCCAAAAACATGTCAGGACTCTCGGCAGAGCCCAAATATACCAAAAAAGTTGACTCTTGAGAAAAGTCAATTTTTGACTTTTTTGTAAGGGGGGGTGCTTACGCAATTTTTCAAAATTTCAAAAACGGTCAAAAAACACTTTTGGGCCAAGGAGCGGCGGGAAATGTTCCAAAAACATGTCAGGACTCTCGGCAGAGGCCAAATATCCCAAAAAAGTTGACTTTTGAGAAAAGTCAATTTTTGACTTTTTTGTAAGGGGGGGTGCTTTCGCAATATTTCAAAATTTCAAAAACGGTCAAAAAACACTTTTGGGCCAAGGAGCGGAAGAAAAAGTTCCAAAAACATGTCAGGACTCTCGGCAGAGGCCAAATATCCCAAAAAAGTTGACTTTTGAGAAAAGTCAATTTTTGACTTTTTTGTAAGGGGGGGTGCTTTCGCAATATTTCAAAATTTCAAAAACGGTCAAAAAACACTTTTGGGCCAAGGAGCGGCGGGAAACGTTCCAAAAACATGTCAGGACTCTCTCGGCAGAGCCCAAATATCCCAAAAAAGTTGACTTTTGAGAAAAGTCAATTTTTGACTTTTTTGTAAGGGGGGGTGCTTACGCAATTTTTCAAAATTTCAAAAACGGTCAAAAATCACTTTTGGGCCAAGGAGCGCTAGGAAACGTTACAAAAGCATATCAGGACTCTCGGCAGAGCCCAAATATCCCAAAAAAGTTGACTTTTTTGTAAGGGGGGGTGGTTACGCAATTTTTCAAAATTTCAAAAACGGTCAAAAAACACTTTTGGGCCAAGGAGCGGCGGGAAACGTTCCAAAAACATGTCAGGACTCTCGGCAGAGCCCAAATATCCCAAAAAAGTTGACTTTTGAGAAAAGTCAATTTTTGACTTTTTTGTAAGGGGGGGTGCTTACGCAATTTTTCAAAATTTCAAAAACGGTCAAAAATAACTTTTGGGCATAGGAGTGGCGGGAAACGTTCCAAAAACATGCCAGGACTCTCGGCAGAGCCCAAATATGCCCAAAAAGTTGACTTTTGAAAAAAGTCAATTTTTGACTTTTTTGTAAGGGGGGGTGCTTACGCAATTTTTCAAAATTTCAAAAACGGTCAAAAAACACTTTTGGGCCAAGGAGCGCTGGGAAACGTTCCAAAAACATGTCAGGACTCTCGGCAGAGCCCAAATATACCAAAAAAGTTGACTCTTGAGAAAAGTCAATTTTTGACTTTTTTGTAAGGGGGGGTGCTTACGCAATTTTTCAAAATTTCAAAAACGGTCAAAAAACACTTTTGGGCCAAGGAGCGGCGGGAAATGTTCCAAAAACATGTCAGGACTCTCGGCAGAGGCCAAATATCCCAAAAAAGTTGACTTTTGAGAAAAGTCAATTTTTGACTTTTTTGTAAGGGGGGGTGCTTTCGCAATATTTCAAAATTTCAAAAACGGTCAAAAAACACTTTTGGGCCAAGGAGCGGAAGAAAAAGTTCCAAAAACATGTCAGGACTCTCGGCAGAGGCCAAATATCCCAAAAAAGTTGACTTTTGAGAAAAGTCAATTTTTGACTTTTTTGTAAGGGGGGGTGCTTTCGCAATATTTCAAAATTTCAAAAACGGTCAAAAAACACTTTTGGGCCAAGGAGCGGCGGGAAACGTTCCAAAAACATGTCAGGACTCTCTCGGCAGAGCCCAAATATCCCAAAAAAGTTGACTTTTGAGAAAAGTCAATTTTTGACTTTTTTGTAAGGGGGGGTGCTTACGCAATTTTTCAAAATTTCAAAAACGGTCAAAAATCACTTTTGGGCCAAGGAGCGCTAGGAAACGTTACAAAAGCATATCAGGACTCTCGGCAGAGCCCAAATATCCCAAAAAAGTTGACTTTTTTGTAAGGGGGGGTGGTTACGCAATTTTTCAAAATTTCAAAAACGGTCAAAAAACACTTTTGGGCCAAGGAGCGGCGGGAAACGTTCCAAAAACATGTCAGGACTCTCGGCAGAGCCCAAATATCCCAAAAAAGTTGACTTTTGAGAAAAGTCAATTTTTGACTTTTTTGTAAGGGGGGGTGCTTACGCAATTTTTCAAAATTTCAAAAACGGTCAAAAATCACTTTTGGGCCAAGGAGCGGAAGAAAACGTTCCAAAAACATGTCAGGACTCTCGGCAGAGCCCAAATATCCCAAAAAAGTTGTCTTTTGAGAAAAGTCAATTTTTGACTTTTTTGTAAGGGGGGGTGCTTACGCAATTTTTCAAAATTTCAAAAACGGTCAAAAATAACTTTTGGGCATAGGAGTGGCGGGAAACGTTCCAAAAACATGCCAGGACTCTCGGCAGAGCCCAAATATCCCAAAAAAGTTGACTTTTGAGAAAAGTCAATTTTTGACTTTTTTGTAAGGGGGGGTGCTTACGCAATTTTTCAAAATTTCAAAAACGGTCAAAAAACACTTTTGGGCCAAGGAGCGCTGGGAAACGTTCCAAAAGAATATCAGGACTCTCGGCAGAGCGCAAATATCCCAAAAAAGTTGTCTTTTGAGAAAAGTCCATTTTTGACTTTTTTATAAGGGGGGGTGCTTACGCAATTTTTCAAAATTTCAAAAACGGTCAAAAAACACTTTTGGGCCAAGGAGCGGAAGAAAAAGTTCCAAAAACATGTCAGGACTCTCGGCAGAGGCCAAATATCCCAAAAAAGTTGACTTTTGAGAAAAGTCAATTTTTGACTTTTTTGTAAGGGGGGGTGCTTTCGCAATATTTCAAAATTTCAAAAACGGTCAAAAAACACTTTTGGGCCAAGGAGCGGCGGGAAACGTTCCAAAAACATGTCAGGACTCTCGGCAGAGCCCATATATCCCAAAAAAGTTGACTTTTGAGAAAAGTCAATTTTTGACTTTTTTGTAAGGGGGGGTGCTTACGCAATTTTTCAAAATTTCAAAAACGGTCAAAAAAAACTTTTGGGCCAAGGAGCGGCGGGAAACGTTCCAAAAACATGTCAGGACTCTCGGCAGAGCCCAAATATCCCAAAAAAGTTGACTTTTGAGAAAAGTCAATTTTTTACTTTTTTGTAAGGGGGGGTGCTTACGCTATTTTTCAAAATTTCAAAAACGGTCAAAAAACACTTTTGGGCCAAGGAGCGGAAGAAAACGTTCCAAAAACATGTCAGGACTCTCGGCAGAGCCCAAATATCCCAAAAAAGTTGTCTTTTGAGAAAAGTCAATTTTTGACTTTTTTGTAAGGGGGGGTGCTTTCGCAATATTTCAAAATTTCAAAAACGGTCAAAAAACACTTTTGGGCCAAGGAGCGGCGGGAAACGTTCCAAAAACATGTCAGGACTCTCGGCAGAGGCCAAATATCCCAAAAAAGTTGACTTTTGAGAAAAGTCCATTTTTGACTTTTTTGTAAGGGGGGGTGCTTATGCAATTTTTCAAAATTTCAAAAACGGTCAAAAAACACTTTTGGGCCAAGGAGCGGAAGAAAAAGTTCCAAAAACATGTCAGGACTCTCGGCAGAGGCCAAATATCCCAAAAAAGTTGACTTTTGAGAAAAGTCAATTTTTGACTTTTTTGTAACGGGGGGTGCTTTCGCAATATTTCAAAATTTCAAAAACGGTCAAAAAACACTTTTGGGCCAAGGAGCGGCGGGAAACGTTCCAAAAACATGTCAGGACTCTCGGCAGAGCCCATATATCCCAAAAAAGTTGACTTTTGAGAAAAGTCCATTTTTGACTTTTTTATAAGGGGGGGTGCTTACGCAATTTTTCAAAATTTCAAAAACGGTCAAAAAACACTTTTGGGCCAAGGAGCGGAAGAAAAAGTTCCAAAAACATGTCAGGACTCTCGGCAGAGGCCAAATATCCCAAAAAAGTTGACTTTTGAGAAAAGTCAATTTTTGACTTTTTTGTAAGGGGGGGTGCTTTCGCAATATTTCAAAATTTCAAAAACGGTCAAAAAACACTTTTGGGCCAAGGAGCGGCGGGAAACGTTCCAAAAACATGTCAGGACTCTCGGCAGAGCCCATATATCCCAAAAAAGTTGACTTTTGAGAAAAGTCAATTTTTGACTTTTTTGTAAGGGGGGGTGCTTACGCAATTTTTCAAAATTTCAAAAACGGTCAAAAAAAACTTTTGGGCCAAGGAGCGGCGGGAAACGTTCCAAAAACATGTCAGGACTCTCGGCAGAGCCCAAATATCCCAAAAAAGTTGACTTTTGAGAAAAGTCAATTTTTGACTTTTTTGTAAGGGGGGGTGCTTACGCTATTTTTCAAAATTTCAAAAACGGTCAAAAAACACTTTTGGGCCAAGGAGCGGAAGAAAACGTTCCAAAAACATGTCAGGACTCTCGGCAGAGCCCAAATATCCCAAAAAAGTTGTCTTTTGAGAAAAGTCAATTTTTGACTTTTTTGTAAGGGGGGGTGCTTACGCAATTTTTCAAAATTTCAAAAACGGTCAAAAATAACTTTTGGGCATAGGAGTGGCGGGAAACGTTCCAAAAACATGCCAGGACTCTCGGCAGAGCCCAAATATGCCCAAAAAGTTGACTTTTGAAAAAAGTCAATTTTTGACTTTTTTGTAAGGGGGGGTGCTTACGCAATTTTTCAAAATTTCAAAAACGGTCAAAAAACACTTTTGGGCCAAGGAGCGCTGGGAAACGTTCCAAAAACATGTCAGGACTCTCGGCAGAGCCCAAATATACCAAAAAAGTTGACTCTTGAGAAAAGTCAATTTTTGACTTTTTTGTAAGGGGGGGTGCTTACGCAATTTTTCAAAATTTCAAAAACGGTCAAAAAACACTTTTGGGCCAAGGAGCGGCGGGAAATGTTCCAAAAACATGTCAGGACTCTCGGCAGAGGCCAAATATCCCAAAAAAGTTGACTTTTGAGAAAAGTCAATTTTTGACTTTTTTGTAAGGGGGGGTGCTTTCGCAATATTTAAAATTTTCAAAAACGGTCAAAAAACACTTTTGGGCCAAGGAGCGGAAGAAAAAGTTCCAAAAACATGTCAGGACTCTCGGCAGAGGCCAAATATCCCAAAAAAGTTGACTTTTGAGAAAAGTCAATTTTTGACTTTTTTGTAAGGGGGGGTGCTTTCGCAATATTTCAAAATTTCAAAAACGGTCAAAAAACACTTTTGGGCCAAGGAGCGGCGGGAAACGTTCCAAAAACATGTCAGGACTCTCGGCAGAGCCCATATATCCCAAAAAAGTTGACTTTTGAGAAAAGTCAATTTTTGACTTTTTTGTAAGGGGGGGTGCTTACGCAATTTTTCAAAATTTCAAAAACGGTCAAAAAAAACTTTTGGGCCAAGGAGCGGCGGGAAACGTTCCAAAAACATGTCAGGACTCTCGGCAGAGCCCAAATATCCCAAAAAAGTTGACTTTTGAGAAAAGTCAATTTTTGACTTTTTTGTAAGGGGGGGTGCTTACGCTATTTTTCAAAATTTCAAAAACGGTCAAAAAACACTTTTGGGCCAAGGAGCGGAAGAAAACGTTCCAAAAACATGTCAGGACTCTCGGCAGAGCCCAAATATCCCCAAAAAGTTGTCTTTTGAGAAAAGTCAATTTTTGACTTTTTTGTAAGGGGGGGTGCTTACGCAATTTTTCAAAATTTCAAAAACGGTCAAAAATAACTTTTGGGCATAGGAGTGGCGGGAAACGTTCCAAAAACATGCCAGGACTCTCGGCAGAGCCCAAATATGCCCAAAAAGTTGACTTTTGAAAAAAGTCAATTTTTGACTTTTTTGTAAGGGGGGGTGCTTACGCAATTTTTCAAAATTTCAAAAACGGTCAAAAAACACTTTTGGGCCAAGGAGCGCTGGGAAACGTTCCAAAAACATGTCAGGACTCTCGGCAGAGCCCAAATATACCAAAAAAGTTGACTCTTGAGAAAAGTCAATTTTTGACTTTTTTGTAAGGGGGGGTGCTTACGCAATTTTTCAAAATTTCAAAAACGGTCAAAAAACACTTTTGGGCCAAGGAGCGGCGGGAAATGTTCCAAAAACATGCCAGGACTCTCGGCAGAGGCCAAATATCCCAAAAAAGTTGACTTTTGAGAAAAGTCCATTTTTGACTTTTTTGTAAGGGGGGGTGCTTATGCAATTTTTCAAAATTTCAAAAATGGTCAAAAAACACTTTTGGGCCAAGGAGCGCTGGCAAACGTTCCAAAAACATGTCAGGACTCTCGGCAGAGCCCAAATATACCAAAAAAGTTGACTTTTGAGAAAAGTCAATTTTTGACTTTTTTGTAAGGGGGGGTGCTTTCGCAATATTTCAAAATTTCAAAAACGGTCAAAAAACACTTTTGGGCCAAGGAGCGGCGGGAAACGTTCCAAAAACATGTCAGGACTCTCGGCAGAGGCCAAATATCCCAAAAAAGTTGACTTTTGAGAAAAGTCCATTTTTGACTTTTTTGTAAGGGGGGGTGCTTATGCAATTTTTCAAAATTTCAAAAACGGTCAAAAAACACTTTTGGGCCAAGGAGCGGAAGAAAAAGTTCCAAAAACATGTCAGGACTCTCGGCAGAGGCCAAATATCCCAAAAAAGTTGACTTTTGAGAAAAGTCAATTTTTGACTTTTTTGTAAGGGGGGGTGCTTTCGCAATATTTCAAAATTTCAAAAACGGTCAAAAAACACTTTTGGGCCAAGGAGCGGCGGGAAACGTTCCAAAAACATGTCAGGACTCTCGGCAGAGCCCATATATCCCAAAAAAGTTGACTTTTGAGAAAAGTCAATTTTTGACTTTTTTGTAAGGGGGGGTGCTTACGCAATTTTTCAAAATTTCAAAAACGGTCAAAAAACACTTTTGGGCCAAGGAGCGCTAGGAAACGTTACAAAAGCATATCAGGACTCTCGGCAGAGGCCAAATATCCCAAAAAAGTTGTCTTTTGAGAAAAGTCAATTTTTGACTTTTTTGTAAGGGGGGGTGCTTACGCAATTTTTCAAAATTTCAAAAACGGTCAAAAATAACTTTTGGGTCAAGGAGTGGCGGGAAACGTTCCAAAAACATGTCAGGACTCTCGGCAGAGCCCAAATATACCAAAAAGTTGTCTTTTGAAAAAAGTCAATTTTTGACTTTTTTGTAAGGGGGGGTGCTTACGCAATTTTTCAAAATTTCAAAAACGGTCAAAAAACACTTTTGGGCCAAGGAGCGGCAAGAAACGTTCCAAAAACATGTCAGGACTCTCGGCAGAGCCCAAATATCCCAAAAAAGTTGTCTTTTGAGAAAAGTCAATTTTTGACTTTTTTGTAAGGGGGGGTTGCTTACGCAATTTTTCAAAATTTCAAAAACGGTCAAAAAACACTTTTGGGCCAAGGAGCGGCGGGAAATGTTCCAAAAACATGTCAGGACTCTCGGCAGAGCCCAAATATCCCAAAAAAGTTGACTTTTGAGAAAAGTCAATTTTTGACTTTTTTGTAAGGGGGGGTGCTTACGCAATTTTTCAAAATTTCAAAAACGGTCAAAAAACACTTTTGGGCCAAGGAGCGGCGGGCAACGTTCGAAAAACATGTCAGGACTCTCGGCAGAGCCCAAATATCCCAAAAAAGTTGTCTTTTGAGAAAAGTCAATTTTTGACTTTTTTGTAAGGGGGGGTGCTTACGCAATTTTTCAAAATTTCAAAAACGGTCAAAAATAACTTTTGGGCCAAGGAGTGGCGGGAAACGTTCCAAAAACATGTCAGGACTCTCGGCAGAGCCCAAATATGCCCAAAAAGTTGACTTTTGAAAAAAGTCAATTTTTGACTTTTTTGTAAGGGGGGGGTGCTTACGCAATTTTTCAAAATTTAAAAAACGGTCAAAAAACACTTTTGGGCCAAGGAGCGGCGGGAAATGTTCCAAAAACATGCCAGGACTCTCGGCAGAGGCCAAATATCCCCAAAAAGTTGACTTTTGAGAAAAGTCCATTTTTGACTTTTTTGTAAGGGGGGGTGCTTATGCAATTTTTCAAAATTTCAAAAACGGTCAAAAAACACTTTTGGGCCAAGGAGCGGAAGAAAAAGTTCCAAAAACATGTCAGGACTCTCGGCAGAGGCCAAATATCCCAAAAAAGTTGACTTTTGAGAAAAGTCAATTTTTGACTTTTTTGTAAGGGGGGGTGCTTTCGCAATATTTCAAAATTTCAAAAACGGTCAAAAAACACTTTTGGGCCAAGGAGCGGCGGGAAACGTTCCAAAAACATGTCAGGACTCTCGGCAGAGCCCATATATCCCAAAAAATTTGACTTTTGAGAAAAGTCAATTTTTGATTTTTTTGTAAGGGGGGGTGCTTACGCAATTTTTCAAAATTTCAAAAACGGTCAAAAAAAACTTTTGGGCCAAGGAGCGGCGGGAAACGTTCCAAAAACATGTCAGGACTCTCGGCAGAGCCCAAATATCCCAAAAAAGTTGACTTTTGAGAAAAGTCAATTTTTGACTTTTTTGTAAGGGGGGGTGCTTACGCTATTTTTCAAAATTTCAAAAACGGTCAAAAAACACTTTTGGGCCAAGGAGCGGAAGAAAACGTTCCAAAAACATGTCAGGACTCTCGGCAGAGCCCAAATATCCCAAAAAAGTTGTCTTTTGAGAAAAGTCAATTTTTGACTTTTTTGTAAGGGGGGGTGCTTACGCAATTTTTCAAAATTTCAAAAACGGTCAAAAATAACTTTTGGGCATAGGAGTGGCGGGAAACGTTCCAAAAACATGCCAGGACTCTCGGCAGAGCCCAAATATCCCAAAAAAGTTGACTTTTGAGAAAAGTCAATTTTTGACTTTTTTGTAAGGGGGGGTGCTTACGCAATTTTTCAAAATTTCAAAAACGGTCAAAAAACACTTTTGGGCCAAGGAGCGCTGGGAAACGTTCCAAAAGAATATCAGGACTCTCGGCAGAGCGCAAATATCCCAAAAAAGTTGTCTTTTGAGAAAAGTCCATTTTTGACTTTTTTATAAGGGGGGGTGCTTACGCAATTTTTCAAAATTTCAAAAACGGTCAAAAAACACTTTTGGGCCAAGGAGCGGAAGAAAAAGTTCCAAAAACATGTCAGGACTCTCGGCAGAGGCCAAATATCCCAAAAAAGTTGACTTTTGAGAAAAGTCAATTTTTGACTTTTTTGTAAGGGGGGGTGCTTTCGCAATATTTCAAAATTTCAAAAACGGTCAAAAAACACTTTTGGGCCAAGGAGCGGCGGGAAACGTTCCAAAAACATGTCAGGACTCTCGGCAGAGCCCATATATCCCAAAAAAGTTGACTTTTGAGAAAAGTCAATTTTTGACTTTTTTGTAAGGGGGGGTGCTTACGCAATTTTTCAAAATTTCAAAAACGGTCAAAAAAAACTTTTGGGCCAAGGAGCGGCGGGAAACGTTCCAAAAACATGTCAGGACTCTCGGCAGAGCCCAAATATCCCAAAAAAGTTGACTTTTGAGAAAAGTCAATTTTTGACTTTTTTGTAAGGGGGGGTGCTTACGCTATTTTTCAAAATTTCAAAAACGGTCAAAAAACACTTTTGGGCCAAGGAGCGGAAGAAAACGTTCCAAAAACATGTCAGGACTCTCGGCAGAGCCCAAATATCCCCAAAAAGTTGTCTTTTGAGAAAAGTCAATTTTTGACTTTTTTGTAAGGGGGGGTGCTTACGCAATTTTTCAA
The DNA here is from genome assembly GCF_030265065.1 of Corythoichthys intestinalis. Classification (NCBI taxonomy): domain Eukaryota; kingdom Metazoa; phylum Chordata; class Actinopteri; order Syngnathiformes; family Syngnathidae; genus Corythoichthys; species Corythoichthys intestinalis. Next base: position 15,648,144 of record NC_080413.1, on the reverse strand, counting down.
AATTTCAAAAACGGTCAAAAATAACTTTTGGGCATAGGAGTGGCGGGAAACGTTCCAAAAACATGCCAGGACTCTCGGCAGAGCCCAAATATGCCCAAAAAGTTGACTTTTGAAAAAAGTCAATTTTTGACTTTTTTGTAAGGGGGGGTGCTTACGCAATTTTTCAAAATTTCAAAAACGGTCAAAAAACACTTTTGGGCCAAGGAGCGCTGGGAAACGTTCCAAAAACATGTCAGGACTCTCGGCAGAGCCCAAATATACCAAAAAAGTTGACTCTTGAGAAAAGTCAATTTTTGACTTTTTTGTAAGGGGGGGTGCTTACGCAATTTTTCAAAATTTCAAAAACGGTCAAAAAACACTTTTGGGCCAAGGAGCGGCGGGAAATGTTCCAAAAACATGCCAGGACTCTTGGCAGAGGCCAAATATCCCAAAAAAGTTGACTTTTGAGAAAAGTCCATTTTTGACTTTTTTGTAAGTGGGGGTGCTTATGCAATTTTTCAAAATTTCAAAAATGGTCAAAAAACACTTTTGGGCCAAGGAGCGCTGGCAAACGTTCCAAAAACATGTCAGGACTCTCGGCAGAGCCCAAATATACCAAAAAAGTTGACTTTTGAGAAAAGTCAATTTTTGACTTTTTTGTAAGGGGGGGTGCTTTCGCAATATTTCAAAATTTCAAAAAACGGTCAAAAAACACTTTTGGGCCAAGGAGCGGCGGGAAACGTTCCAAAAACATGTCAGGACTCTCGGCAGAGGCCAAATATCCCAAAAAAGTTGACTTTTGAGAAAAGTCCATTTTTGACTTTTTTGTAAGGGGGGGTGCTTATGCAATTTTTCAAAATTTCAAAAACGGTCAAAAAACACTTTTGGGCCAAGGAGCGGAAGAAAAAGTTCCAAAAACATGTCAGGACTCTCGGCAGAGGCCAAATATCCCAAAAAAGTTGACTTTTGAGAAAAGTCAATTTTTGACTTTTTTGTAAGGGGGGGTGCTTTCGCAATATTTCAAAATTTCAAAAACGGTCAAAAAACACTTTTGGGCCAAGGAGCGGCGGGAAACGTTCCAAAAACATGTCAGGACTCTCGGCAGAGCCCATATATCCCAAAAAAGTTGACTTTTGAGAAAAGTCAATTTTTGACTTTTTTGTAAGGGGGGGTGCTTACGCAATTTTTCAAAATTTCAAAAACGGTCAAAAAACACTTTTGGGCCAAGGAGCGCTGGGAAACGTTCCAAAAGAATATCAGGACTCTCGGCAGAGCCCAAATATACCAAAAAGTTGTCTTTTGAAAAAAGTCAATTTTTGACTTTTTTGTAAGGGGGGGTGCTTACGCAATTTTTCAAAATTTCAAAAACGGTCAAAAAACACTTTTGGGCCAAGGAGCGGCAAGAAACGTTCCAAAAACATGTCAGGACTCTCGGCAGAGCCCAAATATCCCAAAAAAGTTGTCTTTTGAGAAAAGTCAATTTTTGACTTTTTTGTAAGGGGGGGTGCTTACGCAATTTTTCAAAATTTCAAAAACGGTCAAAAAACACTTTTGGGCCAAGGAGCGGCGGGAAATGTTCCAAAAACATGTCAGGACTCTCGGCAGAGCCCAAATATCCCAAAAAAGTTGACTTTTGAGAAAAGTCAATTTTTGACTTTTTTGTAAGGGGGGGTGCTTACGCAATTTTTCAAAATTTCAAAAACGGTCAAAAAACACTTTTGGGCCAAGGAGCGGCGGGCAACGTTCGAAAAACATGTCAGGACTCTCGGCAGAGCCCAAATATCCCAAAAAAGTTGTCTTTTGAGAAAAGTCAATTTTTGACTTTTTTGTAAGGGGGGGTGCTTACGCAATTTTTCAAAATTTCAAAAACGGTCAAAAATAACTTTTGGGCCAAGGAGTGGCGGGAAACGTTCCAAAAACATGTCAGGACTCTCGGCAGAGCCCAAATATGCCCAAAAAGTTGACTTTTGAAAAAAGTCAATTTTTGACTTTTTTGTAAGGGGGGGGTGCTTACGCAATTTTTCAAAATTTAAAAAACGGTCAAAAAACACTTTTGGGCCAAGGAGCGGCGGGAAATGTTCCAAAAACATGCCAGGACTCTCGGCAGAGGCCAAATATCCCCAAAAAGTTGACTTTTGAGAAAAGTCCATTTTTGACTTTTTTGTAAGGGGGGGTGCTTATGCAATTTTTCAAAATTTCAAAAACGGTCAAAAAACACTTTTGGGCCAAGGAGCGGAAGAAAAAGTTCCAAAAACATGTCAGGACTCTCGGCAGAGGCCAAATATCCCAAAAAAGTTGACTTTTGAGAAAAGTCAATTTTTGACTTTTTTGTAAGGGGGGGTGCTTTCGCAATATTTCAAAATTTCAAAAACGGTCAAAAAACACTTTTGGGCCAAGGAGCGGCGGGAAACGTTCCAAAAACATGTCAGGACTCTCGGCAGAGCCCATATATCCCAAAAAAGTTGACTTTTGAGAAAAGTCAATTTTTGATTTTTTTGTAAGGGGGGGTGCTTACGCAATTTTTCAAAATTTCAAAAACGGTCAAAAAAAACTTTTGGGCCAAGGAGCGGCGGGAAACGTTCCAAAAACATGTCAGGACTCTCGGCAGAGCCCAAATATCCCAAAAAAGTTGACTTTTGAGAAAAGTCAATTTTTGACTTTTTTGTAAGGGGGGGTGCTTACGCTATTTTTCAAAATTTCAAAAACGGTCAAAAAACACTTTTGGGCCAAGGAGCGGAAGAAAACGTTCCAAAAACATGTCAGGACTCTCGGCAGAGCCCAAATATCCCAAAAAAGTTGTCTTTTGAGAAAAGTCAATTTTTGACTTTTTTGTAAGGGGGGGTGCTTACGCAATTTTTCAAAATTTCAAAAACGGTCAAAAATAACTTTTGGGCATAGGAGTGGCGGGAAACGTTCCAAAAACATGCCAGGACTCTCGGCAGAGCCCAAATATCCCAAAAAAGTTGACTTTTGAGAAAAGTCAATTTTTGACTTTTTTGTAAGGGGGGGTGCTTACGCAATTTTTCAAAATTTCAAAAACGGTCAAAAAACACTTTTGGGCCAAGGAGCGCTGGGAAACGTTCCAAAAGAATATCAGGACTCTCGGCAGAGCGCAAATATCCCAAAAAAGTTGTCTTTTGAGAAAAGTCCATTTTTGACTTTTTTATAAGGGGGGGTGCTTACGCAATTTTTCAAAATTTCAAAAACGGTCAAAAAACACTTTTGGGCCAAGGAGCGGAAGAAAAAGTTCCAAAAACATGTCAGGACTCTCGGCAGAGGCCAAATATCCCAAAAAAGTTGACTTTTGAGAAAAGTCAATTTTTGACTTTTTTGTAAGGGGGGGTGCTTTCGCAATATTTCAAAATTTCAAAAACGGTCAAAAAACACTTTTGGGCCAAGGAGCGGCGGGAAACGTTCCAAAAACATGTCAGGACTCTCGGCAGAGCCCATATATCCCAAAAAAGTTGACTTTTGAGAAAAGTCAATTTTTGACTTTTTTGTAAGGGGGGGTGCTTACGCAATTTTTCAAAATTTCAAAAACGGTCAAAAAAAACTTTTGGGCCAAGGAGCGGCGGGAAACGTTCCAAAAACATGTCAGGACTCTCGGCAGAGCCCAAATATCCCAAAAAAGTTGACTTTTGAGAAAAGTCAATTTTTGACTTTTTTGTAAGGGGGGGTGCTTACGCTATTTTTCAAAATTTCAAAAACGGTCAAAAAACACTTTTGGGCCAAGGAGCGGAAGAAAACGTTCCAAAAACATGTCAGGACTCTCGGCAGAGCCCAAATATCCCCAAAAAGTTGTCTTTTGAGAAAAGTCAATTTTTGACTTTTTTGTAAGGGGGGGTGCTTACGCAATTTTTCAAAATTTCAAAAACGGTCAAAAATAACTTTTGGGCATAGGAGTGGCGGGAAACGTTCCAAAAACATGCCAGGACTCTCGGCAGAGCCCAAATATGCCCAAAAAGTTGACTTTTGAAAAAAGTCAATTTTTGACTTTTTTGTAAGGGGGGGTGCTTACGCAATTTTTCAAAATTTCAAAAACGGTCAAAAAACACTTTTGGGCCAAGGAGCGCTGGGAAACGTTCCAAAAACATGTCAGGACTCTCGGCAGAGCCCAAATATACCAAAAAAGTTGACTCTTGAGAAAAGTCAATTTTTGACTTTTTTGTAAGGGGGGGTGCTTACGCAATTTTTCAAAATTTCAAAAACGGTCAAAAAACACTTTTGGGCCAAGGAGCGGCGGGAAATGTTCCAAAAACATGCCAGGACTCTCGGCAGAGGCCAAATATCCCAAAAAAGTTGACTTTTGAGAAAAGTCCATTTTTGACTTTTTTGTAAGGGGGGGTGCTTATGCAATTTTTCAAAATTTCAAAAATGGTCAAAAAACACTTTTGGGCCAAGGAGCGCTGGCAAACGTTCCAAAAACATGTCAGGACTCTCGGCAGAGCCCAAATATACCAAAAAAGTTGACTTTTGAGAAAAGTCAATTTTTGACTTTTTTGTAAGGGGGGGTGCTTTCGCAATATTTCAAAATTTCAAAAAACGGTCAAAAAACACTTTTGGGCCAAGGAGCGGCGGGAAACGTTCCAAAAACATGTCAGGACTCTCGGCAGAGGCCAAATATCCCAAAAAAGTTGACTTTTGAGAAAAGTCCATTTTTGACTTTTTTGTAAGGGGGGGTGCTTATGCAATTTTTCAAAATTTCAAAAACGGTCAAAAAACACTTTTGGGCCAAGGAGCGGAAGAAAAAGTTCCAAAAACATGTCAGGACTCTCGGCAGAGGCCAAATATCCCAAAAAAGTTGACTTTTGAGAAAAGTCAATTTTTGACTTTTTTGTAAGGGGGGGTGCTTTCGCAATATTTCAAAATTTCAAAAACGGTCAAAAAACACTTTTGGGCCAAGGAGCGGCGGGAAACGTTCCAAAAACATGTCAGGACTCTCGGCAGAGCCCATATATCCCAAAAAAGTTGACTTTTGAGAAAAGTCAATTTTTGACTTTTTTGTAAGGGGGGGTGCTTACGCAATTTTTCAAAATTTCAAAAACGGTCAAAAAACACTTTTGGGCCAAGGAGCGCTGGGAAACGTTCCAAAAGAATATCAGGACTCTCGGCAGAGCGCAAATATCCCAAAAAAGTTGTCTTTTGAGAAAAGTCCATTTTTGACTTTTTTATAAGGGGGGGTGCTTACGCAATTTTTCAAAATTTCAAAAACGGTCAAAAAACACTTTTGGGCCAAGGAGCGGCGGGAAACGTTCCAAAAACATGTCAGGACTCTCGGCACGGCCCAAATATGCCAAAAAAGTTGACTTTTGAGAAAAGTCAATTTTTGACTTTTTTGTAAGGGGGGGTGCTTACGCAATTTTTCAAAATTTCAAAAACGGTCAAAAAACACTTTTGGGCCAAGGAGCGGCGGGAAATGTTCCAAAAACATGTCAGGACTCTCGGTAGAGCCCAAATATCCCAAAAAAGTTGACTTTTGAGAAAAGTCAATTTTTGACTTTTTTGTAAGGGGGGGTGCTTACGCAATTTTTCAAAATTTCAAAAACGGTCAAAAAACACTTTTGGGCCAAGGAGCGGCGGGCAACGTTCGAAAAACATGTCAGGACTCTCGTTAGAGCCCAAATATCCCAAAAAAGTTGTCTTTTGAGAAAAGTCAATTTTTGACTTTTTTGTAAGGGGGGGTGCTTACGCAATTTTTCAAAATTTCAAAAACGGTCAAAAATAACTTTTGGGCCAAGGAGTGGCGGGAAACGTTCCAAAAACATGTCAGGACTCTCGGCAGAGCCCAAATATGCCCAAAAAGTTGACTTTTGAAAAAAGTCAATTTTTGACTTTTTTGTAAGGGGGGGTGCTTACGCAATTTTTCAAAATTTCAAAAACGGTCAAAAAACACTTTTGGGCCAAGGAGCGGCGGGAAATGTTCCAAAAACATGCCAGGACTCTCGGCAGAGGCCAAATATCCCAAAAAAGTTGACTTTTGAGAAAAGTCCATTTTTGACTTTTTTGTAAGGGGGGGTGCTTATGCAATTTTTCAAAATTTCAAAAACGGTCAAAAAACACTTTTGGGCCAAGGAGCGGAAGAAAAAGTTCCAAAAACATGTCAGGACTCTCGGCAGAGGCCAAATATCCCAAAAAAGTTGACTTTTGAGAAAAGTCAATTTTTGACTTTTTTGTAAGGGGGGGTGCTTTCGCAATATTTCAAAATTTCAAAAACGGTCAAAAAACACTTTTGGGCCAAGGAGCGGCGGGAAACGTTCCAAAAACATGTCAGGACTCTCGGCAGAGCCCATATATCCCAAAAAAGTTGACTTTTGAGAAAAGTCAATTTTTGACTTTTTTGTAAGGGGGGGTGCTTACGCAATTTTTCAAAATTTCAAAAACGGTCAAAAAAAACTTTTGGGCCAAGGAGCGGCGGGAAACGTTCCAAAAACATGTCAGGACTCTCGGCAGAGCCCAAATATCCCAAAAAAGTTGACTTTTGAGAAAAGTCAATTTTTGACTTTTTTGTAAGGGGGGGTGCTTACGCTATTTTTCAAAATTTCAAAAACGGTCAAAAAACACTTTTGGGCCAAGGAGCGGAAGAAAACGTTCCAAAAACATGTCAGGACTCTCGGCAGAGCCCAAATATCCCAAAAAAGTTGTCTTTTGAGAAAAGTCAATTTTTGACTTTTTTGTAAGGGGGGGTGCTTACGCAATTTTTCAAAATTTCAAAAACGGTCAAAAATAACTTTTGGGCATAGGAGTGGCGGGAAACGTTCCAAAAACATGCCAGGACTCTCGGCAGAGCCCAAATATCCCAAAAAAGTTGACTTTTGAGAAAAGTCAATTTTTGACTTTTTTGTAAGGGGGGGTGCTTACGCAATTTTTCAAAATTTCAAAAACGGTCAAAAAACACTTTTGGGCCAAGGAGCGCTGGGAAACGTTCCAAAAGAATATCAGGACTCTCGGCAGAGCGCAAATATCCCAAAAAAGTTGTCTTTTGAGAAAAGTCCATTTTTGACTTTTTTATAAGGGGGGGTGCTTACGCAATTTTTCAAAATTTCAAAAACGGTCAAAAAACACTTTTGGGCCAAGGAGCGGAAGAAAAAGTTCCAAAAACATGTCAGGACTCTCGGCAGAGGCCAAATATCCCAAAAAAGTTGACTTTTGAGAAAAGTCAATTTTTGACTTTTTTGTAAGGGGGGGTGCTTTCGCAATATTTCAAAATTTCAAAAACGGTCAAAAAACACTTTTGGGCCAAGGAGCGGCGGGAAACGTTCCAAAAACATGTCAGGACTCTCGGCAGAGCCCATATATCCCAAAAAAGTTGACTTTTGAGAAAAGTCAATTTTTGACTTTTTTGTAAGGGGGGGTGCTTACGCAATTTTTCAAAATTTCAAAAACGGTCAAAAAAAACTTTTGGGCCAAGGAGCGGCGGGAAACGTTCCAAAAACATGTCAGGACTCTCGGCAGAGCCCAAATATCCCAAAAAAGTTGACTTTTGAGAAAAGTCAATTTTTGACTTTTTTGTAAGGGGGGGTGCTTACGCTATTTTTCAAAATTTCAAAAACGGTCAAAAAACACTTTTGGGCCAAGGAGCGGAAGAAAACGTTCCAAAAACATGTCAGGACTCTCGGCAGAGCCCAAATATCCCCAAAAAGTTGTCTTTTGAGAAAAGTCAATTTTTGACTTTTTTGTAAGGGGGGGTGCTTACGCAATTTTTCAAAATTTCAAAAACGGTCAAAAATAACTTTTGGGCATAGGAGTGGCGGGAAACGTTCCAAAAACATGCCAGGACTCTCGGCAGAGCCCAAATATGCCCAAAAAGTTGACTTTTGAAAAAAGTCAATTTTTGACTTTTTTGTAAGGGGGGGTGCTTACGCAATTTTTCAAAATTTCAAAAACGGTCAAAAAACACTTTTGGGCCAAGGAGCGCTGGGAAACGTTCCAAAAACATGTCAGGACTCTCGGCAGAGCCCAAATATACCAAAAAAGTTGACTCTTGAGAAAAGTCAATTTTTGACTTTTTTGTAAGGGGGGGTGCTTACGCAATTTTTCAAAATTTCAAAAACGGTCAAAAAACACTTTTGGGCCAAGGAGCGGCGGGAAACGTTCCAAAAACATGTCAGGACTCTCGGCAGAGCCCATATATCCCAAAAAAGTTGACTTTTGAGAAAAGTCAATTTTTGACTTTTTTGTAAGGGGGGGTGCTTACGCAATTTTTCAAAATTTCAAAAACGGTCAAAAAACACTTTTGGGCCAAGGAGCGCTAGGAAACGTTACAAAAGCATATCAGGACTCTCGGCAGAGCCCAAATATCCCAAAAAAGTTGTCTTTTGAGAAAAGTCAATTTTTGACTTTTTTGTAAGGGGGGGTGCTTACGCAATTTTTCAAAATTTCAAAAACGGTCAAAAATAACTTTTGGGTCAAGGAGTGGCGGGAAACGTTCCAAAAACATGTCAGGACTCTCGGCAGAGCCCAAATATACCAAAAAGTTGTCTTTTGAAAAAAGTCAATTTTTGACTTTTTTGTAAGGGGGGGTGCTTACGCAATTTTTCAAAATTTCAAAAACGGTCAAAAAACACTTTTGGGCCAAGGAGCGGCGGGAAACGTTCCAAAAACATGTCAGGACTCTCGGCAGAGCCCAAATATCCCAAAAAAGTTGTCTTTTGAGAAAAGTCAATTTTTGACTTTTTTGTAAGGGGGGGTGCTTACGCAATTTTTCAAAATTTCAAAAACGGTCAAAAAACACTTCTGGGCCAAGGAGCGGCGGGAAATGTTCCAAAAACATGTCAGGACTCTCGGCAGAGCCCAAATATCCCAAAAAAGTTGACTTTTGAGAAAAGTCAATTTTTGACTTTTTTGTAAGGGGGGGTGCTTACGCTATTTTTCAAAATTTCAAAAACGGTCAAAAAACACTTTTGGGCCAAGGAGCGCTAGGAAACGTTACAAAAGCATATCATGACTCTCGGCAGAGCCCAAATATCCCAAAAAAGTTGACTTTTGAGAAAAGTCCATTTTTGACTTTTTTGTAAGGGGGGGTGCTTACGCAATTTTTCAAAATTTCAAAAACGGTCAAAAAACACTTTTGGGCGAAGGAGCGGCGGGAAACGTTCCAAAAACATGTCAGGACTCTCGGCAGAGCCCAAATATGCCAAAAAAGTTGACTTTTGAAAAAAGTCAATTTTTGACTTTTTTGTAAGGGGGGGGTGCTTACGCTATTTTTCAAAATTTCAAAAACGGTCAAAAAACACTTTTGGGCCAAGGAGCGCTAGGAAACGTTACAAAAGCATATCAGGACTCTCGGCAGAGCCCAAATATCCCAAAAAAGTTGACTTTTGAGAAAGGTCCATTTTTGACTTTTTTGTAAGGGGGGGTGCTTACGCAATTTTTCAAAATTTCAAAAACGGTCAAAAAACACTTTTGGGCCAAGGAGCGGCGGGAAACGTTCCAAAAACATGTCAGGACTCTCGGCAGAGCCCAAATATCCCAAAAAAGTTGACTTTTGAAAAAAGTCAATTTTTGACTTTTTTGTAAGGGGGGGGTGCTTACGCTATTTTTCAAAATTTCAAAAACGGTCAAAAAACACTTTTGGGCCAAGGAGCGCTAGGAAACGTTACAAAAGCATATCAGGACTCTCGGCAGAGCCCAAATATCCCAAAAAAGTTGACTTTTGAGAAAAGTCCATTTTTGACTTTTTTGTAAGGGGGGGTGCTTACGCAATTTTTCAAAATTTCAAAAACGATCAAAAAACACTTTTGGGCCAAGGAGCGGCGGGAAACGTTCCAAAAACATGTCAGGACTCTCGGCAGAGCCCAAATATCCCAAAAAAGTTGACTTTTGAGAAAAGTCAATTTTTGACTTTTTTGTAAGGGGGGGTGCTTACGCAATTTTTCAAAATTTCAAAAACGGTCAAAAATCACTTTTGGGCCAAGGAGCGCTAGGAAACGTTACAAAAGCATATCAGGACTCTCGGCAGAGCCCAAATATCCCAAAAAAGTTGACTTTTTTGTAAGGGGGGGTGGTTACGCAATTTTTCAAAATTTCAAAAACGGTCAAAAAACACTTTTGGGCCAAGGAGCGGCGGGAAACGTTCCAAAAACATGTCAGGACTCTCGGCAGAGCCCAAATATCCCAAAAAAGTTGACTTTTGAGAAAAGTCAATTTTTGACTTTTTTGTAAGGGGGGGTGCTTACGCAATTTTTCAAAATTTCAAAAACGGTCAAAAATCACTTTTGGGCCAAGGAGCGGAAGAAAACGTTCCAAAAACATGTCAGGACTCTCGGCAGAGCCCAAATATCCCAAAAAAGTTGTCTTTTGAGAAAAGTCAATTTTTGACTTTTTTGTAAGGGGGGGTGCTTACGCAATTTTTCAAAATTTCAAAAAAGGTCAAAAATAACTTTTGGGCATAGGAGTGGCGGGAAACGTTCCAAAAACATGCCAGGACTCTCGGCAGAGCCCAAATATCCCAAAAAAGTTGACTTTTGAGAAAAGTCAATTTTTGACTTTTTTGTAAGGGGGGGTGCTTACGCAATTTTTCAAAATTTCAAAAACGGTCAAAAAACACTTTTGGGCCAAGGAGCGCTGGGAAACGTTCCAAAAGAATATCAGGACTCTCGGCAGAGCGCAAATATCCCAAAAAAGTTGTCTTTTGAGAAAAGTCCATTTTTGACTTTTTTATAAGGGGGGGTGCTTACGCAATTTTTCAAAATTTCAAAAACGGTCAAAAAACACTTTTGGGCCAAGGAGCGGAAGAAAAAGTTCCAAAAACATGTCAGGACTCTCGGCAGAGGCCAAATATCCCAAAAAAGTTGACTTTTGAGAAAAGTCAATTTTTGACTTTTTTGTAAGGGGGGGTGCTTTCGCAATATTTCAAAATTTCAAAAACGGTCAAAAAACACTTTTGGGCCAAGGAGCGGCGGGAAACGTTCCAAAAACATGTCAGGACTCTCGGCAGAGCCCATATATCCCAAAAAAGTTGACTTTTGAGAAAAGTCAATTTTTGACTTTTTTGTAAGGGGGGGTGCTTACGCAATTTTTCAAAATTTCAAAAACGGTCAAAAAAAACTTTTGGGCCAAGGAGCGGCGGGAAACGTTCCAAAAACATGTCAGGACTCTCGGCAGAGCCCAAATATCCCAAAAAAGTTGACTTTTGAGAAAAGTCAATTTTTGACTTTTTTGTAAGGGGGGGTGCTTACGCTATTTTTCAAAATTTCAAAAACGGTCAAAAAACACTTTTGGGCCAAGGAGCGGAAGAAAACGTTCCAAAAACATGTCAGGACTCTCGGCAGAGCCCAAATATCCCAAAAAAGTTGTCTTTTGAGAAAAGTCAATTTTTGACTTTTTTGTAAGGGGGGGTGCTTACGCAATTTTTCAAAATTTCAAAAACGGTCAAAAATAACTTTTGGGCATAGGAGTGGCGGGAAACGTTCCAAAAACATGCCAGGACTCTCGGCAGAGCCCAAATATGCCCAAAAAGTTGACTTTTGAAAAAAGTCAATTTTTGACTTTTTTGTAAGGGGGGGTGCTTACGCAATTTTTCAAAATTTCAAAAACGGTCAAAAAACACTTTTGGGCCAAGGAGCGCTGGGAAACGTTCCAAAAACATGTCAGGACTCTCGGCAGAGCCCAAATATACCAAAAAAGTTGACTCTTGAGAAAAGTCAATTTTTGACTTTTTTGTAAGGGGGGGTGCTTACGCAATTTTTCAAAATTTCAAAAACGGTCAAAAAACACTTTTGGGCCAAGGAGCGGCGGGAAATGTTCCAAAAACATGCCAGGACTCTCGGCAGAGGCCAAATATCCCAAAAAAGTTGACTTTTGAGAAAAGTCCATTTTTGACTTTTTTGTAAGGGGGGGTGCTTATGCAATTTTTCAAAATTTCAAAAATGGTCAAAAAACACTTTTGGGCCAAGGAGCGCTGGCAAACGTTCCAAAAACATGTCAGGACTCTCGGCAGAGCCCAAATATACCAAAAAAGTTGACTTTTGAGAAAAGTCAATTTTTGACTTTTTTGTAAGGGGGGGTGCTTTCGCAATATTTCAAAATTTCAAAAACGGTCAAAAAACACTTTTGGGCCAAGGAGCGCTGGCAAACGTTCCAAAAACATGTCAGGACTCTCGGCAGAGCCCAAATATCCCAAAAAAGTTGACTTTTGAGAAAAGTCCATTTTTGACTTTTTTGTAAGTGGGGGTGCTTATGCAATTTTTCAAAATTTCAAAAACGGTCAAAAAACACTTTTGGGCCAAGGAGCGGAAGAAAAAGTTCCAAAAACATGTCAGGACTCTCGGCAGAGGCCAAATATCCCCAAAAAGTTGACTTTTGAGAAAAGTCAATTTTTGACTTTTTTGTAAGGGGGGGGTGCTTTCGCAATATTTCAAAATTTCAAAAACGGTCAAAAAACACTTTTGGGCCAAGGAGCGGCGGGAAACGTTCCAAAAACATGTCAGGACTCTCGGCAGAGCCCATATATCCCAAAAAAGTTGACTTTTGAGAAAAGTCAATTTTTGACTTTTTTGTAAGGGGGGGTGCTTACGCAATTTTTCAAAATTTCAAAAACGGTCAAAAATCACTTTTGGGCCAAGGAGCGGCGGGAAACGTTCCAAAAACATATCAGGACTCTCGGCAGAGCCCAAATATCCCAAAAAAGTTGACTCTTGAGAAAAGTCAATTTTTGACTTTTTTGTAAGGGGGGGTGCTTACGCAATTTTTCAAAATTTCAAAAACGGTCAAAAAACACTTTTGGGCCAAGGAGCGGCGGGAAATGTTCCAAAAACATGCCAGGACTCTCGGCAGAGGCCAAATATCCAAAAAAAGTTGACTTTTGAGAAAAGTCCATTTTTGACTTTTTTGTAAGGGGGGGTGCTTATGCAATTTTTCAAAATTTCAAAAATGGTCAAAAAACACTTTTGGGCCAAGGAGCGCTGGCAAACGTTCCAAAAACATGTCAGGACTCTCGGCAGAGCCCAAATATACCAAAAAAGTTGACTTTTGAGAAAAGTCAATTTTTGACTTTTTTGTAAGGGGGGGTGCTTTCGCAATATTTCAAAATTTCAAAAACGGTCAAAAAACACTTTTGGGCCAAGGAGCGCTGGCAAACGTTCCAAAAACATGTCAGGACTCTCGGCAGAGCCCAAATATCCCAAAAAAGTTGACTTTTGAGAAAAGTCCATTTTTGACTTTTTTGTAAGGGGGGGTGCTTATGCAATTTTTCAAAATTTCAAAAACGGTCAAAAAACACTTTTGGGCCAAGGAGCGGAAGAAAAAGTTCCAAAAACATGTCAGGACTCTCGGCAGAGGCCAAATATCCCAAAAAAGTTGACTTTTGAGAAAAGTCAATTTTTGACTTTTTTGTAAGGGGGGGTGCTTTCGCAATATTTCAAAATTTCAAAAACGGTCAAAAAACACTTTTGGGCCAAGGAGCGGCGGGAAACGTTCCAAAAACATGTCAGGACTCTCGGCAGAGCCCATATATCCCAAAAAAGTTGACTTTTGAGAAAAGTCAATTTTTGACTTTTTTGTAAGGGGGGGTGCTTACGCAATTTTTCAAAATTTCAAAAACGGTCAAAAAACACTTTTGGGCCAAGGAGCGCTAGGGAACGTTACAAAAGCATATCAGGACTCTCGGCAGAGGCCAAATATCCCAAAAAAGTTGTCTTTTGAGAAAAGTCAATTTTTGACTTTTTTGTAAGGGGGGGTGCTTACGCAATTTTTCAAAATTTCAAAAACGGTCAAAAAAAACTTTTGGGCCAAGGAGCGGCGGGAAACGTTCCAAAAACATGTCAGGACTCTCGGCAGAGCCCAAATATCCCAAAAAAGTTGACTTTTGAGAAAAGTCAATTTTTGACTTTTTTGTAAGGGGGGGTGCTTACGCTATTTTTCAAAATTTCAAAAACGGTCAAAAAACACTTTTGGGCCAAGGAGCGGAAGAAAACGTTCCAAAAACATGTCAGGACTCTCGGCAGAGCCCAAATATCCCAAAAAAGTTGTCTTTTGAGAAAAGTCAATTTTTGACTTTTTTGTAAGGGGGGGTGCTTACGCAATTTTTCAAAATTTCAAAAACGGTCAAAAATAACTTTTGGGCATAGGAGTGGCGGGAAACGTTCCAAAAACATGCCAGGACTCTCGGCAGAGCCCAAATATCCCAAAAAAGTTGACTTTTGAGAAAAGTCAATTTTTGACTTTTTTGTAAGGGGGGGTGCTTACGCAATTTTTCAAAATTTCAAAAACGGTCAAAAAACACTTTTGGGCCAAGGAGCGCTGGGAAACGTTCCAAAAGAATATCAGGACTCTCGGCAGAGCGCAAATATCCCAAAAAAGTTGTCTTTTGAGAAAAGTCCATTTTTGACTTTTTTATAAGGGGGGGTGCTTACGCAATTTTTCAAAATTTCAAAAACGGTCAAAAAACACTTTTGGGCCAAGGAGCGGAAGAAAAAGTTCCAAAAACATGTCAGGACTCTCGGCAGAGGCCAAATATCCCAAAAAAGTTGACTTTTGAGAAAAGTCAATTTTTGACTTTTTTGTAAGGGGGGGTGCTTTCGCAATATTTCAAAATTTCAAAAACGGTCAAAAAACACTTTTGGGCCAAGGAGCGGCGGGAAACGTTCCAAAAACATGTCAGGACTCTCGGCAGAGCCCATATATCCCAAAAAAGTTGACTTTTGAGAAAAGTCAATTTTTGACTTTTTTGTAAGGGGGGGTGCTTACGCAATTTTTCAAAATTTCAAAAACGGTCAAAAAAAACTTTTGGGCCAAGGAGCGGCGGGAAACGTTCCAAAAACATGTCAGGACTCTCGGCAGAGCCCAAATATCCCAAAAAAGTTGACTTTTGAGAAAAGTCAATTTTTGACTTTTTTGTAAGGGGGGGTGCTTACGCTATTTTTCAAAATTTCAAAAACGGTCAAAAAACACTTTTGGGCCAAGGAGCGGAAGAAAACGTTCCAAAAACATGTCAGGACTCTCGGCAGAGCCCAAATATCCCCAAAAAGTTGTCTTTTGAGAAAAGTCAATTTTTGACTTTTTTGTAAGGGGGGGTGCTTACGCAATTTTTCAAAATTTCAAAAACGGTCAAAAATAACTTTTGGGCATAGGAGTGGCGGGAAACGTTCCAAAAACATGCCAGGACTCTCGGCAGAGCCCAAATATGCCCAAAAAGTTGACTTTTGAAAAAAGTCAATTTTTGACTTTTTTGTAAGGGGGGGTGCTTACGCAATTTTTCAAAATTTCAAAAACGGTCAAAAAACACTTTTGGGCCAAGGAGCGCTGGGAAACGTTCCAAAAACATGTCAGGACTCTCGGCAGAGCCCAAATATACCAAAAAAGTTGACTCTTGAGAAAAGTCAATTTTTGACTTTTTTGTAAGGGGGGGTGCTTACGCAATTTTTCAAAATTTCAAAAACGGTCAAAAAACACTTTTGGGCCAAGGAGCGGCGGGAAACGTTCCAAAAACATGTCAGGACTCTCGGCAGAGCCCATATATCCCAAAAAAGTTGACTTTTGAGAAAAGTCAATTTTTGACTTTTTTGTAAGGGGGGGTGCTTACGCAATTTTTCAAAATTTCAAAAACGGTCAAAAAACACTTTTGGGCCAAGGAGCGCTAGGAAACGTTACAAAAGCATATCAGGACTCTCGGCAGAGCCCAAATATCCCAAAAAAGTTGTCTTTTGAGAAAAGTCAATTTTTGACTTTTTTGTAAGGGGGGGTGCTTACGCAATTTTTCAAAATTTCAAAAACGGTCAAAAATAACTTTTGGGTCAAGGAGTGGCGGGAAACGTTCCAAAAACATGTCAGGACTCTCGGCAGAGCCCAAATATACCAAAAAGTTGTCTTTTGAAAAAAGTCAATTTTTGACTTTTTTGTAAGGGGGGGTGCTTACGCAATTTTTCAAAATTTCAAAAACGGTCAAAAAACACTTTTGGGCCAAGGAGCGGCGGGAAACGTTCCAAAAACATGTCAGGACTCTCGGCAGAGCCCAAATATCCCAAAAAAGTTGTCTTTTGAGAAAAGTCAATTTTTGACTTTTTTGTAAGGGGGGGTGCTTACGCAATTTTTCAAAATTTCAAAAACGGTCAAAAAACACTTCTGGGCCAAGGAGCGGCGGGAAATGTTCCAAAAACATGTCAGGACTCTCGGCAGAGCCCAAATATCCCAAAAAAGTTGACTTTTGAGAAAAGTCAATTTTTGACTTTTTTGTAAGGGGGGGTGCTTACGCTATTTTTCAAAATTTCAAAAACGGTCAAAAAACACTTTTGGGCCAAGGAGCGCTAGGAAACGTTACAAAAGCATATCATGACTCTCGGCAGAGCCCAAATATCCCAAAAAAGTTGACTTTTGAGAAAAGTCCATTTTTGACTTTTTTGTAAGGGGGGGTGCTTACGCAATTTTTCAAAATTTCAAAAACGGTCAAAAAACACTTTTGGGCGAAGGAGCGGCGGGAAACGTTCCAAAAACATGTCAGGACTCTCGGCAGAGCCCAAATATGCCAAAAAAGTTGACTTTTGAAAAAAGTCAATTTTTGACTTTTTTGTAAGGGGGGGGTGCTTACGCTATTTTTCAAAATTTCAAAAACGGTCAAAAAACACTTTTGGGCCAAGGAGCGCTAGGAAACGTTACAAAAGCATATCAGGACTCTCGGCAGAGCCCAAATATCCCAAAAAAGTTGACTTTTGAGAAAGGTCCATTTTTGACTTTTTTGTAAGGGGGGGTGCTTACGCAATTTTTCAAAATTTCAAAAACGGTCAAAAAACACTTTTGGGCCAAGGAGCGGCGGGAAACGTTCCAAAAACATGTCAGGACTCTCGGCAGAGCCCAAATATCCCAAAAAAGTTGACTTTTGAAAAAAGTCAATTTTTGACTTTTTTGTAAGGGGGGGGTGCTTACGCTATTTTTCAAAATTTCAAAAACGGTCAAAAAACACTTTTGGGCCAAGGAGCGCTAGGAAACGTTACAAAAGCATATCAGGACTCTCGGCAGAGCCCAAATATCCCAAAAAAGTTGACTTTTGAGAAAAGTCCATTTTTGACTTTTTTGTAAGGGGGGGTGCTTACGCAATTTTTCAAAATTTCAAAAACGATCAAAAAACACTTTTGGGCCAAGGAGCGGCGGGAAACGTTCCAAAAAAATGTCAGGACTCTCGGCAGAGCCCAAATATCCCAAAAAAGTTGACTTTTGAGAAAAGTCAATTTTTGACTTTTTTGTAAGGGGGGGTGCTTACGCAATTTTTCAAAATTTCAAAAACGGTCAAAAATCACTTTTGGGCCAAGGAGCGCTAGGAAACGTTACAAAAGCATATCAGGACTCTCGGCAGAGCCCAAATATCCCAAAAAAGTTGACTTTTTTGTAAGGGGGGGTGGTTACGCAATTTTTCAAAATTTCAAAAACGGTCAAAAAACACTTTTGGGCCAAGGAGCGGCGGGAAACGTTCCAAAAACATGTCAGGACTCTCGGCAGAGCCCAAATATCCCAAAAAAGTTGACTTTTGAGAAAAGTCAATTTTTGACTTTTTTGTAAGGGGGGGTGCTTACGCAATTTTTCAAAATTTCAAAAACGGTCAAAAATCACTTTTGGGCCAAGGAGCGGAAGAAAACGTTCCAAAAACATGTCAGGACTCTCGGCAGAGCCCAAATATCCCAAAAAAGTTGTCTTTTGAGAAAAGTCAATTTTTGACTTTTTTGTAAGGGGGGGTGCTTACGCAATTTTTCAAAATTTCAAAAAAGGTCAAAAATAACTTTTGGGCATAGGAGTGGCGGGAAACGTTCCAAAAACATGCCAGGACTCTCGGCAGAGCCCAAATATCCCAAAAAAGTTGACTTTTGAGAAAAGTCAATTTTTGACTTTTTTGTAAGGGGGGGTGCTTACGCAATTTTTCAAAATTTCAAAAACGGTCAAAAAACACTTTTGGGCCAAGGAGCGCTGGGAAACGTTCCAAAAGAATATCAGGACTCTCGGCAGAGCGCAAATATCCCAAAAAAGTTGTCTTTTGAGAAAAGTCCATTTTTGACTTTTTTATAAGGGGGGGTGCTTACGCAATTTTTCAAAATTTCAAAAACGGTCAAAAAACACTTTTGGGCCAAGGAGCGGAAGAAAAAGTTCCAAAAACATGTCAGGACTCTCGGCAGAGGCCAAATATCCCAAAAAAGTTGACTTTTGAGAAAAGTCAATTTTTGACTTTTTTGTAAGGGGGGGTGCTTTCGCAATATTTCAAAATTTCAAAAACGGTCAAAAAACACTTTTGGGCCAAGGAGCGGCGGGAAACGTTCCAAAAACATGTCAGGACTCTCGGCAGAGCCCATATATCCCAAAAAAGTTGACTTTTGAGAAAAGTCAATTTTTGACTTTTTTGTAAGGGGGGGTGCTTACGCAATTTTTCAAAATTTCAAAAACGGTCAAAAAAAACTTTTGGGCCAAGGAGCGGCGGGAAACGTTCCAAAAACATGTCAGGACTCTCGGCAGAGCCCAAATATCCCAAAAAAGTTGACTTTTGAGAAAAGTCAATTTTTGACTTTTTTGTAAGGGGGGGTGCTTACGCTATTTTTCAAAATTTCAAAAACGGTCAAAAAACACTTTTGGGCCAAGGAGCGGAAGAAAACGTTCCAAAAACATGTCAGGACTCTCGGCAGAGCCCAAATATCCCAAAAAAGTTGTCTTTTGAGAAAAGTCAATTTTTGACTTTTTTGTAAGGGGGGGTGCTTACGCAATTTTTCAAAATTTCAAAAACGGTCAAAAATAACTTTTGGGCATAGGAGTGGCGGGAAACGTTCCAAAAACATGCCAGGACTCTCGGCAGAGCCCAAATATGCCCAAAAAGTTGACTTTTGAAAAAAGTCAATTTTTGACTTTTTTGTAAGGGGGGGTGCTTACGCAATTTTTCAAAATTTCAAAAACGGTCAAAAAACACTTTTGGGCCAAGGAGCGCTGGGAAACGTTCCAAAAACATGTCAGGACTCTCGGCAGAGCCCAAATATACCAAAAAAGTTGACTCTTGAGAAAAGTCAATTTTTGACTTTTTTGTAAGGGGGGGTGCTTACGCAATTTTTCAAAATTTCAAAAACGGTCAAAAAACACTTTTGGGCCAAGGAGCGGCGGGAAATGTTCCAAAAACATGCCAGGACTCTCGGCAGAGGCCAAATATCCCAAAAAAGTTGACTTTTGAGAAAAGTCCATTTTTGACTTTTTTGTAAGGGGGGGTGCTTATGCAATTTTTCAAAATTTCAAAAATGGTCAAAAAACACTTTTGGGCCAAGGAGCGCTGGCAAACGTTCCAAAAACATGTCAGGACTCTCGGCAGAGCCCAAATATACCAAAAAAGTTGACTTTTGAGAAAAGTCAATTTTTGACTTTTTTGTAAGGGGGGGTGCTTTCGCAATATTTCAAAATTTCAAAAACGGTCAAAAAACACTTTTGGGCCAAGGAGCGCTGGCAAACGTTCCAAAAACATGTCAGGACTCTCGGCAGAGCCCAAATATCCCAAAAAAGTTGACTTTTGAGAAAAGTCCATTTTTGACTTTTTTGTAAGTGGGGGTGCTTATGCAATTTTTCAAAATTTCAAAAACGGTCAAAAAACACTTTTGGGCCAAGGAGCGGAAGAAAAAGTTCCAAAAACATGTCAGGACTCTCGGCAGAGGCCAAATATCCCCAAAAAGTTGACTTTTGAGAAAAGTCAATTTTTGACTTTTTTGTAAGGGGGGGGTGCTTTCGCAATATTTCAAAATTTCAAAAACGGTCAAAAAACACTTTTGGGCCAAGGAGCGGCGGGAAACGTTCCAAAAACATGTCAGGACTCTCGGCAGAGCCCATATATCCCAAAAAAGTTGACTTTTGAGAAAAGTCAATTTTTGACTTTTTTGTAAGGGGGGGTGCTTACGCAATTTTTCAAAATTTCAAAAACGGTCAAAAATCACTTTTGGGCCAAGGAGCGGCGGGAAACGTTCCAAAAACATATCAGGACTCTCGGCAGAGCCCAAATATCCCAAAAAAGTTGACTCTTGAGAAAAGTCAATTTTTGACTTTTTTGTAAGGGGGGGTGCTTACGCAATTTTTCAAAATTTCAAAAACGGTCAAAAAACACTTTTGGGCCAAGGAGCGGCGGGAAATGTTCCAAAAACATGCCAGGACTCTCGGCAGAGGCCAAATATCCAAAAAAAGTTGACTTTTGAGAAAAGTCCATTTTTGACTTTTTTGTAAGGGGGGGTGCTTATGCAATTTTTCAAAATTTCAAAAATGGTCAAAAAACACTTTTGGGCCAAGGAGCGCTGGCAAACGTTCCAAAAACATGTCAGGACTCTCGGCAGAGCCCAAATATACCAAAAAAGTTGACTTTTGAGAAAAGTCAATTTTTGACTTTTTTGTAAGGGGGGGTGCTTTCGCAATATTTCAAAATTTCAAAAACGGTCAAAAAACACTTTTGGGCCAAGGAGCGCTGGCAAACGTTCCAAAAACATGTCAGGACTCTCGGCAGAGCCCAAATATCCCAAAAAAGTTGACTTTTGAGAAAAGTCCATTTTTGACTTTTTTGTAAGGGGGGGTGCTTATGCAATTTTTCAAAATTTCAAAAACGGTCAAAAAACACTTTTGGGCCAAGGAGCGGAAGAAAAAGTTCCAAAAACATGTCAGGACTCTCGGCAGAGGCCAAATATCCCAAAAAAGTTGACTTTTGAGAAAAGTCAATTTTTGACTTTTTTGTAAGGGGGGGTGCTTTCGCAATATTTCAAAATTTCAAAAACGGTCAAAAAACACTTTTGGGCCAAGGAGCGGCGGGAAACGTTCCAAAAACATGTCAGGACTCTCGGCAGAGCCCATATATCCCAAAAAAGTTGACTTTTGAGAAAAGTCAATTTTTGACTTTTTTGTAAGGGGGGGTGCTTACGCAATTTTTCAAAATTTCAAAAACGGTCAAAAAACACTTTTGGGCCAAGGAGCGCTAGGGAACGTTACAAAAGCATATCAGGACTCTCGGCAGAGGCCAAATATCCCAAAAAAGTTGTCTTTTGAGAAAAGTCAATTTTTGACTTTTTTGTAAGGGGGGGTGCTTACGCAATTTTTCAAAATTTCAAAAACGGTCAAAAATAACTTTTGGGTCAAGGAGTGGCGGGAAACGTTCCAAAAACATGTCAGGACTCTCGGCAGAGCCCAAATATACCAAAAAGTTGTCTTTTGAAAAAAGTCAATTTTTGACTTTTTTGTAAGGGGGGGTGCTTACGCAATTTTTCAAAATTTCAAAAACGGTCAAAAAACACTTTTGGGCCAAGGAGCGGCGGGAAACGTTCCAAAAACATGTCAGGACTCTCGGCAGAGCCCAAATATGCCAAAAAAGTTGACTTTTGAAAAAAGTCAATTTTTGACTTTTTTGTAAGGGGGGGGTGCTTACGCTATTTTTCAAAATTTCAAAAACGGTCAAAAAACACTTTTGGGCCAAGGAGCGCTAGGAAACGTTACAAAAGCATATCAGGACTCTCGGCAGAGCCCAAATATCCCAAAAAAGTTGACTTTTGAGAAAAGTCCATTTTTGACTTTTTTGTAAGGGGGGGTGCTTACGCAATTTTTCAAAATTTCAAAAACGGTCAAAAAACACTTTTGGGCCAAGGAGCGGCGGGAAACGTTCCAAAAACATGTCAGGACTCTCGGCAGAGCCCAAATATCCCAAAAAAGTTGACTTTTGAGAAAAGTCAATTTTTGACTTTTTTGTAAGGGGGGGTGCTTACGCAATTTTTCAAAATTTCAAAAACGGTCAAAAATCACTTTTGGGCCAAGGAGCGCTAGGAAACGTTACAAAAGCATATCAGGACTCTCGGCAGAGCCCAAATATCCCAAAAAAGTTGACTTTTTTGTAAGGGGGGGTGGTTACGCAATTTTTCAAAATTTCAAAAACGGTCAAAAATCACTTTTGGGCCAAGGAGCGGAAGAAAACGTTCCAAAAACATGTCAGGACTCTCGGCAGAGCCCAAATATCCCAAAAAAGTTGTCTTTTGAGAAAAGTCAATTTTTGACTTTTTTGTAAGGGGGGGTGCTTACGCAATTTTTCAAAATTTCAAAAACGGTCAAAAATAACTTTTGGGCATAGGAGTGGCGGGAAACGTTCCAAAAACATGCCAGGACTCTCGGCAGAGCCCAAATATCCCAAAAAAGTTGACTTTTGAGAAAAGTCAATTTTTGACTTTTTTGTAAGGGGGGGTGCTTACGCAATTTTTCAAAATTTCAAAAACGGTCAAAAAACACTTTTGGGCCAAGGAGCGCTGGGAAACGTTCCAAAAGAATATCAGGACTCTCGGCAGAGCGCAAATATCCCAAAAAAGTTGTCTTTTGAGAAAAGTCCATTTTTGACTTTTTTATAAGGGGGGGTGCTTACGCAATTTTTCAAAATTTCAAAAACGGTCAAAAAACACTTTTGGGCCAAGGAGCGGAAGAAAAAGTTCCAAAAACATGTCAGGACTCTCGGCAGAGGCCAAATATCCCAAAAAAGTTGACTTTTGAGAAAAGTCAATTTTTGACTTTTTTGTAAGGGGGGGTGCTTTCGCAATATTTCAAAATTTCAAAAACGGTCAAAAAACACTTTTGGGCCAAGGAGCGGCGGGAAACGTTCCAAAAACATGTCAGGACTCTCGGCAGAGCCCATATATCCCAAAAAAGTTGACTTTTGAGAAAAGTCAATTTTTGACTTTTTTGTAAGGGGGGGTGCTTACGCAATTTTTCAAAATTTCAAAAACGGTCAAAAAAAACTTTTGGGCCAAGGAGCGGCGGGAAACGTTCCAAAAACATGTCAGGACTCTCGGCAGAGCCCAAATATCCCAAAAAAGTTGACTTTTGAGAAAAGTCAATTTTTGACTTTTTTGTAAGGGGGGGTGCTTACGCTATTTTTCAAAATTTCAAAAACGGTCAAAAAACACTTTTGGGCCAAGGAGCGGAAGAAAACGTTCCAAAAACATGTCAGGACTCTCGGCAGAGCCCAAATATCCCAAAAAAGTTGTCTTTTGAGAAAAGTCAATTTTTGACTTTTTTGTAAGGGGGGGTGCTTACGCAATTTTTCAAAATTTCAAAAACGGTCAAAAATAACTTTTGGGCATAGGAGTGGCGGGAAACGTTCCAAAAACATGCCAGGACTCTCGGCAGAGCCCAAATATGCCCAAAAAGTTGACTTTTGAAAAAAGTCAATTTTTGACTTTTTTGTAAGGGGGGGTGCTTACGCAATTTTTCAAAATTTCAAAAACGGTCAAAAAACACTTTTGGGCCAAGGAGCGCTGGGAAACGTTCCAAAAACATGTCAGGACTCTCGGCAGAGCCCAAATATACCAAAAAAGTTGACTCTTGAGAAAAGTCAATTTTTGACTTTTTTGTAAGGGGGGGTGCTTACGCAATTTTTCAAAATTTCAAAAACGGTCAAAAATCACTTTTGGGCCAAGGAGCGGAAGAAAACGTTCCAAAAACATGTCAGGACTCTCGGCAGAGCCCAAATATCCCAAAAAAGTTGTCTTTTGAGAAAAGTCAATTTTTGACTTTTTTGTAAGGGGGGGTGCTTACGCAATTTTTCAAAATTTCAAAAACGGTCAAAAATAACTTTTGGGCATAGGAGTGGCGGGAAACGTTCCAAAAACATGCCAGGACTCTCGGCAGAGCCCAAATATCCCAAAAAAGTTGACTTTTGAGAAAAGTCAATTTTTGACTTTTTTGTAAGGGGGGGTGCTTACGCAATTTTTCAAAATTTCAAAAACGGTCAAAAAACACTTTTGGGCCAAGGAGCGCTGGGAAACGTTCCAAAAGAATATCAGGACTCTCGGCAGAGCGCAAATATCCCAAAAAAGTTGTCTTTTGAGAAAAGTCCATTTTTGACTTTTTTATAAGGGGGGGTGCTTACGCAATTTTTCAAAATTTCAAAAACGGTCAAAAAACACTTTTGGGCCAAGGAGCGGAAGAAAAAGTTCCAAAAACATGTCAGGACTCTCGGCAGAGGCCAAATATCCCAAAAAAGTTGACTTTTGAGAAAAGTCAATTTTTGACTTTTTTGTAAGGGGGGGTGCTTTCGCAATATTTCAAAATTTCAAAAACGGTCAAAAAACACTTTTGGGCCAAGGAGCGGCGGGAAACGTTCCAAAAACATGTCAGGACTCTCGGCAGAGCCCATATATCCCAAAAAAGTTGACTTTTGAGAAAAGTCAATTTTTGACTTTTTTGTAAGGGGGGGTGCTTACGCAATTTTTCAAAATTTCAAAAACGGTCAAAAAAAACTTTTGGGCCAAGGAGCGGCGGGAAACGTTCCAAAAACATGTCAGGACTCTCGGCAGAGCCCAAATATCCCAAAAAAGTTGACTTTTGAGAAAAGTCAATTTTTGACTTTTTTGTAAGGGGGGGTGCTTACGCTATTTTTCAAAATTTCAAAAACGGTCAAAAAACACTTTTGGGCCAAGGAGCGGAAGAAAACGTTCCAAAAACATGTCAGGACTCTCGGCAGAGCCCAAATATCCCAAAAAAGTTGTCTTTTGAGAAAAGTCAATTTTTGACTTTTTTGTAAGGGGGGGTGCTTACGCAATTTTTCAAAATTTCAAAAACGGTCAAAAATAACTTTTGGGCATAGGAGTGGCGGGAAACGTTCCAAAAACATGCCAGGACTCTCGGCAGAGCCCAAATATGCCCAAAAAGTTGACTTTTGAAAAAAGTCAATTTTTGACTTTTTTGTAAGGGGGGGTGCTTACGCAATTTTTCAAAATTTCAAAAACGGTCAAAAAACACTTTTGGGCCAAGGAGCGCTGGGAAACGTTCCAAAAACATGTCAGGACTCTCGGCAGAGCCCAAATATACCAAAAAAGTTGACTCTTGAGAAAAGTCAATTTTTGACTTTTTTGTAAGGGGGGGTGCTTACGCAATTTTTCAAAATTTCAAAAACGGTCAAAAAACACTTTTGGGCCAAGGAGCGGCGGGAAATGTTCCAAAAACATGCCAGGACTCTCGGCAGAGGCCAAATATCCCAAAAAAGTTGACTTTTGAGAAAAGTCCATTTTTGACTTTTTTGTAAGGGGGGGTGCTTATGCAATTTTTCAAAATTTCAAAAATGGTCAAAAAACACTTTTGGGCCAAGGAGCGCTGGCAAACGTTCCAAAAACATGTCAGGACTCTCGGCAGAGCCCAAATATACCAAAAAAGTTGACTTTTGAGAAAAGTCAATTTTTGACTTTTTTGTAAGGGGGGGTGCTTTCGCAATATTTCAAAATTTCAAAAACGGTCAAAAAACACTTTTGGGCCAAGGAGCGCTGGCAAACGTTCCAAAAACATGTCAGGACTCTCGGCAGAGCCCAAATATCCCAAAAAAGTTGACTTTTGAGAAAAGTCCATTTTTGACTTTTTTGTAAGTGGGGGTGCTTATGCAATTTTTCAAAATTTCAAAAACGGTCAAAAAACACTTTTGGGCCAAGGAGCGGAAGAAAAAGTTCCAAAAACATGTCAGGACTCTCGGCAGAGGCCAAATATCCCCAAAAAGTTGACTTTTGAGAAAAGTCAATTTTTGACTTTTTTGTAAGGGGGGGGTGCTTTCGCAATATTTCAAAATTTCAAAAACGGTCAAAAAACACTTTTGGGCCAAGGAGCGGCGGGAAACGTTCCAAAAACATGTCAGGACTCTCGGCAGAGCCCATATATCCCAAAAAAGTTGACTTTTGAGAAAAGTCAATTTTTGACTTTTTTGTAAGGGGGGGTGCTTACGCAATTTTTCAAAATTTCAAAAACGGTCAAAAATCACTTTTGGGCCAAGGAGCGGCGGGAAACGTTCCAAAAACATATCAGGACTCTCGGCAGAGCCCAAATATCCCAAAAAAGTTGACTCTTGAGAAAAGTCAATTTTTGACTTTTTTGTAAGGGGGGGTGCTTACGCAATTTTTCAAAATTTCAAAAACGGTCAAAAAACACTTTTGGGCCAAGGAGCGGCGGGAAATGTTCCAAAAACATGCCAGGACTCTCGGCAGAGGCCAAATATCCAAAAAAAGTTGACTTTTGAGAAAAGTCCATTTTTGACTTTTTTGTAAGGGGGGGTGCTTATGCAATTTTTCAAAATTTCAAAAATGGTCAAAAAACACTTTTGGGCCAAGGAGCGCTGGCAAACGTTCCAAAAACATGTCAGGACTCTCGGCAGAGCCCAAATATACCAAAAAAGTTGACTTTTGAGAAAAGTCAATTTTTGACTTTTTTGTAAGGGGGGGTGCTTTCGCAATATTTCAAAATTTCAAAAACGGTCAAAAAACACTTTTGGGCCAAGGAGCGCTGGCAAACGTTCCAAAAACATGTCAGGACTCTCGGCAGAGCCCAAATATCCCAAAAAAGTTGACTTTTGAGAAAAGTCCATTTTTGACTTTTTTTTTAAGGGGGGGTGCTTATGCAATTTTTCAAAATTTCAAAAACGGTCAAAAAACACTTTTGGGCCAAGGAGCGGAAGAAAAAGTTCCAAAAACATGTCAGGACTCTCGGCAGAGGCCAAATATCCCAAAAAAGTTGACTTTTGAGAAAAGTCAATTTTTGACTTTTTTGTAAGGGGGGGTGCTTTCGCAATATTTCAAAATTTCAAAAACGGTCAAAAAACACTTTTGGGCCAAGGAGCGGCGGGAAACGTTCCAAAAACATGTCAGGACTCTCGGCAGAGCCCATATATCCCAAAAAAGTTGACTTTTGAGAAAAGTCAATTTTTGACTTTTTTGTATGGGGGGGTGCTTACGCAATTTTTCAAAATTTCAAAAACGGTCAAAAAACACTTTTGGGCCAAGGAGCGCTAGGAAACGTTACAAAAGCATATCAGGACTCTCGGCAGAGGCCAAATATCCCAAAAAAGTTGTCTTTTGAGAAAAGTCAATTTTTGACTTTTTTGTAAGGGGGGGTGCTTACGCAATTTTTCAAAATTTCAAAAACGGTCAAAAATAACTTTTGGGTCAAGGAGTGGCGGGAAACGTTCCAAAAACATGTCAGGACTCTCGGCAGAGCCCAAATATCCCCAAAAAGTTGTCTTTTGAGAAAAGTCAATTTTTGACTTTTTTGTAAGGGGGGGTGCTTACGCAATTTTTCAAAATTTCAAAAACGGTCAAAAAACACTTTTGGGCCAAGGAGCGGCGGGAAATGTTCCAAAAACATGTCAGGACTCTCGGCAGAGCCCAAATATCCCAAAAAAGTTGACTTTTGAGAAAAGTCAATTTTTGACTTTTTTGTAAGGGGGGGTGCTTACGCTATTTTTCAAAATTTCAAAAACGGTCAAAAAACACTTTTGGGCCAAGGAGCGCTAGGAAACGTTACAAAAGCATATCAGGACTCTCGGCAGAGCCCAAATATCCCAAAAAAGTTGACTTTTGAGAAAAGTCCATTTTTGACTTTTTTGTAAGGGGGGGTGCTTACGCAATTTTTCAAAATTTCAAAAACGGTCAAAAAACACTTTTGGGCCAAGGAGCGGCGGGAAACGTTCCAAAAACATGTCAGGACTCTCGGCAGAGCCCAAATATGCCAAAAAAGTTGACTTTTGAAAAAAGTCAATTTTTGACTTTTTTGTAAGGGGGGGGTGCTTACGCTATTTTTCAAAATTTCAAAAACGGTCAAAAAACACTTTTGGGCCAAGGAGCGCTAGGAAACGTTACAAAAGCATATCAGGACTCTCGGCAGAGCCCAAATATCCCAAAAAAGTTGACTTTTGAGAAAAGTCAATTTTTGACTTTTTTGTAAGGGGGGGTGCTTTCGCAATATTTCAAAATTTCAAAAACGGTCAAAAAACACTTTTGGGCCAAGGAGCGGCGGGAAACGTTCCAAAAACATAACAGGACTCTCGGCAGAGCCCATATATCCCAAAAAAGTTGACTTTTGAGAAAAGTCAATTTTTGACTTTTTTGTAAGGGGGGGTGCTTACGCAATTTTTCAAAATTTCAAAAACGGTCAAAAAAAACTTTTGGGCCAAGGAGCGGCGGGAAACGTTCCAAAAACATGTCAGGACTCTCGGCAGAGCCCAAATATCCCAAAAAAGTTGACTTTTGAGAAAAGTCAATTTTTGACTTTTTTGTAAGGGGGGGTGCTTACGCTATTTTTCAAAATTTCAAAAACGGTCAAAAAACACTTTTGGGCCAAGGAGCGGCGGGAAACGTTCCAAAAACATGTCAGGACTCTCGGCAGAGCCCATCTATCCCAAAAAAGTTGACTTTTGAGAAAAGTCAATTTTTGACTTTTTTGTAAGGGGGGGTGCTTACGCAATTTTTCAAAATTTCAAAAACGGTCAAAAAAAACTTTTGGGCCAAGGAGCGGCGGGAAACGTTCCAAAAACATGTCAGGACTCTCGGCAGAGCCCAAATATCACAAAAAAGTTGACTTTTGAGAAAAGTCAATTTTTGACTTTTTTGTAAGGGGGGGTGCTTACGCTATTTTTCAAAATTTCAAAAACGGTCAAAAAACACTTTTGGGCCAAGGAGCGGAAGAAAACGTTCCAAAAACATGTCAGGACTCTCGGCAGAGCCCAAATATCCCAAAAAAGTTGTCTTTTGAGAAAAGTCAATTTTTGACTTTTTTGTAAGGGGGGGTGCTTACGCAATTTTTCAAAATTTCAAAAATGGTCAAAAATAACTTTTGGGCATAGGAGTGGCGGGAAACGTTCCAAAAACATGCCAGGACTCTCGGCAGAGCCCAAATATGCCCAAAAAGTTGACTTTTGAAAAAAGTCAATTTTTGACTTTTTTGTAAGGGGGGGTGCTTACGCAATTTTTCAAAATTTCAAAAACGGTCAAAAAACACTTTTGGGCCAAGGAGCGCTGGGAAACGTTCCAAAAACATGTCAGGACTCTCGGCAGAGCCCAAATATACCAAAAAAGTTGACTCTTGAGAAAAGTCAATTTTTGACTTTTTTGTAAGGGGGGGTGCTTACGCAATTTTTCAAAATTTCAAAAACGGTCAAAAAACACTTTTGGGCCAAGGAGCGGCGGGAAATGTTCCAAAAACATGCCAGGACTCTCGGCAGAGGCCAAATATCCCAAAAAAGTTGACTTTTGAGAAAAGTCCATTTTTGACTTTTTTGTAAGGGGGGGTGCTTATGCAATTTTTCAAAATTTCAAAAATGGTCAAAAAACACTTTTGGGCCAAGGAGCGCTGGCAAACGTTCCAAAAACATGTCAGGACTCTCGGCAGAGCCCAAATATACCAAAAAAGTTGACTTTTGAGAAAAGTCAATTTTTGACTTTTTTGTAAGGGGGGGTGCTTTCGCAATATTTCAAAATTTCAAAAACGGTCAAAAAACACTTTTGGGCCAAGGAGCGGCGGGAAACGTTCCAAAAACATGTCAGGACTCTCGGCAGAGGCCAAATATCCCAAAAAAGTTGACTTTTGAGAAAAGTCCATTTTTGACTTTTTTGTAAGGGGGGGTGCTTATGCAATTTTTCAAAATTTCAAAAACGGTCAAAAAACACTTTTGGGCCAAGGAGCGGAAGAAAAAGTTCCAAAAACATGTCAGGACTCTCGGCAGAGGCCAAATATCCCAAAAAAGTTGACTTTTGAGAAAAGTCAATTTTTGACTTTTTTGTAAGGGGGGGTGCTTTCGCAATATTTCAAAATTTCAAAAACGGTCAAAAAACACTTTTGGGCCAAGGAGCGGCGGGAAACGTTCCAAAAACATGTCAGGACTCTCGGCAGAGCCCATATATCCCAAAAAAGTTGCCTTTTGAGAAAAGTCAATTTTTGACTTTTTTGTAAGGGGGGGTGCTTACGCAATTTTTCAAAATTTCAAAAACGGTCAAAAAACACTTTTGGGCCAAGGAGCGCTAGGAAACGTTACAAAAGCATATCAGGACTCTCGGCAGAGGCCAAATATCCCAAAAAAGTTGTCTTTTGAGAAAAGTCAATTTTTGACTTTTTTGTAAGGGGGGGTGCTTACGCAATTTTTCAAAATTTCAAAAACGGTCAAAAATAACTTTTGGGTCAAGGAGTGGCGGGAAACGTTCCAAAAACATGTCAGGACTCTCGGCAGAGCCCAAATATACCAAAAAGTTGTCTTTTGAAAAAAGTCAATTTTTGACTTTTTTGTAAGGGGGGGTGCTTACGCAATTTTTCAAAATTTCAAAAACGGTCAAAAAACACTTTTGGGCCAAGGAGCGGCGGGAAACGTTCCAAAAACATGTCAGGACTCTCGGCAGAGCCCAAATATCCCAAAAAAGTTGTCTTTTGAGAAAAGTCAATTTTTGACTTTTTTGTAAGGGGGGGTGCTTACGCAATTTTTCAAAATTTCAAAAACGGTCAAAAAACACTTTTGGGCCAAGGAGCGGCGGGAAATGTTCCAAAAACATGTCAGGACTCTCGGCAGAGCCCAAATATCCCAAAAAAGTTGACTTTTGAGAAAAGTCAATTTTTGACTTTTTTGTAAGGGGGGGTGCTTACGCTATTTTTCAAAATTTCAAAAACGGTCAAAAAACACTTTTGGGCCAAGGAGCGCTAGGACACGTTACAAAAGCATATCAGAACTCTCGGCAGAGCCCAAATATCCCAAAAAAGTTGACTTTTGAGAAAAGTCCATTTTTGACTTTTTTGTAAGGGGGGGTGCTTACGCAATTTTTCAAAATTTCAAAAACGGTCAAAAAACACTTTTGGGCCAAGGAGCGGCGGGAAACGTTCCAAAAACATGTCAGGACTCTCGGCAGAGCCCAAATATGCCAAAAAAGTTGACTTTTGAAAAAAGTCAATTTTTGACTTTTTTGTAAGGGGGGGGTGCTTACGCTATTTTTCAAAATTTCAAAAACGGTCAAAAAACACTTTTGGGCCAAGGAGCGCTAGGAAACGTTACAAAAGCATATCAGGACTCTCGGCAGAGCCCAAATATCCCAAAAAAGTTGACTTTTGAGAAAAGTCCATTTTTGACTTTTTTGTAAGGGGGGGTGCTTACGCAATTTTTCAAAATTTCAAAAACGGTCAAAAAACACTTTTGGGCCAAGGAGCGGCGGGAAACGTTCCAAAAACATGTCAGGACTCTCGGCAGAGCCCAAATATCCCAAAAAAGTTGACTTTTGAAAAAAGTCAATTTTTGACTTTTTTGTAAGGGGGGGGTGCTTACGCTATTTTTCAAAATTTCAAAAACGGTCAAAAAACACTTTTGGGCCAAGGAGCGCTAGGAAACGTTACAATAGCATATCAGGACTCTCGGCAGAGCCCAAATATCCCAAAAAAGTTGACTTTTGAGAAAAGTCCATTTTTGACTTTTTTGTAAGGGGGGGTGCTTACGCAATTTTTCAAAATTTCAAAAACGGTCAAAAAACACTTTTGGGCCAAGGAGCGGCGGGAAACGTTCCAAAAACATGTCAGGACTCTCGGCAGAGCCCAAATATCCCAAAAAAGTTGACTTTTGAGAAAAGTCAATTTTTGACTTTTTTGTAAGGGGGGGTGCTTACGCAATTTTTCAAAATTTCAAAAACGGTCAAAAATCACTTTTGGGCCAAGGAGCGCTAGGAAACGTTACAAAAGCATATCAGGACTCTCGGCAGAGCCCAAATATCCCAAAAAAGTTGACTTTTTTGTAAGGGGGGGTGGTTACGCAATTTTTCAAAATTTCAAAAACGGTCAAAAAACACTTTTGGGCCAAGGAGCGGCGGGAAACGTTCCAAAAACATGTCAGGACTCTCGGCAGAGCCCAAATATCCCAAAAAAGTTGACTTTTGAGAAAAGTCAATTTTTGACTTTTTTGTAAGGGGGGGTGCTTACGCAATTTTTCAAAATTTCAAAAACGGTCAAAAATCACTTTTGGGCCAAGGAGCGGAAGAAAACGTTCCAAAAACATGTCAGGACTCTCGGCAGAGGCCAAATATCCCAAAAAAGTTGACTTTTGAGAAAAGTCCATTTTTGACTTTTTTGTAAGGGGGGGTGCTTATGCAATTTTTCAAAATTTCAAAAACGGTCAAAAAACACTTTTGGGCCAAGGAGCGGAAGAAAAAGTTCCAAAAACATGTCAGGACTCTCGGCAGAGGCCAAATATCCCAAAAAAGTTGACTTTTGAGAAAAGTCAATTTTTGACTTTTTTGTAAGGGGGGGTGCTTTCGCAATATTTCAAAATTTCAAAAACGGTCAAAAAACACTTTTGGGCCAAGGAGCGGCGGGAAACGTTCCAAAAACATGTCAGGACTCTCGGCAGAGCCCATATATCCCAAAAAAGTTGCCTTTTGAGAAAAGTCAATTTTTGACTTTTTTGTAAGGGGGGGTGCTTACGCAATTTTTCAAAATTTCAAAAACGGTCAAAAAACACTTTTGGGCCAAGGAGCGCTAGGAAACGTTACAAAAGCATATCAGGACTCTCGGCAGAGGCCAAATATCCCAAAAAAGTTGTCTTTTGAGAAAAGTCAATTTTTGACTTTTTTGTAAGGGGGGGTGCTTACGCAATTTTTCAAAATTTCAAAAACGGTCAAAAATAACTTTTGGGTCAAGGAGTGGCGGGAAACGTTCCAAAAACATGTCAGGACTCTCGGCAGAGCCCAAATATACCAAAAAGTTGTCTTTTGAAAAAAGTCAATTTTTGACTTTTTTGTAAGGGGGGGTGCTTACGCAATTTTTCAAAATTTCAAAAACGGTCAAAAAACACTTTTGGGCCAAGAAGCGGCGGGAAACGTTCCAAAAACATGTCAGGACTCTCGGCAGAGCCCAAATATCCCAAAAAAGTTGTCTTTTGAGAAAAGTCAATTTTTGACTTTTTTGTAAGGGGGGGTGCTTACGCAATTTTTCAAAATTTCAAAAACGGTCAAAAAACACTTTTGGGCCAAGGAGCGGCGGGAAATGTTCCAAAAACATGTCAGGACTCTCGGCAGAGCCCAAATATCCCAAAAAAGTTGACTTTTGAGAAAAGTCAATTTTTGACTTTTTTGTAAGGGGGGGTGCTTACGCTATTTTTCAAAATTTCAAAAACGGTCAAAAAACACTTTTGGGCCAAGGAGCGCTAGGACACGTTACAAAAGCATATCAGAACTCTCGGCAGAGCCCAAATATCCCAAAAAAGTTGACTTTTGAGAAAAGTCCATTTTTGACTTTTTTGTAAGGGGGGGTGCTTACGCAATTTTTCAAAATTTCAAAAACGGTCAAAAAACACTTTTGGGCCAAGGAGCGGCGGGAAACGTTCCAAAAACATGTCAGGACTCTCGGCAGAGCCCAAATATGCCAAAAAAGTTGACTTTTGAAAAAAGTCAATTTTTGACTTTTTTGTAAGGGGGGGGTGCTTACGCTATTTTTCAAAATTTCAAAAACGGTCAAAAAACACTTTTGGGCCAAGGAGCGCTAGGAAACGTTACAAAAGCATATCAGGACTCTCGGCAGAGCCCAAATATCCCAAAAAAGTTGACTTTTGAGAAAAGTCCATTTTTGACTTTTTTGTAAGGGGGGGTGCTTACGCAATTTTTCAAAATTTCAAAAACGGTCAAAAAACACTTTTGGGCCAAGGAGCGGCGGGAAACGTTCCAAAAACATGTCAGGACTCTCGGCAGAGCCCAAATATCCCAAAAAAGTTGACTTTTGAAAAAAGTCAATTTTTGACTTTTTTGTAAGGGGGGGGTGCTTACGCTATTTTTCAAAATTTCAAAAACGGTCAAAAAACACTTTTGGGCCAAGGAGCGCTAGGAAACGTTACAATAGCATATCAGGACTCTCGGCAGAGCCCAAATATCCCAAAAAAGTTGACTTTTGAGAAAAGTCCATTTTTGACTTTTTTGTAAGGGGGGGTGCTTACGCAATTTTTCAAAATTTCAAAAACGGTCAAAAAACACTTTTGGGCCAAGGAGCGGCGGGAAACGTTCCAAAAACATGTCAGGACTCTCGGCAGAGCCCAAATATCCCAAAAAAGTTGACTTTTGAGAAAAGTCAATTTTTGACTTTTTTGTAAGGGGGGGTGCTTACGCAATTTTTCAAAATTTCAAAAACGGTCAAAAATCACTTTTGGGCCAAGGAGCGCTAGGAAACGTTACAAAAGCATATCAGGACTCTCGGCAGAGCCCAAATATCCCAAAAAAGTTGACTTTTTTGTAAGGGGGGGTGGTTACGCAATTTTTCAAAATTTCAAAAACGGTCAAAAAACACTTTTGGGCCAAGGAGCGGCGGGAAACGTTCCAAAAACATGTCAGGACTCTCGGCAGAGCCCAAATATCCCAAAAAAGTTGACTTTTGAGAAAAGTCAATTTTTGACTTTTTTGTAAGGGGGGGTGCTTACGCAATTTTTCAAAATTTCAAAAACGGTCAAAAATCACTTTTGGGCCAAGGAGCGGAAGAAAACGTTCCAAAAACATGTCAGGACTCTCGGCAGAGCCCAAATATCCCAAAAAAGTTGACTTTTGCGAAAAGTCAATTTTTGACTTTTTTGTAAGAGGGGGTGCTTACGCAATTTTTCAAAATTTCAAAAACGGTCAAAAAACACTTTTGGGCCAAGGAGCGGCGGGAAATGTTCCAAAAACATGTCAGGATTCTCGGCATTGGCCAAATATCCCAAAAAAGTTGACTTTTGAGAAAAGTCAATTTTTGACTTTTTTGTAAGGGGGGGTGCTTGCGCAATTTTTCAAAATTTCAAAAACGGTCAAAAATCACTTTTGGGCCAAGGAGCGGAAGAAAACGTTCCAAAAACATGTCAGGACTCTCGGCAGAGCCCAAATATCCCAAAAAAGTTGTCTTTTGAGAAAAGTCAATTTTTGACTTTTTTGTAAGGGGGGGTGCTTATGCAATTTTTCAAAATTTCAAAAACGGTCAAAAATAACTTTTGGGCCAAGGAGTGGCGGGAAACGTTCCAAAAACATGTCAGGACTCTCGGCAGAGCCCAAATATCCCAAAAAAGTTGACTTTTCAGAAAAGTCAATTTTTGACTTTTTTGTAAGGGGGGGTGCTTATGCAATTTTTCAAAATTTCAAAAACGGTCAAAAATCACTTTTGGGCCGAGGAGCGGAAGAAAACGTTCCAAAAACATGTCAGGACTCTCGGCAGGGCCCAAATATCCCAAAAGAGTTGACTTTTGAGAAAAGTCAATTTTTGACTTTTTTGTAAGGGGGGGTGCTTACGCAATTTTTCAAAATTTCAAAAACGGTCAAAAATCACTTTTGGGCCAAGGAGCGGAAGAAAATGTTCCAAAAACATGTCAGGACTCTCGGCAGAGCCCAAATATCCCAAAAAAGTTGACTTTTGAGAAAAGTCAATTTTTGACTTTTTTTTAAGGGGGGTGCTTACGCAATTTTTCAAAATTTCAAAAACGGTCAAAAAACACTTTTGGGCCAAGGAGCGGCGGGAAATGTTCCAAAAACATGTCAGGACTCTCGGCAGAGGCCAAATATCCCAAAAAAGTTGACTTTTGAGAAAAGTCCATTTTTGACTTTTTTGTAAGGGGGGGTGCTTACGCAATTTTTCAAAATTTCAAAAATTGTCAAAAAACACTTTTGGGCCAAGGAGCGGCGGGAAATGTTCCAAAAACATGTCAGGACTCTCGGCAGAGGCCTAATATCCCAAAAAAGTTGACTTTTGAGAAAAGTCAATTTTTGACTTTTTTGTAAGGGGGGGTGCTTACGCAATTTTTCAAAATTTCAAAAACGGTCAAAAAACTCTTTTGGGCCAAGGAGCGCTAGGAAACGTTACAAAAGCATATCAGGACTCTCGGCAGAGCCCAAATATCCCAAAAAAGTTGACTTTTGAGAAAAGTCCATTTTTGAATTTTTTGTAAGGGGGGGTGCTTACGCAATTTTTCAAAATTTCAAAAACGGTCAAAAAACACTTTTGGGCCAAGGAGCGCTGGGAAACGTTCCAAAAGCATATCAGGACTCTCGGCAGAGCCCAAATATCCCAAAAAAGTTGTCTTTTGAGAAAAGTCCATTTTTGACTTTTTTGTAAGGGGGGGTGCTTACGCAATTTTTCAAAATTTCAAAAACGGTCAAAAAACACTTTTGGGCCAAGGAGCGCTGGGAAACGTTCCAAAAACATGTCAGGACTCTCGGCAGAGCCCAAATATACCAAAAAAGTTGTCTGTTGAGAAAAGTCAATTTTTGACTTTTTTGTAAGGGGGGGTGCTTACGCAATTTTTCAAAATTTCAAAAACGGTCAAAAAACACTTTTGGGCCAAGGAGCGGCGGGAAATGTTCCAAAAACATGTCAGGACTCTCGGCAGAGCCCAAATATCCCAAAAAAGTTGACTTTTGAGAAAAGTCCATTTTTGACTTTTTTGTAAGTGGGGGTGCTTACGCTATTTTTCAAAATTTCAAAAACGGTCAAAAAACACTTTTGGGCCAAGGAGCGCTAGGAAACGTTACAAAAGCATATCAGGACTCTCGGCAGAGCCCAAATATCCCAAAAAAGTTGACTTTTGAGAAAAGTCCATTTTTGACTTTTTTGTAAGGGGGGGTGCTTACGCAATTTTTCAAAATTTCAAAAACGGTCAAAAATCAATTTTGGGCCAAGGAGCGGAAGAAAACGTTCCAAAAACATGTCAGGACTCTCGGCAGAGCCCAAATATCCCAAAAAAGTTGACTTTTGAGAAAAGTCAATTTTTGACTTTTTTTTAAGGGGGGGTGCTTACGCAATTTTTCAAAATTTCAAAAACGGTCAAAAAACACTTTTGGGCCAAGGAGCGGCGGGAAAT
This sequence comes from Corythoichthys intestinalis, assembly GCF_030265065.1. Classification (NCBI taxonomy): domain Eukaryota; kingdom Metazoa; phylum Chordata; class Actinopteri; order Syngnathiformes; family Syngnathidae; genus Corythoichthys; species Corythoichthys intestinalis. The sequence continues at coordinate 15,611,630 of NC_080413.1, read as the reverse complement.
GTTCCAAAAACATGTCAGGACTCTCGGCAGAGGCCAAATATCCCAAAAAAGTTGACTTTTGAGAAAAGTCAATTTTTGACTTTTTTGTAAGGGGGGTGCTTACGCAATTTTTCAAAATTTCAAAAACGGTCAAAAAACACTTTTGGGCCAAGGAGCGACGGGAAACGTTCCAAAAACATATCAGGACTCTCGGCAGAGCCCAAATATCCCAAAAAAGTTGACTTTTGAGAAAAGTCCATTTTTGACTTTTTTGTAAGGGGGGGTGCTTACGCAATTTTTCAAAATTTCAAAAACGGTCAAAAATCACTTTTGGGCCAAGGAGCGGAAGAAAACGTTCCAAAAACATGTCAGGACTCTCGGCAGAGCCCAAATATCCCAAAAAAGTTGACTTTTGAGAAAAGTCAATTTTTGACTTTTTTTTTAAGGGGGGGTGCTTACGCAATTTTTCAAAATTTCAAAAACGGTCAAAAAACACTTTTGGGCCAAGGAGCGGCGGGAAATGTTCCAAAAACATGTCAGGACTCTCGGCAGAGGCCAAATATCCCAAAAAAGTTGACTTTTGAGAAAAGTCAATTTTTGACTTTTTTGTAAGGGGGGTGCTTACGCAATTTTTCAAAATTTCAAAAACGGTCAAAAAACACTTTTGGGCCAAGGAGCGACGGGAAACGTTCCAAAAACATGTCAGGACTCTCGGCAGAGCCCAAATATCCCAAAAAAGTTGACTTTTGAGAAAAGTCAATTTTTGACTTTTTTGTAAGTGGGGGTGCTTACGCTATTTTTCAAAATTTCAAAAACGGTCAAAAAACACTTTTGGGCCAAGGAGCGCTAGGAAACGTTACAAAAGCATATCAGGACTCTCGGCAGAGCCCAAATATCCCAAAAAAAGTTGACTTTTGAGAAAAGTCCATTTTTGACTTTTTTGTAAGGGGGGGTGCTTACGCAATTTTTCAAAATTTCAAAAACGGTCAAAAAACACTTTTGGGCCAAGGAGCGCTGGGAAACGTTCCAAAAGCATATCAGGACTCTCGGCAGAGCCCAAATATCCCAAAAAAGTTGTCTTTTGAGAAAAGTCCATTTTTGACTTTTTTGTAAGGGGGGGTGCTTACGCAATTTTTCAAAATTTCAAAAACGGTCAAAAAACACTTTTGGGCCAAGGAGCGGAAGAAAACGTTCCAAAAACATGTCAGGACTCTCGGCAGAGCCCAAATATCCCAAAAAAGTTGTCTTTTGAGAAAAGTCAATTTTTGACTTTTTTGTAAGGGGGGGTGCTTACGCAATTTTTCAAAATTTCAAAAACGGTCAAAAATAACTTTTGGGCCAAGGAGTGGCGGGAAACGTTCCAAAAACATGTCAGGACTCTCGGCAGAGCCCAAATATACCAAAAAGTTGACTTTTGAAAAAAGTCAATTTTTGACTTTTTTGTAAGGGGGGGTGCTTACGAAATTTTTCAAAATTTCAAAAACGGTCAAAAAACACTTTTGGGCCAAGGAGCGGCGGGAAACGTTCCAAAAACATGTCAGGACTCTCGGCAGAGCCCAAATATCCCAAAAAAGTTGTCTTTTGAGAAAAGTCAATTTTTGACTTTTTTGTAAGGGGGGGTGCTTACGCAATTTTTCAAAATTTCAAAAACGGTCAAAAAACACTTTTGGGCCAAGGAGCGGCGGGAAATGTTCCAAAAACATGTCAGGACTCTCGGCAGAGCCCAAATATCCCAAAAAAGTTGACTTTTGAGAAAAGTCAATTTTTGACTTTTTTGTAAGGGGGGGTGCTTACGCTATTTTTCAAAATTTCAAAAACGGTCAAAAAACACTTTTGGGCCAAGGAGCGCTAGGAAACGTTACAAAAGCATATCAGGACTCTCGGCAGAGCCCAAATATCCCAAAAAAGTTGACTTTTGAGAAAAGTCCATTTTTGACTTTTTTGTAAGGGGGGGTGCTTACGCAATTTTTCAAAATTTCAAAAACGGTCAAAAAACACTTTTGGGCCAAGGAGCGGCGGGAAACGTTCCAAAAACATGTCAGGACTCTCGGCAGAGCCCAAATATGCCAAAAAAGTTGACTTTTGAAAAAAGTCAATTTTTGACTTTTTTGTAAGGGGGGGTGCTTACGCTATTTTTCAAAATTTCAAAAACGGTCAAAAAACACTTTTGGGCCAAGGAGCGCTAGGAAACGTTACAAAAGCATATCAGGACTCTCGGAAGAGCCCAAATATCCCAAAAAAGTTGACTTTTGAGAAAAGTCCATTTTTGACTTTTTTGTAAGGGGGGGTGCTTACGCAATTTTTCAAAATTTCAAAAACGGTCAAAAAACACTTTTGGGCCAAGGAGCGGCGGGAAACGTTCCAAAAACATGTCAGGACTCTCGGCAGAGCCCAAATATCCCAAAAAAGTTGACTTTTGAGAAAAGTCAATTTTTGACTTTTTTGTAAGGGGGGGTGCTTACGCAATTTTTCAAAATTTCAAAAACGGTCAAAAATCACTTTTGGGCCAAGGAGCGCTAGGAAACGTTACAAAAGCATATCAGGACTCTCGGCAGAGCCCAAATATCCCAAAAAAGTTGACTTTTGAGAAAAGTCCATTTTTGACTTTTTTGTAAGGGGGGGTAGTTACGCAATTTTTCAAAATTTCAAAAACGGTCAAAAAACACTTTTGGGCCAAGGAGCGGCGGGAAACGTTCCAAAAACATGTCAGGACTCTCGGCAGAGCCCAAATATCCCAAAAAAGTTGACTTTTGAGAAAAGTCAATTTTTGACTTTTTTGTAAGGGGGGGTGCTTACGCAATTTTTCAAAATTTCAAAAACGGTCAAAAATCACTTTTGGGCCAAGGAGCGGAAGAAAACGTTCCAAAAACATGTCAGGACTCTCGGCAGAGCCCAAATATCCCAAAAAAGTTGACTTTTGAGAAAAGTCAATTTTTGACTTTTTTGTAAGAGGGGGTGCTTACGCAATTTTTCAAAATTTCAAAAACGGTCAAAAAACACTTTTGGGCCAAGGAGCGGCGGGAAATGTTCCAAAAACATGTCAGGATTCTCGGCAGAGGCCAAATATCCCAAAAAAGTTGACTTTTGTGAAAAGTCAATTTTTGACTTTTTTGTAAGGGGGGGTGCTTACGCAATTTTTCAAAATTTCAAAAACGGTCAAAAATCACTTTTGGGCCAAGGAGCGGAAGAAAACGTTCCAAAAACATGTCAGGACTCTCGGCAGAGCCCAAATATCCCAAAAAAGTTGTCTTTTGAGAAAAGTCAATTTTTGACTTTTTTGTAAGGGGGGGTGCTTATGCAATTTTTCAAAATTTCAAAAACGGTCAAAAATAACTTTTGGGCCAAGGAGTGGCGGGAAACGTTCCAAAAACATGTCAGGACTCTCGGCAGAGCCCAAATATCCCAAAAAAGTTGACTTTTCAGAAAAGTCAATTTTTGACTTTTTTGTAAGGGGGGGTGCTTATGCAATTTTTCAAAATTTCAAAAACGGTCAAAAATCACTTTTGGGCCGAGGAGCGGAAGAAAACGTTCCAAAAACATGTCAGGACTCTCGGCAGGGCCCAAATATCCCAAAAGAGTTGACTTTTGAGAAAAGTCAATTTTTGACTTTTTTGTAAGGGGGGGTGCTTACGCAATTTTTCAAAATTTCAAAAACGGTCAAAAATCACTTTTGGGCCAAGGAGCGGAAGAAAACGTTCCAAAAACATGTCAGGACTCTCGGCAGAGCCCAAATATCCCAAAAAAGTTGACTTTTGAGAAAAGTCAATTTTTGACTTTTTTTTAAGGGGGGGTGCTTACGCAATTTTTCAAAATTTCAAAAACGGTCAAAAAACACTTTTGGGCCAAGGAGCGGCGGGAAACGTTCCAAAAACATGTCAGGACTCTCGGCAGAGCCCAAATATCCCAAAAAAGTTGACTTTTGAGAAAAGTCAATTTTTGACTTTTTTGTAAGGGGGGGTGCTTACGCAATTTTTCAAAATTTCAAAAACGGTCAAAAATCACTTTTGGGCCAAGGAGCGCTAGGAAACGTTACAAAAGCATATCAGGACTCTCGGCAGAGCCCAAATATCCCAAAAAAGTTGACTTTTGAGAAAAGTCCATTTTTGACTTTTTTGTAAGGGGGGGTGGTTACGCAATTTTTCAAAATTTCAAAAACGGTCAAAAAACACTTTTGGGCCAAGGAGCGGCGGGAAACGTTCCAAAAACATGTCAGGACTCTCGGCAGAGCCCAAATATCCCAAAAAAGTTGACTTTTGAGAAAAGTCCATTTTTGACTTTTTTGTAAGGGGGGGTGCTTACGCAATTTTTCAAAATTTCAAAAACGGTCAAAAAACACTTTTGGGCCAAGGAGCGGCGGGAAACGTTCCAAAAACATGTCAGGACTCTCGGCAGAGCCCAAATATCCCAAAAAAGTTGACTTTTGAGAAAAGTCAATTTTTGACTTTTTTGTAAGGGGGGGTGCTTACGCAATTTTTCAAAATTTCAAAAACGGTCAAAAATCACTTTTGGGCCAAGGAGCGCTAGGAAACGTTACAAAAGCATATCAGGACTCTCGGCAGAGCCCAAATATCCCAAAAAAGTTGACTTTTGAGAAAAGTCCATTTTTGACTTTTTTGTAAGGGGGGGTAGTTACGCAATTTTTCAAAATTTCAAAAACGGTCAAAAAACACTTTTGGGCCAAGGAGCGGCGGGAAACGTTCCAAAAACATGTCAGGACTCTCGGCAGAGCCCAAATATCCCAAAAAAGTTGACTTTTGAGAAAAGTCAATTTTTGACTTTTTTGTAAGGGGGGGTGCTTACGCAATTTTTCAAAATTTCAAAAACGGTCAAAAATCACTTTTGGGCCAAGGAGCGGAAGAAAACGTTCCAAAAACATGTCAGGACTCTCGGCAGAGCCCAAATATCCCAAAAAAGTTGACTTTTGAGAAAAGTCAATTTTTGACTTTTTTGTAAGAGGGGGTGCTTACGCAATTTTTCAAAATTTCAAAAACGGTCAAAAAACACTTTTGGGCCAAGGAGCGGCGGGAAATGTTCCAAAAACATGTCAGGATTCTCGGCAGAGGCCAAATATCCCAAAAAAGTTGACTTTTGAGAAAAGTCAATTTTTGACTTTTTTGTAAGGGGGGGTGCTTACGCAATTTTTCAAAATTTCAAAAACGGTCAAAAATCACTTTTGGGCCAAGGAGCGGAAGAAAACGTTCCAAAAACATGTCAGGACTCTCGGCAGAGCCCAAATATCCCAAAAAAGTTGTCTTTTGAGAAAAGTCAATTTTTGACTTTTTTGTAAGGGGGGGTGCTTATGCAATTTTTCAAAATTTCAAAAACGGTCAAAAATAACTTTTGGGCCAAGGAGTGGCGGGAAACGTTCCAAAAACATGTCAGGACTCTCGGCAGAGCCCAAATATCCCAAAAAAGTTGACTTTTCAGAAAAGTCAATTTTTGACTTTTTTGTAAGGGGGGGTGCTTATGCAATTTTTCAAAATTTCAAAAACGGTCAAAAATCACTTTTGGGCCGAGGAGCGGAAGAAAACGTTCCAAAAACATGTCAGGACTCTCGGCAGGGCCCAAATATCCCAAAAGAGTTGACTTTTGAGAAAAGTCAATTTTTGACTTTTTTGTAAGGGGGGGTGCTTACGCAATTTTTCAAAATTTCAAAAACGGTCAAAAATCACTTTTGGGCCAAGGAGCGGAAGAAAACGTTCCAAAAACATGTCAGGACTCTCGGCAGAGCCCAAATATCCCAAAAAAGTTGACTTTTGAGAAAAGTCAATTTTTGACTTTTTTTTAAGGGGGGGTGCTTACGCAATTTTTCAAAATTTCAAAAACGGTCAAAAAACACTTTTGGGCCAAGGAGCGGCGGGAAACGTTCCAAAAACATGTCAGGACTCTCGGCAGAGCCCAAATATCCCAAAAAAGTTGACTTTTGAGAAAAGTCAATTTTTGACTTTTTTGTAAGGGGGGGTGCTTACGCAATTTTTCAAAATTTCAAAAACGGTCAAAAATCACTTTTGGGCCAAGGAGCGCTAGGAAACGTTACAAAAGCATATCAGGACTCTCGGCAGAGCCCAAATATCCCAAAAAAGTTGACTTTTGAGAAAAGTCCATTTTTGACTTTTTTGTAAGGGGGGGTGGTTACGCAATTTTTCAAAATTTCAAAAACGGTCAAAAAACACTTTTGGGCCAAGGAGCGGCGGGAAACGTTCCAAAAACATGTCAGGACTCTCGGCAGAGCCCAAATATCCCAAAAAAGTTGACTTTTGAGAAAAGTCAATTTTTGACTTTTTTGTAAGGGGGGGGTGCTTACGCAATTTTTCAAAATTTCAAAAACGGTCAAAAATCACTTTTGGGCCAAGGAGCGGAAGAAAACGTTCCAAAAACATGTCAGGACTCTCGGCAGAGCCCAAATATCCCAAAAAAGTTTACTTTTGAGAAAAGTCAATTTTTGACTTTTTTGTAAGGGGGGGGTGCTTACACAATTTTTCAAAATTTCAAAAATTGTCAAAAAACACTTTTGGGCCAAGGAGCGGCGGGAAATGTTCCAAAAACATGTCAGGACTCTCGGCAGAGGCCTAATATCCCAAAAAAGTTGACTTTTGAGAAAAGTCAATTTTTGACTTTTTTGTAAGGGGGGGTGCTTACGCAATTTTTCAAAATTTCAAAAACGGTCAAAAAACACTTTTGGGCCAAGGAGCGCTAGGAAACGTTACAAAAGCATATCAGGACTCTCGGCAGAGCCCAAATATCCCAAAAAAGTTGACTTTTGAGAAAAGTCAATTTTTGACTTTTTTGTAAGGGGGGGTGCTTACGCAATTTTTCAAAATTTCAAAAACGGTCAAAAAACACTTTTGGGCCAAGGAGCGCTGGGAAACGTTCCAAAAGCATATCAGGACTCTCGGCAGAGCCCAAATATCCCAAAAAAGTTGTCTTTTGAGAAAAGTCAATTTTTGACTTTTTTGTAAGGGGGGGTGCTTACGCTATTTTTCAAAATTTCAAAAACGGTCAAAAAACACTTTTGGGCCAAGGAGCGCTAGGAAACGTTACAAAAGCATATCAGGACTCTCGGCAGAGCCCAAATATCCCAAAAAAGTTGACTTTTGAGAAAAGTCCATTTTTGACTTTTTTGTAAGGGGGGGTGCTTACGCAATTTTTCAAAATTTCAAAAACGGTCAAAAAACACTTTTGGGCCAAGGAGCGGCGGGAAACGTTCCAAAAACATGTCAGGACTCTCGGCAGAGCCCAAATATGCCAAAAAAGTTGACTTTTGAGAAAAGTCAATTTTTGACTTTTTTGTAAGGGGGGGTGCTTACGCAATTTTTCAAAATTTCAAAAACGGTCAAAAATCACTTTTGGGCCAAGGAGCGGAAGAAAACGTTACAAAAGCATATCAGGACTCTCGGCAGAGCCCAAATATCCCAAAAAAGTTGTCTTTTGAGAAAAGTCAATTTTTGACTTTTTTGTAAGGGGGGGTGCTTATGCAATTTTTCAAAATTTCAAAAACGGTCAAAAATAACTTTTGGGCCAAGGAGTGGCGGGAAACGTTCCAAAAACATGTCAGGACTCTCGGCAGAGCCCAAATATCCCAAAAAAGTTGACTTTTCAGAAAAGTCAATTTTTGACTTTTTTGTAAGGGGGGGTGCTTATGCAATTTTTCAAAATTTCAAAAACGGTCAAAAATCACTTTTGGGCCGAGGAGCGGAAGAAAACGTTCCAAAAACATGTCAGGACTCTCGGCAGGGCCCAAATATCCCAAAAGAGTTGACTTTTGAGAAAAGTCAATTTTTGACTTTTTTGTAAGGGGGGGTGCTTACGCAATTTTTCAAAATTTCAAAAACGGTCAAAAATCACTTTTGGGCCAAGGAGCGGAAGAAAACGTTCCAAAAACATGTCAGGACTCTCGGCAGAGCCCAAATATCCCAAAAAAGTTGACTTTTGAGAAAAGTCAATTTTTGACTTTTTTTTAAGGGGGGGTGCTTACGCAATTTTTCAAAATTTCAAAAACGGTCAAAAAACACTTTTGGGCCAAGGAGCGGCGGGAAACGTTCCAAAAACATGTCAGGACTCTCGGCAGAGCCCAAATATCCCAAAAAAGTTGACTTTTGAGAAAAGTCAATTTTTGACTTTTTTGTAAGGGGGGGTGCTTACGCAATTTTTCAAAATTTCAAAAACGGTCAAAAATCACTTTTGGGCCAAGGAGCGCTAGGAAACGTTACAAAAGCATATCAGGACTCTCGGCAGAGCCCAAATATCCCAAAAAAGTTGACTTTTGAGAAAAGTCCATTTTTGACTTTTTTGTAAGGGGGGGTGGTTACGCAATTTTTCAAAATTTCAAAAACGGTCAAAAAACACTTTTGGGCCAAGGAGCGGCGGGAAACGTTCCAAAAACATGTCAGGACTCTCGGCAGAGCCCAAATATCCCAAAAAAGTTGACTTTTGAGAAAAGTCCATTTTTGACTTTTTTGTAAGGGGGGGTGCTTACGCAATTTTTCAAAATTTCAAAAACGGTCAAAAAACACTTTTGGGCCAAGGAGCGGCGGGAAACGTTCCAAAAACATGTCAGGACTCTCGGCAGAGCCCAAATATCCCAAAAAAGTTGACTTTTGAGAAAAGTCAATTTTTGACTTTTTTGTAAGGGGGGGTGCTTACGCAATTTTTCAAAATTTCAAAAACGGTCAAAAATCACTTTTGGGCCAAGGAGCGCTAGGAAACGTTACAAAAGCATATCAGGACTCTCGGCAGAGCCCAAATATCCCAAAAAAGTTGACTTTTGAGAAAAGTCCATTTTTGACTTTTTTGTAAGGGGGGGTAGTTACGCAATTTTTCAAAATTTCAAAAACGGTCAAAAAACACTTTTGGGCCAAGGAGCGGCGGGAAACGTTCCAAAAACATGTCAGGACTCTCGGCAGAGCCCAAATATCCCAAAAAAGTTGACTTTTGAGAAAAGTCAATTTTTGACTTTTTTGTAAGGGGGGGTGCTTACGCAATTTTTCAAAATTTCAAAAACGGTCAAAAATCACTTTTGGGCCAAGGAGCGGAAGAAAACGTTCCAAAAACATGTCAGGACTCTCGGCAGAGCCCAAATATCCCAAAAAAGTTGACTTTTGAGAAAAGTCAATTTTTGACTTTTTTGTAAGAGGGGGTGCTTACGCAATTTTTCAAAATTTCAAAAACGGTCAAAAAACACTTTTGGGCCAAGGAGCGGCGGGAAATGTTCCAAAAACATGTCAGGATTCTCGGCAGAGGCCAAATATCCCAAAAAAGTTGACTTTTGAGAAAAGTCAATTTTTGACTTTTTTGTAAGGGGGGGTGCTTACGCAATTTTTCAAAATTTCAAAAACGGTCAAAAATCACTTTTGGGCCAAGGAGCGGAAGAAAACGTTCCAAAAACATGTCAGGACTCTCGGCAGAGCCCAAATATCCCAAAAAAGTTGTCTTTTGAGAAAAGTCAATTTTTGACTTTTTTGTAAGGGGGGGTGCTTATGCAATTTTTCAAAATTTCAAAAACGGTCAAAAATAACTTTTGGGCCAAGGAGTGGCGGGAAACGTTCCAAAAACATGTCAGGACTCTCGGCAGAGCCCAAATATCCCAAAAAAGTTGACTTTTCAGAAAAGTCAATTTTTGACTTTTTTGTAAGGGGGGGTGCTTATGCAATTTTTCAAAATTTCAAAAACGGTCAAAAATCACTTTTGGGCCGAGGAGCGGAAGAAAACGTTCCAAAAACATGTCAGGACTCTCGGCAGGGCCCAAATATCCCAAAAGAGTTGACTTTTGAGAAAAGTCAATTTTTGACTTTTTTGTAAGGGGGGGTGCTTACGCAATTTTTCAAAATTTCAAAAACGGTCAAAAATCACTTTTGGGCCAAGGAGCGGAAGAAAACGTTCCAAAAACATGTCAGGACTCTCGGCAGAGCCCAAATATCCCAAAAAAGTTGACTTTTGAGAAAAGTCAATTTTTGACTTTTTTTTAAGGGGGGGTGCTTACGCAATTTTTCAAAATTTCAAAAACGGTCAAAAAACACTTTTGGGCCAAGGAGCGGCGGGAAACGTTCCAAAAACATGTCAGGACTCTCGGCAGAGCCCAAATATCCCAAAAAAGTTGACTTTTGAGAAAAGTCAATTTTTGACTTTTTTGTAAGGGGGGGTGCTTACGCAATTTTTCAAAATTTCAAAAACGGTCAAAAATCACTTTTGGGCCAAGGAGCGCTAGGAAACGTTACAAAAGCATATCAGGACTCTCGGCAGAGCCCAAATATCCCAAAAAAGTTGACTTTTGAGAAAAGTCCATTTTTGACTTTTTTGTAAGGGGGGGTGGTTACGCAATTTTTCAAAATTTCAAAAACGGTCAAAAAACACTTTTGGGCCAAGGAGCGGCGGGAAACGTTCCAAAAACATGTCAGGACTCTCGGCAGAGCCCAAATATCCCAAAAAAGTTGACTTTTGAGAAAAGTCAATTTTTGACTTTTTTGTAAGGGGGGGGTGCTTACGCAATTTTTCAAAATTTCAAAAACGGTCAAAAATCACTTTTGGGCCAAGGAGCGGAAGAAAACGTTCCAAAAACATGTCAGGACTCTCGGCAGAGCCCAAATATCCCAAAAAAGTTTACTTTTGAGAAAAGTCAATTTTTGACTTTTTTGTAAGGGGGGGGTGCTTACACAATTTTTCAAAATTTCAAAAATTGTCAAAAAACACTTTTGGGCCAAGGAGCGGCGGGAAATGTTCCAAAAACATGTCAGGACTCTCGGCAGAGGCCTAATATCCCAAAAAAGTTGACTTTTGAGAAAAGTCAATTTTTGACTTTTTTGTAAGGGGGGGTGCTTACGCAATTTTTCAAAATTTCAAAAACGGTCAAAAAACACTTTTGGGCCAAGGAGCGCTAGGAAACGTTACAAAAGCATATCAGGACTCTCGGCAGAGCCCAAATATCCCAAAAAAGTTGACTTTTGAGAAAAGTCAATTTTTGACTTTTTTGTAAGGGGGGGTGCTTACGCAATTTTTCAAAATTTCAAAAACGGTCAAAAAACACTTTTGGGCCAAGGAGCGCTGGGAAACGTTCCAAAAGCATATCAGGACTCTCGGCAGAGCCCAAATATCCCAAAAAAGTTGTCTTTTGAGAAAAGTCAATTTTTGACTTTTTTGTAAGGGGGGGTGCTTACGCTATTTTTCAAAATTTCAAAAACGGTCAAAAAACACTTTTGGGCCAAGGAGCGCTAGGAAACGTTACAAAAGCATATCAGGACTCTCGGCAGAGCCCAAATATCCCAAAAAAGTTGACTTTTGAGAAAAGTCCATTTTTGACTTTTTTGTAAGGGGGGGTGCTTACGCAATTTTTCAAAATTTCAAAAACGGTCAAAAAACACTTTTGGGCCAAGGAGCGGCGGGAAACGTTCCAAAAACATGTCAGGACTCTCGGCAGAGCCCAAATATGCCAAAAAAGTTGACTTTTGAGAAAAGTCAATTTTTGACTTTTTTGTAAGGGGGGGTGCTTACGCAATTTTTCAAAATTTCAAAAACGGTCAAAAATCACTTTTGGGCCAAGGAGCGCTAGGAAACGTTACAAAAGCATATCAGGACTCTCGGCAGAGCCCAAATATCCCAAAAAAGTTGACTTTTGAGAAAAGTCCATTTTTGACTTTTTTGTAAGGGGGGGTAGTTACGCAATTTTTCAAAATTTCAAAAACGGTCAAAAAACACTTTTGGGCCAAGGAGCGGCGGGAAACGTTCCAAAAACATGTCAGGACTCTCGGCAGAGCCCAAATATCCCAAAAAAGTTGACTTTTGAGAAAAGTCAATTTTTGACTTTTTTGTAAGGGGGGGTGCTTACGCAATTTTTCAAAATTTCAAAAACGGTCAAAAATCACTTTTGGGCCAAGGAGCGGAAGAAAACGTTCCAAAAACATGTCAGGACTCTCGGCAGAGCCCAAATATCCCAAAAAAGTTGACTTTTGAGAAAAGTCAATTTTTGACTTTTTTGTAAGAGGGGGTGCTTACGCAATTTTTCAAAATTTCAAAAACGGTCAAAAAACACTTTTGGGCCAAGGAGCGGCGGGAAATGTTCCAAAAACATGTCAGGATTCTCGGCAGAGGCCAAATATCCCAAAAAAGTTGACTTTTGAGAAAAGTCAATTTTTGACTTTTTTGTAAGGGGGGGTGCTTACGCAATTTTTCAAAATTTCAAAAACGGTCAAAAATCACTTTTGGGCCAAGGAGCGGAAGAAAACGTTCCAAAAACATGTCAGGACTCTCGGCAGAGCCCAAATATCCCAAAAAAGTTGTCTTTTGAGAAAAGTCAATTTTTGACTTTTTTGTAAGGGGGGGTGCTTATGCAATTTTTCAAAATTTCAAAAACGGTCAAAAATAACTTTTGGGCCAAGGAGTGGCGGGAAACGTTCCAAAAACATGTCAGGACTCTCGGCAGAGCCCAAATATCCCAAAAAAGTTGACTTTTCAGAAAAGTCAATTTTTGACTTTTTTGTAAGGGGGGGTGCTTATGCAATTTTTCAAAATTTCAAAAACGGTCAAAAATCACTTTTGGGCCGAGGAGCGGAAGAAAACGTTCCAAAAACATGTCAGGACTCTCGGCAGGGCCCAAATATCCCAAAAGAGTTGACTTTTGAGAAAAGTCAATTTTTGACTTTTTTGTAAGGGGGGGTGCTTACGCAATTTTTCAAAATTTCAAAAACGGTCAAAAATCACTTTTGGGCCAAGGAGCGGAAGAAAACGTTCCAAAAACATGTCAGGACTCTCGGCAGAGCCCAAATATCCCAAAAAAGTTGACTTTTGAGAAAAGTCAATTTTTGACTTTTTTGTAAGGGGGGGTGCTTGCGCAATTTTTCAAAATTTCAAAAACGGTCAAAAATCACTTTTGGGCCAAGGAGCGGAAGAAAACGTTCCAAAAACATGTCAGGACTCTCGGCAGAGCCCAAATATCCCAAAAAAGTTGACTTTTGAGAAAAGTCAATTTTTGACTTTTTTTTAAGGGGGGGTGCTTACGCAATCTTTCAAAATTTCAAAAACGGTCAAAAAACACTTTTGGGCCAAGGAGCGGCGGGAAATGTTCCAAAAACATGTCAGGACTCTCGGCAGAGGCCAAATATCCCAAAAAAGTTGACTTTTGAGAAAAGTCAATTTTTGACTTTTTTGTAAGGGGGGTGCTTACGCAATTTTTCAAAATTTCAAAAACGGTCAAAAAACACTTTTAGGCCAAGGAGCGACGGGAAACGTTCCAAAAACATATCAGGACTCTCGGCAGAGCCCAAATATCCCAAAAAAGTTGACTTTTGAGAAAAGTCCATTTTTGACTTTTTTGTAAGGGGGGGTGCTTACGCAATTTTTCAAAATTTCAAAAACGGTCAAAAATCACTTTTGGGCCAAGGAGCGGAAGAAAACGTTCCAAAAACATGTCAGGACTCTCGGCAGAGCCCAAATATCCCAAAAAAGTTGACTTTTGAGAAAAGTCAATTTTTGACTTTTTTTTTAAGGGGGGGTGCTTACGCAATTTTTCAAAATTTCAAAAACGGTCAAAAAACACTTTTGGGCCAAGGAGCGGCGGGAAATGTTCCAAAAACATGTCAGGACTCTCGGCAGAGGCCAAATATCCCAAAAAAGTTGACTTTTGAGAAAAGTCAATTTTTGACTTTTTTGTAAGGGGGGTGCTAACGCAATTTTTCAAAATTTCAAAAACGGTCAAAAAACACTTTTGGGCCAAGGAGCGACGGGAAACGTTCCAAAAACATGTCAGGACTCTCGGCAGAGCCCAAATATCCCAAAAAAGTTGACTTTTGAGAAAAGTCAATTTTTGACTTTTTTGTAAGTGGGGGTGCTTATGCAATTTTTCAAAATTTCAAAAACGGTCAAAAATAACTTTTGGGCCAAGGAGTGGCGGGAAACGTTCCAAAAACATGTCAGGACTCTCGGCAGAGCCCAAATATCCCAAAAAAGTTGACTTTTCAGAAAAGTCAATTTTTGACTTTTTTGTAAGGGGGGGTGCTTATGCAATTTTTCAAAATTTCAAAAACGGTCAAAAATCACTTTTGGGCCGAGGAGCGGAAGAAAACGTTCCAAAAACATGTCAGGACTCTCGGCAGGGCCCAAATATCCCAAAAGAGTTGACTTTTGAGAAAAGTCAATTTTTGACTTTTTTGTAAGGGGGGGTGCTTACGCAATTTTTCAAAATTTCAAAAACGGTCAAAAATCACTTTTGGGCCAAGGAGCGGAAGAAAACGTTCCAAAAACATGTCAGGACTCTCGGCAGAGCCCAAATATCCCAAAAAAGTTGACTTTTGAGAAAAGTCAATTTTTGACTTTTTTGTAAGGGGGGTTGCTTACGCAATTTTTCAAAATTTCAAAAACGGCAAAAAACACTTTTGGGCCAAGGAGCGGCGGGAAACGTTCCAAAAAAATGTCAGGACTCTCGGCAGAGCCCAAATATCCCAAAAAAGTTGACTTTTGAGAAAAGTCCATTTTTGACTTTTTTGTAAGGGGGGGTGCTTACGCAATTTTTCAAAATTTCAAAAACGGTCAAAAAACACTTTTGGGCCAAGGAGCGGCGGGAAACGTTCCAAAAACATGTCAGGACTCTCGGCAGAGCCCAAATATCCCAAAAAAGTTGTCTTTTTAGAAAAGTCAATTTTTGACTTTTTTGTAAGGGGGGGTGCTTACGCAATTTTTCAAAATTTCAAAAACGGTCAAAAATATTTTTTGGGCCAAGGAGTGGCGGAAACGTTCCAAAAACATGTCAGGACTCTCGGCAGAGCCCAAATATCCCCAAAAAGTTGACTTTTGAAAAAAGTCAATTTTTGACTTTTTTGTAAGGGGGGGTGCTTACGCAATTTTTCAAAATTTCAAAAACGGTCAAAAAACACTTTTGGGCCAAGGAGCGCTGGGAAACGTTCCAAAAGCATATCAGGACTCTCGGCAGAGCCCAAATATCCCAAAAAAGTTGTCTTTTGAGAAAAGTCAATTTTTGACTTTTTTGTAAGGGGGGGTGCTTACGGAATTTTTCAAAATTTTCAAAAACGGTCAAAAAACACTTTTGGGCCAAGGAGCGGAAGAAAACGTTCCAAAAACATGTCAGGACTCTCGACAGAGCCCAAATATCCCAAAAAAGTTGACTTTTGAGAAAAGTCCATTTTTGACTTTTTTGTAAGGGGGGGAGCTTACGCAATTTTTCAAAATTTCAAAAACGGTCAAAAAACACTTTTGGGCCAAGGAGCGGCGGGAAATGTTCCAAAAACATGTCAGGACTCTCGGCAGAGGCCAAATATCCCAAAAAAGTTGACTTTTGAGAAAAGTCAATTTTTGACTTTTTTGTAAGGGGGGTGCTTACGCAATTTTTCAAAATTTCAAAAACGGTCAAAAAACACTTTTGGGCCAAGGAGCGACGGGAAACGTTCCAAAAACATGTCAGGACTCTCGGCAGAGCCCAAATATCCCAAAAAAGTTGACTTTTGAGAAAAGTCAATTTTTGACTTTTTTGTAAGTGGGGGTGCTTACGCTATTTTTCAAAATTTCAAAAACGGTCAAAAAACACTTTTGGGCCAAGGAGCGCTAGGAAACGTTACAAAAGCATATCAGGACTCTCGGCAGAGCCCAAATATCCCAAAAAAGTTGACTTTTGAGAAAAGTCCATTTTTGACTTTTTTGTAAGGGGGGGTGCTTACGCAATTTTTCAAAATTTCAAAAACGGTCAAAAAACACTTTTGGGCCAAGGAGCGCTGGGAAACGTTCCAAAAGCATATCAGGACTCTCGGCAGAGCCCAAATATCCCAAAAAAGTTGTCTTTTGAGAAAAGTCCATTTTTGACTTTTTTGTAAGGGGGGGTGCTTACGCAATTTTTCAAAATTTCAAAAACGGTCAAAAAACACTTTTGGGCCAAGGAGCGGAAGAAAACGTTCCAAAAACATGTCAGGACTCTCGGCAGAGCCCAAATATCCCAAAAAAGTTGTCTTTTGAGAAAAGTCAATTTTTGACTTTTTTGTAAGGGGGGGTGCTTACGCAATTTTTCAAAATTTCAAAAACGGTCAAAAATAACTTTTGGGCCAAGGAGTGGCGGGAAACGTTCCAAAAACATGTCAGGACTCTCGGCAGAGCCCAAATATACCAAAAAGTTGACTTTTGAAAAAAGTCAATTTTTGACTTTTTTGTAAGGGGGGGTGCTTACGAAATTTTTCAAAATTTCAAAAACGGTCAAAAAACACTTTTGGGCCAAGGAGCGGCGGGAAACGTTCCAAAAACATGTCAGGACTCTCGGCAGAGCCCAAATATCCCAAAAAAGTTGTCTTTTGAGAAAAGTCAATTTTTGACTTTTTTGTAAGGGGGGGTGCTTACGCAATTTTTCAAAATTTCAAAAACGGTCAAAAAACACTTTTGGGCCAAGGAGCGGCGGGAAATGTTCCAAAAACATGTCAGGACTCTCGGCAGAGCCCAAATATCCCAAAAAAGTTGACTTTTGAGAAAAGTCAATTTTTGACTTTTTTGTAAGGGGGGGTGCTTACGCTATTTTTCAAAATTTCAAAAACGGTCAAAAAACACTTTTGGGCCAAGGAGCGCTAGGAAACGTTACAAAAGCATATCAGGACTCTCGGCAGAGCCCAAATATCCCAAAAAAGTTGACTTTTGAGAAAAGTCCATTTTTGACTTTTTTGTAAGGGGGGGTGCTTACGCAATTTTTCAAAATTTCAAAAACGGTCAAAAAACACTTTTGGGCCAAGGAGCGGCGGGAAACGTTCCAAAAACATGTCAGGACTCTCGGCAGAGCCCAAATATGCCAAAAAAGTTGACTTTTGAGAAAAGTCAATTTTTGACTTTTTTGTAAGGGGGGGTGCTTACGCAATTTTTCAAAATTTCAAAAACGGTCAAAAATCACTTTTGGGCCAAGGAGCGCTAGGAAACGTTACAAAAGCATATCAGGACTCTCGGCAGAGCCCAAATATCCCAAAAAAGTTGACTTTTGAGAAAAGTCCATTTTTGACTTTTTTGTAAGGGGGGGTAGTTACGCAATTTTTCAAAATTTCAAAAACGGTCAAAAAACACTTTTGGGCCAAGGAGCGGCGGGAAACGTTCCAAAAACATGTCAGGACTCTCGGCAGAGCCCAAATATCCCAAAAAAGTTGACTTTTGAGAAAAGTCAATTTTTGACTTTTTTGTAAGGGGGGGTGCTTACGCAATTTTTCAAAATTTCAAAAACGGTCAAAAATCACTTTTGGGCCAAGGAGCGGAAGAAAACGTTCCAAAAACATGTCAGGACTCTCGGCAGAGCCCAAATATCCCAAAAAAGTTGACTTTTGAGAAAAGTCAATTTTTGACTTTTTTGTAAGAGGGGGTGCTTACGCAATTTTTCAAAATTTCAAAAACGGTCAAAAAACACTTTTGGGCCAAGGAGCGGCGGGAAATGTTCCAAAAACATGTCAGGATTCTCGGCAGAGGCCAAATATCCCAAAAAAGTTGACTTTTGAGAAAAGTCAATTTTTGACTTTTTTGTAAGGGGGGGTGCTTACGCAATTTTTCAAAATTTCAAAAACGGTCAAAAATCACTTTTGGGCCAAGGAGCGGAAGAAAACGTTCCAAAAACATGTCAGGACTCTCGGCAGAGCCCAAATATCCCAAAAAAGTTGTCTTTTGAGAAAAGTCAATTTTTGACTTTTTTGTAAGGGGGGGTGCTTATGCAATTTTTCAAAATTTCAAAAACGGTCAAAAATAACTTTTGGGCCAAGGAGTGGCGGGAAACGTTCCAAAAACATGTCAGGACTCTCGGCAGAGCCCAAATATCCCAAAAAAGTTGACTTTTCAGAAAAGTCAATTTTTGACTTTTTTGTAAGGGGGGGTGCTTATGCAATTTTTCAAAATTTCAAAAACGGTCAAAAATCACTTTTGGGCCGAGGAGCGGAAGAAAACGTTCCAAAAACATGTCAGGACTCTCGGCAGGGCCCAAATATCCCAAAAGAGTTGACTTTTGAGAAAAGTCAATTTTTGACTTTTTTGTAAGGGGGGGTGCTTACGCAATTTTTCAAAATTTCAAAAACGGTCAAAAATCACTTTTGGGCCAAGGAGCGGAAGAAAACGTTCCAAAAACATGTCAGGACTCTCGGCAGAGCCCAAATATCCCAAAAAAGTTGACTTTTGAGAAAAGTCAATTTTTGACTTTTTTGTAAGGGGGGGTGCTTGCGCAATTTTTCAAAATTTCAAAAACGGTCAAAAATCACTTTTGGGCCAAGGAGCGGAAGAAAACGTTCCAAAAACATGTCAGGACTCTCGGCAGAGCCCAAATATCCCAAAAAAGTTGACTTTTGAGAAAAGTCAATTTTTGACTTTTTTTTAAGGGGGGGTGCTTACGCAATCTTTCAAAATTTCAAAAACGGTCAAAAAACACTTTTGGGCCAAGGAGCGGCGGGAAATGTTCCAAAAACATGTCAGGACTCTCGGCAGAGGCCAAATATCCCAAAAAAGTTGACTTTTGAGAAAAGTCAATTTTTGACTTTTTTGTAAGGGGGGTGCTTACGCAATTTTTCAAAATTTCAAAAACGGTCAAAAAACACTTTTAGGCCAAGGAGCGACGGGAAACGTTCCAAAAACATATCAGGACTCTCGGCAGAGCCCAAATATCCCAAAAAAGTTGACTTTTGAGAAAAGTCCATTTTTGACTTTTTTGTAAGGGGGGGTGCTTACGCAATTTTTCAAAATTTCAAAAACGGTCAAAAATCACTTTTGGGCCAAGGAGCGGAAGAAAACGTTCCAAAAACATGTCAGGACTCTCGGCAGAGCCCAAATATCCCAAAAAAGTTGACTTTTGAGAAAAGTCAATTTTTGACTTTTTTTTTAAGGGGGGGTGCTTACGCAATTTTTCAAAATTTCAAAAACGGTCAAAAAACACTTTTGGGCCAAGGAGCGGCGGGAAATGTTCCAAAAACATGTCAGGACTCTCGGCAGAGGCCAAATATCCCAAAAAAGTTGACTTTTGAGAAAAGTCAATTTTTGACTTTTTTGTAAGGGGGGTGCTTACGCAATTTTTCAAAATTTCAAAAACGGTCAAAAAACACTTTTGGGCCAAGGAGCGACGGGAAACGTTCCAAAAACATGTCAGGACTCTCGGCAGAGCCCAAATATCCCAAAAAAGTTGACTTTTGAGAAAAGTCAATTTTTGACTTTTTTGTAAGTGGGGGTGCTTATGCAATTTTTCAAAATTTCAAAAACGGTCAAAAATAACTTTTGGGCCAAGGAGTGGCGGGAAACGTTCCAAAAACATGTCAGGACTCTCGGCAGAGCCCAAATATCCCAAAAAAGTTGACTTTTCAGAAAAGTCAATTTTTGACTTTTTTGTAAGGGGGGGTGCTTATGCAATTTTTCAAAATTTCAAAAACGGTCAAAAATCACTTTTGGGCCGAGGAGCGGAAGAAAACGTTCCAAAAACATGTCAGGACTCTCGGCAGGGCCCAAATATCCCAAAAGAGTTGACTTTTGAGAAAAGTCAATTTTTGACTTTTTTGTAAGGGGGGGTGCTTACGCAATTTTTCAAAATTTCAAAAACGGTCAAAAATCACTTTTGGGCCAAGGAGCGGAAGAAAACGTTCCAAAAACATGTCAGGACTCTCGGCAGAGCCCAAATATCCCAAAAAAGTTGACTTTTGAGAAAAGTCAATTTTTGACTTTTTTGTAAGGGGGGTTGCTTACGCAATTTTTCAAAATTTCAAAAACGGCAAAAAACACTTTTGGGCCAAGGAGCGGAAGAAAACGTTCCAAAAACATGTCAGGACTCTCGGCAGAGCCCAAATATACCAAAAAAGTTGACTTTTGAGAAAAGTCAATTTTTGACTTTTTTGTAAGGGGGGGTGCTTACGCAATTTTTCAAAATTTCAAAAACGGTCAAAAAACACTTTTGGGCCAAGGAGCGGCGGGAAATGTTCCAAAAACATGTCAGGACTCTCGGCAGAGGCCAAATATCCCAAAAAAGTTAACTTTTGAGAAAAGTCAATTTTTGACTTTTTTTTAAGGGGGGGTGCTTACGCAATTTTTCAAAATTTCAAAAACGGTCAAAAAACCCTTTTGGGCCAAGGAGCGGCGGGAAACGTTCCAAAAAAATGTCAGGACTCTCGGCAGAGCCCAAATATCCCAAAAAAGTTGACTTTTGAGAAAAGTCCATTTTTGACTTTTTTGTAAGGGGGGGTGCTTACGCAATTTTTCAAAATTTCAAAAACGGTCAAAAAACACTTTTGGGCCAAGGAGCGGCGGGAAACGTTCCAAAAACATGTCAGGACTCTCGGCAGAGCCCAAATATCCCAAAAAAGTTGTCTTTTTAGAAAAGTCAATTTTTGACTTTTTTGTAAGGGGGGGTGCTTACGCAATTTTTCAAAATTTCAAAAACGGTCAAAAATATTTTTTGGGCCAAGGAGTGGCGGAAACGTTCCAAAAACATGTCAGGACTCTCGGCAGAGCCCAAATATCCCCAAAAAGTTGACTTTTGAAAAAAGTCAATTTTTGACTTTTTTGTAAGGGGGGGTGCTTACGCAATTTTTCAAAATTTCAAAAACGGTCAAAAAACACTTTTGGGCCAAGGAGCGCTGGGAAACGTTCCAAAAGCATATCAGGACTCTCGGCAGAGCCCAAATATCCCAAAAAAGTTGTCTTTTGAGAAAAGTCAATTTTTGACTTTTTTGTAAGGGGGGGTGCTTACGGAATTTTTCAAAATTTTCAAAAACGGTCAAAAAACACTTTTGGGCCAAGGAGCGGAAGAAAACGTTCCAAAAACATGTCAGGACTCTCGACAGAGCCCAAATATCCCAAAAAAGTTGACTTTTGAGAAAAGTCCATTTTTGACTTTTTTGTAAGGGGGGGAGCTTACGCAATTTTTCAAAATTTAAAAAACGGTCAAAAAACACTTTTGGGCCAAGGAGCGCTGGGAAACGTTCCAAAAGCATATCAGGACTCTCGGCAGAGCCCAAATATCCCAAAAAAGTTGTCTTTTGAGAAAAGTCTATTTTTGACTTTTTTGTAAGGGGGGGTGCTTACGCAATTTTTCAAAATTTCAAAAACGGTCAAAAATAACTTTTGGGCCAAGGAGTGGCGGGAAACTTTCCAAAAACATGTCAGGACTCTCGGCAGAGCCCAAATATCCCCAAAAAGTTGACTTTTGGAAAAAGTCAATTTTTGACTTTTTTGTAAGGGGGGGTGCTTACGCAATTTTTCAAAATTTCAAAAACGGTCAAAAAACACTTTTGGGCCAAGGAGCGGCGGGAAAAGTTCCAAAAACATGTCAGGACTCTCGGCAGAGCCCAAATATCCCAAAAAAGTTGACTTTTGAGAAAAGTCAATTTTTGACTTTTTTGTAAGGGGGGGGTGCTTACGCAATTTTTCAAAATTTCAAAAACGGTCAAAAAACACTTTTGGGCCAAGGAGCGCTAGGAAACGTTACAAAACCATATCAGGACTCTCGGCAGAGCCCAAATATCCCAAAAAAGTTGACTTTTGAGAAAAGTCCATTTTTGACTTTTTTGTAAGGGGGGGTGCTTACGCAATTTTTCAAAATTTCAAAAACGGTCAAAAATAACTTTTGGACCAAGGAGTGGCGGGAAACGTTCCAAAAATATGTCAGGACTCTCGGCAGAGCCCAAATATCCCCAAAAAGTTGACTTTTGAAAAAAGTCAATTTTTTACTTTTTTTGTAAGGGGGGGTGCTTAAGCAATTTTTCAAAATTTCAAAAACGGTCAAAAAACACTTTTGGGCCAAGGAGCGGCGGGAAACGTTCCAAAAGCATATCAGGACTCTCGGCACGGCCCAAATATGCCAAAAAAGTTGACTTTTGAGAAAAGTCAATTTTTGACTTTCTTGTAAGGGGGGGTGCTTTCGCAATATTTCAAAATTTCAAAAACAGTCAAAAAACACTTTTGGGCCAAGGAGCGGCGGGAAACGTTCCAAAAACATGTCAGGACTCTCGGCAGAGCCCATATATCCCAAAAAAGTTGACTTTTGAGAAAAGTCAATTTTTGACTTTTTTGTAAGGGGGGGTGCTTACGCAATTTTTCAAAATTTCAAAAACAGTCAAAAAACACTTTTGGGCCAAGGACCGGAAGAAAACTTTCCAAAAACATGTCAGGACTCTCGGCAGAGCCCAAATATCCCAAAAAAGTTGACTTTTGAGAAAAGTCAATTTTTGACTTTTTTGTAAGGGGGGGTGCTTACGCAATTTTTGAAAATTACAAAAACGGTCAAAAAACACTTTTGGGCCAAGGAGCGCTGGGAAACGTTCCAAAAGCATATCAGGACTCTCGGCAGAGCCCAAATATCCCAAAAAAGTTGTCTTTCGAGAAAAGTCAATTTTTGACTTTTTTGTAAGGGGGGGTGCTTACGCAATTTTTCAAAATTTCAAAAACGGTCAAAAAACACTTTTGGGCCAAGGAGTGGAAGAAAACGTTCCAAAAACATGTCAGGACTCTCGGCAGAGCCCAAATATCCCCAAAAAGTTGACTTTTGAGAAAAGTCAATTTTTGACTTTTTTGTAAGGGGGGGTGCTTACGCAATTTTTCAAAATTTCAAAAAAGGTCAAAAATCACTTTTGGGCCAAGGAGCGGAAGAAAACGTTCCAAAAACATGTCAGGACTCTCGGCAGAGCCCAAATATCCCAAAAAAGTTGTCTTTTGAGAAAAGTCAATTTTTGACTTTTTTGTAAGGGGGGGTGCTTATGCAATTTTTCAAAATTTCAAAAACGGTCAAAAATAACTTTTGGGCCAAGGAGTGGCGGGAAACGTTCCAAAAACATGTCAGGACTCTCGGCAGAGCCCAAATATCCCAAAAAAGTTGACTTTTCAGAAAAGTCAATTTTTGACTTTTTTGTAAGGGGGGGTGCTTATGCAATTTTTCAAAATTTCAAAAACGGTCAAAAATCACTTTTGGGCCGAGGAGCGGAAAAAAACGTTCCAAAAACATGTCAGGACTCTCGGCAGGGCCCAAATATCCCAAAAGAGTTGACTTTTGAGAAAAGTCAATTTTTGACTTTTTTGTAAGGGGGGGTGCTTACGCAATTTTTCAAAATTTCAAAAACGGTCAAAAATCACTTTTGGGCCAAGGAGCGGAAGAAAACGTTCCAAAAACATGTCAGGACTCTCGGCAGAGCCCAAATATCCCAAAAAAGTTGACTTTTGAGAAAAGTCAATTTTTGACTTTTTTGTAAGGGGGGTTGCTTACGCAATTTTTCAAAATTTCAAAAACGGCAAAAAACACTTTTGGGCCAAGGAGCGGAAGAAAACGTTCCAAAAACATGTCAGGACTCTCGGCAGAGCCCAAATATACCAAAAAAGTTGACTTTTGAGAAAAGTCAATTTTTGACTTTTTTGTAAGGGGGGGTGCTTACGCAATTTTTCAAAATTTCAAAAACGGTCAAAAAACACTTTTGGGCCAAGGAGCGGCGGGAAATGTTCCAAAAACATGTCAGGACTCTCGGCAGAGGCCAAATATCCCAAAAAAGTTAACTTTTGAGAAAAGTCAATTTTTGACTTTTTTGTAAGGGGGGGTGCTTACGCAATTTTTCAAAATTTCAAAAACGGTCAAAAAACACTTTTGGGCCAAGGAGCGGCGGGAAACGTTCCAAAAAAATGTCAGGACTCTCGGCAGAGCCCAAATATCCCAAAAAAGTTGACTTTTGAGAAAAGTCAATTTTTGACTTTTTTGTAAGGGGGGGTGCTTACGCAATTTTTCAAAATTTCAAAAACGGTCAAAAAACACTTTTGGACCAAGGAGCGCTAGGAAACGTTACAAAAGCATATCAGGACTCTCGGCAGAGCCCAAATATCCCAAAAAAGTTGACTTTTGAGAAAAGTCCATTTTTGACTTTTTTGTAAGGGGGGGTGCTTACGCAATTTTTCAAAATTTCAAAAACGGTCAAAAAACACTTTTGGGCCAAGGAGCGGCGGGAAACGTTCCAAAAACATGTCAGGACTCTCGGCAGAGCCCAAATATCCCAAAAAAGTTGTCTTTTTAGAAAAGTCAATTTTTGACTTTTTTGTAAGGGGGGGTGCTTACGCAATTTTTCAAAATTTCAAAAACGGTCAAAAATATTTTTTGGGCCAAGGAGTGGCGGAAACGTTCCAAAAACATGTCAGGACTCTCGGCAGAGCCCAAATATCCCTAAAAAGTTGACTTTTGAAAAAAGTCAATTTTTGACTTTTTTGTAAGGGGGGGTGCTTACGCAATTTTTCAAAATTTCAAAAACGGTCAAAAAACACTTTTGGGCCAAGGAGCGCTGGGAAACGTTCCAAAAGCATATCAGGACTCTCGGCAGAGCCCAAATATCCCAAAAAAGTTGTCTTTTGAGAAAAGTCAATTTTTGACTTTTTTGTAAGGGGGGGTGCTTACGGAATTTTTCAAAATTTTCAAAAACGGTCAAAAAACACTTTTGGGCCAAGGAGCGGAAGAAAACGTTCCAAAAACATGTCAGGACTCTCGACAGAGCCCAAATATCCCAAAAAAGTTGACTTTTGAGAAAAGTCCATTTTTGACTTTTTTGTAAGGGGGGGTGCTTACGCAATTTTTCAAAATTTAAAAAACGGTCAAAAAACACTTTTGGGCCAAGGAGCGCTGGGAAACGTTCCAAAAGCATATCAGGACTCTCGGCAGAGCCCAAATATCCCAAAAAAGTTGTCTTTTGAGAAAAGTCAATTTTTGACTTTTTTGTAAGGGGGGGTGCTTACGCAATTTTTCAAAATTTCAAAAACGGTCAAAAATAACTTTTGGGCCAAGGAGTGGCGGGAAACTTTCCAAAAACATGTCAGGACTCTCGGCAGAGCCCAAATATCCCCAAAAAGTTGACTTTTAGAAAAAGTCAATTTTTGACTTTTTTGTAAGGGGGGGTGCTTACGCAATTTTTCAAAATTTCAAAAACGGTCAAAAAACACTTTTGGGCCAAGGAGCGGCGGGAAAAGTTCCAAAAACATGTCAGGACTCTCGGCAGAGCCCAAATATCCCAAAAAAGTTGACTTTTGAGAAAAGTCAATTTTTGACTTTTTTATAAGGGGGGGTGCTTACGCAATTTTTCAAAATTCAAAAACGGTCAAAAAACACTTTTGGGCCAAGGAGCGCTAGGAAACGTTACAAAACCATATCAGGACTCTCGGCAGAGCCCAAATATCCCAAAAAAGTTGTCTTTCGAGAAAAGTCAATTTTTGACTTTTTTGTAAGGGGGGGTGCTTACGCAATTTTTCAAAATTTCAAAAAAGGTCAAAAATCACTTTTGGGCCAAGGAGCGGAAGAAAACGTTCCAAAAACATGTCAGGACTCTCGGCAGAGCCCAAATATCCCAAAAAAGTTGTCTTTTGAGAAAAGTCAATTTTTGACTTTTTTGTAAGGGGGGGTGCTTATGCAATTTTTCAAAATTTCAAAAACGGTCAAAAATAACTTTTGGGCCAAGGAGTGGCGGGAAACGTTCCAAAAACATGTCAGGACTCTCGGCAGAGCCCAAATATCCCAAAAAAGTTGACTTTTCAGAAAAGTCAATTTTTGACTTTTTTGTAAGGGGGGGTGCTTATGCAATTTTTCAAAATTTCAAAAACGGTCAAAAATCACTTTTGGGCCGAGGAGCGGAAGAAAACGTTCCAAAAACATGTCAGGACTCTCGGCAGGGCCCAAATATCCCAAAAGAGTTGACTTTTGAGAAAAGTCAATTTTTGACTTTTTTGTAAGGGGGGGTGCTTACGCAATTTTTCAAAATTTCAAAAACGGTCAAAAATCACTTTTGGGCCAAGGAGCGGAAGAAAACGTTCCAAAAACATGTCAGGACTCTCGGCAGAGCCCAAATATCCCAAAAAAGTTGACTTTTGAGAAAAGTCAATTTTTGACTTTTTTGTAAGGGGGGTTGCTTACGCAATTTTTCAAAATTTCAAAAACGGCAAAAAACACTTTTGGGCCAAGGAGCGGAAGAAAACGTTCCAAAAACATGTCAGGACTCTCGGCAGAGCCCAAATATACCAAAAAAGTTGACTTTTGAGAAAAGTCAATTTTTGACTTTTTTGTAAGGGGGGGTGCTTACGCAATTTTTCAAAATTTCAAAAACGGTCAAAAAACACTTTTGGGCCAAGGAGCGGCGGGAAATGTTCCAAAAACATGTCAGGACTCTCGGCAGAGGCCAAATATCCCAAAAAAGTTAACTTTTGAGAAAAGTCAATTTTTGACTTTTTTGTAAGGGGGGGTGCTTACGCAATTTTTCAAAATTTCAAAAACGGTCAAAAAACACTTTTGGGCCAAGGAGCGGCGGGAAACGTTCCAAAAAAATGTCAGGACTCTCGGCAGAGCCCAAATATCCCAAAAAAGTTGACTTTTGAGAAAAGTCAATTTTTGACTTTTTTGTAAGGGGGGGTGCTTACGCAATTTTTCAAAATTTCAAAAACGGTCAAAAAACACTTTTGGACCAAGGAGCGCTAGGAAACGTTACAAAAGCATATCAGGACTCTCGGCAGAGCCCAAATATCCCAAAAAAGTTGACTTTTGAGAAAAGTCCATTTTTGACTTTTTTGTAAGGGGGGGTGCTTACGCAATTTTTCAAAATTTCAAAAACGGTCAAAAAACACTTTTGGGCCAAGGAGCGGCGGGAAACGTTCCAAAAACATGTCAGGACTCTCGGCAGAGCCCAAATATCCCAAAAAAGTTGTCTTTTTAGAAAAGTCAATTTTTGACTTTTTTGTAAGGGGGGGTGCTTACGCAATTTTTCAAAATTTCAAAAACGGTCAAAAATATTTTTTGGGCCAAGGAGTGGCGGAAACGTTCCAAAAACATGTCAGGACTCTCGGCAGAGCCCAAATATCCCTAAAAAGTTGACTTTTGAAAAAAGTCAATTTTTGACTTTTTTGTAAGGGGGGGTGCTTACGCAATTTTTCAAAATTTCAAAAACGGTCAAAAAACACTTTTGGGCCAAGGAGCGCTGGGAAACGTTCCAAAAGCATATCAGGACTCTCGGCAGAGCCCAAATATCCCAAAAAAGTTGTCTTTTGAGAAAAGTCAATTTTTGACTTTTTTGTAAGGGGGGGTGCTTACGGAATTTTTCAAAATTTTCAAAAACGGTCAAAAAACACTTTTGGGCCAAGGAGCGGAAGAAAACGTTCCAAAAACATGTCAGGACTCTCGACAGAGCCCAAATATCCCAAAAAAGTTGACTTTTGAGAAAAGTCCATTTTTGACTTTTTTGTAAGGGGGGGTGTTTACGCAATTTTTCAAAATTTAAAAAACGGTCAAAAAACACTTTTGGGCCAAGGAGCGCTGGGAAACGTTCCAAAAGCATATCAGGACTCTCGGCAGAGCCCAAATATCCCAAAAAAGTTGTCTTTTGAGAAAAGTCAATTTTTGACTTTTTTGTAAGGGGGGGTGCTTACGCAATTTTTCAAAATTTCAAAAACGGTCAAAAATAACTTTTGGGCCAAGGAGTGGCGGGAAACTTTCCAAAAACATGTCAGGACTCTCGGCAGAGCCCAAATATCCCCAAAAAGTTGACTTTTAGAAAAAGTCAATTTTTGACTTTTTTGTAAGGGGGGGTGCTTACGCAATTTTTCAAAATTTCAAAAACGGTCAAAAAACACTTTTGGGCCAAGGAGCGGCGGGAAAAGTTCCAAAAACATGTCAGGACTCTCGGCAGAGCCCAAATATCCCAAAAAAGTTGACTTTTGAGAAAAGTCAATTTTTGACTTTTTTATAAGGGGGGGTGCTTACGCAATTTTTCAAAATTCAAAAACGGTCAAAAAACACTTTTGGGCCAAGGAGCGCTAGGAAACGTTACAAAACCATATCAGGACTCTCGGCAGAGCCCAAATATCCCAAAAAAGTTGACTTTTGAGAAAAGTCCATTTTTGACTTTTTTGTAAGGGGGGGGTGCTTACGCAATTTTTCAAAATTTCAAAAACGGTCAAAAATAACTTTTGGACCAAGGAGTGGCGGGAAACGTTCCAAAAATATGTCAGGACTCTCGGCAGAGCCCAAATATCCCCAAAAAGTTGACTTTTGAAAAAAGTCAATTTTTTACTTTTTTGTAAGGGGGGGTGCTTAAGCAATTTTTCAAAATTTCAAAAACGGTCAAAAAACACTTTTGGGCCAAGGAGCGGCGGGAAACGTTCCAAAAGCATATCAGGACTCTCGGCACGGCCCAAATATGCCAAAAAAGTTGACTTTTGAGAAAAGTCAATTTTTGACTTTCTTGTAAGGGGGGGTGCTTTCGCAATATTTCAAAATTTCAAAAACAGTCAAAAAACACTTTTGGGCCAAGGAGCGGCGGGAAACGTTCCAAAAACATGTCAGGACTCTCGGCAGAGCCCATATATCCCAAAAAAGTTGACTTTTGAGAAAAGTCAATTTTTGACTTTTTTGTAAGGGGGGGTGCTTACGCAATTTTTCAAAATTTCAAAAACAGTCAAAAAACACTTTTGGGCCAAGGACCGGAAGAAAACTTTCCAAAAACATGTCAGGACTCTCGGCAGAGCCCAAATATCCCAAAAAAGTTGACTTTTGAGAAAAGTCAATTTTTGACTTTTTTGTAAGGGGGGGTGCTTACGCAATTTTTGAAAATTACAAAAACGGTCAAAAAACACTTTTGGGCCAAGGAGCGCTGGGAAACGTTCCAAAAGCATATCAGGACTCTCGGCAGAGCCCAAATATCCCAAAAAAGTTGTCTTTCGAGAAAAGTCAATTTTTGACTTTTTTGTAAGGGGGGGTGCTTACGCAATTTTTCAAAATTTCAAAAACGGTCAAAAAACACTTTTGGGCCAAGGAGCGCTGGGAAACGTTCCAAAAACATGTCAGGACTCTCGGCAGAGCCCAAATATCCCCAAAAAGTTGACTTTAGAGAAAAGTCAATTTTTGACTTTTTTGTAAGGGGGCGTGCTTACGCAATTTTTCAAAATTTCAAAAACGGTCAAAAAACACTTTTGGGCCAAGGAGCGGCGGGAAACGTTCCAAAAACATGTCAGGACTCTCGGCAGAGCCCAAATATCCCAAAAAAGTTGACTTTTGAGAAAAGTCAATTTTTGACTTTTTTGTAAGGGGGGGTGCTTACGCAATTTTTCAAATTTTCAAAAACGGTCAAAAAACACTTTTGGGCCAAGGAGTGGAAGAAAACGTTCCAAAAACATTTCAGGACTCTCAGCAGAGCCCAAATATCCCCAAAAAGTTGACTTTTGAGAAAAGTCAATTTTTGACTTTTTTGTAAGGGGGGGTGCTTACGCAATTTTTCAAATTTTCAAAAAAGGTCAAAAATCACTTTTGGGCCAAGGAGCGGAAGAAAACGTTCCAAAAACATGTCAGGACTCTCGGCAGAGCCCAAATATCCCAAAAAAGTTGACTTTTGAGAAAAGTCAATTTTTGACCTTTTTGTAAGGGGGGGTGCTTATGCAATTTTTCAAAATTTCAAAAACGGTCAAAAATAACTTTTGGGCCAAGGAGTGGCGGGAAACGTTCCAAAAACATGTCAGGACTCTCGGCAGAGCCCAAATATCCCAAAAAAGTTGACTTTTCAGAAAAGTCAATTTTTGACTTTTTTGTAAGGGGGGGTGCTTATGCAATTTTTCAAAATTTCAAAAACGGTCAAAAATCACTTTTGGGCCGAGGAGCGGAAGAAAACGTTCCAAAAACATGTCAGGACTCTCGGCAGGGCCCAAATATCCCAAAAGAGTTGACTTTTGAGAAAAGTCAATTTTTGACTTTTTTGTAAGGGGGGGTGCTTACGCAATTTTTCAAAATTTCAAAAACGGTCAAAAATCACTTTTAGGCCAAGGAGCGGAAGAAAACGTTCCAAAAACATGTCAGGACTCTCGGCAGAGCCCAAATATCCCAAAAAAGTTGACTTTTGAGAAAAGTCAATTTTTGACTTTTTTGTAAGGGGGGTTGCTTACGCAATTTTTCAAAATTTCAAAAACGGCAAAAAACACTTTTGGGCCAAGGAGCGGAAGAAAACGTTCCAAAAACATGTCAGGACTCTCGGCAGAGCCCAAATATACCAAAAAAGTTGACTTTTGAGAAAAGTCAATTTTTGACTTTTTTGTAAGGGGGGTGCTTACGCAATTTTTCAAAATTTCAAAAACGGTCAAAAAACACTTTTGGGCCAAGGAGCGGCGGGAAATGTTCCAAAAACATGTCAGGACTCTCGGCAGAGGCCAAATATCCCAAAAAATTTAACTTTTGAGAAAAGTCAATTTTTGACTTTTTTGTAAGGGGGGGTGCTTACGCAATTTTTCAAAATTTCAAAAACGGTCAAAAAACACTTTTGGGCCAAGGAGCGGCGGGAAACGTTCCAAAAACATGTCAGGACTCTCGACAGAGCCCAAATATCCCAAAAAAGTTGACTTTTGAGAAAAGTCCATTTTTGACTTTTTTGTAAGGGGGGGTGCTTACGCAATTTTTCAAAATTTAAAAAACGGTCAAAAAACACTTTTGGGCCAAGGAGCGCTGGGAAACGTTCCAAAAGCATATCAGGACTCTCGGCAGAGCCCAAATATCCCAAAAAAGTTGTCTTTTGAGAAAAGTCAATTTTTGACTTTTTTGTAAGGGGGGGTGCTTACGCAATTTTTCAAAATTTCAAAAACGGTCAAAAAACACTTTTGGGCCAAGGAGCGCTAGGAAACGTTACAAAACCATATCAGGACTCTCGGCAGAGCCCAAATATCCCAAAAAAGTTGACTTTTAGAAAAAGTCAATTTTTGACTTTTTTGTAAGGGGGGGTGCTTACGCAATTTTTCAAAATTTCAAAAACGGTCAAAAAACACTTTTGGGCCAAGGAGCGGCGGGAAAAGTTCCAAAAACATGTCAGGACTCTCGGCAGAGCCCAAATATCCCAAAAAAGTTGACTTTTGAGAAAAGTCAATTTTTGACTTTTTTATAAGGGGGGGTGCTTACGCAATTTTTCAAAATTCAAAAACGGTCAAAAAACACTTTTGGGCCAAGGAGCGCTAGGAAACGTTACAAAACCATATCAGGACTCTCGGCAGAGCCCAAATATCCCAAAAAAGTTGTCTTTCGAGAAAAGTCAATTTTTGACTTTTTTGTAAGGGGGGGTGCTTACGCAATTTTTCAAAATTTCAAAAAAGGTCAAAAATCACTTTTGGGCCAAGGAGCGGAAGAAAACGTTCCAAAAACATGTCAGGACTCTCGGCAGAGCCCAAATATCCCAAAAAAGTTGTCTTTTGAGAAAAGTCAATTTTTGACTTTTTTGTAAGGGGGGGTGCTTATGCAATTTTTCAAAATTTCAAAAACGGTCAAAAATAACTTTTGGGCCAAGGAGTGGCGGGAAACGTTCCAAAAACATGTCAGGACTCTCGGCAGAGCCCAAATATCCCAAAAAAGTTGACTTTTCAGAAAAGTCAATTTTTGACTTTTTTGTAAGGGGGGGTGCTTATGCAATTTTTCAAAATTTCAAAAACGGTCAAAAATCACTTTTGGGCCGAGGAGCGGAAGAAAACGTTCCAAAAACATGTCAGGACTCTCGGCAGGGCCCAAATATCCCAAAAGAGTTGACTTTTGAGAAAAGTCAATTTTTGACTTTTTTGTAAGGGGGGGTGCTTACGCAATTTTTCAAAATTTCAAAAACGGTCAAAAATCACTTTTGGGCCAAGGAGCGGAAGAAAACGTTCCAAAAACATGTCAGGACTCTCGGCAGAGCCCAAATATCCCAAAAAAGTTGACTTTTGAGAAAAGTCAATTTTTGACTTTTTTGTAAGGGGGGTTGCTTACGCAATTTTTCAAAATTTCAAAAACGGCAAAAAACACTTTTGGGCCAAGGAGCGGAAGAAAACGTTCCAAAAACATGTCAGGACTCTCGGCAGAGCCCAAATATACCAAAAAAGTTGACTTTTGAGAAAAGTCAATTTTTGACTTTTTTGTAAGGGGGGGTGCTTACGCAATTTTTCAAAATTTCAAAAACGGTCAAAAAACACTTTTGGGCCAAGGAGCGGCGGGAAATGTTCCAAAAACATGTCAGGACTCTCGGCAGAGGCCAAATATCCCAAAAAAGTTAACTTTTGAGAAAAGTCAATTTTTGACTTTTTTGTAAGGGGGGGTGCTTACGCAATTTTTCAAAATTTCAAAAACGGTCAAAAAACACTTTTGGGCCAAGGAGCGGCGGGAAACGTTCCAAAAAAATGTCAGGACTCTCGGCAGAGCCCAAATATCCCAAAAAAGTTGACTTTTGAGAAAAGTCAATTTTTGACTTTTTTGTAAGGGGGGGTGCTTACGCAATTTTTCAAAATTTCAAAAACGGTCAAAAAACACTTTTGGACCAAGGAGCGCTAGGAAACGTTACAAAAGCATATCAGGACTCTCGGCAGAGCCCAAATATCCCAAAAAAGTTGACTTTTGAGAAAAGTCCATTTTTGACTTTTTTGTAAGGGGGGGTGCTTACGCAATTTTTCAAAATTTCAAAAACGGTCAAAAAACACTTTTGGGCCAAGGAGCGGCGGGAAACGTTCCAAAAACATGTCAGGACTCTCGGCAGAGCCCAAATATCCCAAAAAAGTTGTCTTTTTAGAAAAGTCAATTTTTGACTTTTTTGTAAGGGGGGGTGCTTACGCAATTTTTCAAAATTTCAAAAACGGTCAAAAATATTTTTTGGGCCAAGGAGTGGCGGAAACGTTCCAAAAACATGTCAGGACTCTCGGCAGAGCCCAAATATCCCTAAAAAGTTGACTTTTGAAAAAAGTCAATTTTTGACTTTTTTGTAAGGGGGGGTGCTTACGCAATTTTTCAAAATTTCAAAAACGGTCAAAAAACACTTTTGGGCCAAGGAGCGCTGGGAAACGTTCCAAAAGCATATCAGGACTCTCGGCAGAGCCCAAATATCCCAAAAAAGTTGTCTTTTGAGAAAAGTCAATTTTTGACTTTTTTGTAAGGGGGGGTGCTTACGGAATTTTTCAAAATTTTCAAAAACGGTCAAAAAACACTTTTGGGCCAAGGAGCGGAAGAAAACGTTCCAAAAACATGTCAGGACTCTCGACAGAGCCCAAATATCCCAAAAAAGTTGACTTTTGAGAAAAGTCCATTTTTGACTTTTTTGTAAGGGGGGGTGTTTACGCAATTTTTCAAAATTTAAAAAACGGTCAAAAAACACTTTTGGGCCAAGGAGCGCTGGGAAACGTTCCAAAAGCATATCAGGACTCTCGGCAGAGCCCAAATATCCCAAAAAAGTTGTCTTTTGAGAAAAGTCAATTTTTGACTTTTTTGTAAGGGGGGGTGCTTACGCAATTTTTCAAAATTTCAAAAACGGTCAAAAATAACTTTTGGGCCAAGGAGTGGCGGGAAACTTTCCAAAAACATGTCAGGACTCTCGGCAGAGCCCAAATATCCCCAAAAAGTTGACTTTTAGAAAAAGTCAATTTTTGACTTTTTTGTAAGGGGGGGTGCTTACGCAATTTTTCAAAATTTCAAAAACGGTCAAAAAACACTTTTGGGCCAAGGAGCGGCGGGAAAAGTTCCAAAAACATGTCAGGACTCTCGGCAGAGCCCAAATATCCCAAAAAAGTTGACTTTTGAGAAAAGTCAATTTTTGACTTTTTTATAAGGGGGGGTGCTTACGCAATTTTTCAAAATTCAAAAACGGTCAAAAAACACTTTTGGGCCAAGGAGCGCTAGGAAA
This sequence comes from Corythoichthys intestinalis, assembly GCF_030265065.1. Lineage (NCBI taxonomy): Eukaryota > Metazoa > Chordata > Actinopteri > Syngnathiformes > Syngnathidae > Corythoichthys > Corythoichthys intestinalis. The sequence goes on along the minus strand of NC_080413.1, from coordinate 15,578,073 downwards.
CGTTACAAAACCATATCAGGACTCTCGGCAGAGCCCAAATATCCCAAAAAAGTTGACTTTTGAGAAAAGTCCATTTTTGACTTTTTTGTAAGGGGGGGGTGCTTACGCAATTTTTCAAAATTTCAAAAACGGTCAAAAATAACTTTTGGACCAAGGAGTGGCGGGAAACGTTCCAAAAATATGTCAGGACTCTCGGCAGAGCCCAAATATCCCCAAAAAGTTGACTTTTGAAAAAAGTCAATTTTTTACTTTTTTGTAAGGGGGGGTGCTTAAGCAATTTTTCAAAATTTCAAAAACGGTCAAAAAACACTTTTGGGCCAAGGAGCGGCGGGAAACGTTCCAAAAGCATATCAGGACTCTCGGCACGGCCCAAATATGCCAAAAAAGTTGACTTTTGAGAAAAGTCAATTTTTGACTTTCTTGTAAGGGGGGGTGCTTTCGCAATATTTCAAAATTTCAAAAACAGTCAAAAAACACTTTTGGGCCAAGGAGCGGCGGGAAACGTTCCAAAAACATGTCAGGACTCTCGGCAGAGCCCATATATCCCAAAAAAGTTGACTTTTGAGAAAAGTCAATTTTTGACTTTTTTGTAAGGGGGGGTGCTTACGCAATTTTTCAAAATTTCAAAAACAGTCAAAAAACACTTTTGGGCCAAGGACCGGAAGAAAACTTTCCAAAAACATGTCAGGACTCTCGGCAGAGCCCAAATATCCCAAAAAAGTTGACTTTTGAGAAAAGTCAATTTTTGACTTTTTTGTAAGGGGGGGTGCTTACGCAATTTTTGAAAATTACAAAAACGGTCAAAAAACACTTTTGGGCCAAGGAGCGCTGGGAAACGTTCCAAAAGCATATCAGGACTCTCGGCAGAGCCCAAATATCCCAAAAAAGTTGTCTTTCGAGAAAAGTCAATTTTTGACTTTTTTGTAAGGGGGGGTGCTTACGCAATTTTTCAAAATTTCAAAAACGGTCAAAAAACACTTTTGGGCCAAGGAGCGCTGGGAAACGTTCCAAAAACATGTCAGGACTCTCGGCAGAGCCCAAATATCCCCAAAAAGTTGACTTTAGAGAAAAGTCAATTTTTGACTTTTTTGTAAGGGGGCGTGCTTACGCAATTTTTCAAAATTTCAAAAACGGTCAAAAAACACTTTTGGGCCAAGGAGCGGCGGGAAACGTTCCAAAAACATGTCAGGACTCTCGGCAGAGCCCAAATATCCCAAAAAAGTTGACTTTTGAGAAAAGTCAATTTTTGACTTTTTTGTAAGGGGGGGTGCTTACGCAATTTTTCAAATTTTCAAAAACGGTCAAAAAACACTTTTGGGCCAAGGAGTGGAAGAAAACGTTCCAAAAACATTTCAGGACTCTCAGCAGAGCCCAAATATCCCCAAAAAGTTGACTTTTGAGAAAAGTCAATTTTTGACTTTTTTGTAAGGGGGGGTGCTTACGCAATTTTTCAAATTTTCAAAAAAGGTCAAAAATCACTTTTGGGCCAAGGAGCGGAAGAAAACGTTCCAAAAACATGTCAGGACTCTCGGCAGAGCCCAAATATCCCAAAAAAGTTGACTTTTGAGAAAAGTCAATTTTTGACCTTTTTGTAAGGGGGGGTGCTTATGCAATTTTTCAAAATTTCAAAAACGGTCAAAAATAACTTTTGGGCCAAGGAGTGGCGGGAAACGTTCCAAAAACATGTCAGGACTCTCGGCAGAGCCCAAATATCCCAAAAAAGTTGACTTTTCAGAAAAGTCAATTTTTGACTTTTTTGTAAGGGGGGGTGCTTATGCAATTTTTCAAAATTTCAAAAACGGTCAAAAATCACTTTTGGGCCGAGGAGCGGAAGAAAACGTTCCAAAAACATGTCAGGACTCTCGGCAGGGCCCAAATATCCCAAAAGAGTTGACTTTTGAGAAAAGTCAATTTTTGACTTTTTTGTAAGGGGGGGTGCTTACGCAATTTTTCAAAATTTCAAAAACGGTCAAAAATCACTTTTAGGCCAAGGAGCGGAAGAAAACGTTCCAAAAACATGTCAGGACTCTCGGCAGAGCCCAAATATCCCAAAAAAGTTGACTTTTGAGAAAAGTCAATTTTTGACTTTTTTGTAAGGGGGGTTGCTTACGCAATTTTTCAAAATTTCAAAAACGGCAAAAAACACTTTTGGGCCAAGGAGCGGAAGAAAACGTTCCAAAAACATGTCAGGACTCTCGGCAGAGCCCAAATATACCAAAAAAGTTGACTTTTGAGAAAAGTCAATTTTTGACTTTTTTGTAAGGGGGGTGCTTACGCAATTTTTCAAAATTTCAAAAACGGTCAAAAAACACTTTTGGGCCAAGGAGCGGCGGGAAATGTTCCAAAAACATGTCAGGACTCTCGGCAGAGGCCAAATATCCCAAAAAATTTAACTTTTGAGAAAAGTCAATTTTTGACTTTTTTGTAAGGGGGGGTGCTTACGCAATTTTTCAAAATTTCAAAAACGGTCAAAAAACACTTTTGGGCCAAGGAGCGGCGGGAAACGTTCCAAAAACATGTCAGGACTCTCGACAGAGCCCAAATATCCCAAAAAAGTTGACTTTTGAGAAAAGTCCATTTTTGACTTTTTTGTAAGGGGGGGTGCTTACGCAATTTTTCAAAATTTAAAAAACGGTCAAAAAACACTTTTGGGCCAAGGAGCGCTGGGAAACGTTCCAAAAGCATATCAGGACTCTCGGCAGAGCCCAAATATCCCAAAAAAGTTGTCTTTTGAGAAAAGTCAATTTTTGACTTTTTTGTAAGGGGGGGTGCTTACGCAATTTTTCAAAATTTCAAAAACGGTCAAAAAACACTTTTGGGCCAAGGAGCGCTAGGAAACGTTACAAAACCATATCAGGACTCTCGGCAGAGCCCAAATATCCCCAAAAAGTTGACTTTTGAAAAAAGTCAATTTTTTACTTTTTTGTAAGGGGGGGTGCTTAAGCAATTTTTCAAAATTTCAAAAACGGTCAAAAAACACTTTTGGGCCAAGGAGCGGCGGGAAACGTTCCAAAAGCATATCAGGACTCTCGGCACGGCCCAAATATGCCAAAAAAGTTGACTTTTGAGAAAAGTCAATTTTTGACTTTCTTGTAAGGGGGGGTGCTTTCGCAATATTTCAAAATTTCAAAAACAGTCAAAAAACACTTTTGGGCCAAGGAGCAGCGGGAAACGTTCCAAAAACATGTCAGGACTCTCGGCAGAGCCCATATATCCCAAAAAAGTTGACTTTTGAGAAAAGTCAATTTTTGACTTTTTTGTAAGGGGGGGTGCTTACGCAATTTTTCAAAATTTCAAAAACAGTCAAAAAACACTTTTGGGCCAAGGACCGGAAGAAAACTTTCCAAAAACATGTCAGGACTCTCGGCAGAGCCCAAATATCCCAAAAAAGTTGACTTTTGAGAAAAGTCAATTTTTGACTTTTTTGTAAGGGGGGGTGCTTACGCAATTTTTGAAAATTACAAAAACGGTCAAAAAACACTTTTGGGCCAAGGAGCGCTGGGAAACGTTCCAAAAGCATATCAGGACTCTCGGCAGAGCCCAAATATCCCAAAAAAGTTGTCTTTCGAGAAAAGTCAATTTTTGACTTTTTTGTAAGGGGGGGTGCTTACGCAATTTTTCAAAATTTCAAAAACGGTCAAAAAACACTTTTGGGCCAAGGAGCGCTGGGAAACGTTCCAAAAACATGTCAGGACTCTCGGCAGAGCCCAAATATCCCCAAAAAGTTGACTTTTGAGAAAAGTCAATTTTTGACTTTTTTGTAAGGGGGCGTGCTTACGCAATTTTTCAAAATTTCAAAAACGGTCAAAAAACACTTTTGGGCCAAGGAGCGGCGGGAAACGTTCCAAAAACATGTCAGGACTCTCGGCAGAGCCCAAATATCCCAAAAAAGTTGACTTTTGAGAAAAGTCCATTTTTGACTTTTTTGTAAGGGGGGGTGCTTACGCAATTTTTCAAATTTTCAAAAACGGTCAAAAAACACTTTTGGGCCAAGGAGTGGAAGAAAACGTTCCAAAAACATTTCAGGACTCTCGGCAGAGCCCAAATATCCCCAAAAAGTTGACTTTTGAGAAAAGTCAATTTTTGACTTTTTTGTAAGGGGGGGTGCTTACGCAATTTTTCAAATTTTCAAAAACGGTCAAAAAACACTTTTGGGCCAAGGAGCGGCGGGAAACGTTCCAAAAACATGTCAGGACTCTCGGCAGAGCCCAAATATCCCAAAAAAGTTGACTTTTGAGAAAAGTCAATTTTTGACTTTTTTGTAAGGGGGGGTGCTTACGCAATTTTTCAAATTTTCAAAAACGGTCAAAAAACACTTTTGGGCCAAGGAGTGGAAGAAAACGTTCCAAAAACATTTCAGGACTCTCGGCAGAGCCCAAATATCCCCAAAAAGTTGACTTTTGAGAAAAGTCAATTTTTGACTTTTTTGTAAGGGGGGGTGCTTACGCAATTTTTCAAATTTTCAAAAACGGTCAAAAAACACTTTTGGGCCAAGGAGCGGCGGGAAACGTTCCAAAAACATGTCAGGACTCTCGGCAGAGCCCAAATATCCCAAAAAAGTTGACTTTTGAGAAAAGTCAATTTTTGACTTTTTTGTAAGGGGGGGTGCTTACGCAATTTTTCAAAATTTCAAAAACGGTCAAAAAACACTTTTGGGCCAAGGAGCGCTGGGAAACGTTCCAAAATCATATCAGGACTCTCGGCAGAGCCCAAATATCCCAAAAAAGTTGTCTTTTGAGAAAAGTCAATTTTTGACTTTTTTGTAAGGGGGGGTGCTTACGCAATTTTTGAAAATTACAAAAACGGTCAAAAAACACTTTTGGGCCAAGGAGTGGCGGGAAACGTTCCAAAAACATGTCAGGACTCTCGGAAGAGCCCAAATATCCCAAAAAAGTTGACTTTTGAGAAAAGTCAATTTTTGACTTTTTTGTAAGGGGGGGTGCTTACGCAATTTTTGCAAATTTCAAAAATGGTCAAAAAACACTTTTGGGCCAAGGAGCGGCGGGAAACGTTCCAAAAACATGGCAGGACTCTCGGCACGGCCCAAATATCCCAAAAAAGTTGACTTTTTTGTAAGGGGGGGTGCTTACGCAATTTTTCAAAATTTCAAAAACTGTCAAAAAACACTTTTGGGCCAAGGAGCGGCGGGAAACGTTCCAAAAACATGTCAGGACTCTCAGCACGGCCCAAATATGCCAAAAAAGTTGACTTTTGAGAAAAGTATTTGCATCAGGTTTCTCCCGCCACTGTGGAAAAAGTCTCAAGGAGATGTTACAGATGTTCTTCCAAATTCAGAAATCGAGCCCACCAATTTGGCTTTGGACTATCAAGCCTCCCACAACTAAGTTTGTGTGTGTTTCCTCTAATTAACTCAATGACTGCCATTGATAGGGTGACCATATTTTGATTTCCAAAAAAGAGGACACTCAGCCCGGCCTCAAGATACTTGAATTTTACTCGAAGTTCACTCAAAGATGCCTATATCACTTTAATATATTTAAAGTCTGCCCCCTCACTCTGGATGGAAAAATGCATTTTGAAAAAAAAAATAAAAATAATGACCTATATATAATATATATATATATTTATATATATATATATATATATATATATTTATATGACATGCAGACCCATGGAAATGTAGTCCAGTCAAAAAACATACACACAGTAGACTATGTGCCAACTAAACATTTTATAAATTACTATAACAACAATTGTCCTTGACAAATTGTTATTCCCATTCAATTGATATTCTCATTCAATGTTCGAGATTGCACACAAACAATAACTGAAAAAAACTGACAAACTATTCAACCAGCATGTTTCCAAACGTAGCAGTTCAAAACTACGTTTCCCATAATGCCTAGCGTGGTTTAGCTTACTGATAGTTAGCTGAGGCAAAAATCAAACTTTGCTATATAAGTTTACAATCATCGGCAGCGCAACAATGCGACACCAAACGGGATTTTACAGTCAAAGCTCCGACAGAAGTCAACAGTTGCCATTATATACGTATTTATCGTAAAAAACTTAACAACTGGGCAGGCGTTGTGGCCAAATCGTCAACCCAGTAGATGGCGGTAATGCCTCTTGATAGGGATAAACTGCCAACAAAAACAAGAAGAACTACTCCTTCCCTCCCTTCTGGTAGGAGCCATGTCAACTGTTGCCACCCAGCGGCCGGAGGGATTCTCTTCAAATTGGTCCCGTGAAAAATCATAAAAACCAGACATTTTTATGAATTTATAAAACCTGCCCGGACGACGAGGATACTACGTGAAAGTAGAACTTGTCCGGGCAAAAGAGGACGTTTGGTCACCCTAGCCATTGACAACAAATGCTAATGCTAATTGACGAAATTTGTGTCTTCTTTTTCAGTGACCAGACTAACTGGGATAAACCAGGCCGTCCACAAGCTCAATGTGGGCCACTACACTCTGGAAGTTATGGTGGACCAGCTAATGGAGCGCCTGACCAGGATGGATGGTAGCGAGTCATGCTAATGCTAACCTGTGTCACTTCTTGGTTTAGCCGAGTTTCTCGGTTTATCTAAAACATCTCAGCTAAAATGACGGAACTTGAGGACAAAATCCGGGAAGTCTGTCAGTACAGTAAAGACAACCAGAAAGAGACAGGGAGACTGGAAGGTAAGCTTGTTTCGCAGGTTTTCAGTCATTTGGTTACATCTGCCAATTTTTTTTTTTGGTCATACAGGTTGCCAGAAGGGCCTGTGAGTGGGCTACAAATGCTACCCAGTGTACCACAACTATCAAGACTACGCAGGCGCATCCAGGAAGTGCCAAGAACGCGGAGGCCGCATGACTATGCTGCAAAACCATCGCGAACAGGAGGCAGTTTCCAGTTACGTCAAGTCTTTCGTCCAGCCGGGCAACTGGCCTGTGTGGCTCGGTGTCAATGACCTGGCGGACGAAGGTGTGTATGTCTTTAACGACGGAACGCCCGTCTCCTACTTCCAGTGGTGCAGGCACTTCCTATCGAGTCAGCCGTATGGAGGCGAGAGTGAGAACTGCGTATCAATGGCATCAGATGACGGTGACCGGTGGGACCAACTCCTGCGACATGAACATGACATGTGACATGTGAGTTTGATGACCGGGTGGTGCATTAAATGAACTCCTAGAACTCCAGTGGCCTCAATTTCTATTGACGTCGAATGATCGCTGTCAACCCTCCCGGTTCAGGTGGATTGGATGTCTCTCGCCGTCAATGGCAGCTAAAGAGTTATTGATCATGGTTTTTATATGACAGTTGTATTCAAATTATAGTTAAATGATTCGGTATGAATGATAGACGGTTGGATTTATAATGCTGTGTTCAATAGTCACCACTAGGTGTCAGAAACTATCTGTTAAAATAAAAACATTTTTCATTCAGTGTTTTCTTAAAACATGGAAATTGTGTAAAAATTATGACAGTCCGAACTACTATAAATGTGTGTTACTACGTTCTTATTTGTGATTAGATTAGAAAGCCAAGGAAATGTAAGGGTTACTTGGTAATTGCCCATTAATAATCATCACACTGACATTATACATGGGACAAACACGAAAATGACCTCTAAAAAAAGAGCTAATTTGGTTTTTAAAATTATATTATGTCCCTTTATGACTCTTCTGTTTTGATATAGGTGATAGGCAGTTGCCTAGGGTTGCTTTCTCAAAGGGGTGGCACTGATACGAGTCAAAAAATACAAATATAAAGTCCTACATTGCCTATTTTTTCATTTATTTGTATATTTATCTATTTGTCGATGTCACAACAGGGGACAAAAAGCTTTCTACCAGGCCATCACGCAATCCTGAGGCTCTCGTGTGATGTTTCAAGAAACCGAATACCCTTTGACCCCAGGAGTTCTATCTTCCTGTGGGGTCACACAGGGGTCGGGGGTGTCTTATCGCAATCGTAGCCTACTCAGCACTTGGGAAAGAAGACGAATCCCTTATTTTCAAGACCGGCTGGCTGTATTACAGAATTCATAGAACCAGTTACAATTTTTGCTTTTGTTCTATAAGTTCCGACTGTTTGTAAAATCATCAAACGTGTACGGCTTTGTTGTAGCTAGACATGTGCCGATTACCGTGGTGTGAAAACATCACGGTTTCAAAACCGCAAAAATTTTCAGTCCTACCGGCCCGACAGTATCAGCTATTTTTTATGTCCCAAAAATGCATAGAGAAATCCCTCGCTTGAAGCTGCAAGGCTCAACCCTCCCCCACCGGTTGTTAGTCAGTGTCAGTGAGTCAGCTGTTGTACACGATGCCTGGAGGAGGTGAAACTCCTGAAGTTTTTCCCCCATTGAAGAAAACAAAATCGCTGGTATGGGAATACTTCAGCTACAGAAAAGTTACAGATGGCCGCAGCTTAGAGGAGGAGGGCCAACCAACATGTAAAACATAATTTCGGAGGGTGGCTGGAGGCAATACCTCCAATATAATTTCGCATTTATACAAAATTAAAGGTCAGTGAACACTGTCACGAAAGTTTCCCAACAGGTACGAGCGGTAACTGCAGCATGTTTAGCGGTGGCAAAACGTGATGTTTTTTTTCTGTGGCAACTGTCTGTGTTGAGAAATAGAGTGTGTGTATAATGTAAACATGATACGAGTCATACACACATGCTTTTTATGGAAAATAATTCAATTATTGTTGTTCTGATGGTAATTATGTTGAGCTGTGGCTGTGGGTTTAGGCTCACCTAAATGACTGCATTTATTTCAATTGTATTCAGTATAGTTTTTTTTTTTTTCAAATTTATTTTGACTTAACATTATACTTTATGTTCCAATTTGCTAATATGTTTTGAAAAAATAAAAATCCTATTCAATGGAAAAAAGTTTTTGAAATTAACAAATTTTAGAGCTGTAATTGCAATACTGGGAAACCGTGATATTTCGGCTTAAGGTTATCATTCCGTCAGAATCTCATACAGGCACATGCCTAGTTGTAGCACAAATATTTTCCCTTCTTTTTAGAATTACAACTGAATGCAACACACTCCAGTGTGTTCATGATTTTTCTTACCTCACTAAATGCCACAGTCTTCTTTTTGTAGCTGTAGAAATGGCAACCCTAGACGAAATAGTCATTCATCTCTTAATTGTGTTACTAGTCAGGACAAAGAGCACACAAAAACACTGACCTTAAGCTATATATCATGGCTATCAAATAAACACTCAAACAGCTTTCCATAGACAGGTTATTTGACACCGTTTGGTTTGGGTAACTGAGCTGCGTTAAGGAAGAATCCACAAAGGCGCCTTGGCAACCGAGAAGGTGGAGGCCTTACAGATGAGTTGCCGGTCAAGAGCTGCTTTATCTACATAGCAGCGAGTCTTTCCCTGGATCTATAATTCAGTGTCATTGTAATTCAGGTGGTGCTTGCAGACTAAGTGGAGTGCAATTAAAAAAAAAAAAAAAATACAATTAACAATTGCTATTGTTTGATTTACATAAAATTGAGTCACATCGTTTTAATTTCCCAAATAGATCAGCACTCAAAAAAATTACAATAAATTACTTTGTTAGGAAAAGAAGAAGAGGGAATTTATTTTTGAAAAATTGCTTTTTATTCTCCCCCCTTTTAATTAAAATTTAATGGAATCGCGGGTTGAGTGTTGTTAGGTCACGTGACGCTCACCGCGCCATGTTTCCATCGTGGCGTCGGGAAACTTTTGCAGCCAAGTAGGGAAAGCTGCTGAGTTACTGTCAGTGAAGTACTGATGAACAGTAAGCTTCCTACCACTCGTTTCAAAATAAAATAATACAATGTGATGCTTGACGATTTTGACAATATTTGACTAAAACCTATGCATTTGCCTTTTTTTAGTGTCTATATTAAACGAATAAAACAATAAAAAGAGGTATTTACGTAAATATAACTGAAAACGTTATTCTCCTTGGTGCTTTTGTTTTGAAAAACAACTGTCAGCTTTTCTTTTTTTTTCACTCCTTAGTGGTACTTTGACAAGTGTCGCCAGGAGGGTAAAAAAACACACACCAGGAACAAAGTTGTGATTCGCGGCTGTCTCGCCACACATTCCCCTATTCCCTAAGAATATTTCACATTTTCAAACAGGGCACCTCCTTGCGTGTGAACAACACTTCGACTTTTGGATTTTTAAGTTAACAAGGAACTTGTGCAACTTTTGATTTTCCTTGCATTTTTTGGATAATCGCAGTGGAATTACTTTGGGAGTTTTCACATCACTTTTCTAAGGAGCGAGTGTCCTGCATATCGAACATGTCTTTGGATCCTCTCAAGTGGAATCTACTTTTGCGCTTTTCATGACTCGGTTTATCACACTTTGCCCCAAATTGGACGATTTGGTCTTGTTTCGAAGCGGTGCACGTCTCCTTAATCCCTTCCGGTGACAGCAGAGGTGAGTTGTCTCCTTTCGGTTTGGTAAGCCTAAGTATACACCGCAAAAAAACAAAATGCATAAAACATGATCAGAAAAAGTCAAACTTTTCGAACATTTTCATTGCGTTGCTTCCCTCGTGATGTCAATGTTCACCAAACCTGATGGAAGAGGAACTGGAATCGTCAATCAATTTAAAGGGCCAGTACACTTCCAAAATGTCTTGAAGCGAAGGTGTTTACAGGTAACACCCTCTTGATGAATATATGCAATTTTAAAATGAGTTTCCATTTCATTACCCTTTTCGACATGGGTGTGTAGAAAACGGAAACTTTCGTAACTAATCAGTTTAATAAAATAAACATGATAAAACCAATAGTAGTGTTAAATAAAAATATGCGTTCTTTACATAATAGGTCCACTAAAAGAAAAGTCACCCGACTTACGAGTTTTCTGACATAAGGGATGTGTCACTGGTGCATTTTATTTGGTGACAGTCAACCCAACTCACTAAAAAACAAGCAGTCTTTAATCTGTTCATTGCCACTCCAAGCTAAAATATATGCTCAAACTAAATATTAAACAAATGTAATCACACATTTGGATTGTTTAACCTTGATAAAAGAATTAAGAGTTGATACGTTGTCCAGATTTAAACCTATGTCTGCCACCATGGCACACACACTAGGAGCAACACATATCCATTAAATTGAAGCAGAAAAACTTTTTTTAAGAAAGTAAAATATCGTAGGAGGATAGCTGTCCTTTTTAAAAACATATTTCCAACTTGTGTGTTGTTTTTGTGGAGGAGTCTGGAGCACATCAGAGGTATTTTCATTCATTTGAATGGTGAAAGATATTTTGGGATTCAAGGTTTTTGAGTTAAGACAAGATCAGTGCTTCTCAGTGATTTTCTGTGAGCCCCCACATCCCCCCCTCCCCACCCCCACCGCGAGACATAAACGTGTCCCGCACCCCAACTCTCTGCCACCACTGTAAATAGTATGAAATGTCTAGGACAGAGGGACAGTTTTATTTTTTTTTTCTGTAGGCAGTATCGGCTCCTTCGCTATGGTGTGGGGTTATTTTGCACTGAGCAACATGGTATGCCACCTTATATGATGCTAACAGTGCTTGCTGGTCTACTGATATAACACTGACAAAGCGGGACGATTGTTGGCAATATTTGGGATGTTTTCGCAAAAAAAAAAAAAAAAAAAAAAATTCAAGCGGCTTATCAATGTTATTGGGGTGTAATGTCTTTAAGTGACGTCTTAATTTATTTGGCTTCACACTGTCCGCTGCCAACGTTTTTGGACACTGTAGAAGCACTGTCTTTCCTTTTCTCCCACTGTATTAAAAGTGAAACCAAATTTGTTCTGAATGTGATATTGCTTATGAGTCAATTTTTTTGTCCATAAATGTAATTTTTTTATTTTTTATTTTTTAAACAAAACCATGTCTACCTCACTGGAGGAATTATTTCTCTTGTAAAGCATTTAAATTGATTGTAGATGGGAAGGCCCTTCATCTATTTTCTTTAGTGAGTTAAGTTGACATAGAAAGTCCTCTTACAAATGAAAATTGGTTAGATTTTGTTGTTGCTGTTGTTTGTGCAATAATGCGCAATCTATCATATTGTATTTGATGTTAATATTTAAATGCATGGTTGTGTTTGTATGTTTGGTTCAAAAATACTGCACACACTCAGAAAATGAGAGTGCCATTGCCACACACTGAGTGGATGTGCAATTACACTATACTGTAGTACGTCAAAAAAGTATTTTCCCCAAGGTCAATAAGTCCCTCCCTAGCATCGCCCCATTATTTGAGAAGGACTGGACTAGAGCATGGTCACTAGAGGTGGGAATCTTGGGGCACCTAACGATTCGATAATGATTCAGAGGCTACGATTCGATTATAAATTGAGTATTGATGCCCCCCCCCCCCCCCCCCAGCTAGACAGACAGACAGAGTTTTAATAGTCATTGACACACAGACATGACAACAAAATTACGGTCGATGAATGAGCATCGGCATCAGCTATTAGCTGCTTTTAATGTTTGGTATATTTGTTACAAAAATTGTACAAAAATCCTCTAAGGCTTAAATAAACTACTATTTCAGTATTAAGTTAACAGTTCAAAACAGTAAATAAAATACTGAAGGCCCAATTCTGTATCAGCAGCTTTAAACTACATTTAATTATTTTAATGTTGTGAATCAACTGTTAAAGTTGTTAAAATTGCTCCCATTATTCCATAATTTCCCATCCGTATACTTTCGACATGTGAAACTTTTAAAACCGTTTCATCATTTAAAGATAGATTCAAGTCAAGATTTTGCCGATTTAGGAGTATTTTAGATAAAAAGGCAATTAGGTCCGCTCAGAAGATACGCTAAAACAGCCTTCTAGAGAAGTCTACTGCTTTAAGATGGCGGCTGTTTACTAATGTCGGTGAGTCTGTCATTTCGCATCTAGTTTTCTGTACATCTGCTAATGCCGCCAAGTCTGTCATTTTGCATATATGTATGTGATATCTACTGTAGCATTATATGGGCGTAGTTTGTTGCGGCTGTTGGCCACAGTCAGGTATTGTTTTTTTTTTCTAGCGGCATAAGTTGAGCATGATGTTTATTCTCAGTCCGTTCCTCATTACGTCCTGACGACCGCACTGACTGTGTTTTAGTTCCGCTTTACTTGGCATATTTCAATAATCGAAATTCGTATGTTTGTGAATCGTTCTAGAATCTTCCACTGCCGAATCGCGAATAATCTAAGAATCGGAAATTTTGTACACCTCTAATGGTCATTGAGCGAATTAAACTCTTCTTAAGGCACGGCTGCACTCAAGTTTCTTGGTACATTAAAGGAAGCATTCATTTATGAATATATGTGCTATGGACCTGGGCGGGAATTTGACACGGGTAACTTGCAAGCCAGAGAACGTCTTATAACCAGTTGGTCAGGTGGGTTATGCCCTTTTTTTAAGGTACATTTTTTACTCATTTTTATTTCATGGTCAGTTACTTAGAAAACCTAAAGCCACACCGTCATCCAGACAAATTCCTTTGAATTGTAGTAGGATTAGTAGCAGTGGACAGTTTGAAAAAATATTACCACCAGTGCTTGGTTAAACAGTGTTAAAGATTGTGGCAGACGTTTTCAGCGTATGTTGTCCTCTCATAAAAAAATGGACCGGTGTGACTACAAATGGCCCTCAAGCTGTAGTTTGAACACTGCGGCTTTAGTAGGACCACTTTCATCCTCCTCACCAATCCATTGACGCTCACTTGTTTGGGTTTCTCCACACATGTATTCACTTTATCACAGATGAGCCTGGCTTTGCTGCTATTTTGGGTCCTTGCATCACCCACTGAGAAGTGTAACTGACAGAAAATCTCCTTTCATGGTAAACCAGCTATTTATTGTTATTAGGAGCTTTTGAAACAGTCTCACACACAGCCCATGTTTAGTTTGGGATGATGATGTAATCAAACAATACTCAACCTGACATAGCTTCCAAACAATGGGAACCTTGTGGAGGTTATTGCAAAACCAATTGTTACACTTCATACAGTAAGCACTCGGACGATGTCAGTCAGGCAGGCTGATGGCATCTTTTTTTCTCCTTTGCAGTGATGACGACTGAATGGGAAGTCATATCACTGGACATCCTTTGTGTCTTACCCTATACTTCTGCATTCATTGGTATATTTTATTCATTATTTGTTGTCACGCTTGTAGGTGCAGAGTTTCCTCGGACAATCAAAGCCTCGTCTGCTCCGGTTCATATGCAATCATGGCGTCACTCGGCGACTTTGCAGAGGGAGGAGCCAACGAGTTCAGCGACATCATCAAGTCGCGAGCAGGTAGGTTCTTCATTTTTTGTTTTATTAATACAGTGGTACCTTTATTCACGAAATTAATTAGTTTTGGAAGTAGCCTCGTAAACTGAAAATTTCGTAAGTAGATACGGCTTCCATGTAAATGCCCTAATCTGTTCCAATCCCCCCAAAATTCAGACATAAATCATTTATAAAACAGAAAAATACATCAAAACAAGCAATTATTACATGTTACAATTAGATTTGATCATTGCACAGTGAACATAAAATGAGAGTTGTGCATAATGTAAAAAAACAAAGAATAAAGAATAAAAGTTAATACACTCACAAAAGGCTGTCAGATCACCTCATTGCCCGGAGGGTGAATGAAGAGGATGCTGGGATGCATGCTCATTCAATAGAAGTCCCTCTTAGCCAATTGGAAGACAGGAAGATGTTAGGCACTAGCCAATGGCAGAACAGCTACAAGTATGTTACATTTAATAAACTCTGGAAGGGCGAGTAGCAGCCCATACTGTATTTTTGCCTCTTGTACCCTGAAATTTCTTTTGTAAGAGGCAATATCTACCCGTTGTGGCGTGTCGTAACGTGACAATTCCTTATTTAGTGACGTTCATAAGTAGAGGTACCACTGTACAATTGGTTGAGCCTTGTGCTAATCTTGAACATCTTATTAAAAAACTACAAATCTCATGTCTACATGCTGGCTGGAAATACATAAAATTTTCATGGTCTTGTTCAGGTTTTGAGCAACAACCGGGGACACTTGATGGTTAGGAGGAAGAAAAAAAATAGCCAAAAGATAATCAACTATGAATGATAGGCTGCCATACCAAATTATCGCTCTCATGTGAATGCCTATTTGGAATGTGCCAAACTAATGTGAATGTTTCCTGGTCAAAATGTTGCCATGATGCAATCCTTGTAACCTGTACAAACAATGTTTTCAGTAACACTTTTAAACTGTTATACTAGTGTAAAAATAGACCACTCTATTTATTGAATCATAAAAACCCGCAATAAAACTGTCATGTTACACAAATTTCAAAAGAAGTTGTAAAATCTGAAAACTTGCTTTTGGTGAAGCGAAGTGAAAAAGAATTTGCATCGATCTTTTCCTGTTATTCTGTCACTCTCTAAGGGGGGTGGGAACCTCTGGGTACTTTACGATACATTTCTCCAAATGGAATTTTAAGGTTACGATATGCATCATTGGGAAAATATTGCCTCTTGTTACGAAAGAAATTTCAGAATACGAGAGGCTTAAATACAGTATGTGCTACTACTAGCAGCTCCCAGAGTTTATTGAACGGAACATAACACATCACGGAACACCACACAAAAATACACATGGTCCCAGGCTTCAACTGGGACCGTCTGCTTTGGTCAGATGAGATCGAGTTTTTTGGCAACAAACACTCTAAGTGGGTCTGGCGTGCCATGAAAGATGCGCATGCTGAAAAGCACCACATACCCACTGTCAAGTATGGGGGTGGGTCAGTGATGCTGTGGGGCTGTTTCGCTTCCAAAGTCCCTGGGAACCTTGTTAGGGTGCATGGCATCATGAATGTTTTGAAATACCAGGACATTTTATATCAAAATCTGTTGCCCTCTGCCCGAAAGCTGAAATGGGTCGTCACTGGGTCTTTCAGCAAGACAATGACCCTAAACATATGGCCAAATCTACACAGAAATGGTTCACCAGACACAAAATCAAGCTCCTCCCATGGCCATCTCAGTCCCCAGACCTTCTTTTGTTGGCAAAAGGGGGTTGTACAAAGTATTAACACCTTGGGTGCTAATAATTGTGACACACATTATTTGATGTCAAATATTTTTTTCTTTATGTGGGATTTTTCCCCACTGAAGTAATGCACTTGTATTGAAGGTTGGATTTTTCTTTTTTTCCATTAAGGTCCCATATTATTTGAAAAAAATATATATATTAGAAGCTAAAAAACACATCTTTTTCAGGGGTGCCAATAATTATGGAGGGCACTGTATATGTATTCTAAATAAATGCACTCCTTTAGGTGAGCCCAAACCCACAGCCAAAGCTCAATATTATTACCATCAGAACAAAAACAATTGAATTATTTTCCATAAAGGCACGGGTGTATGACTCGTATTATTTTTACATTCTACACACACTCTCTTTCTAACACAGACAGTTGCCACAGAAAAAACACAGTCGCCAGAGAGAAAGAACACCACGTTTTACCAACGCTAGACACACTAAGCACTCTGGAGTTAACTCTCGTAGCTGGTGGGAAACTTTCATGACAATGTTTACTAACCTTTAATTTTGCATAAATGCGAAATCATTTTGGAGGTATTGCCTCCTCGGCAGCCACCCTCAGCAAACATGTTTTACATGTCGGTTGGCCCTCCTCTAAGCTGCGGCCATCTGTAACATTTCTGTAGCCAAAGTATTCCCATAGCAGCGATTTCCTTTTCTACGATGGGGGAAAAAAGTTCAGGAGTTTCGCCTCCTCCATCCATCGTGTAGCACAGCTGACTCTGTGAGACTGAGCAACAACCGGTTGGAGAGGGTTGAGCCTTACAGCTGCAAGCGAGGGATTTCTCCATGCATTTTTGGAACATAAAAAATAGCTAATAACCTAGGGACATTATGATGGAATTATTTTGTGGTTTTAAAACCTTGTCGTTTTCATGCCACAGTATACCTTTAAAGAGGTAATCGGCACATTTCTAGTACCACTGTATATCGATTTCTGGCAGGAGCATATCACTATACTTTTGGGATACAAAACTATATATGGTACATGGTATATCAACATTTCGATATTTAGTCACACCCCTATAATTAAGTGTGTGACTAAAAAGATTTAAACAATTGCAATTGTTAATTAGTTATTTGAACGGACTACAGTATAGTCCCTGACAAAAGTCTTGACAATTGCTAATAACCTGACTTTTAATTATTCAATTGGTTTCAGAAATGGCTGATATGAAAGCTAAGACCCTCCCAAATGATGTTGAATGTACAAAAATATATTTGTTTCACTGAAAAACTATTTATCATTTAATGAAGACATCAAGGTCACATTTTGGCAAGACAAAAGTTCTGTCGCCTACAGAAAGTAGTGTGAAAATTGAAGAAAAAATGTACTTCAAATACAAAAATATGTTACAAAACATAAGCGAATTAGTGGTGCTGTGAGATCCAAATTTAATATTTTGTATGACTTCCATGGGCTTCAGCAAGGATTCATACAATTTATTGATGAAGTCATAAGGAACATCAAAGAAAGCAGTCTTGCATGCCTCCCAGAGTTCATCAACATCCTTGGGTTTCGTCTTCCATGCTTCCGCTTTCATCCTACCCCAGACATGCTCAATGATGTTCATGTCTGGTGACTGGGCTGGCCAGTCCTGGAGGATCTTGATCTTCTTTGCCTTGAGGAACTTTGAGGTAGAGATAGAAGTATGCGATGGAGCACTATCCTGCTGTAGAATTTGTCCCTTTTTATGGTTAGGAACGTAAGAGGCAGCTAACATTTGTTAATATTTCAGACTGTTTATGTTACCTTACATCCTGCAGCTCTCTCAGGGTGCAGACAATAAAAAAACCGTGTGGCATTTGCAAAGACCCACAGCCTGTCAAAATGATGGACGCTGGAAAAGTGGCAAAAGGTGGATTTTTCAGATTAATCTTCCATTGAATTACACCACAGTCATCGCAAATATTGCAGGAGACGTACTGGAGCCCGCATGGATCTGAGATTCACTCAGAAAACAGTGAAGTTTGGTGGTGGCAAAATCATGGTCTCGGGTTACATCCAGTATGGGGGTGTGCGAGAGATCTACAGGGTGGAAGGCAACATAAATAGTCTGAATTATCAACAAATCTTAGCTGCCTCTTACATTCCTAAGCATAAAAAGGGACAAATTCTGCAGCAGGATGGTGCTCCATCGCATACTTCAATCTCTACCTCAAAGTTCCTCAAGGCAAAGAAGATCAAGACCGTCCAGGACTGGCCAGCCCAGTCACCAGCCATGAACATCATTGAGCATGTCTGGGGTAGGATGAAAGAGGAAGCTTGGAAGACGAAACCCAAGAATGTTGATGAACTCTGGGAGGCATGCAAGACTGCTTCCCAAGATGCTTCTGATGATTTCATCAATAAATTGTATGAATCCTTGCCGAAGCCCATGGAAGACATACAAAATATTAGATTTGGATCTCACGGCACCACTACTTAATTCGCTTATGTTATTTAACATGTTTTTGTATTTGAAGTACATTCTTTGTTCAATTTTCACACTACTTTCTTTAGGCGACAAAACTTTTGTCTTGCCAAAATTTGACCTTTATGTCTTCATTAAATTATAAATCTTTTTTCAGTGAAACAAATATATTTTTGTACATTCACCATCATTTGGGAGGGTCTTAGCTTTCATATGAGCCATTTCTGAAACCAATTGAATAATTAAAAGTCAGGTTATTAGCAATTGTTTCTACAAAATGGATAAGCGACAAGACTTTTGTCAGGGACTGTATATTTGTAGTGCGTAATTGTGAATGAATATGAAATTAAATATGTTCAAACAGGGTACATGACTGACAACTTATTTCTATGTATTTTTGCAACTTTCCACCCACTAGCTTTATGCTAGTTTTCCTTTCCTATCCTGTCGCACCGCCTTGCTGATTCCCCGCCAAGAATTCCGCTGTACCGTCGCAGTTTGTAATTTACGTTTGTGTCCAGACCACAATGGCACCCCTCTTGCGAAGATTCAGGTTTCCTAGCAACACCCCCCTCCCAAAGTAATGTTTTTTTTAATGGAATCGTGGGGGGAAATTTGGCATGTAGCTTAGTTACTGACCCAAAAACACATGGAGCGAGGTTTTACCATCCTGCAGGTCTCATGGTGTGTTTATGCGTGTGAGAAGGGGGGGATTACATGAAGTTCGGTTCAGTCATAGGAAGCGGCTTTAAACAACAATTCGTGTGGGCTTGGTGTGATGTGTAAAAGCTTTTCAAACTGTTTCGCACACAAACTTTAAGGTTGCCAGTGAGAAACGCGTGTTTGCCGGACAGGTGGGACGGATGTTTTTGCAGCTGAGACGAGCCCCTTTGAAAAAACATGAACTCACTCGTTTCAGCCAGCTACCATGAAGCTGCACTTTATGTCCTCTCACGGTTGGAGAGTCGCGCCACCATGACTGATTGACAGAATGTCGTCTTTGGTCATTCTGCTCTTTAGATCAGCCCATTCTTTAATTTTCATGGACAGTTTTTAACATGCCGTGTGTGTATAGTGGAGGTCAGCAGGCTACATTCCGGCTATACATACTTATGCAAACAAATGCCTATTGAGTGTCGTGGGAGGGGTGGACTCTAGATTTCCACCATGTCAACTTGTTATTCTATCCCACAATGCACCAGGCGTTGAGAGCTAAATGTTAAGTGAGCATTTTGGCATGTTCCACTACCTCCACGTGGGGGTTGCTTGTCATCCAACTCACTATGGAATTTGAAAGTACAGTGAATCTGTTCCTTGCAAGGGAAATTCAAGACACACCCGTTATCCAACCAGACTTATTCAAACATTCATTTCATTACTAGCATTGCATTACTAGCTACAGTGTTGGGAAAGTTCTTTTTCTATATGAAATAGTTCCAATTGCAGTTCACAAATTTTAATTGAACTGTTCAGTTCATAGTTCATACAGGACTTTAAGAAATGTTTTATACTAAAGTTTTGGTTTAAAAAAAATGACCTTTTGTAGTTCTGTACTTTCTTCTCCCCAGTAATTGCTGCAAGCTATTGTTGACGGTGTCAATATAGAACCACAGACAGCAATTATTTGAGCCACTTTAACACTGAAACTGTCAGATTCATTTTAATGTGCAATTTCAAATCCACGTTGGTGCTGACCTGTTTGTAAAATTCGCTTAAAGGTTGGTACTGGGGCAGTGGTCTGCCAGATTTTGCACCCCATCAGAAGTTGCAACTTTGTGGTTCTGCCATGCGCATATTTTTTGCAAATGGCCGCAAATGCAGTGATTCTAATTAAACACAAAAAACTTTCTATAAAGAAAGGAATTATGTACTTACGTTTGGTCATGGACGCACATGAAGGAAAGTTCACACACTGCTGCACACTGCTTTCTCACTGTTAACGATTTCTCCCTGCCGTTAAGCATTTATTTACGCCAGGGTTGTTTTTGGCAGCCCTTTTAATTTTCAAATTAGTCTTAGTCTTTTGGACGATAATAATTTTTAGTTTCGATCATATTTTGGTCATTTCACAATAGGGGTGGGCGATATGGCCTTAAACATGTATCACGATAAATGGAGCAGATTTATCTCGATAACGATAAATGACGATAAAGTCGTCCAAGCGGACTGTTATATAATTTGAAAATCTGAATCAATGCATGAAATACAGATTAACAGTTTCTTGTTGATTTAGTTACCAGCATTCAATTTGATATATTTAACAAATGTACATGCAGTCTAGACATTAGGTTTATACAAATGAATTGTAAACAATAAGAATTCAAGTATGAGCATTTATAACAGAGTGTATGGCTTGAACAATGTACATTGTCAAAATCGATATGCCTGTGCAAACATGTCATTGTAACACAAATGACTTGCAGCTCGAACAGTACACTTCAAAAAGACAATTTATTGTTAATGGCTGCTGTGACATAATTATTCAATACAAGTGTTTACTTTATGGTTTCAGGGTCTCCCCCCCCCCAGTGCATTTTTTAATAAATGCACACATACATGAACCCCCAAACAGACAGACAGACAGACACACATTAAAGCTATATTGATCTTCTGCAAATGAAACACTTAAGATTTTATGATAGCAATAATGACACAGAATTAAACACATACAGAAAAATAGCTGGGGCCATTTATGCTTTATGCTGAATGCTTTACCATCACAAAAGCTATCAGAGAAATCACACACAGTCAGATACAAAATAACGCGACATAGTAATTGCTAGATGCAGTCCATGCCCAATCCACTCATTAAATTCAGCCGTTTCGACAAGGTTAGAGCCGCTATCCGACTCCATCACGTTCATTTGTAGCGTTAGCCGCTAGCGGCCGC
Organism: Corythoichthys intestinalis; assembly: GCF_030265065.1. Lineage (NCBI taxonomy): Eukaryota > Metazoa > Chordata > Actinopteri > Syngnathiformes > Syngnathidae > Corythoichthys > Corythoichthys intestinalis. The sequence goes on along the minus strand of NC_080413.1, from coordinate 15,556,743 downwards.
TAGCGTTAGCGGCTAGCGTTAGCCTGTGGCCTGGCTACCGGTAGAAAGCACTGAAAGCCCCATCTCCGGAAATTGTGAGAACAAGGGAGGACAGCTGGTGAAAGCCCGTCTGGATGCCACCAAGAGTCTATTAAATGTCGGCGAACCTCCCTTAAGCCACACTCCATCACGTTTTGCTTGTAGCATTAGCTGCTAGCGTTAGCTTACCGGGCTTCTGTTTGATTGGCTTCCTGATGATCACGTGACTCCCTACGTAAGTACATTCACTGCTTTCTTAAAGGGGAATGAGCATAGACGAACAACACAGAGTCAAAGCGGGATGAAAAGACTATTTTCTTGTTTTATTAATTTACCGAATTTACCGACATGGTCAAAATTACGTCGGTCATCGTGAAGAATTTCGGTGACGGTAAATTTTCGGTTTACCGCCCAGCTCTATTTCACAATGTGTTTGGCTTCGTCTAGTTTTTGTTGACGAAATCTCAGATTAATTTCGTCTAGTTTAAGTTGACGTTTACTCGATATTTTTGTCTGTAAAATTTGAAAGTTTCATTCCAAAAATAAATCAATTAAAAAAAAAAAAAGTTTCCATGTTCCGACTATTTCGAACGAACATTGACAGACAAGCACATATTGTAGCATCTACAAATCTATCATGTGACAATTCACACTCAGCAGGAAAACAGTGTATTATTTTAAATTAATCATACCCACCTTGATACCACAAACTATGTAAAAAAAAAAAAAAAAAAAAAAAAAAAAAAAAAAAAAAAAAAAAGAAAGAAAATTGTCCGAGAGTTTAAGGGGACGCTCGCCGCTAGCAATAGCCTAATGCTAACGTGAATGTTATGCTAACGCTATTAATTACATCCATTGTGTGATTCAGATTCAGAATATTTATTGTCATTGTTACTAAAAGCACAACGAAACTTTGTTTGGCGCATCCATACAGCTAAGTTGGTAAAGTGCAAAACCCATTAGCTCACGGCCATACTACCCTGAGAATGCCCGATCTCGTCTGATGATCACTCAACACAGACCTTTAAGGGCTAAAGCAACATTGCATATTCTCTCTTGCAAAGATAACAAGACAAATTTCTGTGTGTGTGTCTTAAAACAAGCAATGGGGAGACTTGAGAGAACCTTTGTGTGTGAAATGGGGGGGGGGGGGCGCAGCACATCACATGAGTGACACAACCAGACACTGCTATGATGCAGGGTAGCTGCAGATAAAATGTCACACATTGTGAACATGTGACTGAAACTATGGTGCATGTTCGTCTTGTTCTTGTCTCGTCAAACGAAAACTGGCATTCGTGTTGTTATGTTTTAGTCTCCCAATACACGTTTTTAGCTTGTTATCGTCTCGTCATCATCATGAAAAAAAATTGTTTGTCGACGAAATATTTTCGTTTTCGTCATCGTTGACGAAAACAACACTGATTTACGCCCTATTCATGTTGCACATGTATGTTTATGATGTAACTTGTTTATTTAGCCCTTTTGGATAATATTGAGAGTCCAACTGAATGTAAAAGAATGCTTATTCGCCGCCATAAAAGCAGGCAAAATCTGACAGGACACCAGGTTACGAGAGCTGTCGTTTATTGTGTCCATGCTGCCGTATATGCTAGAACAACACAGCCGTGATAGGCAGCTTGAGTTGCCAGGTTTGATCGTTTTCCGCTATAAATCTGTTTTTTATCGTGTGTTTTTAGCCTATGGCTTTATCTGTTTTGTCTGAAAGGCTCTAACGAGGTTATGAACACCGCTCACAACCACTAGAAGGAGCGTGTTCACAGTAATGTTCAGACATTGTTGAGACAGCAAAATGATCCGTTCAATTCAAGTTCGCCCAAATTGTAAATCTGTTCATTGAACGCGTTCATGCACAACACTGACTAGCAACAAAGCTAACGTTTACTAGCATTACAGTACATCCAACAAAGCCAACTCAGATTACTCAACACCATATAGTGTCCATTCGGTGCAACGTTTACTAGAATTACAGTACATCCAACAAAGCCAACTCAGATTACTCAACATCATATAGTGTCCATTCGGTGCAATGGGAATTAATTTTACACTCTGGTTTTATCATTACGGTCTTTCTCAAACATTCAGGGAATAAATACCACACTGTCGTCAATTGTTTCGCAGGTTCTCAAATCCCTTGAAGGTTAAGAAGTATTATATTACTTTTTATCAAAAGATCTATGGATTCGTTTGAGAAGAACAAAACAGACTGTCCTCTTGTAAAGTACTTGACAAGCATGGAACTATTCAGGCTTCGGCTGCATTTTGCCACATGGCACAGCATTGTAAACCAAACCCTGTGTGAATGATCCATTCTGGTCATTCCTAAGGGAGGAAAAATGTGAGAGGTCAAATATCCTCACACGTATGTTTTATTTTTTTTTAAGTAAATTTCTCCTGACGGTTCATGATAACCTCTTAGGAACGTCCTTATGTTTTTGACCATCTGCTTGCACTTTAGGGTGTGACGTGAAACAAAACCAAGAAGAACAACGTGATTGTCGCCAAATGGAGGGTGTGGCATCAAGTTTTGTGATGGCTGGGTGGAACGTGTAATTGGATGCACTCCAGCTGGTGTGTGAGAGTGGGCGTGCGGTGTGCTCTCTGCTGTAACAGTTTGGATGGCTTGTCCTTGAATAACTTGGTGACATATTGGAACCGTCTGTAGTAACATTTGCCACCTAATCACTGATGAATACTTAAAGCCCATCCTAAAATCAAGGACGTTTCTCTCAATTGAATGGATGCAACATGGAAATTTCTTGGATTGTTGTCTTTGGTCAGCCCGTGCAAATGTGTCATTCCACTTCTATAATCCGAGAATTTTAGAGCAATAAAGGCACATTGGCCACTTCTTAACCGTCGCATGACAGGATTAAGTAAAACAAAAACTACACAAGCCAGGAGGGATCAGGTTAACCCTTTCAAGATTTTCTTCGTGAATAAATGTGGTTAAAAACCCTGAGATCCTTTCCTTTTTTGGCTTAGGGGCAAGTTTGAGACTGCTTGTATTTACTCCTCCTCCTGGCTGTTTACTTATAGTCCTTTCGGTCCCTTTTAGGAATTGTTCATAACATTGTTTCAAACTTAAGCGTTTAAAAGTGGAAGTTTTGAAAGCAAGATAAGTGTTTTTGTCATGACGTTTATCACAGCTAAATGTATTAGACGCCTATCATTGTCAATGGCAGCCAGTGAGCAAAGTGCCTTGGGATTCGTGGACTGAATGACAGATTTGGGAACCCTCTCCATGTCAGCATGACTAATTCAGTCCAGTGGAAATTCCCTTTTTTGTCTCTGGGCTTTTTCATCCACTTTTCTACCCTGCTTTTAGTCTTCCTTAGCAGGCATCGCATAGCCTGCTCACTGCTTTCGATGATTTTTCTTGTCTATAGTACTTCCTACATGTTTAAGAACGGAAAAGACTATATCAGGCACAGGAAAAATGAACTTCCTTTCCCTTCCATTTTACTTTCACTGTTCAAGTTGCTGGTTTTGTAATAGCAGTTCAGTCAACTTCAGAAACATTTTAGTTTTTGGCAATATAAAATTTGTTCGATTGATGCATTGTTGACGTCAGGAATAGTTCGTTTCAGCTATATATTCATTACAGATCCTAATGTGACCGTAACAGCCCTCGTCTGCTAACTTTTCTCACCCACTCATGAAGTGTTTGCGGGGTATGTGGCTCCACGCACACGTGTGATGTCCCAGCACCCCAACTCAGCGCCTTTGGTGCAGAAAAAAAAAATAAAGTTCTCGCACCTCCTACTTCCTCTTTTACTTATTACTGTTCTTCCGTCTCCTGCTACCACCTTGTCGTCATCTTCTGCGTTGTTTTTTTTTTTCACTTTCTGACATGAATTTAAGTAAGTGGATGTCATGGCGAAAGCGCAATTTTTTCAGGAGGAAACGGAAGCCTGAAATAATTCTTGACGTTGGTAAGTGCAAGGCCTTTGTCCACTTAAATCTGATGAACTGACGAGTGCTTGAAGCTAAAGTGATTTTGCTTGTCTCGGGCAACTTAATTATCATTTAAGTTTTCAGAATATTTCAAAATACTTGTAAAAACCAATACACAATATACTTTATACTGTGCACAACGCACATTCTCATAGAAAACACAAAACATAGCTTCCTCTACAAGCTGAAGTTGGGGCATTTACTTATCTGCTACCTTCAACATTAGCGTCAACCCTGTGTAGTGTCTGAGGGTGTGTTAACTAATCATTCCATCGCCTTGCATGCTGTGGTGGCTCTGAACACTGACTTTATCTGTGTTCATGGCCTGTCAACTCGCCGTCCTGCAATGCATTGAGACTCCCCCACCTTCAACCTGCTCTGTCCTATTTTTTTCTGGTTGTGCTCGCTCGCTGTTGCTGCTGCATTCCTCTGGTCCTTCGCTGGTTTTCTAGTCAAGGACACTGAAAGGCAAAGAAGAAAGGAGGAGCCCAAGATGTCCAAATTTCTTTGAGTCTTGACTATTGTTTATGGCAACTCGGCAGATGGCAGACTTCTGATATTGCTAGGCGGCAGGACGTGCCCTACCACGATAGGAAGTTGGTGATTCTTTGGCAGTGATTAGCTATTATGTGGCTGATTCATTAAAATGAAGTGAATGAAGAAATATAGTGATTGGACAAAATAATGGAAACACCTAACATTTTGGCATCATAATCATTGAACCTAATTGTCAAAGAATGGCATGAGGAACATTCTAATGAAGTTGAGCGTCTCGTAAGACCGGCACAATCCCCAGACCTCAACATTATTGAGCATTTAGGGTCAGTATTAGAGATTCAATTAAGACATCGATTTTCACTGCCATCGTCTCTAAAAGAGTTAGAGGGTATTCTAACTGAAGAATGGCTTTAAATTTCTTTGTCAACAATTCACAAGTTGTATGAATCAATACCTTGGAGAATTGAGGCTGTAATTGCCGCAAAATCGGACCTACACCATATTAAATTAGTTTTTGTTGATTTTTTTGAAGGTGTTTCTGTTATTTTGTCCAACCCCTGTAAGTTCTCAAGAGTGTGAGAATGAGTGGTCGGACGGGCCGATGGCGCAGACTGGCTGCCTCGCTTCTGTCGGACTGCCCCAGGGCAGCAGGGGCTGCAGTAGTGGCTTACCACTGTCGAGTGTGGAGTGAAAGAATAATGCAATGTAAAGCGTCCTTGAGTGTCCAAAAAAGTGCTATGTAAGTCCAGTGCTGCAATGATTAATCGATTAAATTGAGTAATTTGACAAGAAAAGGTTTTGAGTTCAATTTTGCTGCTTCAATGATAAGAGTGGCGTTGTAATGTTTTTTTTTTTTTTTTTTTTTTTTTTGAAAGTGTTGCATTTAGTTTCATTGATTTGGCAGGACACACTGCTGTCTGGTGGCAACAATGAATATGACCTAACTTGTCTAATGTTGCTGAATCCAGCTGCTCCCTGTTAAGGCCAACATAGGGCTATAAGTTTTTGTTTTAGTTTATGCATTTGCGATGTAGTTTAGAGGAATATTTAGCATTTTTTTGTGGAAATATGTGCTAGAACGAATTGTAAAGAAAGTTTGCATTTTATAGTGTTTAAGCTAGCGGACTTTTGCCATGTAAGTTAGGTTAATTCGATTCGATCTACTAAATTTACATATCAATTCAACTAATTTGACATGTAAACTCAAAAAATTTTTTTTGCTCTTTTGTTGTACTTGGATATTTTTTTTTCTATTTGAGGATAAACTTAAAGGGTATGAAAACGCAAAGGGGGTGTGAGACATCAATAGAACCGTTATGTGCCAAGATAACAAATATTTATAAAGTTAAAAAAAAAAAATCAATCACATTAATGAGCAATTATCGAAAATAGATCGAAAATGATGAACATTTCCGAAAGTGTTCCGGAAACAGCCGAATGGGGTGGAGACGTCATAACAAGGAAACAAAAAGTCGAGGCAGGTGCCATCGTTGTTTATCGACGAGAGAGTTGCGTTCGGGTTTTATCAAAAAATCGCTAAAATGGTTCAAACCTGTCATGCTATGTGGTTTACAAATAGCCATTTGTCGCAATTTAGTACCCATGAGTTGCCGAACGTGAGAAAAAGAGTTGGACTACGCAGACAATGAGTAAAGTTCGTCAGTGCTAAGAGGGCTAATTTTGCAATTTTACAGGGAAACGGGAACCTGACGAGCCAGAAGATGTGCCTACAACCTCAAAGACAACAAAATTTATGCTACTTCCCAATCACTAAAGACCCACGAACTGCGAAGGAGTGAATTCATGACCCGTATGTGAATAAATAGAGTGTTTCGAGCATGTCTGTGGAACAGGAATATCATCATGTAGAGATTGCAAATCACGGCGACTTAAACGTACATTTGAGACAACAACTCTACCGAAGTTCTGGATTAAAGTCATTTCGGAATATCCCGACATCGCTTGGAGCGCGCTGAAAACTGTGCTACAATTTCCAACATCGCTAGCTTGATGCTAGCCTCTCTCACTCTCCCATCTCGTCTCAACGAAACAAACTCAGCCCTCCCACTGATTCAGCGGGTGAGTTGTATTTTTCCCCTGCACTTAAAGAGCATATGACACGAGAAAAAAAGTCTCAAATGGCATTATTATGTGAATTAGAATCATATTTTGAGACGATTCGACTATATACAACAATTTAGAATAGCACAGATGACGAGAAATTAGTCTTTTAATCTGCCGGTTAGCCACGCCTACCATTATAGGGCTTTAGTGTCCCCAACAGGTGGATGACGTCAGCGGTAGACTGGGCTCATCGGTTTTACTATTCAGCCCATTGAGGGGGAATTATTCAGAACGAGGAAAATGCGACGAAGAGAGCCGCAAAATGTCATTGTTTCAGTCTCTCTACTCCAATATTTTTACAGGATATTCTTTTTATCCAAGTATTTTTCCCCAATAGCTATATAAATGGCTTGAGAAGGACCAGTCAGCCCGTCGAGGGGGAACTATTCACAACGAGGAAAACGCGACGAAGAGAGCGGCAAAATCTCATTGTTTCTGTCTCTTTACTTCAATATTTTTACAGGATATTCTTTTTATCCAAGTATTTTCCCCAATAGCTATATAAATGGCTTGAGAAGGACCAGTCAGCCCGTCGAGGGGGAACTATTCACAACGAGGAAAACACGACGAAGAGAGCGGCAAAATGTCATTGTTTCTGTCTCTTTACTTCAATATTTTTACAGGATATTCTTTTTATCCAAGTATTTTCCCCAATTGCTAAATAAATGGCATGTTCATGACAAATAACAGTATTGTGCTGAATGGAATATGAAATAATAAAAATGCATTTATTCAGGACGACATGGCAAAATTACTCCATAATGGTCAAAAATGTCGACTTCACCTTTACTGTCGCACCTCCCGAACGATATTTTATGACACCTAAATCGGACATATGTCATTTCCTTTCCCCGGTTTCGGAGAATGTAAACAAACCAGAAGCTGTGACAGCTAGCCGACATGCTAACCCAAACCGAGTGATGTTTCAAAGTCTTCGAAGTGGAAAATCACACATAACTATCCTGGATTATTTGACATGACGACCCGGTTGTCAATGGTCTTAGTGGATCGGCAAACCGCCCGGCGGAGAGCAATTTACAGTTCGTTCCCCGGAGGAGGGTGGCTGGATTTGTTGTGCAGCTAACGTGGTGCTGCTAATGACCATTAGGAGAGCTTTTTACATGGGGTGACGTGGCTCAGTGGTAGAGTAATTGTCCCCCAACCCAGAGGTTGTGGGTTCGATTCTCTGCCGATGAACACGTCTAAGTGTCCTTGAGCAAGACACTGAACCCCACGTTGCTCCTGGTGCTGCGTCACCAGTAGGTGGATGGTGAGATAGTGTAGAGCGCCTTGAAAGGTGGAAAAGCGCTATATAAGTGTAACACCATTTACATGCCTATCAATGATCAAACGTAAGTAGTCCTTCATTTAAAGGAAGTTTGTAGTGTTTACTTTGTAATCGCTGTATTCGTTTTTGACATAATACAAAACAAGATGTTTACTCACTTCCTCATAAGTCCAATGGTCCCACAGTAAATATCCACGGTGAATGGGAACCTTTTGAAACTCCAAAAAGGCGCATACGCCTCTCCCTCATACAGAATGATTTTTCTGCAGCCGTTTGGCTGGCGTGATGCGAAAAATAAACGTATTAATCCGCAAAATCAGCTGAATCCTTCGTCCTAATACACAACAGTACACTGTAGTAGAGCAGGGCGGTAAACCGAAAATTTACCGTCACCGAAATTCTTAACGATGACCGACGTAATTTTGACCATGTCGGTAAATTCGGTAAATTAATAAAACAAGAAAATATAGTATTTTCATCCCGCTTTGATTCTGTGTTGTCCGTCTATGTTCATTCCCCTTTAAGAAACCGTCAATGGGCTTACGTAGGGAGTCACGTGATCATCAAGGAGCCAATCAAACAAAAGCCCAGTAAGCTAACGCTAGCAGCTAACGCTACAAGCAAAACGTGATGGAGTGTGGCTTAAGGGAGGTTCACCAAACTTTTAACCGACATTTAGTAGACTCTTGGTGGCATCCAGACGGGCTTTCACCCGCTGTCCTCCCTGCTGTTCTCACAATTTCCGGAGATGGTGCTTTCAGTGCTTTCTACTGGTAACCAGGCTAACGCTAGCTAGCGGCTAACGCTACAAATGAACGTGATGTAGTCGGATAGCGGCTCTAACTTGTCGAAACGGCTGAACTTAATGAGTGGATTGGGCACGGACTGCATCTAGCAATTACTATGTGGCATTATTTTGTATCTGTCTGTGTGTGATTCCTCTGATAGCTTTTGTGATGGTAAAGCATTCAGCTTAAAGTACAATCCAACGGCGAAACTTATAATGACCGAGAAATGGCCCCAGCTATTTTTCTGTATGTGCTTATTTCTGTGTCATTATTGCTATCATAAAATCTTAAGCGTTTCATTTGAAGAAGATCAATATAGCTTTAATGTGTGTGTGTCTCTCTCTGTTTGTTTGGGGTTTCATTTGTGCGTGCATTTATTAAAAAATGCACTGGGGGGGGACCCTGAAACCATAATGTAAACACTTGTATTTAATAATTATGTCACAGCAGCCATTAACAAGTTGTCTTTTTGAAGTGTACTGTTCAACCTGCAAGTCATTTGTGTTACAATGACATGTTTGCACAGGCATATTGATTTTGATAATGTACATTGTTCAAGTCATACACGCTGTTATAAATGTTCATACTTGAATTCTTATTGCTTACATTACATTTTTATAAACTTAATGTTTAGACTGCATGTACAATTGTTAAATACAGTATATGAAATTGAATGCTGGTAAATAAATCAACAAGAAACAGTTAATCTGTATTTCATGCATTGATTCAGATTTTCAAATTATATAACAGTACGCTTGGGCAAATTTATCGTCATTTATCGTTATCGAGATAAATCTGCTCAATTTATCGTGATACATGTTTAAGGCCATATCGCCCAGCCCTACACTGTAGCGTGAAGAGGACGTCTTCTACCGTACACGTCACAGCGCCCTCCTCCTCAATGCAAGACCGAAGCCGGAAGTCACTCATTTTCATGGCGCGGGATTCAATAAAAACTAAATAAAAATAGCGATCGCTTCCACACACATCCAAGCGGCCCATATCATTCAGGGGCATAAAATACCGCGTGTATTATGAAATAAACATGCTTTTTCGTGTCACAGGCACTTTAACACGACGGGGCTAAAAAAAATGCTATTTTATATTTGCTGTATTTTTCTGCCGCACATTGCCATTGTTCTGACAAAGTTGGCATGCACGTAATGTTAAAAAGGACCACGAATGCAGCGATTCCTAAGTACACACTACAAACTTACTTTAAAGAAAGGAATATTAACTTACGTTTGCCATGTTTGGCGCACACAACAACTGCACGTAGCCCTCTCACTTAACGACTTCGCCGCGTCGTTAAGCGTTAATTTACGCCATTTCCGTGTTGCACATGTATGTTTGTGATGTAAATAGTTTTTTAGCACCATTGGATAACATTGCGAGTCCAACTGAATATAAAAGAGGGACACCGGTCCGTGAAAAAAAGACCCAAATCACACCGGGAACCCCTGCTCTCATCCCATTCATATTTGTGTCGGTTGGCAGAGCGAAACCGATGATAGCATATTAAATGATAATTATTCTATACATTATTTTGCGGTCACGGTCTATCAGCTTCACAAAAAGAAATGCAAAACATACCATTTGGTGTTTCCCACACGAACTGTTGTCGGGGTTTCATCAGTGTGATTGCTCCCCTCAATGATCCTTTCATTAGACTGCATTGGCTTTCGTTTGGGCTCAAATTGATAACCCAAAACACCAAAGAAAGGTTCATAACTCTCCTCGTCACCATTAGAAGAATGTTCGTTACGTCGGATTCGTTGCTGCAACTAGAAACGTAATTGTCCGCCATCATCGCCGCCATTCAGTACTAAAGCACCGAGCCGGTTGTTTCCTTGTTTTGATGTCACGCCCACAATCTGCCAGATTTCCGGGATCTCGGGGGCGGGTCTTTTTAGCTTGAAATTGCCCCAAATTTCTTTCATTTTCTTGGTGTTGCGATGTGTGTAATTACACGAAGTGACATGATATTAATCCAAAAGGCATTCGTTTATGGATAAATGATGGAATATTAGCATTTCCCCAGGTGTTGACATACACTTTAAGTATTTTAATATATCTTTTAAATGCATTTATTGCTCTGTCAAATGAAAGTGCAATCCTGTATAGTTTGAAGAAACACGAAGGTATTATTCTGTATTCACGTTTTTTCTATTTTAATGTAAATATTTACAATACTGTAATTTGCCATTTTTGCTCTTGTGTTAGCGTAAGTTTGTGATCGACTTCAATGTGTTCAGACAATTCTGTCTGTAGGAATGGAACTCGTAAAACATGGAGCCCCTTAACATCACGTTGTGGCATTATAATACAATCATAAACATTTAGATGTTTTTCAAACTATGAAAGGTTCCCCAGAGATGTCAGTGATGGTGACGAAAGGTTTCCCCGCTACAAATTCCCAGCGCTTTGAGAGCAAAAGCATGTCAACAAGGCTCTGCTGCAGTGACAAGCTGAGGCAAGTGACTACTGGAAGCTTGGAGGGAGGAATGCATTTGGGAATTATGGGAATTCTGTGCATTCTTCCCATCCTACACAAGCAAGGGAGAGTTCATCTCTGCTGGGGTTGTTTTGTGAGAGCGCTTTTGTTTCCAGGAGGAGTTAGTTTAGTGACGCACAATGAGCAGATGACTTGAAAGCCAGCTATTGTGTTGACTGTTGAATGAGAAGGTGAAGTTCATCCTGGAAAACTGTTGTCGGACACAAGATTTGCCTTAAAAAGTCACATATACACGACCCCAGCTTGATATCTCTGAGTTCATCCTGGCTAGTTGCCACTTAATCACGTGACCTTGTGGTTAATGGGTTAACTGTGGCTGGATTTTGTAAAAGCCTCGATTAGGACAACTACTGGGGTGGAACCATGTGAACTTAGGAAGTGTGGCCTGGCTTGTAAATTGCTGTGTTTGCTCGCCCATGTTTGCAGTGTGATGTTGCCGTGGAATCCAGCACGGTTTGTTTGGTTTCCACCTCAGTGACTCCCTGCCTGAGGTCATCACATTTGTCCACCTGTGAAATAAAAGCGATATTTATTTGAAAAGTGTGCATCTTGTGTGTTTTTAGGGTTCCTGCATTGCTTTCAGTCGAGTCCCCAGACTCAATCCTCTCGGGTATGGATTATGTAACCATTCTAGTTTGCTAAAAAACTGCCATCAGCGGGACTAATATAATTGTTATTATTACATGGGATCTTCAGTCTTTATTTACTGTATCTCACTGGCTGCCTGCAGTACTTATGCTAAATTGTGATTGTTCTATTAAAATGTAAAAAAAATAATAAAAAAAATGCTACTGTCGTGTTATCAGCTAAATTTTAAAGTGGAAACGCAGCATTTGTGTGTACATACAGTAAATTGCGGACGCGTGTGTGGCCAGTGAGCCGTGGGAAGACACCAGTGGGATTACGCCGCCTTGATGTAATCACCACTTCCTGTTTTTTTTTTTTTTTTTTTACCATCAGATGAATGTAGAGACTGTAAACAACATGTGCATTGTCAGCATGTAGTGGTGATTGTGTCAAGCAAAACAAAGTGTTATTAACTTGCATTGGGTCACATTTGGATTGTGTTGCCAATAGACTTTTAGAACTAGCTAAAATTCTCTTAAATCACATTTATTTCAATTCTTTTTCAAGTGTTCCTTACCGCTTGTTCTTACGCTCACTTACTGTAATGTTTTTTATGGTTCAGCTCATTCATGTCCATTTGTTGTCTTGACCTTGTACTGTGATTAAATGTTCCTTACTAAATTTCCTCCACGCATGACTAGTTCCCCTCTTATTATTTTTTCATCATGATATAATCAACCGGCAGCTCAATTATCATCAATTATCCGCTGTTGGTGATTATCAGGCCATAATTTGCACGCAGGATAGCATGTAAAAACTGGAGAAGGCTCATGCATATTTTTAACGTGTGGTTTCTTTACTTCATACTTTACTACGAAATTACAAGCTGTCAATTGGTGGGTTTCCTTCTCGGTGTTTTAGAAGACAGAATTTATTGGTAGTGGCTAGTAGTATTTTAGATAGACTTGAGTAGATTAAAAAAATATTACTGGTTTTCCCTGCCATGTTGGAAAAGTGCCGCATGCACAGATACTTTTAATCATTCATTTAACAGGACAAACAACAATCACACACAAATCTGCTTCCTTTCTTTCTGTCCCCCCTATGCCCCTTCCTGTTCGTTGCTTTCTCCTAATAAGTAAAACATAATGAACAACCACAATGGGAGTATATTAAACTCCCATGTGACGCATTAAAACGATTCGATTCTCCGTGTCTAAGCAGATGAACAGAACAGGTAGAAAAAAAGAAAGAGAAAAGAAAATACACAAATACAACATGAGGACATTTGCAAGGACTTAGTGAGTTCAACCCCTGACGTCACTCAAAAAGGCCTTGATTTCTTCATGGCGTGTTGACATAACACACCATAACCCACACATAAAGTCAGTGTATTTCTTCCCATTCTCTGATGTTTTATTCGGTTGTCACAGTGGTGGTGTTCTTTGCAGCCCATTTAATTTTCATCTTAGTCTTTTGGACGATAATTCTTATTAATCTTAGTCATACTTTAGTCATTTTAAAATGTGTTGTCTTTGTCTAATTTTTGTTGACGAAAACTAATTTTGTCTAGTTTTAGTTGGCGTTTGCTCAAAATGTTTTAGTCTGTAAAATTTAAAAGTTTTACTCCAAAAATTAATAAATAAACAAAGGTTTCGAACAATTTTGAATGAACATTGACAGATGGGTACATATTGTAGCGTCTACATAGTGTTGCAACAATAAATCAATTTATCAACAACTAATCGATGACCAAATTAATCGACAACTATTTTTATAACTGATTAATCGTTTATGACCTTTTTCACCTTGAAGTTGTCTAAATTCTTGAAATTATAACAAATATATAACATCTCGGTTGTGAATATTATCAGATATCTTCATTATATTTTTAGGTCAAAATGAGACACAAACAAAAATCTGCTTTTACTTTGGAAAACAACAATTCAAATTTTTGCCCATTTTAAGAAACTAGCTTCTTAATAAAGCTGCAACATCTAATCAATTAAATCGATTAATAAATTAATTTCAAACGAATTTGCTAATCGACACAGTTGAAGGAAATAGTCAGCCATTTCGTCTTACAACATGCTGAAAACAACTTCAAGGTAAATTGTGAAGGTAATTGAATGAAGTGACGTCTATCTGATTAATCTATTAATCGTTTAATTAATCGTCCGATTAATCGATTATGAAAATAATCGTGAGTTGTCTAGTCTACAAGAACAACGTCAACTTGGTGATAACACACACTCAACAGGAAAACAGTACATCGTTTTTAATCAATCATATTCACCTGGATGTCACAAAATCTATGTAAAAAAAAAAAAAAAAAAGATCAAGAGTGTTAACAGGACTCTCGCTTTTAGCATTAGCCTAATCGGAATGTAAATGTGAATGCTATGCTAATGCTATGAGTTACATTTAGTGTGTGATGGTCACTCAGCAAAGACTTTTAAACGCTAAAGCAACATATTCTCTCCTGCCAAGATAAGAAAACAAATCCTACCGTGCGTTTCAAAACAGGCAAGCCTGGAATACAGCCTAGCTTGAAGGACATCATTAACAGCACTGACAGGAGTGAGAGACAGCACATGTAACCCAATACATGTTTTTAGCTCGTTTTCACCACATCGTCATGAAAAAATTGTTCGTTGACGAAAAATATTTTAATTTTCTTTATCGTTGACGAAAACAACAGTAATCTTTTGTTTTTTACTGAGTCTATTTTTTCTGTATTTCAAGAGCAGTGTGTTTAATTACGTTTTAATGCAGAAAAATGATTTGATATTCATGAGAAAATCAAGTTAAAGAGTTTGATTAAGAACAAATGAAACTCATTTTTTTGCCTTTATTTGTAAAAATCCTCATTAAGGTCATTTAAAACACCATTGCCCACGGTTATTTCAACTTGGTGTGTGTATGTTTTTTTAGTCATATACTAGTATGTGTCAGTATAAGTGGTGTTGTATGTTATTTTCAGCGTTGGCTTCATCACTCACTTGTCCATACATGCAGTATGTAAGCAGCCACATATAAAGTGACTTAAGAGTAGGGGTGTGACAAAATATCGAAATGGTGATATGTCGTGATAATTTGTATCCCAAAAGGTTTTATCAGATGTCTAAAAAATAAATAAATAAAAAGGAACCAACAAGTTGCTACCAAAATCTTCTATCATGTCTGTTAACTCTAAGGCTTCATTAACGATGCTCGACGCCCAATCCATTTAGACTGGGAACGTTCCTTCATTCGAAACCAGAGCATTCACCGTCATTCTGTCCGATTTTCAGGGCATTTACAGGTCCCTTGCTGTGCATTTTAGGGCATTTACAGGTCATTTTCTGTTGAGTTTTAGTCACCGCCTATTCATTTGGGTGATTCCCAGGTCACTTCCTGTACTGTAACTAAAAATAAACAGGAAGTGACCCATAAAATACCCCCAAATCAACAGGAAGTAACTGAAAATCAACAGGTATTTAAATTTAAATGGCCCCAAATTACTTAAATTAATCAATGACTGGCATTGGCTGCCACTGACGGCCATAAACGTTCAATTGAAGTGGGAGGGATGGCAGCGAATGAACGAATGTTCATTCGCTGCCACCCTCCCAGTTCAAATGGATTGGACGTCTACTATTGATAAACTCTTTCCAATTCACAGCAGAAGCTTATTTTTCTGTTTGTTAGTTGTTTGTAGAATATCCTAGAATGATTTCCTGACCAATGTATCGATAATCGTTGTATCGCCATATCGTCAGATCGTTATCGTGAGCTTTGTATCGCAAATCGTATCGCATCGTGAGGTACCAAGAGGTTCCCACTCCTACTTAAGAGGACATGGGTAATATGGACTTAATGTTGTTTTAGACACATTCGTCAAGAGAAGGATTTTCATGTCTCTTTTAGACACGTGCTCAGACCCACACAATACTACCTTGATTTTTCTAGTCGTTTGACATTCCTGTGCCACGGCGGTCAGAAGCAAGCACATACTGTATGAATTGGAGTTATTGTGCTGTGAGGGCGGCAAGGTAGAGGGCTTGGAAGACTTGAGCCAAACCCAGGGCCTCCGAAGGTTGCTGATAAGGCTTTCAAGTTGGGGGGGAAATGCCGATGTTGTGTTGAGAGCACAGCTGCACCGGACCCCATACCGGTTTTGAGATTTTTAACATTTTAGGGCTTGGCGTTAAATTTTTTGCTTGCTCATGGAAGTGTTCATCCGCTGCCACCCTCCCCAGTTGAAATAGATTGGACATCTTTAAAAAAAATAAAAAAAAAAATTATGTAGTGTGAAAAATTATATTGTATATAAATTATATTGAAAAATATTGATCTCGAGCTCAAGATTTTAGTATTGTGAATATCCCTGTGGCTTATAAATGAAGAAATACTATGTTCAGGTACGCACTAAAGTCCAAAAACTACAGTTCTTGTTTTAGTTAACTCGTCCATCCATCCATGTCCACATGGTATGTTATTATTTTTCCAGCCAGCCAGCAAGCGGCCACACAGAAACAAAGAAGCAGACAACTACCCGGCCGGGTGATCATAACCTCTGACCCTTTGTTCGGTTCATGGTGTTTTCACTCACCGGCCTGTGTCCTGAGAGTGGCACTTAACTACACATACTGCCTTCTCTCCCTTTCTGTAATGTTTTTTTTTTTTTTTTTTTTCATTTATAAACCCCTAATTGACATTTCCTTCTGGCACTGATTTCCAATTTTAGAATTAATAGCGTTTTGCTACTAAAAGCGACTTGGACTTAATTTTAATGTTCACTGCAGCTTTTATGCTCTAAAATTGATTAGTGGATGTACTTAAAAGTATTTATGATTAAAAAGCCTCTTTTTTTTCTTGTCCACAGATGAACATGACTTGGTGCAGAAAAAAACATTCACCAAATGGATAAATGCACAGTTCTCAAAGGTAACTATTGTAAGGTTATACTTAGTTTTTCCGCTTGTTTATGCAACAAAACAACAATCTAGTTACTACAATTCAGGTCTCTTTTCTACACAACATCACTTGGCTCGTAAACCTAATGCAGTAATTAATTTTCATAGTAAGCTTGACACAGAGAGCTGTTTATAGCATTCTTTGCCTTATTAATCTGTTGCGCTGATTTTGTTTTGATTGTGTAGTCACAAGGGGTGTGCCATCTAAGGCACCCCATGATTCGATTATGATTCAGGGTGCTACAATTTGATTATTGAACAGTTGTCTTAACCTAATGACCCAGCAGGAACAACAGAAACATTTCTATACAACACAAATCTGACCTTAAGCTACTCTCTTTCAAAAGAAGCTGCAAAAACATTAACTTTTCAAAGGAAGTACTTATTTCTCTCAACAATACAATAAAATTTACACTGGTGGAATGAATTCCACATTTTTGGGGAAAAAACAAAGTGCCTTTAGAAATAAGACTTCTTTTAACACATACAGTGGGAAGAACAAGTATTTGATACACTGCCAATGGGTTTTTCCATTGTGAGTGTATCAAATACTTGTTCTCCCCACTGTATACTTGTTTTCACAGATTTCTGTACTATTTCGCATGTATGTAATCCAGAGGTTGCGCTAGACTTTTTCGTTGTCTGTCATTTTGACTGACAGTGTCATAAAAATCCGGTCATAATCTATTTTTACCCGTCACTTACATTTTTAAAATGATAATAATGACATATTCAAATAGTATTTAGTTTTCATTCATTTTTAATTAATATTCTGTCCAAACAAGCTTAACAGAGGCAAACAGACAGCGGAGTGCACCAATCAGCGACGGGCAGACGTGACGTTAGCAAAGCGACGAGTGCGGGATGAGGGACTTGCGCGTGGAAGTAAACATACGAGGAGAGCGGAGTTTATTCAACATGGCTAGCGCGAGCCAGACTGTTGTCAATGACTCGTGTCGATGTGTTTTAGCTCATTTAAAACTGAATTTACCACGGATTGGAACATATTCTCGGCCCTCCCGTTCGCCATCCGTGTTGTTGTGGAGACGACATTCGGCGCGCAAGAGTGACGTTGCTCATGAAGAACACGTCACGCAAATAAACAAATCTTATTTGTCGATTGATTTTGTCCCTACTCGAGAGGCCGTTAATGGGCTGCGTCCCAGACTTTTCTATCAGTGTTTGAAAAATACAGGGAGAACAGTCTGGCCGTGCCAGGCAAACACTCAGTTGCCTTGACATTTTTCCGAGTAAGGCCAACGACGTCATGCATCAAGAGAGACAATAGCTAATTAATATGCTCACTCGCCACTCTATGGTCTGGGGTGGGAATTGCAACCTGTCAAAATGACAGATGGACTTCAGTTTTTTCCGTCACCGTTTTAAAAAACCAGTCAACGACGGAAAATATTCGGTTAACGCCACCCCTGATGTAATGTTACCACTGTACTTAACCCTGGTTTTACACGTTCTGCATTTGGAGTAACTTTTGTACACCAACAAACAACGCACAAATGGACATGGAAATACACGTTAGCAAATGCGCTAATTAGCTTAGTGCTATGCGCTAATGTTTAACATCTCAAACGCAACAACGATAAAGGCTAAACAGTACAAGAGGGTTCGTGTACTCACCTCGCGACACACTCAGCACATTTTTCCATTACATGACTTGAAAGTACTGCTGGACAACTGAAAGGCAAGGAGCAGTGAACTACCTTTCTCCCCCTCTCGCTCTAAAAAAATAAGGCACACAGACGAGAACCCTAAGCGTGACCACTGGGAGCTTACCTTTCTCATACATAAATTTATTTTCGAGTCTTTTGTACAGGAGTAAATCTCTCACTCAGTAACTTCTGCTCTGGCCATCCTCACCTTGTGCGTCCCATAAGGTGTCCGGTGGCAAACGTGTTTTGAATTTCGTTCAGCTAGTAGCAGCTGTCATTAAGTTATAAGGGAAAATCATCGTTTTTTAACATTGATGAATCGTAATCGAATCGTCACATGTCGAATCTTGATGAATCTAATAATCGGATGTATTCACTCACCTACTGTTGTCACTCACATACTGTTAGGCAGTGTTGTTAATATTACTTTAAAACGCAGTTAGAATTACTAATTACTTCTCCCAAAAAGTAATTGAGTTAGTAACTCAGTTACCTCTTTTTAAGAGTATTTAGTTACTCAGCAAAGTAACTGACGTTACTTTCCATCTTCTACACCTTCTATTAAATTATACATTCCATAACATCTTTAACATCAAATATGTTTATAATAGCTGAAGAGTGCAAACACTATATACAGTTTGTCAGAACATTTGGTATTTATTTGCATCAAATATATTACAGTCTGTAAGAAAACACAAATGTAAACTGACCATTAACCAGTGCAAATTTCTGAAACGATATGTTAAGCCTCCTGCACAATAAGCAGAACACTATCCTTAAATATTCCAAAATATAATTCAAGTTTTGAGAACGCTACCTTTGAAATTCCCTGGCCCATCGACATTATCACTGTCTTCAGTATCACTATCCAGAGCGTGCAGTCAAGCAGGGCAAGATCCACCCACCTAGCCAATCATCATCGCGTTTTCAACGGCGTCATCACCCCCCTTCCCTCCTCCCGCTCTGCTTTCTCCAGGCGGAAGGCAGCTAATGTGTGACAAAATGAACTGTCGACAATCGCGCTTCATTCGACCAAATTGTAGTAACGCCCCCCTTCACATCCTCAGTAACGGTAATGGCGTTGCAAAGATGGGAAAAGTATGTAACTAGATAACTCACCACTGAAAAACATAACACCGTTAGAAACACCGTTATACTCTAACGCCGTTGTTAATAACAATACTGTGAAGTGAAGTTTGTTGTGTCTGTTTTGTCATTTGAGAGATAAAAACGCTCAGAATTTTTCAACACTAAATTTGACTACTTTTACTAAAATTACACCAAGTTAAGGTGGGAAGTGTACTAAAATTTATGTAATTTACGATCAATAAAACATTCAAAGGCAAACAATATGCTGAATGCTGCGGTTTGTGTATTCACGTTTCTATTTTTTAAAATTCATCTACTTAAAAAAAAAAAAAAAAAAAAGCAATATTTCACATGTCAATAATTGTGGGTGTGATTCAACACTGAATCTTGAAATCACAGAATAATTTAGAGATGTCCTCGATCTGATTACGTGATCGGAAATCTGGCTGATTGGGCTATTTTTCAGTGGATTGAAACAGGTAAAAAAAAAAAAAAGCGGAAGTACTACAAACAGTACAGTACTGTAACATGTTTGGAACTTCTTTTCGGTATCATATCAGGGACTCGGTATCAGCAGATTCTCAAAATCAGGTTACTCTTACTCTGACTTGGGTGCAAAATATCCGATCGGTAAATCCCTAGAATAATTGTTGATTAATCAATTATTATATAATAAACTCATTCACAAATTGTGAAGTGAATGTTTCTGAGGTGAGTGTTTATTCGATTTAAATTTTTTTGGAAAGAATTTGAATAACATACACATTTCGTTAAGATTGCTGGTGCTCATGTGCTCCTGCATATTAACTCAACCATTGACATCTATAGATGTCCAGTCCATTTGTATTGGGAGGGTGGCAGTGATCATTTGATGCCCAGCCTCTCCCAGTCAAAATCGATTGAACGTCCATCAAGCCAATGACTGCCAATGAGTTAATATACAATTAATAGACTGCAAGTGGATGTTTTTGTTTGTGTTGTCCAATCAGGTGGGCAAAACAACCATCAAGGACATGTTCTCTGACCTGAGGGATGGCAGGAAACTGCTGGACCTGTTGGAGGGACTCACTGGCAACATCCTGGTTAGTTTCTCCAGTGTTTAACAAATTCTTTGTTTCTTAAACTATTAGTTTTTTTTTCAGACTTTCCATGATCCAATCCCATCTCTGCTCTTTATTCTTCGATCATATCTCTCCTCCAATACCTTCCGCTGCAGAAAGTGTCAGACAATCTGCATTTAATATGCTTGCCTAATCTCGCTCGGCTCGGATAACAATAAATCTCCAATTCCCTGTCAGTCAGTGCAGTGCCTTCTTCAAGATATGCAGCTGGTTGCAATTCAGCCTGGCATTCTTTCCATAAGTTCTCAAGAGAAAGAATTGATTCTCCTATCAAGTGGTAGCTCACATTGTGGCTTCGACTGCGGTTCCACTTCACAATGTCTATTAACGTCCTATTTTCCATCATTTCCTCTGAATATATGTATGATTCTTCCAAGCGTTATTGTGCTGCGTTAATTCTTCAATTTCTTATTCTTCAGACCAAAGAGCGAGGCTCCACCAGAGTGCACGCGCTCAACAATGTCAACAAAGTACTTCAAGTTCTGCATCAGAATAATGTGAGTGCGCTACAAATCTGCTGCTTTTTTGTCAAATCGAGATGTCGAAGGTGGAAAGAGCGCGCCGGAGATTACGGTTGCTTTGGTAAACATGATATTAGAAAGCACACACAATGTCCTCCTTTCCTTTCCTGAGAAGTAAGTGGCCTCGTGAATTCACACTTGCCTTCTGTGTGAGACATATAAGGACACAGAGAGGGATGCAAGCGAAGCGGAAGAATGAGGCTAATTGGGAGCAGAAAACGGGGTGAAAGGTGGGCTCTGCGGTAGAGCGAGGTGTCATTAAGCTAAACACATGACCTCCCGCGTCCCATACTTTGTCTCGATCCTCTCCAAATAAGTCAAACATGGCCTCGCTATTGCTTCTGTGCTCAAGTTGTCCGTCAGATTCGCACTGCAGGCGCGCTCGTCACTCAAAACTGCTCAAATCAAGTTTTCTCAATTGAAATGGATTTAACCTACTGGCTGCAAATGACGTTGATAGATGAATGAGCCGCACGATTGGACGCCTATCATCGACAATGGCAATGAAAGAGTTAATACAACTTTAACACACTCAAAATTACATTAATAAATGTGTTTCCCGATAGAAAAAAATTACCTTTCCGTAAAATTGTGCTTTGTAAAGACATAGTATAATGGCATAATTCATTCACTGCCACTCATGGCGATATTTGCAAATTATTGCATTTGATTTGGAAAACAATGATACTGTTCCATGTTTAAAAGTATTCATAGTCCCACTTTTCTCAGCGCATTGTTTTTGGTTCCAATGCACATTTACAGCTAAAACAACAAGTAATATTACAGTTCGTATGTGATTTATGTATGTACCCATTAGTCGAGTAATTCAAAAATTAATTAGCCGACTATTAAGATTCTTTGTGGCAATCCTAGAACATACATACAGAACATACTGAAATACATGAAGTAGTAGTACAGAGATCCCTCGTTTATCGCGGTTAATGGTGACCCCCGCAAAATTCGTAGCGGTGGTGCCTAAGGACATACATATATGTATATTTCTATAAATAGTTTTCAAGCACTGCAGATGTAATGATTATAATATGAGATATATATATATAGAGAATAAAACAACGATTTATATAAGTTCAGTGGTATGAAAAAGTATCTGAACCTTTTGGAATTTCTCATATTTCTGCATAAAATCACCATCAAATGTGATTTGATCTTTGTCAAAATCACACAGATGGAAAAAATCGGTCTGGCACATTGATCAGGACTAATCTTGGCCTATTCTTTACAAAACTGTTGTAGTTCAGTCAGATTCCTGGGATGTCTGGCATGAATCGCTGTCTCTAGGTCATGCCACAGCATCTCAATGGGGTTCAAGTCTGGACTTTGACTTTGCCATTCCAGAACGTGTATTTTGTTCTCCTGAAACAATTCTGAAGTTGATTTACTTCGATATTTTGGATCATTGTCTTGTTGCTGCATCCATCCTCTTTTTAGCTTCAACTGTCTGACGGACGGCCTCAGGTTTTCCTGCAAAACATCCTGATTAACTTTTGAATTCATTCTTCCATTAATGATTGCAAGTTGTCCTGGCCCTGAGGTAGCAAAACAGCCCCAAATCATGGTGCTCCCTTCACCATGCTTCACGGTGGGAACGAGGTGTTGATGTTGGTGTGCTGTTCCTTTTTTCCTCTACACATGACGTTATGTGATACTCCCAAACAATTCAACTTCGGTTTCATCAGTCCACAAAATATTTTGCCAAAACTTCTGCGGCTTGTCCAACTGCCTTTTTGCGAACATTAAACGAGCAACAATGTTTTTTTTTTTTTTTTTTTTACACAGAAGTGGCTTCTTCCGTGAAGTCCTCCCATGAACACCATTCTTGGCCATAGTCTTACATACAGTATAGTTGATGTGTGCACAGAGATATTGGACTGTGCCAGTGATTTCTGTAAGTCTTTAGCAGACACCCAAGGGTTCTTTTTTACCGCTTTATTATTCTGCGCTGACTCTTGGCGTCATCTTTGGTGGACGGTCACTCCTTGGGAGAAAAGCAACAGTGTCAAACTCTCTTCATTTGTAGACAACTTCTCTGACTGTCAATTGATGAACATCCAGACTTTTAGAGATGGTTTTGTATCCTTTCCCAGCTTTATACAAATCAATAATCTTGATCGCAGGTCTTTAGGCAGCTCTTTTGACCGAGCCTTGATGCACATCAGACAATGCTTCTCATTAAGACAATTCTTACCAGGTATATGTTTTATAGTGGACAGGGCAGCTTTAAACCACTCACCAGTGATTGGACACACATGTTTTAAATTGTTTGGTAAAAATTGATTTCAGTTGCTTTTTAAGTTTCCTTAGGCAGAGAGTTCACTTACTTATTTTTTTCCCCCTTCTGTCATTGTTTGCATGCTATTCTCATTAAAATATGAAAACCTATAAATGTTTGGGTGGTTTTTGCCGACACTGTTTTGACATCTGTGTGATTTCTATAAAGATCAGATCACATTTGATGGTGATTTTATGCAGAAATTCCAAAATGTTCAGACACATTTTCATACCACTGTATACATGCATGTATCTTAACATATTTAAATAAAATACAGCAACCTTCTATAACTGGCATTGGTGATGATAAAAAATGATGATGATGTGCACTTCTGCCTCGTTGTCAGCTGTTACTTTGTTGCTGGGCCGTCTGCATTTTTCGTTTTGCTTACAGGATTCTGTGAATTTCTTTATTTATTTCAGAAAAATCCGCAAAAAATTGAAACCGCAAAATTTTAGACGCGAATTGGCAAAGGATCTCTGTAGTCATAGATTCTTTATCCTCTGAAAAAAAAATGTTTTCGATTGTTGTCTATTGTTTTAATTTTTTAGTCTGCTCTGTTCATCTTTTTCAACTAATTTGACCTTGATGTTTTTCCTTCATTAAATCTTGTGTTGTTGCTTTGTTTTGCCGTCATCAGGTGGATTTGGTAAACATTGGCGGGACCGACATTGTGGATGGAAACCACAAGCTGACTTTGGGCCTCATTTGGAGTATTATTCTTCACTGGCAGGTGAGCGCACATCCACAAAACTATTGGTCTTCTTCTACAGTGACTCAAACTTTCACTCAGTTTTTTGTAATTCATCTTTTTCTCCTCAATTCAGGTGAAAGACATCATGAAAGGTGTCATGTCCAGCCTCCAACAAACCAACAGCGAAAAGATTTTGCTCAGCTGGGTGCGCCAGTCTACTCGCGCTTACCCGGAGGTCAACGTGCTGAACTTCACCACCAGCTGGGCCGACGGTCTGGCTCTCAACGCCATCCTGCACCACTTCAGGTGAGGAGCTTGTCAGACAACGCCGTCAAGGCAGCTTCATCCGACACTTTGCCATCAAGTTGCGTTTATACTGAACAAAAAATGAATGTGAAAAGATACAAAGTTTTAAATTTATCATGAGTAGGCCTACCCATTGTCTGATTGTCATTGAAAAGCACAGGTGTCAAACTCCCGGCCTGGGGCCAAATCTGACCCACCATGCCAGTTTGTGTGGCCCGTGAAAGTAAATCATGTGGATTGACTTTGTGTTTTTCACTCAGGCATTAATCAGTTTTGGGTTTTTCCCCTCCCTTTTTAAAAACATTCCTGAATGAATCTTTCCTAAGATTTTTTTTTTTTACAATAAAAACAATAGGACAAAATACTGTATTATATATTACAGTGGTATGAAAAAGTATTTGAACCTTTTGGAATTTTTCTCACATTTCTGCATAAAATCACCATCAAATGTGATCCGATCTTTATCAAAATCACACAGGTGAAAAAACAGTGCTTTAACTAAAACCACCCAAACATTTATAGGCTTTCATATTTCAATGAGGATAGTTTGCAAACAATGACAGAAGAGGGAAAAATAAGTAAGGGAACGCTCTGCCTAAGGAGACTTAAAGAGCAATTGAAACCAATTTTTACCAAACAATTTAAGTCAGGTGTGTGCCCAATCAAGGATGAGTGGTTTAAGGCTGCCTTGGCCACTATAAAATACACACCTGGTCTCATCAAGAATTTGATGAGAAGCATTGTCTGATGAGCATCATGGCTCGGTCAAAAGAGCTGTCTGAAGACCTGCGATCAAGAATTGTTGATTTGTATAAAGCTGGAAAAGGATACAAAACCATCTCTAAAAGTCTGGATGTTCAACAATCAACAGTCAGAGAAGTTGTCTACAAATGAAGAGAGTTTGGCACTGTTTCTTCTCTCCTGGGGAGTGGCCTTCCACCAAAGATGACGCCTAGATTTCAGGGCAGAATACTAAGAGAGGTAAAAAAGAACCCTTAGGTGTCTGCTAAAGACTTACAGAAATCACTGGCACAGTCCAAGATCTCAGCACATATCAACTATATGTAAAACTATGCCCAAGAATGGTGTTCATGGGAGGACTCCACGGAGGAAACCACTGCTGTCTAAAAAAAACATTATTGCTCGTTTAATGGAAAAAGGCACTTGGACACTCCACACAAGTTTTGGCAAAATATTTTGTGGACTGTGGAAACGAAATTAGAATTGTTTGGGAGTAACACATAATGTCATGTGTGGAGGAAAAATGGAACAGCTCACCAACATAAACACCTCATCCCCACTGTGAAGCATGGTGGAGGGAGAATCATGATTTGGGGCTGTTTTGCTTTCTCAGGGCCTGGATAACTTGCAGTCATTAACGGAAGAATACATTCAAACGTTTATCAGGATGTTTTGCAGGAAAACATTATTTTTAGTATAAAAATAAAAATAAAAACTTTAGAAGTAAATTAAAAAAGGCAATTTCCCCATCTTAAACTAAAAAATATAAATATATAAAAACCATAAAATTGAAAAATAAGACAATATGTACTATTTAAAAGCTCAAAAAAAGGCTTTGGACTATTTTTGGGTCAACAGCGTCTCTAAACAATTCATTAACTATAAAAAAAAAAATCAATTTGTTTATCATTTAGTTTATTATTCATGAAGCCTTACCTTACAAACCATAAATACGATTTGTCTTGTGACAAAGACTTAAATCATAACAGCGTAAATATGGTTCAATATTCTTCAAGCAGATAGCGTGACCATATTGCACCAAAATCAGCATACAAGGTGGCTGTTCAAACACTTTTCCATACTCGTTTCATACCTGATTAAGCCTTTGTCATGCTTTGATTTCGTCAAACAAGAACGGTCGCCCCAAATGCAAACAAATCAGTCGTTATTAGCAAGTCACATTATGGATGCTGAAATATTTTCGTTAGATGGAAAAATGATAGCTTTTACAGATCTTGTGTATCTACTGTATATGGGAGTGGGTCTCCTGTTATGTGTGTGTTGACTTATCCTGTTTACACCTGCTATGTTGGTGTTTGCACATGCTTGGTGTGTGTGTGAGTTAAAAGCAAATGAGCCGAGCATCAGGGGTATTCGTTCGCCCAGCCCTCCCCTTTCTGTAACCCTTGTCCTTAGCTGTGACAAACACACACACATGGGACTTTGAGTTGTGAGAAAGGCCAGTGTTGGTTTAGACTCGGGCCAGGGTTTAGGTGGATCACTGATCCTTTACATTCCAAACTCGTCCCAACATAGTCTTTTTCTTCGTGCAAGATTCAGCACATACTGTACATCGATATTTTTTTTTACTATGTCTTGGTGCAAAACAATTTTTTTTGTCCTTTTATGTTGAATGTGATGGAGTTTTTCATGTCATTTGTAGGCCTAATGCATTCATTTGGGATGATGTGGTCCAAATGAGGCCTGTTGAGCGACTGGAGCACGCCTTCACTGTAGCCAAAGACCAGCTGGCTATTGAGAGGCTACTGGATCCCGAAGGTGAGGGCCCCTTTTCTCCAGTTTTTGCTGCCATTGATGGCGATAGATGTCCTGAGAGGGGTGAAAACTTCGAAGATATAGATGGTTATGGCGAAGGGTTCACTTGTATGTGTCGTAATGGCAACTGTATTGCACCGAACTCCATGAATTTTTTCCCCCATTATGCTGAACAGCATTTAATAAATTACCTCGGGTGCCATTGATGTTGATAGACGTCCAATCCATCTAGACTGGGTGGGCAGGCATCCTAAAGGGTTAAAATGAAGATGGATATAGTAAAGTGTCCACTTTGGGCAACGCCTTCATCACGCTAAAGTTTTTTGGCATTTTCTGACAAGGTTGCCGCATTCAGAGTCCAAATGTATTGGACGTCTATCCCCTTCAATGGCACTAAAACATGCTCTTCCAGATGGTCTTTCATACCATATTCATTTAGCGTCATCTTTCCTTTTCCAGATGTGGCAGTGCAGTTACCAGACAAGAAGTCTATACTTTTATACGTGACGTCACTGTTCGCGGCGTTACCCAAAGACGTCAGCATGGAATCCATTCGAGAAGTGGAGACGCTACCGCGCAGATTTAAAGCAGAGGCAGAAGATTCGGGTCCGGGTCTTCATGCACAGGTAACTTACGAGTAGAGGTAAAACTGCAAAAAAGGTTTTTAAATTGTCTGTCAATTTAATGGATTTTCACTGATCAAAATTCACCGTACACTGTCTTTTGTGGTGTTGTCAGAAACACCCAAATCACCTTTTACATTTTATTTATTACCTCTGGCCTCACACTTCACACCCTGGAAGCAGCGTTGGAAAACATGATCGTCTCGGATTGGTCCGATTTGGGGTTTACTTTCCTGGCACACTTCCTCCCGCCGCAGGAAGTGATCCGTAATGCCTCTGCTTTTGTGACCAGAAGGTTGGGATAGAATAGAGGTTCTTTGTGTGGGATGGTCCCCTCCCCCGCTTCAGGCTTTGATTCCTTGTGACTTCATGCAACAAATTTTTCCAGATATGTCACATTTTGGAAGTTCAGTCATCTATTGTGAGCAGGCGTTTCTCTCGTTATGTCAGAAATGTCAAACTAGTTCTTTTGCAACCGTAGTCATTTCTGCCATGGTTTCTGTGGTTAAGTGACACCTCAACTGTTGTACCATTTCAGACGACCCGGATTGGGAGTTCAAACTTTTTAACTCCTAGATTGCAGCTTGACCTGCCCTGCAAGTCAGCAGGCACCTCCCAGCATCCCATAATAGGCCCGCATATTTGCTATTCCTCAACTGCAGGGCAGGTCGCTCCGCATGCCTCAAAACAGTCACTTCCAGCCTCTCCCTCATTTAACTCCTGCTTCTATTTTAAAATCAGTAGCAGCTGATTAGGCATCGCTATATAAGAAACAAATGTCGAGCAAAAAGTGAACACACACACACTACATCAATGCAAAGCGAGCTGCAAAAATATAATCTCATTCCTTTTTAAAAACACAAAAAGAAAATTGGGTGCCTCATGCAAAAGACTAAGGGGCAGTTTACATGGCGACTCTGCGACACAAAGACTCAATGACTGAGTTGCAGACTCGCCTCCCGTGCATATGATGTCAGCGAAGACTGAAGGCGAAGACGAAAAATTCTGAATCCTGCCTCCAAAGTGGAAGATTCTGAATCCAGGGGCTAAGGGGGGGCTTCCTCGGCATGCATATCAAAGGCTCCTGCGGCGCGAGACCGCGTCGTTAACGTCAGCACTCGTACATGTCACATTGGGCGTGCGCGGCGGTGCGACTAAACATTAAAAACAGCAAATATGGTGGAACGTCGGCTTTAATTTACTGTTTTAATAATATTTTTAAATTAAATATATTGAACGTTTCAGTTTTTGTGCCTTTTTGAACAAAAGAAAAATGACATAGCTTCGAGTGGGCGGGCATATTTTTTTTTCCGGGCTGGGCTGAGGGAGCTTGGTGGGGTCAAAGTGCATCATTCTCTGTCGCCCAGTAAATCTGCCCCCTAGGGCCTGGCATGAATACTACATCGTTTTCATGCGGAATCACGACATTGTTCAAATGGAGACGCAAATGCAAATTTGACATTTTTCGTATTCTCGGAGAGTCACCATGTAAACGGCCCCAAAGCTTCTGTTATGGCTCCTTTTTTTGTCATCCGTTTGACCAAACGTAGTGACATTGCTCATCTACCGTATTGGCCCGAATATACGATGGCCCTGTTTATAAGACGACCCCCTCTTTTTCCAAGACTCAAGTTTGAAAAAATTTTTGAACACCAAATTATTTTTTATACAGAAAATAATTACAGTACATCTGAAACAAATGATTATACCAATATATTTGAGAGAAAAAGCATGTTATTTTGCCTCATTCAAATCTTAATATCTGAACATTTAAATATGTAAAATTAAGCAATCACATTTGTAAATGAATGGCTTCTGGTTTTTGAAATGTAAATAAACCAATCTATTGTGATAAAAAAACAAAATTGCAATAATTGCATTAACCATCAAAGTGAGGTCTAACTGTAACTGTAGTCTTGAAACAAATCTGAATAAGGAAAAACATTGCAATAAAATAATGCAAACTGGTTAAACTTGAGAGTAGCTGAGATCTGTCATGACAGAACACTACTCCTCAAGTTCGGCATTCGCTTCAATGATATCTAGCGCCATCTAGCGTCGTGAATGGGTAAAATGTCTAGACCCCGAATATAAGACGACTCCCACTTTTTCAGTCTTTTTTTTCAATGCAAAAAACACCGTCTTATATTCGGGCCAATACGGTAATTCTCATTAGGTATGTTTACATGGGTAATTTTCCTCAATCCAATTGAAATCAATATTATTAAGTGAATAAGATTTGATCTGTATGTATGAAGTTTAAGTAAAGAGATTGAAATTCAATCCGCGTTTGTATGGCCCCAGCTGAATCCGACTGTATTGTTCTTTTTGACATGCGCATTATGTTACTCTCTGCCACTACCATTAATGTGTAATGCTGCCTTCAAATGCTCTGCTCTGGGAAAGATGATCTTTACTACTTGCTAGTGGGTAGGTACTGTACGAGTGCATCCTGTTCATGTGCTTTTGTTGTCGTAGTCAGTGGCGTACCTCGCCTAGATGGTACCCTGGGCGACAAGACGCTTTGCACCCCCCCCCCCCCCCAATCGCCAAAATCCAACAATGGTTGACCCACAAAATACAGCGCATACAGTATAGACAAGTTTCCTGAGCGAAAATCTGTGACATTTTCTGCTACGGACTTCCGGCTTGGACAGAATACCATGAATTGCGGTTGAAGTAGAAAAAGTTTTAAACTGCCAAATCAAACCAGACGAAGAAACGGAATCTTCAAAAATGGATTCAGCACGATGTAAATGGGACTCCGTGATTTTCTGTCCTGTGCGTGATTTTGTGAACTCCTGGAAGCGCCTATATTTATGCTTGGAGGTGGAATGTTTTGAACAGCGTCCAGCTTCAAAGCACCAGTGTGGCTCTACCCCGCCATATGCCTTAAAGCGAAACCAGCAGCAGATTAAGGATTTGGCTCACAAGTTTAACCTTAAAGCATCCACCTAAAAGATTGCATGTTTGTTTTTATCACTTCGTTGATCGTTCGTGGACAAAATTCTACCAATCTGTTCAGCCTGTGTTAACATTGGGTCTAGATTGATACACTGGCCACTTGTTTTGTTTCTTGTTTTATTTAAAACAACTGGTGCATGTGCAAAACAGGTCAATAAATCACAAATTATAAAATTATTGGAAAAATATAATGGAAGTGGAGCATAAATCGAGCCTTCCATCATCAAGGTAGAATGCACGTAGTCTCGAGTTACTGTATGTCCATCAACATAAGTGTTGTTGTGCGGCACATCAAGTAGTCGTCCCTTGCCCAACAAAGTTTTCCAACTGTTAACAAACAAGCAATAAAACGTGTAACACTTGAATTTATATACATTTAGGGTAAAAAGCCCGTGGATGACTTGTAGTAGATGAGTGTTTGTTTTCCATTTCTTTATCATTGAAGCTAATGCAAAGTTAATGATGTTTCAGCTGTGACGCAACACACAGAATTGTAGTCAAAATGAACATAAATGTACCTGTTACTGCTTTGTGGTGGCACTGTCTTCGTTCCACATCTGCCTCCATGAACACAAAATTCCCATATTCATGTATTAGGACACATCCAACTGGATACTTCATAGATTTTCAGGTACCTGATTGTGCAACTATTTTGGTTGTGGCGACTCTTAGCCATTTCTTCATGTTGTCCCCCCATGTCGTGACGATGGCAGATGGATGCGGTATTTCCAAAATTGTCTTTTTTGAAGGATTTTGATGAGTAATGCCACTCCAGCTCCACTATTGTTTTGGTTGGATAAAACTGAAGTCGCGAGTAGAAATGCGGAAGGACTGTACCTGGGAAACTTGTTTATGTTTAGCACAACTCAACAACCAAAACACAGTATTTGCTAAGAATGTTACATTGATTTATGTTATCAAACCAGTTGAAAGTGCACAACAATATATAACGGACATAAATGAACAGGAACGGGTGCAGACGTGGCCCAAAATCCCACAGGAAGTGACCTAAAATCAATGGCGTAATGCAAGCAACATGTCACTTTTGTTCATTAATATCCATGACGTTAGCAATTGTGGCTAGACAGGTCAACCTTCCATTTGTCCCTAATAGTAAATGAATAGAAATAGTGTATGAACGAGATGTTTACTGAGCCAAACCTACCAATTCCTTTCAAAAATGATGTCCCTGGTGCTAAATTCGCTGGTCAAGATGTAGAGGAACATACAAATGTTGAGTTAAAGCGGTGGCTTGAGTGTCGAGGGCTGAAAAAGAGCCGACCTGATCCAGAGGTAGCTTTTTTATAGACAGCTTTTTCTTGTGTGCATTGCGTGACACCACTGACAATGACATTCTCCTGTTCCAACAATCTATCCCTTACCACAATATGGCCTGTCTTATATATTATATCCTCTGGTTGTATTACGTCTCTGACCGTTCTTGGGGTTAATTTACATTGCTATTTTTGTGTAGCTATCAGAAATGCTACTCAGTGACAGCCAACGAACACTTTTAATTTTTTTCATTAATAACAAATCCTAATTCTATAATTTATTTACACTTCCCCCTTACTAAAGTTTTTTTTTTAATTTATTTATTTTTTTTTTACAACAAAATAGGTAACAACAGTGGAAATCAGATACCATTTTAATTTTTTTCAGGTAATTCATTGTCAGACAGAAGCAGCCCGTCAAAACGCCACGCTAAAAAATAAGTACAAATACCAAAAGAGCTTGCATCTTGGTCTTTTGTTGGACCATGGACCCCAACAAAATGTTTAGTGCATATGAAGGTGAATGGCTTCACCTTACTGGCGTTAAACTGGTCTTTTGACGTCCGCACAAGTTGATCCGTTCTTCACATTTTTCCCCTCTGAGTTTTTGGTGTCGGGAAACGTATGAAAAAAAAACATCCTTCATATGTCGTAATGTCTAGAGTCGTTTCTACAAGTTTCATAGCAGAAGTGTTTGATCGGCATGTTCTTTTTTGAAAGATTACCGGCAGAAAACAAGCAGAAATAACATAGTTTGTATTCGAGGGCGTGTCAATTATGTCCCACTTCCGCGTTACGATGGCGACGTCACGGTCTAAAAATAGCATTCTTGCGGTACGCTATTCAAAGTGAACAGGAAATGCCCTAAAATCAACAGGAAGTGTCCCAGAATTCCCCCCAAATTAAGAGAGCTGTATTGACCGCTATGAACGAATTCCCCAAGCACTTTCTCAAAAAATGTTTAGTTTTGAACAAATTCTTATGTTCCTCAGAGTATGGAGCAAAGGAACTCGGGCAACAGCCCCCGACCGGAGACCCCCGACGCACTGACGGAAGAGGAGATGGAAGGCGTCGTCCTCGAGGCCGACTTGGACACCTACCAGACCACCTTGGAGGAGGTACTGACCTGGCTGCTGTCAGCCGAGGATGCCTTGCAAATCCAGGACGAGGTGTCGGACGATGTGGAGGATGTTAAAGAGCAGTTTCATACACACGAGGTGAGAGATCAGTTACACAGAATTTTAAATTTAAATGCCTTTAAATGCTAAAACAGCTGTGTGCTCCATTAAAATTTGGTATACTCCATTCGCGGTTGTATATATTGTGTTGCAACTGGACAGAACATATCTTAGAGGAACAGAGGAAAAAAAACTGAGGGAATAGTTATACACAAACATGTTTGAATATATGCTACCTAGCTATAATTAGCATTGCAGCCTCATTACAACATTGCGTCTTCTAGTCAAAATACCTTAGATGACTATTTGAAATATCATTCACAGCGTCATGGTGCCCTGACCTAAAGCCTACTTGTTTGCTAGCGGGGTGTTTGCGCCTGCCCAAGTGTGCAAAAGGGCTTTGGCTGTATTCCCTTTGGCCTAAATGGGAATATTTGCTGTGAATAATGTGCGGAGTCCAGGACAAAGCATGAATCTGAAGCAAAAAGAACAAGATTGATCTAAGCAAACTGCCCGATGATCTAGTTCGTCTTCAGATTGTCATATAGCAAAAATATACAGTTGTTTTCATGCAGATTAGTACCATAAGTGTACAGTACATCACAGGTCTGTCATTTCAGCCCCCCTGCCCCAAATTACATCCTGTTCAGAAATGTACTGTGAAAAGTTTGTCATTTTCATGGTCATTTGAGGATTCAAACTTTTCATTAAACTTGTAAAGTTGATGATCGCTCGAAGGCCTGTCACGAACAGGTCGATTTCCCAAGCAAATTGTGACTGTGCGGCTCTTGTGGACTTTGAAAGGCCTTCATGATGGAGCTGACGGCTCACCAGAGCAGCGTGGGCAACGTGCTGCAAGCCGGTAATCAACTGATCGCCCAGGGCAGCTTGTCAGAAGAGGTGGAGGATGAAATACGGGAGCAGATGAGCCTGCTGAATTCCCGCTGGGAGAGCCTACGCGTGGCTAGCATGGACCGCCAGGCCAGGTAAGGAATTCTCATTTGAAGCTGTTTTAATGATTAGTGTAGTTACACTACTAGATAGAGGTCATCATTCTTAGCGTTGACCCCAGATGTTTATGGCTTTCAACTGCGAGGAATGTTCTAGGCTGCAAGCAATATGAAGGTGACACCTGATAAGCAGTGAGCTTTCCCCCTAGGCTTGTGCCAGTCAGTCTGTAATCAATGTGTCAAATGTTTCAAGACAAAAATGAGCTTTTTTCCCCATTTTCAGGCTCCACGAAGTCCTGATGGAACTCCAGCAGCAGCAGCTTCAGCAGCTTTCTGATTGGCTGAGTCAGACTGAAGATCGCATCAGAAAAATTGAAACTGAGTCGGCGGCTAAAGACTTAGATGACTACAAGGACCGCATCGAGCAGCATAAAGTAAGGACATTTGATTGTGCTGCTTTGTGAAAGCCATTAAGGTCAAGTCAGAGATGCTTTAGAGAGGCCCGATGTCAGCCACTGGGGTGCGCGTAATCTCTGCGGAAGCACTGCTAATTGTGTGTTGTTCTTACTCTCCCCCCCGTGAAGGAGCTTCAGAACGACCTGGAGGCGGAGCAAGTGAAAGTAAACTCCCTGACGCACATGGTGGTTGTGGTGGACGAGAACAGCGGTGAGAGCGCCACTGCGGCCCTGGAGGAGCAGCTACAAGTAAGGGCTATCACTTGTCAAAGCAAGAAGTGGCAAAAGTACTCTACTCATTGGCTGCAAATTATGGAGACAGACAAAATAGAATTGCTCTGAAAATAAGCTGTTTTTACTAAGGATGTCCTGTTCCGATCACGTGATCGGAAATCGGGCCGATCGCGCCATATTTCAGAGAATTGGAATCAGATGAGAAGGATTTGGTTTTTCATTAAAAAAAATATATTTGTTTTTCTGCTTCATGCTCGTACAGCCTCTCATTCTCCCTCCTGCTGCTTTTCTTGGTCAGCAGGCAGCTGGAGTTTGCTTGCTAAAGTTAATGATGATTGACAGGCATTGAAGCTTTGATCTTGCCAGAGAAGCTTGGGAGCGCTACCTTCAAAGGCGCCTAATGCGTCAATCATCGTTTAGCTTGCTAAACACTAGTGGTAGTGTGCTGTGGCGACTCATTGTGTGGGTGTCAGTCAGCAGCTGTTCTCAGCAGCATGACAGGAATTGAGTGGACTCACTCAATGAAGCATTTAATAAAGACGAGCGTTTTTCTATGTTGTTCTTGTTGAAAATAATTCACGTTCTGAATATTATTATATATTTCTTTTTTGGAACACTTTTTTTTCGGTATCGGATCGGGACTCTGTATCGGCAGAATTTCAAAATCAGGTGACTTGGACTCGGATGCAAAAATATGCAGCAGGGCCGAGAACGAAAAGTGATATTTGGTCTGTGGGAAAATGGATTTCGCCATGTGGCCTTTTATTTTGGCATGTGGCAAAATTGATTTTGCCATGTGGCATTTTTTTAGCCACTTGGCAAAATTGATTTTGCCATGTGACATTTTTTTGCCATGTGGCATCTCTTTTGCCATGTGGCATTTTTTTGCCATGTGGCATTTTTTTTGGTATGTGGCAAAAAGGATTTTGGCATTTGGCATTTTTTTGGTATATGGCAAAATGTATTTTGTGATGTGGCATCTTTTTTGCCGTGTGGCATTTTTTTTGGTATGTAGCAAAATGGATTATGGCATGTGGCATTTTTTTTTGCCATGTGGCAAAATGTATTTTGGTATGTGGCATTTTTTGCCATGTGACATTTTTTTGAGTATGTGGCAAAATGGATTTTGGCATGTGCCATTTTTTGCCATGTAACATTTTTTTTGGTATGTGGCAAAAAGGATTTTGGCATGTGGCATTTATTATGGTATCTGGCAAAATGGATATTGCCATGTGGCATTTTTTTTGTTATGTGGCTATATGTATTTTGCCATGTGGCATCTTTTCTGCCTTGTGGCATTTTTTGGGGTATGTGGCAAACTGTATTTTGGCATGTTGCATTTTTTTGCCATGTGGCAAAATGTATTTTGGCATGTGGCAAAATGTATTTTGGCTTGTGGCATTTTTTTGCAATGTGGCAAAATGTATTTTTGGCATGTGGCATTTTTTTTGCCATGTGACATTTTTTTGGTATTTGGCAAAATGGATTTTTGCAATGTGGCATTTTTGCAGGCCATGCACATCCATGCAATACATTTTGCCAAATGGTAAAAAATGCCACATGGCAAAATCAATTTTGCCACATACCAAATACCACTTTTCGTTCTCGTTGTCTCTCAAAATATGTGATGGGGACATGCCTAGTTTATACATTGACCACACGGCAGCTTTTGGTTGCCATTGACGGTGATAGCAGTCCAATATATTTTCAGACTACAAAAGAGCCATCCAGTTTCAATCTCGATGAGCTAAAAATCAGATTTTGCCTGTTACGTTTGAACAAGGCCATAAGATATTCATAGCATAGGGTCCGCTTGCTGAACGTGTTTGGGGTCTTCTGACAGGTTTGCAGCATTTAATGAATTAATTTACTGGCTTACATTTACGTTCCCTTATGTACAATAGTCTCTGGGTGAGCGCTGGGCAGCTGTTTGTCGCTGGACAGAGGAGAGGTGGCACAAGCTACAGGATGTCTTCCTGGTGTGGCAGCAGCTGGTCTCGGATCAGGTAAGACATCCTTATACATAATCTATTACTGTGTTTCTCAACCTTTATAGCCCTGCAATGATAATCTTGTAACTATCGTAACAAAAATGTGCTTAGTCCGTGTGAAAACTGTTTGCAGACTTTATTCAGAACGTGGTTGGAAGAACGAGAAGAGGCATTGAGTGAAGTTCAGACAAGCAGTTTTAAGAATCCGAGTGAAATTAACACTAAAGTGCGGCAGTTAGCGGTAAGTAAGGCGGCAGCTCTTGGTTGAATCCACCTACAAATTACTCCGCTGACATTTCATATAAATGTCTAGATTCTCAAGGAGGATATGGAAAAAAAGAAGAAGACACTGGACCAACTGACCGACGCCGGACAGGATGTGATGTCATTGTTACGGAGCGGCGAGGCCGGAGCAATCATCGAGGCGGACACTGAAGATTTGGCCCATCGATGGGACAACCTAGTGCAGAGGCTGGAGGACTGCTCCTTCCAGGTGGGTATTGAGCTCCCATCTTCATGACTGATTAGCAAAAGCAGCGCAGACACACAGGAGCGTCCAAAAAGATAATAAACATCTTATATATTGACCAACGTTAATTGATCTCCGATCCGTTCTAGGTAATGGAAGCAGTGACTGACGCTGGGATGACTCAGGTGGATGAACAAGTCGTCATGAAGCCAGTTGCAGTGTCCGGCGCCACTGACGAGGAGTTGGCTCCACCTGCCCCTCCCAAGAAACGATTGGTGGAGACCGATGTAGAAGTCAGAAGATTGTAAGTACTGCTAGAAAAACTAAATCTATCCATTCATTTCCAATTGTTGATTATTTTAGTTAGCACTTAAAGGCACACATCCAACACTCGATTTCAGGACTTTTTTTGGTCACATTTTCGCACCGCAGGTTTGAAAATAAACTTTCCGACCAACTCAGCTGGATCAAAAAGTGGAAGAAGTCTACTGAATCTATAGCCACCACGCAACCGGACACTACAACCGATACTCAGGAGCTGCAGGAAAAGTTGAAGGTCATAGGAGGTGCAATTAAGAAAATGACAAGTTACAAGCTGGCGGTTAAATGTCTGATTTGGGTTTTTAGGCTCAAGAGGTGGAACTTAAAGCAAAAAAACCTGCTATCGATCAAGTGATCCAGGAAGGTCGAGGCTTGATGGAACAATTGGAGAGAGGTACGTGGCTAAGCTGTGATATTACTTAGATATGTGATATAACTCAGTTTGGACTGGTCAAAAGACTTTCAAGTGCAGTGATACCGCTACTTACGAAATTAATTGGTTCTGGAAGTAGTTTCGTAACTGAAAATTCTGTAAGTAGAGACATGTCTTCCATCTAAATGCCCTAATCTGCTCTAAGCTACCCAAAATTCAGGCAAATCTTATATAAAGCATAAAAATGCATCTAAACCTATAACAAATACATGTTGTAATTAAATTATTACACAATATACATGAAATGAGAGTTGTGCATGATTAAAAAAACAAAGAATGAAGAATAATAATTAATACATTCACGGAAAGTTGTCGGAACAACTCATGGCTTGAGGTGCAAATGAAGAGGGCATTGAGTTAGACACATACACATGCAGTAGAGGTCCCTCTTAGCCAACTGAATGCCAAGGAAATGCTCGGCAATAATCAATGGCCAGAGGTGGGTAGAGTAGCCAAAAATGTTACTCAGGTAAGAGTAGCGTTACTTCAAAATAATATTACTCAAGTAAAAGTAGTCATCCAAAAAATGTACCCGAGTACAAGTAAATAAGTATCCAGTGAAAAAACTCAAGTAATAACTAACATTGTGAGTAACTGCTTATTATTATTATTGTTTAAAGCAATGGTATTTGTTTTCTCTCAGCACAAACTTATCTATATGAAGTTTTGTTATAATGATACTCTACAATAATCCATTACATACTGTAACCACATTATGCCAAAGAAATACAAAAAAAATGAATTCTGGTGGGAGAATAAAAAAAAGACAGATATGAAGCATTATGTGTCCAAATAGCATTAGTGCCCTCTACTGGAGAAAATAGTTCCTAGTTTGAATAGTGAATAGTTCCTTCATATTTGCTATTATGGAATTATCATATCTCCCATTTTCAGTGGTCAAACGGTGCCAAATAAAAACTGGGAGAGAGGTGTAAATTAGCGCTTCCGAGTCATGGTGAGGGCAGCGCTCTATGTCAAATACTTCATTTTTTTACGTCGCTTTAAAGATGCCACGTGATTGAACAGGCTGGAGTGATCATAGAACGGCAATCTTGCATCAGATTGGTGTAATGGAGTCATTTGATTGTTGTTGCGACGTCTCATTGGTGACATTGGTAGAGCTGCTCTGGCAAAAAAAAAAAAAAATAATATGTAGAATAAAGAGGAAAAACATAACGACTCCGACATGATTAGAATTCTTAAAAAAAAAAAAAAAAAAAAAAATCTAGCATTAATATTATATTATACTACTATATACAGTATAATAGTATTACAATAATTATAATAATTATTCATTGTCAATCAGATTTTTCATAAATGGTGTCATTTTAAAGCTATTCTTAGTGTATTCTGAAGTATGTGGTAATAACTCCAGAAATCGTTTATTATATGACGAAAATGACGTGCTTTTATTTTGAAATGCTCACCAGAAGTACGTTCGTTAAACCGCTAACCGTAAGCTTTAAACTCCACAAAAAAAACACTTTTCGTCATTGCATGTGATGTCAGTCATAGATCTTTTTTTTTTTTTTTTTTTCATTTTTTCGTTCGCAAATCCTGTCAACAAGCGATTTTTCATGTTTGAAGTGTCACCTTTTAACCACAAGTTTGCGTTTTGGAGAAGACTGCCAATGTTTTATAGCAAGCTAAAATAGGTTGTCTTTTTTCCCCATTAGCCTCAATGTAGCAATGCTAACTTTTAAAGTCTTTAATGTAGTTGTGTTTCCTTATATTGAAAGTCTGAACTTTAATTTTACGTCATGTTGATGATCAATAAACATCTGTGAAAGGAACTGGAGTGTCATATGCCATCAACACGCATGCACAAATGTAAGCACACACGCACGCGACGAAAAAATACAGCCGTGAAAATTACTGCCCTCATTTTTATTACCGTGGGATAAATAGACTCATTGCATTTCGCGACAGGCTTAGCAACTTCAAAAAACCATGTCGTTAGTTAGTTAGATGGATTTAAGATCTGCCAGCTTGTTGTCTCCTGTCGTCTTCCAAAATTATAACTGGGTGACAGTGCTTCTTTAGGTGCTCATTCACAGCCCATGTGCGCCTGGTATGCAAGCTTGGCATTGAAGAGACAGGACACAACAGTGTACTCTTCTTTGGCAACTGTGGTACGGTTCTTTGGCTTTGTGCTGCTTTCCCCGCTTGCATACCGAGCATCTGATATTGTCAACTTTCCACGCATATTTTTTTAACCCTTCATTAACCATCAACGGGATATTGTGCTTGTTGACGCATTTACGTCATCGATGACGTCGACTACGACGACTAGTCGGCAGAGCTCTAGTAGAGACGTTCGTAAGTAGAGGCGCCACTGTACATAGTTGAACTCATTTCACTGTTTTTCTTCATTACCTTCAGAGGGCGTGCATGTGGATTCGGTGCGGGCAGATGTAGATCTGATTCAAACTGAATTGGACACGTGCGCGAGGGAGCAGCAGGCGGCCCGCGACCGAGTTGACGCGCGAACTCGGTTCACGGCACTGTCTGCTGATCTGGCCGGACTGGATCGGGTCTTGGATGAGCTGGACGGATGGCTGGACTCCACTTGTGTTGTAGAAAAGTGCGACATTGGCCAACTGAGGAACCTGAGTGAAGAATGTCAGGTGAGAGATGAATATACCACTTTGTTGCACAATTCTCATTGTAAAATCCCTAAAGACCGATATGCTATTCAGCCAAATCTCAAGCCACCAATCACAATTAATTTATGTTCATTGGGTTCAGTCCCGGCTGGTCCCTTTCAGTGCGTTGAGTACGCAGTTGGAACAGATTCGTGCAGATGCGGAGATGCTTCCGTCGTTAAAGGACAACATGGTGGCGGTTTCTGCTCATCACGGCTCCACACGACAGCGACTACTGAGCAAACAGCAAGAGGCCAACCAAGGTAACCCTACGAATGTAGCGCTTAAATACGCCCAACAGCTCAAAACTTAGAAACTTAATCAATTACACTGCTGGCCAAAAGTATTGGCACCCCTGCATTTTTGTCAGATAATGCTCAATTTCTCCCAGAAAATGGTTGATTGCAATTACAAATGCTTTGGTAGTAATATCTTCATTAATTTTGCTTGCAATGAAAACACACAAAAGAAAATGAAAAAAAAATCATTATCCTTTTACACAAAACTCCAAAAATGGGCCGGACAAAAGTATTGGCACCCTGAGCCGAATACTTGGTAGCACAACCTTAGACAAGATAACTGCCAACAACCGCTTCCGGTATCCATCAATGAGATTCTTACAACGCTGCTGGAATTTTAGACCATGTATCTTTGGCCAACTGCTCTAGGTCAATGAGATTTGAAGGGTACCTTCTCCAAACTGCCATTTTCAGATCTCGCCACAGGTGTTCCATGGGATTCAGGTCTGGCCACTTTAGAAGTCTCCAGTGCTTTCTCTCAAACCATTTTATAGTGCTCTTTGAAGTGTGTTTTGGGTCGTTGCCCTGCTGGAAGACCCATTTACCTCTGAGAGAGACCCAGCTTTCTCACAATGGGCCCTACATTATGCTGCAAAATTTGTTATTAGTTTTCAGACTTCATAATGCCATGCACATAGTCAAGCAGTCCAGTGCCAGAGGTAGCAAAGCAACCCCAAAACATCAGGGAACCTCCGCAATGTTTGACTGTGGGGACCGTGTTCTTTTCTTTGAAGGCCTCGTTTTTTTCCCCCTGTAAACTCTATGTTGATGCCTTTTCACAAAAAGCTCTACTTTTGTCTCACCTCACCACAGAACATTCTTCCATAACGTTTTTGGCTTTCTCAGGCAAGTTGTGGCAAACTCCAGCCTGGCTTTTTTATGTCTCTGGGTCAGAAGTTGGGTCTTTCTGGGTATCCTACCATACAGTCCCTTTTCATTCAGATGCCAACGGATAGTAGGGGTTAACTCTGTTGTACTCTCAGACTGCAGGACCGCTTGAACTCGTTTGGATGTTATTGGAGGTTCTTTATCCACCATCCGCACAATCTTTCGTTGAAATCTCTCGTCAATTTTTCTTTTCCGTCCACATCTAGGGAGGTTAGCCACAGTGCCATGGGTTTTACGCCTGTTGATGACACTGCGGACGGGAGACACAGGAACATTCAGGTCTTTGGCGATGGACTTGTAGCCTTGAGATTGCCCATGCTTCCTCACAATTTTGCTTCTCAAGTCTTTAGACAGTTCTTTGGTCTTCTTTCTTTTCTCCATGCTTAATGTGGTACACACAAGGACACAGGGCAGAGGTTGAGTCAACTTTAATCCATTTTAACTGCAAGTGTGATTTAGTTATTGCTACCACCTGTTATGTGCCACAGGTAAGTAACAGGTGCTGTTAATTACACAAATTAAAGAAGCATCACATGATTTTTCGAAAGGGTGCAAATACTTTTTTCAGGCCCATTTTTGGAGTTTTGTGTAAAATGATAATGATTGAACTTTTTTTTCCATTCTTTTTTGTGTTTTTTCAATGCAAGCAAAATAAATGAAGATATTACTACCAAAGCATTTGTAATTGCAATCATTTTCTTGAAGAAATTGAGTATTATCTGAGAGAATTGCTGGGGTGCCAATACTTTTGGCCAGCAGTGTAAAACTAGTGAAAGTGAATCCTGACTCAGGAATGAACTAAGGTCTTTAGGCTAATCCCCGATTGATTCGTTAATCGAATAAGAAGTCGTTCCTTAGGCGTTTCAAACATTTTAGCTGGGATTTCATTTACAATCAATATGGCTCTTGTTCTGAAGTCCAGCATCAAATCTGGTAATTTTCTGGCATCGTGCTGATATTTGGCAGAAGCCTTGACAGAAAGAAAGAAAAGATTCCAAAATGGAGGGTGTATGTTACAATGACTTGTAAGGGGAGACCCTAGACCTCAGGCCCAGGTGTGTGCTCGAATTCTTTGCCTTCTGGATTTTTCTGAGCTCGTCGACTTGGATAATAGCCATGGAAAAACTACTCTGTTTCTGCTCTGGCTTTTCTCTCGACTTAATCTCCCTCATAGGCCCCATCAAAACTGTCTTAATCCTGTGCATCTGGAAAACATTCACAGTGCTTTACTTTTAAAACATTTTATATGATAGCTTTATTCCAAAATTCTCGAAGAACTTGAGTGCCTTCATTCACATGTCATTCATCGCTACCATTGACGACTACAGTAGTCAAATCTGTTTACTAGACGTGTGACAAAATCGTGATACTTTGTATTCCAAAAGCTTGTCTTTTAATGTACAGTTAGGACATTTAGCAATGGGTGGTCCTTTTGCCTGGAGGTTGCTTCCCTCTGACAGCAGGTCCACAAATAACATTGGATAATGAATAATACACATTTCAGGGACAATGGTTATCACCATGAGCATCAGTAAAGCTGTTATTACATATATTTTGACTCTTGAATGTACGATCAATATATTGGGACAGCAGTGATGACGACGATGATGGCGGTGGTAGTGATAGTGATGATGCGATGATGATGACGATATTGGGAAGTGACTGTATTCTCATCGAATTGTTAAGGAGTGAATTGGGGGTGGGCCCAAAAAAAAAAGCTCGCCTTTTTTCCACTCCTTTTTTAGCTACATATGTATGTATTTGTTATTATTTTTGTATAATTTGTTTGTTATAATGCTATAATTGTTATTATTATTGTTTTTTTCCCCCACTCTTGTTGTTGTATTTCGTAATTACTGCTCGAGAAAAAAAAAAGGTTAGCGATATGCTCCTGCTGAGAATTGATATATGGCAGAAAACAGTCAGGTGACTTGAAGTTCGGCTCTGAGACCCCCAATTTGGCCAAATTTCAAAATTGTCCTATATGCATGTGTGATACATTATTGGAAAGCTTAAAATCTCCATTTTCTGGGTATAGAACAATTTTGAACTGGAGGGCATTTAAAAAACAATATTTTTTAAACCCCTAAACCCTAACTGGAGGTGAGAGTATAAGAGAGCATAATTAAAGACACCATGATTTTAACGAGATATTATCACGTACTTACCTTGTTTCCATCCCCAAACTCCATGTAGCGTGTATCACCGAGTGTCAAGACACAGCTGTGAATTGCCACAGCTGGACTTTTTGGGGATTTTATGGGTGACACATGATAACAAGGGTCGCGATGCAGGAATCGCAGACATCAAGGAGTGGTCAAGATTTTCTTTTCATATATTTACTTGGGCTGTCAAACGATTAAAATTTTTAATCGAGTTAATTACAGCTTAAAATTTAATTAATCGTAATTAATCGCAATTCAAACCATCTATAAAATATGACATATTTTTCTGTAAATTATTGTTGGAATGGAAAGATAAGACACAAGATGGATATATACATTCAACATACGGTACATAAGGACTTTATTTGTTTATTGTAAGTTACAATAAATTTGTAACAATAAATCAACAAGATGGTATTAACATTATTAACATTCTGTTAAGGCGATCCATGGATAGAGGGACTTGTAGTTAGTTAGAAAAATGTTAGTACAAGTTATAGAAATGTTATATTAAAACCCCTCTTAATGTTTTCGTTTTAATAAAATTTGTAAAATTTTCAATCAAAAAATAAAATAGTAGCCCACCATTGTTGATGTCAATAATTACTTACACAAATGTCATGGGTGTTGAAGCCTATAAAATCAGTCGCACCCAAGCGCCAGCAGAGGGCGGCAAAACTCCATAAAACACAAGTGAGCGTTTCACTGTACTGTCATTTAAATCTGTCTGAGCGGAACATCTGCGTTAATTGCGTCAAATATTTTAACGTGATTAATTAAAAAAATTAATTAACGCCCGTTAACGCGATAATTTTGACAGCCCTAATATTTACCCTTTTAAACGTTTTTTTTATTTTTAGGGCCCGAGCACTAGACGTGCGAAGGCCCTATTGTTTTGCAAAGGATTATTATTATTATTATTATTATTATTATTATTATTATTATTATTATTATTATTCTTTTTTCAGGGCAAATGAAAATGGCCAATTTGGAGG
Source organism: Corythoichthys intestinalis (assembly GCF_030265065.1). Taxonomy (NCBI): domain Eukaryota; kingdom Metazoa; phylum Chordata; class Actinopteri; order Syngnathiformes; family Syngnathidae; genus Corythoichthys; species Corythoichthys intestinalis. The sequence continues at coordinate 15,511,920 of NC_080413.1, read as the reverse complement.
CCTGAACATGCACGAAAAGTCACCAAAATTTGCACATACGTGCCGCTTCGCGTAAATTTCGATAATCTTGTGTCGTTTTGAAAAAATGTCAAAAAATGGCTCAGTGGCGCCCCCTTTACCCTTAAAATTTTCAAAAAGGCCTCTCCTCTCAGGTTTTCAACGTAGAGCAATGAAATTTGGGGAGTAGATACCTTATGCCTAACTGTTCAAAAAAGCCTCTTGCACCCATATTCCAAATCCAACAGGAAATCGGATATTTTGGATCAAATGTGAAATTTTTATCGGTTCACAGTTGGGGTTTACATTTGGAGGCCTGAACATGCACGAAAACTCACCAAAATTTGCACATACATGCAACTTTGCGTAAATTTTGATAATCTACAAAAAAATTTAACAAAATCGCTCAGTGGCGCCCCCTTGAAATTTTCAAAAAGGCCTTTCCTATTAGGTTTTTTCAACGTAGAACGATGAAATTTGGCGAGTCGATACATTGTGCAAAACTGCTCCAAAAAGTCTCTTGCACCCATATTCCAAATCCAACAGGAAGTCGGAAATTTTGGATCAAATGTGAAATTTTATCGATTTACATTTGAGACCTTGTCGCTGAAGAAAATAGTTGGATCGTCTTCAAAATTGGTCAGAGTATTCAGGAGACATATGAGATCTTAAGTTTTCAAAATGGTGTGTTTTCACTCAAGGGTCGGGCCTGGGCGTGGTCCCAAAGTCGGCCATTTTTGGGCAAAATACCAAATTCAGAAAATGATTAAAAACTCCGTGATACAACGTTCAATCTTTTTCATTTCTAGCATGTATATGAGATATCCCAGCCTGAACACGACTGCATTGAAATATTACCCATTAGGCCTGGCGCCCCCTAGTGGGAACAGGAAATGGCCTTCTTTACGAGACAGGCTCCTCCTCCAAGGGAAAAAAATCTATTGACCTCAAACCTGTTTCAGGGGAGCCTCAAGACATGTGTTCAGGTCCCTGATAAAAAATATTGAGGTTTCGTTGAAGCGGAGAGGTCCAAACTGGAAGTGAAAATGACCGTCAACAATTTGTCTCGCCAAAAATTTTGAACAGTCATAACTCGGCAGATATGCAACATATCTGCGCCAAACTTTCCGTGTTTGTTGAGAGTCATACCCTGAAGGTTCTTGTAGGGGTCATTTGCATCAACTCTACAGTGCCAACTAGTGGCGAAAGAAAGAAGTTTTAAAAAAGGCCTTTCCTATTGGGTTTTTTCAACATAGAGCAAGGAAATTTGGGGAGTAGATACCTTATGCAAAACTGCTCCAAAAAGTCTCTTGCACCCATATTCCAAATCCAACAGGAAATTGGGTATTTTGGATCGAATGTGAAATTTTCATGGGTTCACAGTAAGAGTTTACATTTGGAGGCTTGAATATGCATAAAAACTCACCAAAATTTGCACATACATGCGGCTTTGGATAACGTTCGATAATCTTGCAACGTTACGAAAAAATTTAACAAAATGGCTCAGTGGCGCCCCCTTGAAATTTTCAAAAAGGCCTCTCCATTTAGGTTTTTCTAACATAGAGTGATGAAATTTGGAGAGTCAAAACTTTGTGCAAAACTGCTCCAAAAAGTCTCTTGCACACACATTCCAAATCCTACAGGAAATCGGGTATTTTGGATTGAATGTGAAATTTTTATCGATTTACAGTGTGCACATTTTACACCTTGGCACCTAGGGAATTAGTTTGATCATTCTCAAAATTGGCGAGCCTGTTCATGAGGCATATGAAATCTTAAGTTATAAAAATGGTGTGTTTTCATTCACGGGCCTGACCTGGGCGGGGTGCCAAAGTCGGCCATTTTTTCGCCAAAACACCGAATTCGGAAAATGACTGATAACTCCCTCATACAACGTTCAATCTATTTTAAATCTGGCATGTGTGTGAGGTATACTAGCCTGAGCAGGACTGGATTGAAAATTTACCATTTGTGCCTGGCGCCTCCTAGTGGGAACAGGAAATGCCCTTTTTTACGGGACACACTCCTCCTCTAAAGGGAAAAAATCAATCTACCTCAAACCTGCAAAAGGGAAGCCTTAAGACCTGTGTTCAGGTGCCTGATGAAAAATATTGAAGTTTCGTTGAAGCGGAGGGGTCCAAACAGGAAAGTGAAAATGACTGTCAACAATTTTTCTCTCCAAAAACTTTGAACAGTCATAACTCGGCAGATATACAACATATCTGCGCCAAACTTCCCGTGCTTGTTGAGAGTCATACCCTGAAGGGCCTTGTAGGGGTCATTTGCATCAACCCTACAGCGCCAACTAGTGGCAATAGAAAGTCACTCGTTTTTCCAATACATGTCCAGTTCTTTTCAGGTTGGTCATTGTAGTTTCAAGACCTATTAAAATACTTATTTACGGCCCATGTCCACGTGTCTCTGTCTGTTGCCGTGACGACCCTTTGTTCGCCATTTAAAGGAAATATTTTTTTTCAGAGACTCAGGCAGCTTATAGAGCCACAATAGTTGGCACACTTGGTCGAATTGGCCCAGTTAGAAGATTAATTTTAGTTTTGAATAAGGGCTTGGCTGCACAGCTCAGTAGTGGCTCCTTTTTTGTAGTACTTTCTCCAATAGGGGTTTTTATCTCTTGGGTGTGGGAATGTAAATAGGCGACTTTCGAGCATGTTAGGTTCTAATGAGATGATTAGAGAGGAGGATCTGCCACCGCCCTGACCTGCACACAGTCCGAGTTGCGTGACGTCCGAGTTGCGCTAGATCGCGAGGGCCCGTTCAGTCCTGCTTGCAGGCCTAGTTATTTTTATTCTTTCTTTGTTTGGATCGATTATTATCATCTAAAATATCGGGCTGCGACAGTAACAAAAAAAAAATACAACTAAGCGATAGTTATGAGGTAGATATCTATGACCTATTTACAGACACAATTTTTTATCATTGTGACGTTTGAAATATGCGAGTGAATAATTTTTTAAAGTCGTTTTTTTTTTTTTTTTTAACTAAATATTAGACATCAATTAATGATTCTAAACTAAAAATAACATTTTGAATACCGGTAATAAATATAATTACCTTCTTTTTATGGCTGGGTTGAAACAAAAGCGGTTGCGCAGTGTCTGTAAACAGGGGTCTCCAGGGTAAAACGGACAAATTAAAAATAGTTTGTGGCCTTAATGTGTCATGAAACTTCTATGGCAGCATATAGACATTGTTCAATCAAACTCAACACTTCTTTTGGCTTAAAAGACAGCAGTTTATTTTAAAGAGGGGTGCAAGAGCAGAAACTGCTTTTTCAGCCTTGTCTGTCTTTTCCGCCATATAGTTTTATAGGTGTCACTCTTGAGAAAAAAACAAAAAAGCAACCAACAATTTGCTACCAAAATCTTCCACTGAAATAGTGTCTCTGTTAACTTGATGGCTGCTGTTGTTGGCGCTAGACGCCAAATCTATCTAAACTGAAATTGGCGTTCATTCGAAACCAGAGTATTCTTAGCCAGTCTTTCAGATTTTCGGAGCAATCACAAGTCACTTTCTGTTCATTTACAGGTCGCTTCCTGTTGAGTTTGAGTCACTGCCTTTTCTTTTGGGGTGATTCCCATGTCACATCCTGTTTATTAACCCAAAATCAACATGAAGTGACCCAGGAAATGCCCCAAAATCAACAGGAAGTGACTGAAAAGCAACAGCAAATGACTTGAAATGCCCCCAAATTAAACTGATTGGTCGCTGTTGACTGCCATAGACGTCCAATCCATTTGAAGTGGGAGGGTTCCCAGTTCAAATGAATTGGATGTCTACTGGTTATAAACTCAATTCAAATTGTTTTTCTGTTTATTATTTGTATTGTAAAATATTGTAGAATGACCGCCTGAACAATGTATCGATAATTGTGCTATAATCATTATCGTGAGCCTTGTATCGCAAGTCGTATTGTACTGTGAAGTACCCAGAGGTTCCACCCATACTGTTAACATACTAGCTGTCATACCCTACTCGTCCACACAATTTCAACTTCCCGCTTCCCCCATGTGGTGTAGAAGCATGTATGGAAATTCATCATGATTGCCTTCATTGCTTTTCCAGCTCTGGAGGCCATCCAGGCACGATCTCTTCTGGTGGAAGGCCTAGAGGCCAGGCTTTCTGCTCTGAGACGAGGAGTCAACGACATTGCTGCAACTGAGGCAGCAGTGCAGCGAGCTCAGGTAAGTGAAGCTGCGTTACTGCTGTACTGCTGTTAAACGCTTAGCAAAAACAGACTTGAGCTCCTGCTCCTTCACGTTTTTGCTCTGTAAGTAATTTACTTAAAGTGTGTTCAACAAACTAGTTAGTTGTTTTAAATGTTGGTCTGGTACACTTTACAAATATGTAGTTTTCCTTTGACTTAATGAATTGTGATTTAAAAAAATATGCAAAGTAACTCACTGATCCGTGCTAATTTTATTAGCTTGAAATGAAAAACCAACACAATTAGCATGTTTTACCAAGTTATGTTTCATACTATTTCATATACCAACCATTTTTGTGTGTAATTCCTTTTCATCTTCAGAGAAAATAACGGAACGACAAAGTACAGACTCTTGTCAGATGTTTTTGAAATAACTGACCATAATACATATATAATTCATGGAAATACCTAATTAGCTAAATATCTGTAATCACATTAACATCATTGTAATCAACTAATGAAACTACTCAGCACCTCACTCGCAGTACTTAAATCATACCTTTTCAATAGGTGATGTATTTTTAATAACTACTGTATGGACAGTACATATACAGCACAGTATTTTACAATCGTAACTAGTGCTGCAACGATAAATCGATCCACTCGAGTAATTCATTTAGGTTCAAATCAAATTTTACTGCTTCGAGGATTCGTTTAGAGTGGCGTTGTGATGGTTTGTTTTGGAAGTGTTTGCATTTTGTTTTATTGATTTGGGTGGATACACTGCCCTCTTGTGGCAACAGTGAATATGCCGTAACTCGTCTAACATGGCTGAATCCAGCTGCAGCCCTGTTAAGATCGACATAAACTATGTTTCTGTTTGAGCTTATATGTATTCGTTATTTAGTTTAGAAGTATAGCAGTTTTTTGTGGGAATACGTATGTATTTTAATGATTTGTTAAAGGATACCACGGATAGAAAGAGATGTACTTCTTAAAAGATAAATGTTGGTACGAGTTGTAATAATTTGATATTAAAACTGCTCTTAATGTTTTCGTTTTAATGAAATTTGTAAAACTTTAATTAAAAAAAAACAAAAAACTAATAGCTCGCCATTGTTATTGATGTCGCAGAACGTGATATCACATTGGCTCCGTGCTGTACTTCTACAGTGTCGCTCTATCTAAGGTAGTGATTTAAATACACCCCTAGGTGTCAATGGCGTGTTTTAAATTAATTAGCGATAAGCTAACGAGTGCGTTTTGTCTCTCAACGGACGTTTCCTGTTTTACTGCGGGTTCATTGTACCTTAACGTTCATTTCAGTGTGGTCTTCACAACGTACAAGACCCCTGATAATGGCTCCCAGCATCATAGTTTGTACAGTATATTGCGACTAAATATTGCCATCCAGTGTATTTGTTGAGCTAAATGAGTTGCTAAAATGTTTAGAGTTTTACCAAAGTCTGAGTAAGTTTTATGTGTATTTTGCATATCTTGATTGTGAATGCCAGCTCCTTTTGCATTGTTTTTTAACCGTGTGAGAATATGGCCTCATCAATACAGATTGAAGCGCTTTTCTTTTTGTGAACATTATTTTTTGAGGGAGATATAATATTATTTTTGTTATATTTCGCTATTATATACTTATGTTTGTTGCGAAGGATTTGAAGAAATACTCTGGAATTTTATTTCTTATTCGCATTAAATGCTCTTTTGAAAGTGCAGTCTCAGTTAGCCTTTGTTTCACATCTCCTAAAATTGATTCTGCAACGCATTCAATGTTTCTTATACGATTATACGAATTCGAACTAACTAGTTGATAAATTAATCGATTACTTAAATAATCGATAGTTGCAACCCTAATCGTAACTCGCAAACTAACACACAAAACAGTTTAAACTAAACCAGACTACGTTCTCTCTTTAAATAATGCCATCTAGTTCTGTCTCTGTATGTTTCAGTCTTTTGTTTTATCTGCAGCTGAGAAAACAGATGCGCAGATGTTTTTTTGTTCTGTGCTTTTCTATGTGTGCACGATGTTTAAACATGTATGACATCATTTCCAACCCCCATCAGTCACTCTTGTCTGTCACTCACTTTTTTCTGCACTGTATCAGACTACCTGATCAACAAACGTGCGTTTGCGTTTAATATACTGTGCATATATACACAGTATATATTGATTAGTTTCCTCAAATAGATTTTCAGAAATCACCAGTTTTTATATCAGCTTTTTGTGTACTTTTTTCATCCTATACTAAAGTAGAGGAGTTTAGTCAGTTTTTTTTAACCGCCTCCTCCCCGTCTTTATCCCGCATTGGAATGTGGTTCAGTCTGAGCTCTTGTTTTGGCGGTGGTGCCGGTGAGGTGGGGGCCGCTGGGTAGTTGGTGCATTCTGGGCACTGCGCCCTGACATGCCGCACACATTTCTGTGTCACGGAAACATGAGAACATCAAGTCTTACGACACAACAATTCATAAAGGCCAAGTGTTGGCTTGAAATTACCTGAAATTTAACTACGTATTATCAAAAGACATGAAATGTTTTTTTAAGCCTTTATTGGGCTCTCATTTACTTCATTTGCTACCATTGACAGTGATAGATGTACGTATATTGGGTTCAAAACCGCAATTAATATTAGAGGTGTGCCATCTTTGGCACCCCACGATTCGATTCGATAACGATTCAGCGTACTACGATTCGATTATTGAAACAAACAATTTTATGTCCATTATTTATTTAAAATTTCCTATTGATTCAACAGGAACGATGGAAACATGCCCATACCACAAAAAGCTGCCCTTAAACTGCTTATTTTTATTTATTTATTTATTTATTTATTTATTTATTTATTTTTTACAAGAAAGTGCAAAAGCATTAACCATTTTAAAGGCAGTACTTGTTTCTCAACATGCCCATACAACACACAGCTGACCTTGAGATACTCTTTTTCACAAGAAGGTGCAACAACATTAGCTGTTTCAAAGGCAGTACATATTTCTCTCAACAAGACAATAAAATTTACAATGGTGGAATTAATTCCACATTTTCTGGAAACAAACAAAGTGTCTTTAGAAATAAGACTATAACCAGTATACTTTGTTTTCACAGATTTCTGTTCTATTTCGCATGATTGTAGTGTTACCGCTGTACTTAATCCTGGTTTTAAATGTTCTGCATCTAATAATCGATTTTTTTTTTGGAACTCATTTACTATCATACCCTAATCTGTCCTATCGTCGCTCTTCCTGTTCAATTAGTTATTTAAGTGCATTCCCTCTGTAATAGAAGTTGTAATGAGCTTTGCAATGCTATTCATAGCTAGGGATGGGAATCGAAATCCGATTCCAATTCGGAACCGGTTCCTAGTGTTTCGAGGCCTCGACATCACAATGAAAAAGCCTTAACAATCCCTTTAACGAGTCCTGAAGACGCATATTGCGTCGTGACTGTCTTGCTGTCCAAACACATCAAACTAGCATGGCGCCAAGAACCACCCGCTCCAAAGTTTGGCTACACTTCACCAGGAAAGAGGGTGAAAATGAAAGGTTACGATGGTTTGGCACGAGCATTGCAGCTGTAAACATAACAATTACAGCACGTAGGTTCAAACGCTTGAAAGTGTGTCTTCACTTCACGAGGAAACATTTACAATTACAACAAAACGACTTACAATCATTGCAAGGTGGATATAACTGCATCGGGAGGGAATAGACTGCACTGTCCTCACAGAGACAGCTATACAGCTAGCTAAACTCCGAAATGACGATACAGGAGACGTTGGTTTAATTTGCTGACTTTATTCAACCATCACTTGAAGAGTGAAACTAAAAATAGAAATGAAACAAATCAATTTCGTCCCCAATAACAAACAGGTTTGCATCAACGTAAATCAGCGATGATTAGCGGCTAATTGAGTAATAACAAAGCAGTCAGCATGCGTTCGCTAGCATTAGCACATCGTTCAAACCACTACACAACTGGATTTAAGTGTCCGATCGCGAGTGGAAACACACAACAACAACACAAAAGATGATACATACAGGCGTTGCCTCTGTAGATATTTTACAAGCATTAACAAAGAACGTAGGGTCGCAGCAGTGCTTCCCTCTCTCACTAACTCGCTCACTCGCCTTGGATGCGGCATTTCTTCTTCACGTGAGCGCGTTCTTCTTCGCGTGAGGAAGCGCAAGGGCGCCCCCACTTGAGCGTGAAAGCACCATAAAAACTAAAAGGCATGCATTTCAATATACTGGTAAATAATACTTTAACAGGAGTCCCCAAACTACGGCCCGCGGGCCGAATACGGCCCGCCCCGACATTTGGTCCGGTCCACTGAATAATACCAGAGAGCATTTTGATTTTTTTTCTTTTTTTTTTTTCTCAATAGTGTTAATTATTTTCTGGCCTTTTTCTGTGAAGAACTCAGAGAGGGTTATTTGGTTATTATCTATTTGATTAATAGAGTTATTTTTATTAATTATTATTATATTATTATTTTAATTTTATTTACTTTTGTTCCGTGAAATATCCAGAAAGGGTTATTTGATTGTGGCATTCGGAAAAACAATATTTTTTTACATTTAGGCACTCCTGCAATCGTCACACTTTTTCTGTTACAAACTGACCCCGGCCCCTCATCAGAGAAGGGAAAAGTTATGCGGCCCTCACTGGAAAAAGTTTGGGGACCCCTGCAAGTTTAACACATATCGCTAACGGCAGACCAACGACCTATATGCCAATATATACCAATATTTTTTATTTCTATTACAAAAATGTTTCAGTAAAATGTTACATTCTTGTGCATTTGCCACTTATTGCCACCGTTAATTTTGAGGCTTTGGGCCTCTTTTGACCTTGTTGTGAGTTTTTAAGGTTGTGACTTCTGATTAAACAAACTCAATGCCAATCAAAACGTTTGTTCTTCTTTTTCCCCAAATTAGAATCGATAAGAGAATCGATAAAGAATCGAATCGTTAATCAATATCGATAATGGAATTGGAATCGTAAAAATCCTATCAATTCCCATCCCTACTCATAGCGAGGTAGCATATACTGTATACTGTATATACAATGTATATCCATACTTATTAATATCACAGATCCCTCTTTTTCCCCAATGGCATTGAGTTAAATTCTATGAAATTTAAAAAATAATAATAAAAACAAGTTAAGAGTATTATTGGAAATAAAATTTCCCGGTTTATTTATTTTATTGTATTAATTTTGTTGTTATTAACATGTATTAATTTACACTTTTATTTATTGATAGAATATATTAAAATAATGATTTTATATATTTATACGTACATATTTAGATATATAAATGATATGTTTGTGTGTAAATATGCATTTAAAACTGCCAGGGTTTTTTATTATGGTCAGTATTGGATAAGTTTTGTATTTTATTTTATATTTTTTTATTGTTTTTTTTCTATTCACATACAAGCAGCCCCCCACGCCCTAAAAAGGGATGCATTTTAATCACAAAAAATTACCACGTGCCTTAACAAATGGTTAAAGTCTATTGAAAGTCCTTTTTTTCCCTCTGTAGGGTTTGTGTCTTGATATTGAACAAACACAGCAAGCCTCCCATCCCGCAGAGCAACAAAGATGGACTCAACTGTCCACGAAAGCTCGGGAGGAGATGGCCGGTCTTAAGTGCATTTTGGGAAACATGAAGGACAATCAGGTAAAATAGCTTATCCTCCCTATTTATTATGGAGGACACATGTTCCACACCCACCATATTTTACTTCCTTTAAAATGTGTAGTGCTCTAAACGTGAGTTATGTTGCATTCAGGTGCGGACGGCGGAGGTGGAGCGCTGGTTGGAGGCGGTTCAGGAGCTTTTGTCCCGGGATGCGAGAAGGTCAAGTGACGCACACAGCTTAGAGGAAGAATTGAGTCACTGCAAGGTCAGAAGAATGCATTTGTTATAATAATAGGACGCAATATTAGGAACATTGTTCCAATTCATAATGTGGTAAAAACTCAATTTTGATGCAGGAATATGTGAATGAGATGGACTCCGTGCAAGGTGCCTTGAAGCTGATGGATGAGAATGTGAGAGCCGTGCAGGCGGCTGCAGTACCGGGGTTGGCCGAGTGGGGGCAGCAGGCGGCGGAAGACCTCCGGAGTCAAGTGGATTCCCTTTCAAAACAGGTTAAAATGTTAACTGCTTTTTTGCAAACAAATTAAAAAATGAAAGCGGGGTGTCAACCCACCTTTGTCGCAGGCCACAACATAGTTTTAGTTTCCTTTGGAGAACCATCGTTGTCATCAAATAAATCGATAACTACTTTGAGAGTCAATGAAGCTTTTAAGAGACATTGTTGACCTCAGAATTGTCCAGATGGTATTTTTAAAGACTCTTAATAACACATATTTTCCTACATATTTCATAAAAATTTAAGAAAAAAAGGAGGAAAACAACAGTAAATATCTTTTTTTAACTTTTAAGTAGTCCCTAGGTTATGACGTAACCGATTTACGTGATTTGGAATTTACGTCGCCGAAGAGAGTCCACCATTCTGTCTCCAGTCGTTTATTTTATTTCATTTTTTAAAAATTTGCTTAAACAGTACTTAGTTGCCGTTCTTTATGTCATGTTGCGGCTTCTCCCACGTTGCCGACTCCTTTTACGAGTCCCGATCAGTTTTTTTTTTAGTCCAGACAGCGGGCTCACGTTGAGAGAGGCGACGCTGGCCACCTGAGCGGCCATGATTTCCCTCCTTTCTCGTCTCCCTACTTTTTCCACAGCGGCTTTTTCTCTCAGCAAGGCGACTCTCTTGCGATTGAAGCCCGAATAGTCATCTATTATAACTGCATTTAACACAACGTACCTCACATTATTTAATTTTTTTGCTTTTTTGCATTAATATGACATATAATACCGTATTGGCCCGAATATAAGACGGTGTTTTTTTGCATTGAAATAAGACTGAAAAAGTGGGGGTTGTCTTATATTCGCGGTCTAAAGGTTATATCCATTCACGACGCTAGATGGCGCCAGATATCATTGAAGGGATGTTCTGTCATGACAGATCTCAGCTACTCTCCAGTTTAACCAGTTTGCATTATTTTATTGCTATGTTTTTCCTTATTCAGATTTGTTACAGTTACAGGTAGACTTCACTTTGATGGTTAATGCAGTTATTGCAATTTTGTTGTTTTATCACAATAGATTGGTTTATTTACATTTCATAAACAAGAAGCCATTCATTTGCGTATGTGATTGCACTTTAGTTTACATATTTAAATGTTCAGATATTAAGATTTGAATGAGGCAAAATAACATGCTTTTTCTCTCAAATATTTTGTTATAATCATTTGTTTCAGATGTACTGTAATTATTTTCTGTATGAAAATTAATTTGGTGTTCAAAAAGTCTTTTTTTCAAACTTGAGTCTTGAAAAAGAGGGGGTCGTCTTTAGGGCTGTCCCAAACGACTAATTTTCTCCCGATTAGTCAGCCGACTATTTTTACGATTAGTCGACTAATCTAATAATTAATTATTTATTTATTTATTATTGTATTTTTTTAAACTAATTTAGCAATGAAATTTTTGTTGATGCTTATCAATTAAAAAAAAAAAATTGGAACACTCAAATCATTTATTAAAGTACAAATAAACACGTAAATAACAATAATAAATCACAAATAAACAATGAGTTCAAATGCTGATAGAATTAACTAGTGTAGCATCCCGATTGAAAATATGGTCTCTTAAACTGATGGTTTACAACTTTTATTCCATCCTTGATGTAAACACACCGTAAGAGCTACGGCGCACACAAATAAAGCAACACAATTAGAAATTAACAAAAACTTTTCACCTTTTTCCTTTTAAACCTTATTTATATATCAATGAATTGCCTATATGAATTGCCTTTACCTTATTACCTTATCATTGACAATCTCTCCCTTGAGTGCAATCACTGTATATACTGTATATATTTATGACCTTTTAACCTTATATAATTTTCTATACCATAAAATAAAACATAACATGAAATAAACCTTTCAATTATCATTAAGAACAATACTAATAGCACTTATAGGCCCATTGTCAATGAAACATTATTATTTAGTAAGGCGACAGCACCCTCTGGTGTACAAAAAATGAAAGAAAGAAAAAAAAAAAAAAACCTTACAAACTGCGTGAAGGCGCTTGAGGTGTTTCTTCACGGCCGACGTGCAGCCAAGCTTGGCACTGAAGAGACAGGACAGAAGAGTCCTTTGTTTCTTTGAAATAAGTCAGTGTTTTGGCCACTCTGGTGCGCTTTTTTTGGCTTTGTGCCGCTTTCCCTGCTTGCAAACAGAGCATCCGACATTCTAACTTTCCACGCATATATTTTTTTAACCCTTCATTAACCGTCGACGGCATGTTGTGCTCGTCGACGGATTTACGTCATCGATGACGTCGACTACGTCGACTAGTCGGGACAGCTCTAGTCGTCTTATAATCAGGGCCGTCTTATATTCGGGCAAATTCGTTTAATACATGTTTTTGGATCGTTATTTTGAGATTTAGGGGGTATTTATGGTTATTTAAAAGGGTTAATTCCGATTCGTGCGGAAATTTGGGTTACATGGCTAGCTTAGGAATGGAACACTTTTTGTTTAAGAGAAAAAAAAATTCATTTGATTTTTTTTTTTTTTTTTGATGGAATTGTATTTGTTTTATTTTAACCAGAAACATGAAATTGAACCACAAAATTATTTACTTACATGCGGGCCACACCAAATGAAATGGTGGGCCATATCTGGCCCCAAAGCCTTGAGTTCGACACCAGTAAATTAAAGCATCTTCAATTTGTTTTGCAGTTGCTGAGCTTACAGGATCGTTTGTTAGAAAGTCAGGAGAAGCAGGTGAATTTGAAGAAAGACTTGGCCGAGATGCAAGAATGGATGGCTCAAGTGGACGAGGAGTTCCTAATGAGGGACTTCGAGTACAAGAGTCCTGAGGAGCTCGAGACCGCGCTGGAGGAAATGAAGGTGAAGAGATGGCGACGTTATGGTGAAAGCGACATTTTCAACAAAAAGTAGTTAACTCTTCTGATTTGTTCTTTAACAGAGGGCTAAAGAGGATGTGCTACAGAAGGAGGTGAAAGTGAAGATCCTGAAGGACAGCATCAACACGTTGGTCGCCAGAACAGCGCCGACTGGTGGTGGTGGCTTGACATCACAGCTGGAGGGCGTTCTGGGTAACTACCAGAAGCTTTGCGACCGCCTCAAGAGCAAGTGCCACACCTTGGAGGTAAACTTGCCCCTCACTGCAGTTGGGAATCAAGGAAATAGCGCTGATAATATTTCATCAAATGCAGGAGGTGTGGTCGTGTTGGATGGAGCTGCTGCAGTATCTGGACATGGAGCAGTGTTGGCTAAACACGTTAGAGGAAAAGCTGCAAGCTACGGAAAGTCTGCCGGAGAGCACTGAAGTGTTTCATGATGCGCTTGAGGTAGGTCATATGTGTCCCATTTCAACAAATTATAAAAACAATTTAACTAAGCGTGGTACCCATTTTTGACCAAAAGTTTCCCATGAATTCCCATTGACACATTCAAATACTGGTTTCACACCCTCGTCAGCCCTTTTTCTTAATATTCACATCTTCGCATTTCAACGCATTCAATTCCTGTAATAATACTAATACAGTATGTAACATTGACATTTTTGACAAAAAAATCACCATTTTTGACCAAAACATACCCTTGAAAATCGAAAAGGACAGGGTTCACATCTTTGCCAGTGCTTTTTTGTTTTTTTGTTTTTGCGATTTGCCTCATTCCAGTTTCAACCTATTTAAAACATTTTAACTCCCACTCATCTTTTTAAACTAGCTTTTCACATATAATTATTTTCTTTATTGTTTTGTTCTGTTCTCGTTGTTTGCTGTTTTTTTGTTCCTACTGTAAAGCGTCTTTGAGCATTGGAAAAAAGTGCTGTACAAATAAAATGTATTATTATTATTATTTTTATTTTTCACATGTTCATGTTTTTAACTACTTAGTCACCATTAGCATAATTGCATCCCTCCCACAATTTCTCTAGAAGTTGCACCACCATGTTTAATGTACTATTAATGCAGAAAAAATACATTCCCTTAATATTATTTTATAAAGAAACATTCTATCAACTTAAAAAAGAAAGAAAAAAAGAAAACTACCACAATTTTCACACTATAAGGCGCACCTTCAATGAATGGCCTATTTTAAAACTGTTTTCATATACAGTGATCCCTCGCTACTTCGCGCTTTAAACTTTGCACCCTCAGTCCATCGCGGATTTTTTTTTTCAAAAAAAAAAAAAAAAAAAAAAAAACAGTTGCTGTGGCAACTAATTATGTGTAAGTGAGAGGATTTGACTCACTCAATGAAGTGCTGCCTCGGAAGAGACAGGCTCTGACTGCGCATTACGCGGGCGGGGGGATAAGGAAGCACGAGCTGGAATGAATGTGTGTGTTTGGTGACGTTTGAGGCAGCTGGACGTGTTGTGTTCGTGGCAATAAATGCCACATGTTAAAAGTGATCCTGAGCAGTTTGTAATTTCCACATGTCACTCCAAGAGTCACAGCCAAGGGAGATAACAGAAGCATTTAATAAAGCCAAGCATTTTTCTACTTCAGTACTTTATTTTTCTTTAAAAATAATTTGGTGTGACAGTAACATTTTTAAAACGTATCCTAATTATTGTATTTGAAGTGCTTAAAAACAATTTCATAATATATATGTATATATATATATAATATATATATATATATATATATATATATATATATATATATATATATATATATATATATATATATATATATATATATATATGTATATTTAAATTTGGGGGAAAAAGTGAAAAAACACATCTTTTGTTTATCTCTTTCCAATGCTAAACCTGAAAATTACATTGAACACACACAAAAAATACTTTGGTTCTGGTCCCCATTAACTGCGTAGAAAGAGGGATCACAGTATAAGACGCACCGCATTATAAGGTGCATTAGTAGAAGTGGTTGGGGTTGCGTTATACAACCACTAGATGGTTCTGTGCTAAAGGGAATGTCATGCCATGGTTAACCAATATTGAACAATATACAAGGCGCAGCGGATTATAAGGCACACTGCCTGCTTTTGAGAAAATCGAAGGCTCTTAGGTGCGCCTTATAGTTTGGAAAACACTGTATATAAAACATCAATCCCCCTCTTTAACACCACATCTTCCAAACATTGCCCACTGACAACTGTAGAAAAGCAGAGAATTGTCCAAAATGTACTAGAAAGTGTGTCCCAAGACTTTTGTCCTCATGGAGTCTACTCTTGTAAAGAGTCTCGCTCCCAGCCTGTGTCTGGCTGGTTGCTATATCTGTAGCTTGCCCGCAGCATCGCTGTCAAATTCACTTAGCGTCATGCTGCTGTTTCACCCTATGATGATGCATTGTTAAAAAAAAAAGATGACTTGAAGACATAAACACGCTCCCATAAAAGAAAAGTCCACTAAATGACCTCAAACATACGGCCGTCGATTCTCTCACATTTCTATCTCTTGTTCACTTCTCACCATTTTCTTCAAAGTCGCTCACTTGTAATTCTCACTCGCTTGCTCGTCCAATCACCCGCCAGAGTTTGGAGACCGTTCTCCGTCACCCGGCGGACAACCGCACACAAATCCGAGAGCTGGGTCAGACGCTGATCGACGGCGGCATCCTGGACGAGCTCATCGGCGAGAAACTTGAAGCCTTCAATTCCCGCTATGAGCACCTCAGTCAGCAGGTGAGCACTTAGAAGGTCTACTTAACGTTTTACAGGGCAAGTGACTATTTTGGGAAATTTAAAAAACTTTGCCTCATAAAGATTTGGCGTGAACATACGTCGACATCACATTTTGGCTTATTTAGGCCACAATATTAATTTGATATAGTACATAGGCCTGTTACGATAACAAATTGTAGTTGCTGGGATAGTGTCTCATAAATTACTGCTGATATGTGATATTATTGTCAATGTTTAAAACAATTCAACCACTGATGTAGTGACGATACATCCTAATAAATTACTGATTCAAATGCAATAAATTGTTATTCTTAAATAAAACACAAACTATATTGAAAATAATAAATATTTTTAAATTAAAAACACACAATACATAACGGGTCATTTCAAAACTAGTACAGAATATGAAATAGGTGCGAAACCAAACACTATTTTTTGTCTCTTCCAATTACAGCCCATCAAAAGTGTTTATTTGATTCAGAATGACTGTGATCTTGTCCTGCACAATACACATGCTTGCTAATTTGAAGCTAAATTGCCATTTAAATTTTTGATAATGGGTGTCATTTTAATGCTATCCTTAATGTAGAACCTAAATTATGAATGAAGTATAAAGTAAGTATGAGATTAACTCCAGAAATCGTATTTACATGTTGAACATGACATTGACATGCTTTTTTTTTTTTAAATGTTCACCAGAAGAACAGTCGCTAAGCCGTTAACCGTAAGCTTTACACTCGATAAAAAAAATAAAATAAAATAAAAGTGCATGTCTCCTATTTTTGTCATGCGTGTGGTGTCAGTAATAGATTTTTTTAAGGCTAGGTTCATACCGCAGGTCTTAATGCACGTATCAGATTTTTTTTGTGTTTTTCCGACTCGAGTTAGACTTTACAGTCTGAACGTGAAAGTCTCATAGAAGTGGACCATTTCGAATCCGATATGGGTGTCTGTCGTATGTGGTTTAAATCTGATCTGGGCCACATTTTTCCAGAATGTGGCGGTGGTCTGAACTGTCAAGTCTCCCAAATCGGTAATCATGCAGCAATTATGCCAGCAAAGAGTGAGAGCAGCACGCAAGACAGCAGTGATGTAGCTGTTCAATAGCATTAGCGCCTAGTTTGAACTCGGCTTGTAGTACACAGGAGGCACCACAAACATAAAAAAATACAATGAAGAAAAGGATAAGCCTGATAATGCTCGGTTTCTCCGTGCGCCAGATGAGCAATATTTCAGTAATGCTTACGTGGCCAAGTCGGGGCAAACTGACACACAAATACTGTATGTGGACGCCTAGAGCTTATGTTTTCGATTCTGTCTGTTTGTTGAAGACCAATAAAGGGATTACTATCAAACTTGCACTATGTTTGTAATATGAAATGAAATTTTCGGTGATGAGGTCAGATGTCAAATTTTTTTTTTTTTTTGGTAACCTGATTTACAGATTAACCTATTTAACTCAAATTTGCAGGATAGGTGATCTAATAATATTTTATTTTTATATCAAGGCATCAGGTTGTTGTTGTTCCCATGAACACAAATTTTGAATTCCTACTCTCTTTCATTTGTGAACCGACCATCTTGAAACTTGGTAGCTATGTAGCATAGGCCAGTGTCTATCGATCCTCTGAACCTGATTTTTGAGTTTTTCTATAAGGGCTAATCAAATAATTGCGGAATTATAGATAGGTTAATTAGCCAGTAGTGGGTGAGATTCTGCAGGGTAGGAATTTGCCAGTAGAGCAGTGTTTTTCTACCTTTTTTGAGCCACAGCACACTTTTTACATTTGAAATTAAAATCGCTGGGCACACCAACAGCAAAAAAAGTTAAAAATGAATTTCTGTAGCCTATATTAATGATATAAAGTCATGTACTGAAAAGGAATCAAACAAACACAAAGAAAAACACATTTTATAATCATATTTTTACTCACTCAGTCTGACTTGTTGTATTGCAGTCTTGCTTTTGGCAGCCATTTGAATTTTTGTCTTGGTCTTTTGGACAAAATACATATTAGTCTGAGTCATATTTGAAACTTTTAAAAGCATTTTTCTCTTTTAAACCTGTCAATCGATGTCACAGTTATAGTTTCACTAGCTCCAATGCCTCCTACTTCTTATGCATCACTCAACATAGTCATTAGCTACCTGTTGACACCTACTGATATGGAAGAATATGGCATGATTTCCGACCATTGAATAGCACAGCTCAGCAACGGCACATTTGCGGATTTATTTTCAAAAAAAATTTTTTAACATAAATTAGGTGAAAGTGGTTGATTTTCCACGGCACCTAGGGCTGCAACTAACTATTCATTATAATATATGATTAATCGGATGATTAAACGATTAATCGTATAAATGTCACCTCTTTCATTTAACTTCACAATTTGCCTCGAAGTTGTTTTCGGCATGTTGCAAGTAGCAATGAAGACAAAATGTATGACTATTTCCTTCAACTTTATCGATTATGAAATATGTTGGCAACTAATTTATTAATCGATTTAATCGATTAGTTGTTGCTGCCTTCTTCAGAAGCTAGTTTAAACAGTAAGATGTCAGAAAATTGGCAAAAATGTGACTTGTTGTTTTCCAAAGTAAATGCAGATTTTTGTTCATGTCCTGCTTTGACTTAACGAAGAAATCTGATATTTGCAACTGAAAAGTTATAAGAATTCAGACAAGTTAAAGAAGGTCCTAAGCAATTAATCGATTACCAAAACAGTTGTCGATTAATTTGCTAATTGATTAGTTGTCGATTTATCGATTATTTGTTGCACCTCTACACCAGACACGACGCCACGGTACAGTGGTTGAAAAACACTGCAGTAGAGTAGATATGTGCCGATTACCGGTTTCAAGGCAGCGTGTTTTTTGCATCTAGTGGTGTTTTTTTCTCTCTGGCATCTTTGTTGAGAAAGGGAGATTGAGTATAATGTAAACATGAGATGAATAAAAAACACGTGCTTTTTATGGAAAATAATTCAATTATTTTTGTTCTAATGGTAATAATGTTGAGCTGTGGCTGTGGGTTTAAGCTCACCTAAAGGACTGCATTTATTTTATTTAGAATATTTATTTAAAAAATATATATATTTTAGCTTAACGTTATATTTATGTTCCAATTTGCTAATGTTTTGAAAAAGAAAAATCCTGTTCAATGCAAAAAATGTGTTTTTTCTTAGTGTTTAAACTAGGGTTGTTCCGATCATGTTTTTTTGCTCCCGATCCGATCCCGATCGTTTTATTTTGAGTATCTGCCGATCCCGATATTTCCCGAGCCGATTGCTTTTTTTTGCTCCCGATTCAATTCCAATCATTCCCGATAATTTTTCCCGATCATATACATTTTGGCAATGCATTAAGAAAAAAATGAATAAAACTCGGACGAATATATACATTCAACATACAGTACATAAGTACTGTATTTGTTTATTATGATAATAACTCCTCAAGATGGCATTTACATTATTAACATTCTTTCTGTGAGAGGGATCCACGGATAGAAAGACTTGTGACTTTGTATATTGTGACTAAATATTGCCATCTAGTGTATTTGTTGAGCTTTCAGTAAATGATACTGTAGCCATGCCCAAATTCATGATGTGAAGTGGAACCATGACTGTGCGTAGTGCTACCAATTTATATGTCTTCTCTGCGTTGGGAAATAACATAAGGTGTTAAGAAAAAGATCAATTGCTACCTTGCTTCCCCACATTGCTTCCCATGATATT
The DNA here is from genome assembly GCF_030265065.1 of Corythoichthys intestinalis. NCBI lineage: Eukaryota > Metazoa > Chordata > Actinopteri > Syngnathiformes > Syngnathidae > Corythoichthys > Corythoichthys intestinalis. Next base: position 15,492,248 of record NC_080413.1, on the reverse strand, counting down.
TCTAATCGTAGGGGGATGGATTGTAAGGCTTTGGCCAATTAAAAAAAGGCTCCAAAGGCTGCCAAAATTCACTCTACTCATTTTACGATGCCTTTTCTCTCTCTAAATAGGTAAAACGGCGCCATTACAGATTGAGCGCGACAATGCCTGAGTGGGTGCAGTGCATGCATTAATTGCGTTAAATATTTTAACGTGATACATTTTTTAAAAAATTAATTACCGCCATTATCGGGATAAATTTGATAACCCTACCTTAAGCCTAAACTAAAGACTCTGGATGAGTGTAACATATTATGTATGTAACGTTAAATACAATTAGAAAACGATTTAATTAAAAAATATATATATATTAAAAAAAGGCATGGCCGATATTTTTTTGCCGATTCCGATACTTTGAAAATGACGTGATCGGACCCGATCGATCGGGATGCCGATTGATCGGGACATCTCTAGTTTAAACACAGGAAATCTCAAGTGACACATTTTAGAGCTGCAATATCGTGAAACCGTGATATTTTGGCTTAAGGTTATTATACCGTCAGAATCTCATACCGGCACATGTCTACAGTAGCGTGCATGTGCACACGGCGCATGACTTATTGGTGTTGCCTCTAGGTTACGAGTTAGCCAGTAGAGGCCAGCCTTCAGCCTGTAGTAGCACATACATGGTTGTTATTTATTTATTTATTTATTTGTAATGTCTTTTGTCATAAACAGAAATATATTCTGGTTATGATCCCCAATAACATTCTCAAGTTGATCAATAATAAATTGATCTTTCGCTGCCAGCCTCTCCCAGTCAAATTGGCGCCATCAATGGCAGCTAATGAGTTAATGAATGCCCTATAAAGGATTAAAGCATACCCTGTTTACAGGCTGTCAACAAGCAAATGGGCCTGGAGCAGCAGCTGACCACGTTGAAGGAGAATGAACAAGCGCTCCAAACTCTCCAGGAGTCTCTTAGTCAGTTGGACCACACGCTCACTTCCTACCTTACAGACCGCATTGATGCCTTTCAGCTTCCCCAGGAGGCGCAGGTACGCCACGTGAGCAAATATGACATTTGAAATTGCAATCATTTGAATTTTAAATGCTAATATACTTTTTTCCCTAGAACATAGCGGCAGAAATCGCAACACATGAAGTGACAGTGGAGGAAATGCGGAGAAGGAACGTGGCCAATTTGCCACCCCCGGCCACCGATGGCAAAGGTGCCAAAGGTGGAACCATGCTGGACCAGCTTCAGGTAACACTGACCTCTCCTGGTGTTCACTTGAAGCTGCACCTTTTATGTCACTGAACACTGGCTAAAGCGAAAAGACATGATGCCATTTGGCAATTTGTCAGTATTACTTTTTTCTTGTGATACAGAGAAAGCTCAGAGAGATTTCCACAAAGTACCAACTGTTCCAGAAGCCTGCTAACTTTGAGCAGCGCATGTTGGACTGTAAGAGGGTTCTAGATGGCGCCAAGGCTGAGTTGCACGTTCTGGATGTCAGGGATTTGGACCCTGAGAAAATCCAGTCCCACCTCAACGGCTGCATGGTGATAGTTGCTTCAGCGCTGCCTTGATTTATAAACGTTGCCGGAATGAACATCTTAAACTTGTGTCTTTTTCTAATCCTTCTGCAGAAACTGTACAAGCTGCTGAGCGAGGTGAAACTAGAAGTGGAGACGGTGATTAAAACAGGTCGGCAAATTGTGCAAAAACAACAGACGGAGAACCCCAAGGCCATGGACGAGCAGCTGACTGCTCTCAAACTGCTTTACAACGATCTAGGAGCGCAGGTAAACACTGAATTACTTTACAGAACAACCAGCTATAGCTGAAAATCTACAACACTCAAATTTTTTTTTTTTGGCTATGCAGGTCACGGAGGGCAAACAGGACTTGGAAAAAGCCTTGTCGTTGTCACAAAAATTCCATAAGGAGAGCGCCACCCTGCAGGAGTGGCTGACAACCAGCGAAGCAGGGCTGCAGCAGAAAAACAACAGTGGAGACATGCCGGCAGACATTGACGCGGAGATTGGTTGGGCTAATGTGAGCTCACACTCATACAAATACTACTTTTTCTTCTACCACCTAATTGCATAAGTTATAATGATAATTTCGAGTCATTCTTAGACATTTTGTGCTAGAAAAACATCCAACCAGTGTTGTTTTTGGCAGCCATTTTAATTTTCGTCTTCGTTCTTCTTTTGGACAAAAATACTTAGTCATATTTTAGTCATTTGAAGTTGTGTTAATCTTCGTCTAGTTTAAGTCAACAATTCTCAAAATGTTTTCGTCTATAAAAATAAAGGTTTCCAACAATTTCGAATGAACATTGACAGACGAGCACATAATTGTAGAGTCTACCAGGACATCAACATCTCCATGTTGATAATTCACACTCAGCAGGAAAATGGCATATTATTTGCAATTAATTAAACTCATATGGATGCCACGAACTGAATGTAAAAAGTTTTCCAAGAGTTGAAGAAGACACTCACCGAGTCACTGCACTAAATGCTAATGCTAACGCAAACGCTATGCTAACCATACACTAAGCTAACGCTACAAATTAGTTTAGTGTGTTATGATAACTCAGCACAGACCTTTAAGGGCTAAAGCAACATGGCACAGCTAAGAAAACACCACGTCCAACTACAGTGGCGCTAGGGGTGGGAACCTCTTGGTACCCTATGACACGATACGGTTTGCGATACAAAGCCAAAATAACTATGATCTCACAATACGCTGATGAGACGATTATAAATACAATGGTCAGGAAATCATTCTAAGATATTCTACAAAACAACTAATGAATAGAAAAACAAGCTATTTTCATCCTTCTGCTGTGGAATGAGTTTATCACTAGTAGACGTCCAATCCATTTGAGCTGGGTGGGTGGCAGCAAATGAACATTTGTTCATTCGCTGCCATCCCTCCCATTTCCATGGCGGTCTGTGGCAACCAATGAGTTTAATTTGGGCGTATTTCAGGCTATTTGCTGTTGATTTTTAGTCACTGCCTGTTGATTTTGGGGCATTTATGGGTCACTTATTTAGTTTATTTTGGGTTACAGAACATCAATTGATCCAAGGATCTCCCTAAATGAATAGGCAATGACTCAAACTCAGCAGAAAGTGACCTGTATATGCCCTAAAATGAACAAAAAGTGACCTCTAAGCGCCCCAACGATATACCGTTTCTTGGCAGGAGCATATCGTAAACCTTTTGGAATACAAAGTATCAAGATATATCACCATTTCGATATTTTGTCACAGACCTAAGGGGTACCTCGAAATATGTTCAGCTCGATATGCAATCTTTTGTCATCCGACGTAAAATTTGACTAATTTGTTTCTACATCTGCTCGAAATACAACGACATGAAAGCGTTGCAGACGGACGCACGGTGGATTTTCTTGTAAGAGAAATCAACACAGGTTTCAAAAAGTTGGTACAGGGGTTGAAACACGAAAAAGGTGACGCTTACCAATGAAGTGAAGATGCAATTGATAAAAAAAAAAATATGAGCGTGGGGTGCGCATCTGTGGACTAGCTCAACAATACAGCCGTAGAATGTCTACGATCTCCATGTTCCTCCTCCGACCTCTGTTCGCCAGTTTTTATAAGTTAAGGTGACGATTACAGTATTATTGTTGTAACATCGCAAAAGAAATCGCCAGCTTTGTCATTAAAAGTGAAGTAAACTGTAAACCGCACCTTTTCCTCTCTCTGTCACGTCAGCGATGCGGTGTGTTCAGGTACAGCACGCAACACACGTCCGCCACATTGGAACCCGATTCGTTACATTGTTACAGGAATTGTTATTATTTTATGATTCCGGTTGTTATTAATAAATTATTTGTTTTGCTATTTGTAATTGCCATATGTAATAGCACTAGCAGTATTTATTAAGGATTTACTGTGGGTTTTTTGGGCTGTGGAACGAATTAATGGAATTATAAAGTACAACCATTTTGACTTACATACAAGGTCTTAGAACGAATTAACTTTGTATGTAAGGGCAAACCCGTCAGGTATGTTGTCCCGTGTCTCAGGACCATAGGGGCCCCTGAATGACCCTTAATTTATTTTACTTTACATTCACATATTTCTTTATTTAAATCATTGTCTGATTAAATATTATGTTCTACTCGATATATACTTAACAACTTTAACATATTAAATATTTCAAATACATATTTTTTCCTTTTTTGCACAACGCCCCCTCCCCCTCTGTCTTAGCAGAGAATGGTTTGACCCCGCTCTCGTGCACTCAAGGCTACACTATGTACGTGCCCTGAAGCGGGAAATTAAAATCTGTCATTGTTATAAACTCTAAAAATGGCGAGTCGTCATAAATCGGGTGCGCAGAAAAGACAAAAAAGTAAAAAGAGATGAAGATTATAGAGGTGAACGAAAAAAAAATGATAACGTTTTTAAAAGGGGGACAAGAAGCCAGAGAATTGGGGCTAAGTTGGCTGTGGACGGTGATGTCGGTAAGTGAACAACAGCCGCTAACACTGAATGTTTACATTCGCGATCACCGTGACCAAAGCCTGATTTGAGTCTGTCACCGGCCGCTTGTAACCTATTGAGCTGGGGTATGACGAAACATGCTGCTCACGTTGAGCCGAGGAGAGAGAAGGTGATGGGAGATCAGGGATATATGTTACTCTGTGGGGAGCAGATGCGCGAGGCTGAACAGACTCTGGTCCGGCGGCTGGATTTATCTTGGGTTAACAACCTAGCCATGCTCTCCATTTAGCGTGAGCTAGCTCAAAAACAGGATTTCACTGGTGCTATACAGTAAATGACTTTGCTGTCAAAAAATCTAGACGCATCACTGTTTGAGGGCTTGATAACCCCAGGGATGTGGAGGTGGCAGGCACAGGATGTTTAGTTATACTATTTTGTTGCTTAGCAGGCAGGCATAGCACTCTCAGTTGTATTGTATTGTAGCCTACATTAGACAATAGACGGAAAATTTTTGTTTATATTGTGTCACATCACATTACGGTCTGTTAAATTTAACTGTCCATCTCAAATTAAATAATTTGAAAATTTACACTGTCATTGCTTGCAAAGCATTAAAAGTACTGCGTATTTTGTCGTGACAACCCGGTGGCAGGGATGGGGTGGGGTGTGATGGGGGGGCCCTGTAATTGTCTCTTCTCCCCGGGCCCCTGCAAGTCTGTTGACAGCCCTGTGTAGGGGTACCATTGTACTGTATACTATAATTCTTCTTGTGTCACTTACTGTATGTGTTTCTTTTTTTGGCCAGTAGGTTGTACCATAAGACAATCTTCTTTCCTTTATCAATTACTGCCACTATTATCTATGTACATAGTAGCGATCTAGATCTAATAGTAGTCATAAAACTCTAAAATGCTATTTATGGTGTCACCAGGGCCTTTTGAAGGAGTCTGAACGTCGCAAGGTGGATTTATCCAGTCTGATGGAGACAAGTGGCGGGCTGCAGACATTGGTTGAGGGCAGCGAAAAGCAGTTGGAGGACAAACTCTGCGGCCTTAACGAGTCTTGGGGCCAAGTGCGCACGTGGATTGAGGATTGGCTCAGTGCTGTGCTGGTGCGTGCAAATAAGTGTTTTAAAAATAATATAGAAAGATTGCAGTCTGCGAATGGCTGGCAACCAGGTGAGGGAGTACCTGTTGTTAGCTGGGATATGCCCCAGCAGCCCCACGACCCTCTTGAGGATAAGCAGTTTAGAAGATGAATAAATGAATGAATAAATAGTGACACCTTTTCTGGACAAATAACAGAATAAAATTTAATTAAAGCGGTTTCTGTGGATGCAGAGTCACCAGAATGAGGTGGAAATCTTCGATGAAAACCTGGCACACATAAGCACGTGGCTCTACCAGACTCAGATACACCTAGATGAGGCGGAGCGACTGGAGCCAGGAGAGCGCGAGAAGGTGGTCAAGGTAAGGAGTTGCTGTGTAGGCTTTCAGTGTTTTCTGTGAATTTTTAAATCACAGTGTAACTGATTAATCACTATTTGGCCGTATAGTATGAAGTAGTGTTACGCCAGCAGTTGTCTATTAGGTTAAATGTGGTTGCCATTTTATGCTTCAACCATTGAGAAGCACTAGAACTAAATGTGTTATTACAGTTTGGCAAGCTGTGCTAAAGCATGTCACCATTAAAAAAAAAAAAGAATTAACTGTATTTGATAATGAACTATAATTCAGACTCAAGAAATTGGCTAAATAAAGCAAGATGTGTCAAAAAAGATGAATAACTAATGTATGTGTCATTGAATAGAACCTGACCCAACAAAAATTATTTGTTTTTAAATTATATACTATATCGTGTATTTTTTCATTTTATTTCTGTCACTTTAGTTAATTCATATACATATTTCCAATATGATCCCATAAAATATAATAACCGGGATTTATTTGTTTATTATGTTGTGAATTTTTTGGTGTTTACATTGCAAGTTCCAGGATTTTGAATTTTTTTATTTTAATTGTACAACTTCAAATTAATTATGACCACCTGGTACCCATACAAGATGTGATGCAATGCTGCCATCTTTGGGATAACTGGAGTAACTACATGAAGAGTCCACATTTAATAAATCAGCAATTAATTTATCAGACTTGAGGAAAAAATGGGGTTCCAAGGATCAAAAATAAAATATACCAACCAAAATTCATTCTGATTGAATAACAAAAGAGTTGCCGTTTTAGTTGGTGTCCTCACCATGAAGTTGAAGAACAACAAGAAAGCGAGTCAGACCTTGAGACCTCCCTCCAGCCGGTGCACTAGTTTCAAAGCTGTTATAATTGATAAAAGGGCTGTTCGTCAAATTTCGTATAACGTTTCTTTGTCAGCAATTAATATAAAACAAGAAGACAGTATGGAAATTAGGCTGCGATATTTGCTTCACCCTGCTGGCTTGGGCTGACAACCTGGCTGACAGCTTGTTTTGAGTCGTAACGGGCCGAACTCACTGAGTAGACAAATATGTTAATAACATTTTTTTTGCAATGTTATTAGAACATGCTTGAAGAGCTGGAAGACGTCGGGTTGCGCGTGGACAACGTGCGGGACCAGGCCGTCATTCTGATGACCAGTCGGGGGACCGCCTGCCGAGATGTCGTGGAGCCTAAATTAGCTGAGCTCAACTGCAACTTTGACAAAGTTTCACAGCACATTAAAACCGCCCAGGTTAGAAAGAAAAACACAACACAACACAAACTTAACATTACTTAATTAATGTGTGCCATTGACGATGATAGACATCCAATCAGTTTGGCTGACAGCAACCGTGCACTGCCAGCTTATATTTCGCCAAGCTATCAATGTACTTGTAACTCACTCACTGATATTGACAGATCTCTGCCATCCCTCCCAGTCAAAATGGATTTTAAATCTGTCACCGTCAATAGCAGACAATGAGTTAACACATTTTATTACAATGTTATTAATATGTTGTTACATTGTAAATATTAAGTTTATCAAACTTAAAAATACATTTTTAAAAACACGATCTTTTACACCTGATTTCAGGGGCGAGCGAACAATTGCTGACAGCCCTTCTAGTCAAAATGAATTGATGATCTATTGCCGTCAGTGGCAACCAATGGGTTAATGAGAAAACTACGGTGATTGTGTAATAGACCAAAATGTAAGGATTGAAACAGTTTTTGCCACGTTTTTATGGATATTGCCCTGCTCCCTCTAATGTGAGCACTCTGGCCGCTTGGGGGCAGTATAACACAATTGGTAGTTTAGTGACTGTAGAATGGTGAACTGTCGAGTATGAATAAGTTAGAATAACATTTATAACGCGGGATTTCCACCTTTTTAACTACATAGTTGAGATAAGTGTTGGATTGTTAAAAAAGTTTTTTTGCATGCAGATGATGACCAGCTTGGAGTCAGTAGGTGTGGACGTGAAACAGCAAGTGCCTCAGCAGGTATGACCGCACACTGAAGAATATTATGATAGTGAAGAATTAAATTAATAATTTTTCCCCTTTGTTTTTTTCAGGATGTCATTCCCAACCTGGAGACGTCAGTGGAGACTCAGACTGAAGCACTCCACCCCAGTGACCTGCAGGAATTTCAGGCTGAGCTTCAGGAGACCCTCAGGACTCTGCAGCAGGACCCTGCGAATATCCCAGATGATGACAAGGTAGCCTTCACCGGCTTTGAGAATGTGATTGCTTGAAGGCCGAAGATGAAACTGCTTGTTATCACATTTATGACGCTAATCATTCCAGTAGCTCAAAGTTGGCCAATTTGCAGCGAGGTCAATGTCCTTACAGGAAAAAGTCTCTTCCCACGCTCTTTATTAGATTTATTTTACTTGTCTCTGTGTCCAGATGGACGAGGAGAAAGCCAGCGTTGAAAACCTGCTGAGACGAGGAGAAGATCTTCTCCAGCAAACGTCTGATGAGGTCCAGCGAGAGGAATTGAGACTCTTGCTGCTTAGACTTCAGAACCAGTACTCCTCGCACAGGGTGAGACATGTAATTTGGTTGTCGCGTTTTGTGTGCGTCTGTTAATTTGTATGTACTTCTTAGGAGTTGAGGGTGTTGAGAAGCAGACAGCTCGACGTAGAATCGTCTTCCCACATGATAACGCAGCAGATAAAAGACTTGCCGCCTGAGGTGAGCTCCGCTTGAGCACTTTTGTTCAAGTTCAGTGTGACCTAGTTGCGGTTATGATGTTTTTATGTGTTTTTAAACATTAACTGCCAGAAGTAGTGGCAAATCAAGGCATAGGAATGCATAACCAGTATAATGCGTTCAAACTCCAAGGTGCCATTGTAATGGGTTTGTTTGCGTGCGGTGCAGGATGGGAAGTCGGTGGTGGACCACGGCCGAGCCCTGACTCCGTCCAGCTACCAGCTGGATATTAACAAAGTGCTGCTGGCCATGGCTGACAATGAGCTGCTGCTCAACTCCTCTGAGCTCAGCGGCGGACTGTATGAAGACTTCTCCAGCCAGGAGGACACACTCAAGGTCTGTGGGGCTGGTTATCAATTTTAGTTTAATTTGCATTTTTTTTTATTAAGTCATTTTTTTAACTTAATTTCATTAAAGTAGAGCATCCTAAAACCAGACATCTCTTGTGCAGTTTCAAATACTTTTTTTTTTTTTTATACTTAATTTCATGAAAGTAGAGCATCCTAAAACCAGACATCTCTTGAGCAGTGTCAAAATATATGATGTGATATATAAATGTATATATGTGTTTGTGTGTGTATACGTATATCTAAATTATTCATGAATAAACTCCCACCTCAGAAACTGTCATCCAAAAATTATGTTTGAGCATGCATTAGTAAGCAGATCAATTAAAACATTGAAAAAAAGATCTAAAAATACCCCTCGGAGTTATCTAACTGATTGGCTGCCATTGACGGCTATATACGTCTGATCCATTTGTAATTTAAATGAGTTAAGAATTTTTTTTTTTTTCAATTAAAAAAGAAAAATGCCAACTGCGCTGTCTGACGCTCGCTGAGAGACAGCAAGGACCAAAAGTGGTATTTGCCATGTGGCCAAATGGATTTTGCCATGTGGCAATTTTATGCCGTGTGGCAAAATAGATTTTGCCATGTAGTGTTGATTAAAATGAATGTGAAATTTGGACGTGCATAGCCGTCAATGGCATGGACGTGCATGGCCTTCAAAACTGCCATATACCCCCAAAAAATGCCACATACCCCTGCTAAGAAATGCGACATCAAAAATCCATTTTGCCACATGGCAAGAAAAAATGCCAAATGTCAAAATCAGTTTTGCCACAGGGCAAAAAAAATGCCACGTGGCAAAAAAAATGCAACATGGCAAAATCAGGTAAAAAAAGATAAAAAGAAAAAAAAAAGCCACATGGCAATAAAAAATGCCACATAGCAAAATCAGTTTTGCCACATGGCAAAAAAAATGCCATATGACAAAATCTATTTTGCCACGTGGCAAATACCACTTTTGGTTCTTACCCCTGCTGGGCTCGCTCCTTCCCTCCCTGCTCTTTGCTCGTCAGAGAGTGAACTGGAGTTGCTTATTAAAGTAAACGATTACTGACAGGGATTAAGTTTTGATCTCGCCAGAGACTCAACCTTCAAAGCGCCTCATGCGTCAATCATCGTTTAACTTGTTAAACAGTTGCTGTGGCAACTCATTGTGTGTAGGTGAGCAGCTGGACCGGATTTGAGTGGACACTCAATAAAGCATTTAATAAAGACGAGATTTTTTTTTACTATTTCAAAATGGATTGGGTGTCTACTTTATTCGTTGCTTGAAAATAATTCTGTGGGACAGTTATTTTTTAATTTTACTCTGGGGGGAAAAAGGTATGTCTTATATGTATCTCTTTCCAATGATAGATTTTATGGGGGGAGGTGGGGGGGCGCTACTTTGCGGTTTTTCACTTATCGCGGCGGGTTCTGGTCCCCATTAACCGCGAAAAACGAGGGATCACTGTACTTGAATTATGGATGTTTGTTGGTATATTATTATTATATTTGCAAGGCAAATATACTTCACAACTAATGATACGCCATCAGCTAGCCGCTGTAATTTATCGAAATTGCACTGACTTTTTTGTATTGTCTGTCCTTCAGACCATCAGCGAAAACCTGGAACGGCTAGGCGAGCGGGTGGCCGGAATCCATCAGCGCCACCCGGACGTCATCCAGCACGCATCACCTGCCGAGGTCTCCCAGACGGAGGATGCCCTCTCGCAGCTCAATGCCGATTGGGACCGCATCAACCGCATGTACAACCAGCGAAAAGGGTGAGCACATTGTGAAATATTGCATTTCTCCTACTTTATAAACTGTATCCAGAATATATTCAGAATAATTACCAACAAGCACCAGGATACATCAGCGTGTCAAAATTTTAATTTCACATTTGCTTCCTCTCTTACATAAGAAATGTAATTGCCTCATACTCACAAACGGATACACGCTATTATCGGGATTGCTATTAGCTGAACCAGCGAGGTGATCTCACAGTGATTACACCAACTTCAGGGCATCATTAAAAGTCAAACAAATGGAGTTCATTGTATCAGGTTAGCCATCCAAAACTCATTTCCTCACTGCTCCCTTTAACAGATCACATTTGCGGCGCTACAGGAAATCAACCTCATGTGGTCCGACAGTGCTATCGAAAATTGTTTCTTCTGTCGGGCAGTTCAAACCTCCCGTTGATTTATTCAACATTAACATTTCTCCCCGACAAGAGGAGTTCAGACACATTTTCTTATTTCTAAACGGAGTTCAAATGTTCATTCGCTTAGCATTTCCTTATTCATACTTGTTGGGCTTTATATAACTAAATTAAATTAAATAATATGGTACTGCAGGAGCTTTGACCGGGCCATTGAGGAATGGAGGCACTTCCACTGCGACATGAATGACATGAACCAATGGCTGACTGACACTGAGAGGCTGCTGTCGGACGGCGTCAGCCCTGAGGGACAGTTGGACCTGGACACGGCGCGGCGTCACCAAGAGGTCACACACACAGACTCTTGCTCATGATTATAACATGAAGACAAAAGCGATTGGTTTAAATTAACTCAAAGCCGTCGACTGTGATTGACATCAAGTACACTTGAACTGGAATAGCTAGCATTGCGTAATCAGCTTTCACTGCCGATGAAGTGCTAGACGTCCAATCCAATTTGACTGGAGGGCTCCCAATCAAAATGGATTCGACCAGTGCCGAAACAAATGTGAACAGGAGCCAGGTGCGATGAGCATAAACAGGACCCCCGAGTGGACGTTATGAGGTGCTAGTGAACAATTATTCACGGGCCCCTCCACACTTTAGCACGCCCCTTGTGTGTGGGGTGCAAGTGGAATTTTTTTTTTTTTTTTTTGCAGTCCATCCAGACAACTTGTTAATTTAACATATTAACAGTTAGGCCTGATTTATGCTTCTGCGTTCCGTTGACGGTGGAGCAACGGCGTAGACCCTACATCGTCATTGAGCATTCTGAAGTTCTGCGTCAAGGGCGTTCTTCTGTCATTCACCGCCAAGCCACTAGAGGGGTGTTGCTTTGTCTTTGTACAATTTATGCGTGTGTTTGGAGCTGCAGCTAATCAATATTGAACAACAAATGTTGTTCATACAAAGGCTGACGCATAGGCGACACAGAAGATGTTTGCAGAAGTGTTTGAATGTTTGAAAATGGCAGTGTTGTGCTAAACCCATAGACATAGTAATGTATTGATGGGGCGTGGGGCCGATTCATAAGGGGCCCATCTCCGTCAAAGCTTACCGAGTGGAAACACAGACAAAGAGCTTTTTCCGTTAAAAATTCTTGTGAACAAATGCTTAAATCCCTGAACTCTTCATAGATATGGATGTAAAACAGTCTTGATTCTTGGTTAAAAGCAAAAAAAAAAAAAAAAAACGTGCAGGTAGCATTTATTTGAGTAAATATTGCAAACTATGGGGGCTAAGTCAGTAAGGAAATTAGCGGCCGCCATATGTAAACAAAGAGCTTTTTCCGTTGAAAATTCTTGTGAATAAATGCTTAAATCCCTGAAGTCTTTATTGATATGGACGTAAAACAGTCTCGATTCTTGGTTAAAAGCAAAAAAAAAAAAAAACCGCGCTGGTAGCATTTATTTTATGTAAATATTGCAAACTATGAGGCTAGTCAGTTAGGAAATTAGCGGCCGCCATATGTAGACAAAGAGCTTTTTCAGTTGAAAATTCCTGTGAATAAATGCTTAAATCCCTGAATTCTTGGTTAAAATAAATAACGTATATATTGCGAAGTATAATGCTAATGCCGTAGCGGCTAATTTCTCCCATCGATTGTTTTCACAACATTTTAAAATGCATGCATGGTACGAAAAATACAATAATTACCTTGAATCTTCGAACAAATCACTCCTGTGACAATCCTCGCTGTGTTTATGCAGTACAGTTTTCGCACTTTTTCAACCTAAATCCGGCGTTAGATCGCTGCATGTGACCGACTGCTACTAAATGAAACGGAGTGTGGGACTGCCCCCTTCGGGAAGGTGTGACGCAGTGAATGGCGAATGTGTCACGTCAATACATTATGAAATCTATGGCTAAAGCTTTACGTTTACGTCACTAAGCGTTGACGTGACGCATAGTCAGGATTTTTTGGAGGCGCACGTCAGACTATGGTGTCATGTCGTAAATCGGGTCCGCGTTAACGGCGTAAGTCTGCCGTCACCGCCATGTAGAAGCATCAATCAGCCTTTTAACACTATATTACAACTCCGTACATCATCTTTCCATTCTATTTGACCCTCCCCTTCGTCCAAGTGCACCCACAACAATAGATAAGGATCAATGCTAACCCTGCCAGTCAAAATGGATTGGACGTCTATGGCCGTCAACTGCAGTCGAAGGGTTAAAATCTCAGCGTCTTATATTATTCTACTCAGTCTGCTGAATTCCATTCTGGAACACTAAGTGGGGAAATTATATTAAACAAATCACTTAACAAAAACACAGAAAGTATTAAAGTTCACTGCACTGTTATTTTTAAATTGCTGCAAAGACTGAACAAAAAGGCCATTTGGATTCCAACTGAGAGAGTGATTGTATAAGAAATGATAAAATGTAGTTATGTCACCCCCCGCCACCACCACCTGATTTTTCCTTATTCTGTAATTTCCATTTTATTGTTTGGCTACTTCAGACCAAAAAGTGTGAGCATGTGTTCAATAGATGGACATGAAAGATAAGTCATATACAATATGTCTGGTGGGATTAACCCTCATAACGTACAAGTTCAAAGCATGATCATTATCCCCAAGATATGCAATTAATGTTTGATTTACTAGGCGCTTGTTAGCCACTCTTTGATAATTCAGCTTCATTCCCTGTGGAGGTGTCTTGTTTCTATACGGCATTTATTAAACAAACAACTACAGTTGATCCAAATTCATTACGCACAAGACGTGAGGCGTCTTTGTTTGGATGCTAAACCTTGAGCTGTACGCTAGCTTTACATGTTGTTAACACACATTTTCACAAACTTTGACACAACTTGTCTGACTTGGTACAGTGTTGTTTGGCAGCCATTTTTATTTTTGTCTTAGTCTTAGACAAAAATACTTATTAATGTTAGTCATATTTTAGTCATTTCAAAACCTTTTAGTTTTCGTCCAGTTTTATTCGATGTACAGTAGTGCTGCAACGATTAATCAATTAACTCGAGTACTCGATTACAAAAAAATATTCGAATTAAATTTTGTTGCTTCGAGTATTCGTTTAATTAAAGCGGCGTTTTAATGGTTTATTCTGAAAGTGTTTGCAATTAGTTTTATTGATGAGGGTGGATACACTGCCCTCTGGTCTGCCTCTTTTCACATGGCTGAACCCAACTGCTCCCTGTTAAGACCAACGTAAGCTAAGTTTTTGTTCGAGCTAATGTTTTTTAATGCATTCTGAATTTAGTTTTTAGCTATATTTAGCCGTTTTTTGTGGGAATATGTGTCTGAAACATTTGTTAAGAGCATTGTAAAAAAAAAAAAAAAAAAAAAAAAAGTTAGCATTTTATAGCATTTAAGCTAGCGGACTTTTTCCTATGTAAGTTAACCAGTTGTTCTTTTGTTGTACATAGATCCTCACTTAAAAAAAAAAAAACATTTGAGGCTTAGCTCAGGTTTTTAAACAATTTTTCATGTTCCTTATCCGATTACTCGATTATTCGAACTAACTAGTCCATTGATTAATCGACTACTAAAATATTCGATAGCTGCAGCCCTAATGTACAGTCATTTCATACAAATTTCGTCTAGTTTTAGCCGGCAGTTACTCAAAATGTTTTCGTCTCTAAAATTCACAATTTTGGTCAAAAAATAACTGTTTCCAACAATTTGGAATGAACATAGAAAGATGAGCACATAATGTAGCTTCTACAAGGACTACAACAACTTTGTGATGATAATACGCTCAGCAGGAAAAGCATTGTTTTCAATTAAAACCAACAAGAAGCCACAAACTATATGTTAAAAAAACAAAAAAACAACTGAAGCCAGAGAAGCCAAGTTGCTCTGCTTTAGACTGGCCAGTGTTTTAAGATGACGCTTGCCATTCTGGAGCTAATGCTCATGCTAATGTGAATGCTACGCTAATGCTAGGAGGTACATTTAGTGTCTGATTATTACTCAACACTGACGTTTAAACGCAAAAGCAACATTCCAAATACTTTCTTTCCAAGATAAGAAAACAAATCTTACCATGTTTCCAGACAAAATTCATTGTCGAAACTTGGCATTCTGCTCGTTATGTTCTAATCTCCCGAGCCACGTTGTTAGCTCACAAAATATTTTCGTTATCGTCATTGTAGACAAAAACAACACTTACCTGGTATTTATGAGACTGTACATAGATCATTATTAACAGAGTAGTGTCAGATTTGAACTTGACTAAACGTAAAATCTGTCTGGTTCTTCCTTCAGGAGTTAGAAGAAGGTCTTGCTAGCCACCAGGCGGTTCTGGCCGACCTCACCCGCACAGGAGAGCGAATCACCAGCCAGTTGTCGTCACCCGACGGCCCTCTGCTGGAAGAAAAGCTCCACGCCTTGAGTCGGCGCTGGAAGGCAGCGAACCGTCAGGTTGCGGATCGACAACGCAGGTATTCATGGAAACATCTCGGCCAGCATGTAAATTCGGGAACATGATGCCGATATATACTTGTAACCCCATCATTCTCGTAACTGGATTACGATAAGAAGTTTTGAATTTCCAGTGTAGTACAGCATGCAGGTCAGCAATTCCTGGCCATCTGCTTTGTCTCCTTATCAGCACTGTCAATTAGCCGCCACGGCTAATTTAAATGTAAATTTCAGGATTAAGTCCGCAACCTACAGGGAAGTGGAGATTCCAATCTGGGTAAATAATGTGTCTACGCATGTGTACGTGCAGGCTGGCTGCAGAGGATCCGGCCCTTGCCGACCTGTTGAGGAGAAGCGAGGGTTTGGCTTCGTGGCTGCAACAAGCGGAAAATGCCTTTGTCACACTTCCTGTCTCCTCCACTGACCAGAACCTCAAAGAACTTAAGGTAGATCCAGGATCAGTAATGTATTTCCTATGGATGTCCCCAATCCGATCATGTGATTGGAAATCAGGCCAGATCATATCATGTCATTCTTATCATGTCATTTTCAGAGGATTGGAATCAGGTGTAAAAGATCAGGTTTTTGAACTGTATTATTTTTTTAACTCATTCTCTCCCAGCCATTTTCACCAGAGAGAGGCCCTTCGCTCCCGGCCGTTTTACTGGATTTTGACTGATTTTGCAAAGCCCACAGAAAATTCTGTTCTATTGCTATATAAACATGGAACCCACCAAAAGTAAGATTAGACTCTCTTCTTTCAGAAGAGAAAAAGTTAGTTCATGTCTTCTTCCATTCTTTAGAAATCAGCATTAGAAAATAGCTTAGTTTGAGCAATTTTCCAATTTCTGATGAAAAAAGAGAAAATGAGCTTTTTGTGAAAGCATACGTTTCAAACATAACTTTGACTTTAACACAGCTTCTTTTTTTTTTGCTTTAGTTACATCCCAAACATCTGAATAATGTTTTCCTTTTACAAAATAACATAAACAACAAAACAAATAGATCTTCTGATAGCAAAGTAAGAATTTATTTACACATAACTAACTGAGATGATGCCGTTGTGGCTGCGACAGCCGGGTTAACTTTTCCCTCATTGCCGCCTGTCTCATAAAGATGGATTTTTTTTGAGTCCCTTTGGGGTCTGCTCGGCGAGCAGCACGGATTCAATGACATCGTCCGCTGCACTGGTGGTACCGGTCGTTCTGCTCGTCGTCCAGCGCCTGGCATCCCGGGCGTCCTGTCGTTTGTTCTGCTCGGTCGTCCGCCGCCTGGCATCCTTCCTGTACCTTGGCCGTTCGTTGCCGTTGAATCGGGTGGCGGGTCTTACCAAATGCTCTACTGCCCTCCAATGGCCAGTTTTATTGCTTTAAAATGGATTTTCAGCTTTGTGCTTTGGAGCCGTTGAATCATAGCCCAGAGATGTGTCTTATGAAAAAAAACATGAAAGACGTATTGGGATACTCAAACAATTAAAAATAGAACGTATTTATACGTTTTTGGGAGCAAATGAGTTAAAGTATTCACTCATTGGCTGCCATTGACCGCGATAAATGTCTAATCCATTTTGACCACGAGGGTTCGCATTTTAAAAATGTTAAACTAGCAAAGTTCCTTAGTAATTACAATGTAGTGACATAGTAATAACATTGTAACAAATGTGTGCAGCGATTTGTCAGTGAGTGATTTAAAAGTGCAGTGGTAACTTAGTTTGGTCAAATATAGGCTTTTTGTTGTGAGCCAAAATTTAAAGTGGAAAAACATATCCTTAACGGGGAAAAACTCAGTAAGACACTTGAGGTAAATCGGTCGACTAATTGAGGCAGGGTGTCTATTGAAGTGAAAGCCACTATATATTTTTTTCTAGCTGACAAGAGCTTCAGCGCCTGTTTTTCTTTCGCTATTTGTTTCAAGGAGGACCTGGCCAATGTGATTACCTTCGCTTAGATCAATAGCGCTTGATGAGATAAATGTGTCTATCCTCACAGACCTTGGCAACAGAGATGGACGCGCAGAATGAACACTTGGGTTGGCTAAACAAACATGCGCCGCAGATCCTGGCCAGTCCCGGCGTGAGTCCACAGAGCAGAGATGAACACGTGGGCAAACTCAGAGCTATTAACCTTAATTGGAGTAAGGTGGGATGTGTGTACATTTATCTGTACACTCAATACTGTAACATTAACTTCATTCGGTAGCTCTGATTCTTCTTCCATTAAACGCCTCTTAAATCCAAATTTGCAGGTGACCCACGAGTTGCTAGACAAAGTGGGCCAAGTGGAGGCCGATCTGCAAAGTCACGCCCATTTCCGCGACAAAATGAACCGGCTCACAGACTGGGTGGTCATCACGCATCAGACCATCACAAATCGAGGTCTGAGTCCTGGGCAAGCGCAGGTACTTAACCATACTTTGTGAACTGCGTTTATCTCAGGAGATACATTCAAGAGCAACATTGCAGTCAGTGAAAAACAACGAAAAAGAGAACAGAAAAAGTTTTTGGACCGTCCGGAGGGAGGTCTCAATTTCTCACATGCTTTGTACTTCTACTACTTTTTCTTATTGGTGAGGACTCTCACTAAAATTGCTACTACTATGTTATTTGTGGACGGATCAGAATGAAATTTGGTAAGTATAGTCTTTGAATGTATATGTATAGATCATTGACTTATTTTGCCTCTTTATAACATAAAAATATTTAATATGCGTATCTTGTTTGCTGAGGTAGGTTGTAACGCGTTACATGTACTCCGTTGCATTTACTTAAGTAACTTTTTGAGAAAAATGTACTTCTAAGAGTAGTTTAACTTAGCCATACTTTTACTTGAGTAGATCTGTGAGGAAAGAACGCTACTCTTACTCCGGTACTTAGGGCTACATAAGTTGTTACATTTTTCCTCATTATTCTACATATTAGATTTATTGTTGTTGGGTTTTTTTTTTTTTTGCTAGCGATGCTGTTGCCAAGTGTAGCGCTCCTAAGTTCACCAAAGAGACGTCACAACAATACAATAATCATATGACTCCATTACACCAACCAGACGCAAGCTTGCCATTCTGTGATCACGCAAGCCTGTTCAATCACGCGTCTTTAAAGCACAGTAAAAAGTGAGGTATTTGACATGGAGCGCTGCCCTCAACATGAATCGAAATCGCAGATTTAAAACTCTCACAGGTTTTATTTGGCACCGATTGACCACTGAAAACCGGAGATATAATCCTTTTAATATGATAATAGTAACTATGAAGGAACTACAGTACTCACTACTCAAACTAGGAACTATTTTCTCCACTAGAGGGCAGGGAACTCATGCTCTTTGGACGAATAATGCTTCGTTACTGTTTTTTTCCCCTCTCTTTAATGATTTCTTTAAATTTCTTTGGCTTAATATGGTTATGTAATGGGTTATTGTACAGTATCCTTATAACAACAGTTCATATAGATATGTATGTGCTGAGAAAAAAAAAATACCATTGTTTAAAAAAAAAAAAATCTAACAAAAATAAGCACTCAAAATGTTACTCTTTTCTTGAGTGTTATTTTCACTGGGTACTTTTTGACTCGAGTAGATTTTTTGGATGACTACTTTTACTTGAGTATTATTATTTTTGAAGTAATGCTACTCTTACTTGAGTAAAATTTTTGGCTACTCCACCCACCTCTGCTTGTTTGGTATAATTTTTCTCAGCATGTCATCTATATTAACTGTTAGTATTACACTATAACCTATTACATTATCATAGCAGGCCAAAATATACACAAAAATATGTATTTATTCAGTGAAGCGGTCAAAAGTCCCGTCCCAAGAGCACGAGTGCCTTTTAGTGTCCAATGCGCACACATGCACGGATAAAGACATCTTCTACTATGAAAAGAAAACTATCATACCTCCGGTTTTCTGTGGTCTATCGGTGCCCCAAAAATGGGAGAAAGTTTGAAGTCCTCATTTTTCAAGTTTAATGACAATACAGGACAAAGTGCGGCCCTTCTAAGCTCAATGCAGGGCATTTTTGTTTCTGAACATGCGATGATCCCGTTTGTTAAGGGACTGTTGGCAACCCCAATTCTATCATTCCTGTTCTTTGTGTAGTGACGGTCTATTTTAACACTTTATTGCCATTGACAATGTTAATGGCAGCCAATTGGTTATCTGTAAATAAGAGTCACATAGAACACATTTAAATCAGCAATTTTGAGTCCAAAAACTGCTACGTAAGGTGCCTGTGACAGCATAAAAAAATCTTGAATAACATTATTATGTGAATTATAATCATATTTTGAGACTATTCGACTATATACAATAATTTACAAAGCGGAGATGACGAGAAATTAGTCTTTTAATCTGCCGTTTAGCTCCACCTGTTATTATAGCGCTCTAGCGTCCTGGAGGATGACGTCGGCAGGGTCACGATTTCATCTGATTTAGAATCAAGCGCATTGAGGGCGAATTATTCAGAACGAGGAAAATGCGACACAGAGCCGCAAACTGTCATTGTTTCAATCTCTACTCCAATAGTTTTACAGGATATTCTTTTTATTTAAGTATTTTTCCCCAATTGCTAAATAAATCATAAGGTGACAAATAAGTCTTGTGCTAAATGGAATATGAAATTTTAAAAATGCAATTATTCAGTACGACATGGCAAAATTACTCCATAATGGTCAAAACTATTGACTTCTAGCACCACCCGAACGATATTTTATGCCACCGGAGTTAGTCCGGCTTTTGTCATTTCCTTGCCGCGGCTTCGGAGAACGTAAGCAAACCAGGAGGTGTGACAGTTAGCCGACATGTTGCCGGGAAGCAGCTGGAGAATGACCGCCGAGGGGCTGTTCCAATCTTTTTTACCTTTCGAGGACGAAAAATAGCACAAAACTACCCCAGCCGATGTCACACACGGCGGCGAGGATGACAACCTTAACCGATCGGCCAGCCTCTAGTGGCAAGCAAGTTTCGGCCCGTTGTTCCCCTGCTCTTGGCAGGAGTGCTCGTTGCCGGGGAAGAAGCTGGAAAATGACCGCCGGACAAACCGGCCAACATCGGAGGAGCGCGTGGCTGCCCAAGCCCAACCTGAGGATAGTTGTCTATTGCCGGGCACACAAATAGGGAAGAGGGTGCTGGAGGTCTGGACGATATGGAGAACCGCGGACGAGAGTGGGGGGCTGCACGAGCATAAGCCGAGTATAGCGCTTGAGGACCGAGTGGGGGGGGGTGCGCCAAGCCGCTGGTTGTCGGCCAAGTGGCCTTCTCGCTGGACAAGGAGCATTGTCAGCCACAAATGCAAGCCACCTCCCTATCAAAACGTGCGCCATGATCCCAGTATTTGACATAACACAAAACATGTAGTTTACTCACTCCTTATAAGTCAAATGGTCCCACAGTTGTCGGACTTATTTTGGCCTATCTCTGCGGTGAACGGGAACTTTTTGAAACCCAAAAAGGCTCACACGTCTCTCCCTGGTGCAGCAACAAAACCCTGCAGCACATTTGAATGGCGTGATGAGAAAAATAAACGAATTAGTCCGCAAAATCAGCTGAATCGCAGACCATTTGCATGCTATAAAGCAATGCTGTATTGTGAGATGCTGACCCGGGTGACGTCACATTCACATTCATCCTCAACCCGAGACTGGAGAAGTCAGTCATTTTTATGGCACGGGATTAAAAAAATTGAATGCTTTTTGCTGTCATAGGCACTTTAAACACTCATTCTGACTGTTTTCAGGCTTTGGAAGTCTCCATGAAAGACAGGAAGAAAGACTTAGAAGACCTCTTGTCCCACTCCATCGAGCTCCAGAGACGCCAGCAGCTTTCACCTCATGAAAAGGTTCCCTCTTTTCTCGTCGAGCGATTTATTCAATAAGCCCTCCTAAATTCACAATCCTGTGTAATTACAGCATATTGCAGCGGGTCATTTTCTCTCCTGGAACTGATTGCGGCTTAATTGGCTGTTTTATTAAAGCGCTGTTCCTCATCTCACCCTCTGAATGTTTCATGGCGCGCAGGGCAAGGTGGAGCAGCTGGCAGCCGATTGGAAAGTTCTGGATGGCCGGCTGAGGGAGTCTCTGCAGGCGCACGTCTCCCCGTGGACGTCGCACCACGCTCGGGTTGTGGAGCATCAGCAACTTGGTGAGAATGATGCCCGTTTTTACACGTCTTATAGTGGAAATGATCAATTCTGAAGCGGTTATGAAACGTTTTGTCTTAGTTTTTACACTGGAAATTAGCGGTGGGAACCTCGATTTGCGATTCAAGGCTCATGATAACGCTGATCTCACGATATGGCGATACAATAATTATCGATATATGGGTCAGGAAATCATTTTAGGATATTCTACAAAACAACTAACTAGGTATTTTTATCTTTCTGCTGTGAATTGGAATGATCTTATCACTAGTAGACTTCCAATCCATTTGAATTGGGAGGAATTCATTCATTCGCTGCCATCCCTCCCACTTCAAACGGATTGGACGACTATGGCCGTTTGTGGCAGCAAATACTGCTTGATTTTGGGGTATTTCACTTCATTTCCTAGTGATTTTCAGTCGCTCCCTTTTCCTTTTGAGACATTTATGGGTCACTTCCTGTTGATTTTGGGGAATTTACAGGTCACTTCCGGTTGATTTTGGTTTACTGAAAAGGAAGTGACACCAAATGAACAGGAAGTGACCTGTAAATGCCCACAAAATGCCCAATTTTTTTTGAGCGGCGGCGTCTCATACGTCAAGTTTGAGGGGAGGCAGGAGGGTCAGTGAATGTGGCGGACTTTTTTGCTGTACCTGAACGCACCGTGGGACTGACGTGACGGTGAGATACTTTCTGTTTTGATGCTGGCGTCAACAGCAGCGGAAATGATTAGGAACCTGACGAAGATGGCAATTTCATTTGGCGATGTTACCACAATAAGAATTGTCATCATAATTTATAAAGACTGGCGAACGGAGGAGGATAGCCAAGATCGACATTATACGGCCCTATTGTCGACCCAGTTCGTGGATGCACACACCATGCTTATATTTTGCTATCATTTACATCTTCATTTCAATGGTAAACGTCACCTTTTCTTTTTTTCTCCACCTGCACTAACCTTCTTGGAACCAGTGTTGATTTCACAAAAAAAATCAGCCGTGAGTCCGTCTTCCGGCAAAACGAAGAAACTGCGGCGCTGTCAAAAATTGCCATATTTCGAGTATGTCGTCGGATGTAGAAACAAATGACGAGTCAAATTATACGTCTGATGTCAAAAAATCGTGTGTCGAAGTGATTGTATGTCAAGGTACCACTGTGTATTCTTATGGGAAAGTCCTGCTCGATATATGACCATTTTGACTTCCAAACAAGGTCCTGGAACTAATGAACTTCGTATGTAAAGGTACCACTGTATATTTATCTTTGTTAGTAAATTTATTGCTGACATTTCGGGGTCATCAACATGTTTTGCACCCCCTTCCGCTAAAGTCAAACTCTGCCAATGTGACGTCTAGCGCTGTTGATGCCACTGGAAACCAGAACATTCACAGCCGGTCTGTTGTGGGTATATGCAGGTCACGTCCTGCTCATTTTAGGGCATTAACAAGTCACTTCCTGTTGATATTGAGTCACTTCTTTTTCATTTGGGGACCTTCTTGAGTCACTTCCTTTACAGCAGTACTTCTCAAATAGTGGGGCGGCGCCCCGCTTTTTTTTTTTTTTTTTTTTTTTTTTGCCGTACTAGAATAAAGTGTACTTGCGCATCCACTCAGTGGGTGGCAGTGGCGCTCTCATTTTCAAAGTGCGCGCAGTATTTTTGAAGTAAGCAAGAGCACACAGAAGAGAGATATGAAGAGCTGTGTGCCGTTTTCGAAAGCCGTTTTCCGGCCGGACTCACACAGCAACCCACTGTCTTCTCCGGTTCTCACGTGTCCGCCCGAGAAGTGCCATTTTCGGCTAGGGATCGTCACGACGACCGCCCTCACCTACGGTTCTCCCTCGGCCGCCGAGAATGCGCTTTTTTCGGGCCGTTTGCCTTTTGGCTTTGACATTTAATACAGTGGTAGATGAGGAAAGACCACTGTTTACTGTGTCTAAAAATGATTATAGCAGACAGCCGGAAGCCAAAACAATTAAGACGCCACTTAAAGACATTACACCTCAATCTCATTGATAAGCTGCTTGGTTGTTTTTCAGCGAAAACGTGCCGAATATTGCCAATAATCGTCCCGCTTTGTCAGTGTTATCTAAGTAAACCAGTGAGCACTGTTAGCATGCTCAGTGCAAAATAACCCCACCTCATTGCAAACTGGAGGTGATACTGTGAGCAGCGAGCAGCGAAAATAAAAACTGTCCTACTGTCCAAAGACACTTTTTTTTCCCCCTCTATTCAGTTTTGTTTTTTCGGTCAAATTTTTTGGCATATTGTCCTCAAGAGTTAATGTTTCTAATCAATTTGAATGTGTTATTTACTGATTTTATTTTTCAGTATCAAATTGTCAAAAATGTACCTTGAATGTATTTTTACAGTTTGGATGTGACTTTTTTTTTTTTTTAATTCAGGCAAATTGATGCGCGTTAAGTCTTTCCTTTTACAAACAAAACAATGTTGATAAAGTTATACTGTATAAGTTGATCTCTGTTATTTTCTCTAATAGAAAAAAGGACACAATGTGAGGCAGAGGCGTACTTATAATAGTAATATTATAGACTATTTACAGTGACGGCAGAGTTTGGGGGGGGGGGGGCGCGAAACATTTACGTCTTCCTTGGGGGGGGGGGGGGGGGGGGGGGGCGTAACAGAAAATAATTGAGAAGCACTGCTTTACAGTAACCCAAAATCAACAGAAAGTGACCCGTAAATGCCCCAAAAGGAAACGAAAGTGCCCAAAATTTAACAGGAAATGACGTGATATGCCCCAAAATGAACTCCTTGCTTGGCACTGGCTGCGACTGATGGCCATAGACTTCCAATCCGTTTGACGTGGGAGGGATGACAGCGATTCGCTGGCCGGATTGGATGTCCACTAGCGATGAACTCATTCCAATTCATTGCAGACGGATGAAAATTGCTTGTTTTTCCATTTATCAGCTGTTTTGTACAATATCCTAGAATGATTTCCTGACCCATGCATCAATAATTGTTGTATCACCAGAAGTTCCCATCTTTAGTCCACTATATTCACCACTGTATCCGACAGGGTTAAAACCTTCCACGCTATTAGTTGGTAGCCTCCTCCATTACACAAAATATTTGCATTCCCGTCTCATGATTCATCCCCAGCATATTGAGAAACAGAACAGTTTAATAGTTACAAGTACCGGGGAGAGTTTAATTTCGAGTATGAAAAATGCATGCTGAAATTACATATCAGCTGGTAAGCTGCATTCGCCGCGGAGCGTCATTTATCACGATTTGCTACTTACGCTCCAGAACATCTTTAATATTCAAGCCGTCATTTTTCCTTAAACATGTGGAGGAAGAACTCATGTTTTTTGTGGGAGAAAATCTGTGTTGTAGAGGCCGTAGATGAAACTTTTTTGCTCGTTCTACTACTTTTATACTCTTTAATCACACGAACCTATGTCCTCTGTCGCAGTGGCAGTGTCTTCAGTCCCCTCAGCTGTCCAGATGGCCAGCCTGGCAAGCGAAGACCCTCATCACCAGACCCCGCACACACCTGAATCCGTGGCACCCACCGACTTAAACGAGACGGCGACAGAGTTGGCCGACTGGCTGGTCCTCATCACACAGATGCTGAAGTCCAACATTGTCACAGTGGGCGACATCGAGGAGATCAGGACCACCATGGCGCGGCTTCAGGTTACCCCAGCACTTTGATCATTCTTAAATTCATTTCTGTATTTCATTTGTATTTTAAAGTAGAAGTATGGCCCGGAGTTGGCCCGGAATACTACTGCTGCTGTGTTGTTGAGCCAAGGTTTGTTAAAGGGAACCTCAGACTTTTAAAGACTTGTAGGCTCTAATAAGCCAGCCACAATTGTTCTCTTTTACTAAAATATGTTATTAGAAACACATAAAATATTGCCATTATTTAAAAATCTATAATATTTAGTACATGTTTTGACCTGCAGAGGGTACTTACTATTTGTGTTTTTCTTGCGTCTTTTATGACCTTTTCATTGCCTCAATAGACTTTTTGCATGTGTTTCCCTCTCATACTTTTAAGCATTGTGTTTACATGTGGTAGCTTTAAAGCAGATTCTTGATCTGTTGACCACATTTGTCACGTAGCATATTCAACCCCCCCTTATTTGATATTACTACGTTTAAGTATTTTCTTAAGGGAGCTTTAGTATGTTCTGTCTTTATGCATCTAAACAAAACAAGCTGAAAGCGCATGGTACTACTTTGGGTGTCAAATCGCCGGTGTAGCACATTTTGGCAGAACACCGTTTTTTTCCCCCCAACTCTCGTCTAGTCTCATCCCGTCTTTCCTGTTCATTTTGCGTTTGCTGCTCGTTTTGTGAAATATCGACAGTGCTGTCATGCTTATTAATGTTCCTCCTGGGTTCAAATTGAAAGGGTTGAACAGATGACATGCTTATGTCGCTAAAGTCGTACTCTGGAAGCCCGGCAACTTAACCATGTGACGTCACAGCCCCGCAATGTCAACAACAATGGCCATCTACGAGTTAAACAAATTTTACAAATTGTATAAAAACGAAAACAACAAGAGGGGTTTCAATATCAAATTATTTTAACTCATAAAAACGTTTATCTTTTAAGAACTACAAGTCTTTTTATCTGTGGATCCCTTCAAATGGACACATAATAAACCTCGAAATGTGGCCGTAGCCCTGATTTTAAAAAACAGTCTTTTTAATACAGTATATGCTGGATGGATTTATCAAGCTGTATGGCCCGGCGTTGCTCAGGTGAAAAAGTAAAAATGGGCATTTTCTATTGTAATTTTTGGATGTTCTATAAATTTTCTACACTAAATGGAGGCTTACACAGATCAAACCCATCGAAGAACACTCCCAGGCACATAAAGTACAACTGTGTAAAATTTCGTCAAAATTCACACAGCCTTTTTGGAGTACATACAGACAAACACACACTCACACATACAGTCCCATTGATATATAGGTATACATTTTTTTTGCCCTCGTTTTTTATTGATATTTTTTGGGTTGGGATTTTTCCTCCATTTGATTTTTCATAAAAAAAAAAAATAGATAGATAGAGAGATAGATATATAGATGGATTTTTTTTTTTTTAATTTTCATTTCTTTTTAGAATTTTTTAAATTATTTTTTTATTTTGAAATTTTTTTTTTTCCATGTATTTTTTTACTTTTTGGCATTTTTAAAATTTTATTTTATAGATATTTGGATATAACTTTTTAGTCTCCTGTCAAGATTAAATGTTATATGGAAAAATAATTAAAGTATTCAGTGTTTTTCTTCTTTGTAAATTAGATTTATTTTATTTATTTTCATAAAAAAATTATAAAATTATTATTTATTTAATATTATAAGTACGTACGAATTGTACAATGTATTAAAAAAACATTTTAAAATTAATTTTCTCCACTTTTTTTGGCAAAAAATATTTTTCAAAATGTTTGTAGTCTTTTTATTTTCATTTTTACCTTTTCGACTTTTGAGATTTTGGAGTTTAGATTCTATTAAAAAACATGTCAATGTTAAGGTAGCCAATGTCAAGCATCTGTGTATCGAAAATATGAAACCAATTATAGTGTGACTATTCCTCCCATACAGAGCAAAAAAAAATCATACTCATTTGAACTATGTTCATGTATCATCATTCCAGGTAACCAAAAGAGACCTGGAGCAGCGTCATCCTCAGTTGGAAGACATTTTCACCCTTGCGCAGAACATCAAAAACAAGACGTCCAACCTGGATGTGCGCACGTCCATCACAGAGAAACGTACGTGATATTCAACGGGTATCAACTATCACCTGCCCTCTGTTGGTGATTTAATCCCTAATAATTTCCAGTGGAGAAGGTGCGTGGCCAGTGGGACAACACACAGCACGGCGTTGTGGCGCGACTTCAACAACTAGACAGCATGATCGGCCATAGTGACCAATGGGAGGGTCAGCGTCGGGAAGTGCAGGCTCTAATTGGACACAAAGAAGGATGGTTCCACAATATGCTGCAGCAGTCCAGAGAGTCCAGAGACCCACTGACAGTTCAGCTGGCTGATAGCAAGGTTAGAAAAAAAGTAAAATTTCTGAAAAAAAAAAAAAAAGCCAAAAAGATTAATAGAATTTGCCGTTTTGTCTCAAAACAATCATTTTAGTATAATTTTGCTCATCCTTTGAATCTATAATTACTCCCAAATTTGAACCGCACACACACGACGGATGGATGACGCCAAGTTGTGAAACATTTGACTTTCCAGACAAGCGCTGGGGCCGCTAATTTGAGTATCTCAGCTTTAATTACCAGTGCAATTCAGAGCGTGATTAAAAGTGCTGGATGGGGAATGAATCACCTCTCCACAGTATCCTTTTGAGGCTTAACAGCATCAGTGAACTCACATCAAGCATAGTCTCGATGCGAGACGATGACAAATTGTGCCCTGCGAGAGCGTCTGAAGCACTGCGGGGGGCGAACACTAGGGGGCAACTGAGTCACTTTGTGTTTGGCCATGCGATGGTGACTAATCTTGGTCAACCAGAGTTTAAGCAGAAATACTGTTTTAACTAAATCTATTATCAGACACACACACTAAACAATGTATACATGCAAATTAGGGGTGTAATGATACACACAAGTCACGGTTCGGTATGTACCTCGGTATGGGCGTCACGTTTAGGGAGGCGTTTGGTACAACGGGAAAAACAAAAGGGCTTTTTTAATCACAGCATTTAAAAGATAAAGGTTCTATTGGCTAAAACTAAAGAGCAGCTCTTATTAAATCGCAAAATAAATAGAAAAAAATCAAACTTGTGAATTTGTTTTTATATTGTTCTAATATTCTTTGATTCACACAGGGTTTATGTGGGTCATTAAAAAACATTAAAAGTCATTAAATGGATTTTGGTAAATGGTAAATGGTGTTATACTTGTATAGCGCTTTTCTACCTTAAGGTACTCAAAGCGCTTTACACTACATCGTCATCTACCTACTGGTGACGCAGCACCAGGAGCAATGTGGGGTTCAGTATCTTGCGTCAATCCTTAAAAAGCATTAAACTAAATTTTTGAGGCATTAAAAAATATGTAAAGTTGATGGTTAAAGGTCCCCATTAACCGCAAAAACGAGGGATTACTGTATTTCAATGTTACATTACACAAAGTTAACTGTAAACCAACACCAGTAAACATACACTCCCACATAAATTGTATTTTTATGTTAGCAAAATCATATAAAAAGTGCAAATAGTTCCTAAACTGAAAAAGTATCCCTTTTTGCCCAAAATAGCAACTTATGATTTTTTTTCAATTTAGTGCAAGTTTTCAACGGCTAATAAATCACTCAATTATCACTTGAGGAAAGCATGCAGAATCATCTTAATTTTGCGCAACAAAAGCAAAAAAAATTTTTTAATTTTTTTATTTTCATTTGTTTAGTTCAGGCCATCACTGTTGTTGTCAAGACAGTAAATATATACAGCTCATATAATAAAAAAGAGCACAAAAATCATTTGCATTTTTCTATATACAATCACAACTTATTTTGGTTGAATTCCGCTAATGTGTAGAGATACGAAATCCAACATGGCGGCCATCATAAAACAAAGACCTTTTTAAGTTGGAAATTCTTGTAAATAAATACTTAAATCGCGGAATTTCTATAGATATGAACGTAAAACAGTCTAGATTCTTGGTTAAAAGTAAAAAACGTGCAGTTATCGTACATTTTACATAAATATTTCAAGCCAAAGTTACGGTATTGTGTCATCCAATATGGCGGCGGTCACGAAACAAAGAGCTTTTTAAGTTGAAAATTCTTGTAAATAAATGCTTAAATCGCACAATTTCTATAGACATGAATGTAAAACAGTCTAGATTCTTGGTTAAAAGCAAATAACAGGCAGTTATCGTTCATTTTACGTAAATATTTCAAGCCAAAGTTACGGTATTGTGTAATCCAACATGGTGGCTGTCACGAAACAAAGAGCTTTTTAAGTTGAAAATTCTTGTAAATAAATGCTTAAATCGCGGAATTGCTATAGACGGAAATGTAAAAATGTCTAGATTTTTGGTTAACTGCCTGTTTTTTGCTTTTATTGTTCATTTTACGTAAATATTTCAAGCCTAATTTACGGTATTGTGTAATCCAACATGGCGGCCGTCATGAAACAAAGAACTTTTTAAGTTGAAAATTCCTGTGAATAAATGCTTAAAACTTGGAATTTCTATACATAGCGCAAACAGTGTAGATTCTTGGTGAAAAGCAAAAAACGGGCAGCATTCATTTTACGTAAATATTATGAGCCAAAGTTACGGTATTGTGTAATTTAACATGGCGGCCGTCACAAAACAGAGTTTTTTAAGTTGGAAATTCTTGTAAATGAGTGCTTAAATCGCGGAATATCTATAGATATGGACGCAAAACAGTCTAGATTCTTGGTAAAAAGCAAAAAACGGGCAGTTGTCATTCATTTTACGTAAATATTTCAAGCTAAAGTTACGGTATTGTGTAATCCAACATGGCGGCCGTTACGAAAGAAAGAGTTTAAGTTCAAAATTCTTGTAAATGAATGCTTAAATCGCGGAATTTCTATAGATATGAAAGTAAAACAGTCTAGATTCTTGGTCAAAGCAAAAAATGGCAGTTATTGTTTATTTTACGTAAATATTTCAAGCCGAAGATATACAAATTTTATCCACAGATTTTTTTCACAATATTTCAAAGTGCATGCATGGTGCTATTTAATATAATAATTACCTTCAATCCTCAACCAAACCACTCTGGAGACATTCCTGCCTGCTTGTATGGAGTAAAACCTTTGTCCTCTTTCCACCTAAATCCGGCGTTAGAACGCAGCGTGTGTTTGAGTTATCACAGTGAAAGCCAACTCAACCTTCTGCCCGGGTCGGTCCCCTACTGGAAGGCGTGGCGCAATGTCTGTGAGAGCTGTCTTGTCAACAAATGGTGGAGTCAATGCTTTAGCCTAGGGTTAGAGCACAATATACATTTGCTGATTTTGGTTTAGGTACATTACCTCTACCGAACCCTGGAGTAAAGGAGAACGAACTTCGACAAGGTTTTTAAACATTTTTACTCAAACGGATTTGCCGTCTGACTGCGTGCACCGAACCGTGATGCCCGATGATAATACGAGACGAATACAAATACCATTACACTCTTAATGCAAAAAAATGCATACCACTCTAAAGAGCTTGATCATATTTTATGATATCTGTCGACGCAGACTTTTTTGCAAGAGCTGAATCGAGGCCAAGCCGCAGTGGCGGCTTTCAACGACTTGTCGGCCCATCTTCTGCGCGAGTACTCCAACGACGACACCCGGCGGGTGAAAGAAGTCACCGACGCGCACAACGCCGCCTGGAACAACCTCAACAACAGGTGCCGAGTGCTCTTTTTAGGCCAGTCGTGCATAGATTATGACAACCACTTGGATTAATGAATCTTCAGGCATCGTGTATTTTAACGAGTTATAAAATCAGCGTTTCTTAACCTTGTTGGAGTTGTGTTTCATACACAGATTCTTAATTTGTAATTGGAAAAATGGGAATTTTCTTTGAAGTTCAAAAAAAAAAAATATTGAAAAAGTGCTGATGATGAGCGACAAAGTGCTTTTCATATGTTTTCTTCCCTCTAAATGATAAAATTAAAAGAAATAAACCGAAAAATATTGGGGAAAAATATCTGTTAATAGGTTAATCCGCTTTATTGTTATTGCACAAAATTAACCAAAATTATGGAGGCCCAAATGGGACAGGAAGAAATATACAAACTATATAAATAAAGTTATATAGACTTCAAACGAAAGCAATCGATGAGACTTCGATCGTTCAGTCCTGCCCACTGACTTTGATGGGCGGGTTTGACAGATAAAATAAATTCATGAAGTGCTGCAACATGTGTCAAGGAAATAATTCAGTAAATATTTTTTAAATAAAATATCTGTTATTTTAATTAATTGATTACATTTATTGACACTTTTATTCCCATTTGAATTAATTAATGACACATTTAAATATTTATTTAAAGACATTATTATATATTTCTCTCTGTCCCATTTGGTCCTCCATACGAAATCACTTTGTTCATAGAATTAAAAGAAAACATGAAATTCATGGAGGGCTTGCAGTGAATGATCATATTTCAATGCCATTGGCGGTGATAGAGGTCCAATTCATTTTGACTGAGAAATGTTCAGCATGAGAGGGGAAAAACATCATGGAGGTCGTGGCAACACCCTCATGTGGATCATTCACTCTGACCCTGTTTGTTCTCTAACATGACAGCCCTCTCAGCAGTGTTGTTTTTGGCAGCCCTTTTAATTTCCGTCTTAGTCTTAGACGATAATACGTTTTAGTCTTAGTCATATTTTGGTCATCTAAAAATGTGTTTGTCTTCGTCTAGTTTTTGTTGACGAAAACTCAAGACTAATTTTGTCTAGTTTTAGTCGACGTTTTGTTTTCGTCTGTGAAATTAAAAAAAAAAAAAAATCTCCAAAAATAAATATACGTTTCCAACTATTTCAAATAAACATTGACAGACGAGTGCATATTGTAGCGTCTACAAGGACAACACCAATTTGGTGATTATACATACTCAACAGGAAAAATGTAAAATACTTTCTATTAATTATACCCACCTGGACACCTCGAACTGTATTTGAAAAAATTTGTCTGAGAGTTTAAGAGGACGCTCGCAGTAAGCATTAGCCTAATGTGAATGCTATGCTAATGCTACAAGTTACATTTAGTGTGTGATGATCACTCAGCACAGACCTTTAGAGGCTAAAGCAACATTGCATATTCTCTCTGGCCAAGACAACAAATCATACCTGTGTGCAAGTCTGCACGGAGACTGGAGATGACACACTGGTGAGTCGGGAAGCGGGCAGTGCGCAACACGCCACGAGTAACACAACCAGACACTTCTACGATGCAGGCTAACTACTCATGAAATGTCACATTGTGAACATTTGACAAAAACTATTGCGCATTTTCGTTTCTTCAGACAAAAACCGGCGTTCGTCTCGTTATCTTTTAGTCTCCCAAATCACGTTTTTAGCCCGTATTGTCATGTCATCATCTTGAAAAAAAAGTGTTAATCGACAAAATATTTTCATTATCGTCACCGTTGACGACAACAACAGTGCCTCCCAGTTAAAATGGATTGAACGTATATCCAGGGACGGATCTAGGAAAATATTTATGGGGTGGCGAGAGGAGGGCAGGAACTTTTAGACGTGGCAAATATTTCATGATGGTATAACACATTATCGACTCTTTAATACTTCTCACATTTAACACAATCAGTTCCAATTTACCTGAGGAAATAAAAATACAAATCAGTTTGTATGTGCATGACAATTTTGTTGACGAAAAATCAAATGTTTTAATTGAATACATACTGTATATATATGTATGTATATATTAGGGCTGTCAAATTTATTGCGTTAACGGGCGGTAATTAATTTTTAAATTATGTTATAATATTTGACGCAACCTCAAACAGTTTACTATGACGCTGTTTTACCACATTGAGACCGAAAAGGCAGAGAAATGTGAGTGGACACAGGCGTTCATTGGACCGCACCTTTTATTGGCTTAAGCAGCCACTACTAACAGTCATGGTTGCCCAACTTCCCATCATGCAATTGGGCGGAGTAAGAGACGCTGTTTTTCTTAACACGCTTAATTGAACACAACATAGAACATATTGTATACCATTTGCAGCCACTACTGACAGTTATGGTTGCCCAACTTCCCATCATGCAGTTGGGCGGAGCAAGAGACTAGCTTTTTCTTAACACGCCTAATTGAACACAACACAGAACATACTTTACACCATTTGCAGCCTCCACTGACGGTCATGGTTGCCTAACTTCCCATCATGCATTTGGGCAGAGCAGGAGACATTCTTTTTCTTAACACGCCTAATTGAACACAACACAGAACATACTGTATACCATTTGCAGCCACCACTGACAGTCATGGTTGCCCAACTTCCCATCATGTATTTGGGCCGAACAGTTAAGTCGCTACAGTATCATTTAGTGAAAGCACAACAAAAATAATATTTCTATCTCTCAAAAAAAGATGTTCACAAAAAGAAAAGCGCTCATTGCAAAGAGAACTGGCATTCCCAATCAAATAGCTATGCAAAATACACATAAATGTTAATAATGTTAATGCCATCTTGTGGATTTATTGTTTTAATAAACAAATACAGTACCTATGTACAGTATGTTGAATATTTATGTCCGTCTTGTGTCTTATCTTTCCATTCCAACAATAATTTATAGAAAATTATGGCATATTTTAGAGATGGTTTGAATTGCCATTAATTAATATTAATTTTTAAGCTGTGATTAACTCGTTAAAAAATTTAATGGTTTGACAGCCCTAGTATTTATGTAACAACAGCATATTGACATTATAATCGTTTTGCATTTTGATGGAATTACATTCAATTCTGCTTAACTAATTGATAACATGATCCACATCGACTGATTGTTACACACCTTGTGTCAACATATGGCAGATGTGTGCACATCTTAAATCACTGTTTGTATGTAGACACCACAAAAAGGCACAAGTGATATTTACAAACTGAGAGAGAAACATAGTTCCATTAAATGTATTATTATTACTATAATCAGGTTCCTCACTGACACCAGTACTTAACTGATGGTAGTACATGTCAAATTGATTTTAAATGTCAAATTGATTTTTTTTTCCCCCATTGAGGCGACTCTGCTGGCAACTGGGATGGCAACTAGGTCTGCACAATATATTGTGTTAATATCGCGATGGCGATATTCAATGCGCAATAGTCCTATTGCAGGATGTGCAATTATTATTATATTTTTTGAACATATGACCTTTTGGTTTGCTTCATAAAAGCAGCAAGTGTGCTGAGACATGACTTCCTGAATCCTGTTTATATGCAGCAATCTTTATTATTCACAGATCAACCCTTTTGCCTAGATTAGAGGGTATTATAGAAATACAGCCATATATCACTGTTTTGCACTCCCAGTTCTTAGATAAATGAATAATAAATAGTAATTTAAAGTAAATTGAAGCACCTTGAATCTATAATGCAACAATAAAAAATTGCAGAAACTAAGATGGCATTTTTTTTTATAATAAAGAAAATGTGGAATTGTTTAAATGATATGAAACAAAGAAAAGAAATGAGAATAGATGAGAAAAACAAGGAGGGGAAACTCAGGAAAAACAATCTAATAAAATGAAGAATGCAGCAAAAGTCTTCCCAAACAGAGCTATTCAAGTAATCTGGTGAAAATTCTTCTAATTTTAATATTACTATATATATATATATATATATATATATCGCACCCTCCCAAAAAGTCGCATTGTAAGATTTTTCCAATATCGTGCAGGCCTAGTGGCAACCCTGTCTGTTAGGATGGCAGTTGCCCCCAATGCCATCCTGGTGGATCCCCTCTTGCGTCTATCACTGTCAATGGCAGCCAATAAGTTAACTAAATGAATTAACTGCTACTATGTCCCTATTGTTTCCAGTCTAGAAGATTCACGTAGGTATTTAAAAAAAATAAATAAAAAAAAAAAATATATATATATATATATATATATATATATATATATATATATATATATATATATATATATATATATATATATATAGAGAGAGAGAGACATCAAGCAGCAACTAAGAAGTAATTTAATCCTCACCATTTCCAAGTATTGATTTTGCGATGGGAGGATTGTAATTAATCACTACTAAATTAGGGAACGTGCATCACTGTTTTTTTACTACAATCAATACTATCACTGCGGCTTAGTCATCTGCGAGATCGAATTATACTTGTATCTCGAGGCACCGTTGACAAAAAAATGAACTAAGACATTTATTGCTGACTCAGGGCAAACGACTACCACGGCCAGCTGGACTTTGAGCTCAAAGGTCTACAGGCATCCCTCAGGGAGCTGGAAGCCTTCCTCAAGTGGCTCCAGGAGGCCGAGACCACCGTAAATGTGCTGTCAGATGCCTCCCATAGAGAAGACCTATCGCAGGATTCCACCCGTGTCAAGGAGCTCAGACGACAGCTGGAGGTAGGAGCCGTGTGTCCAAATTGCATGTGTGTCTGGGAGTAAACAGGTGGGAGCCATTATCTCAGTGTCGTCCTCCATTAGTGTTATCAATGCGAGGGCATGTTGAGGGGCGTCGGAACACGTGCGCACATTGAGTGCAGAGCATTGATTCATTGGGGAGTTCAATACGCGCGTGCCAGTGAACTCATTTTATGCTATTTGAATGGACAGTATATATTTTGGTCTTTCAGTTCTGCAAGTTTGTCTTTCGTTTTAAGTATTGGTCGATCCGAATGGATTGTTCTAATTTATTCAGATAGTTGGGTCCATCCAAATCTTGTAATTGTTTCGAAATAGCTTTGCTGAGTGCCAAATGGATTGTGAGTTCCGAATGGATTTTTCTAATTTATTCCAATAATCCTGTTTTTAGATCTTGTAATTATGTAGAAAAACTACACTGAGTTGCTTGTGTTTTTCTGTTGGTCAAATGAAAATCAACTTTCAGATTTAAAAAGAAAAATTGTAATCTGATCTTGGTACGTTTCGGAAAATGGTTTCTTTAGTTTCTTCAGACTTTACCATTTAGTCTGAATACACAGGTCTACAAGCAAAATGCTTCATGGATAAAAGTAGTGAGACTTTACTAAATTTTGGTCACTAAAAAGAAAAAAATGAGGTCAGAAGTGTCAATTAGATATCGTTTTAAGAAATGTTAAAGTCCAAGCAATTTAGCTGAAATGTGTTTCACAAATCCTGGTTTTTGGAAGTGAACTAATTGCATTAATGTAAACACATTTCATAAGTGGTGGGGCACACTGATATATCCATCTCATATCAAATGAAGCAACTTGTAAAACTGAATTATATAATCACACCAATATATCTTTGTAATTACAGTTTAACATTAAATATCTTGTATACTTTAGCCAACCAGCACTAAAATATTTTATTTTCCAATCTACGTCACCACAACAATTATGATTTAGGCATTTTTATCTCTGAAGCAGATATTTTCCAAAATTTTGTGCACTAGTGATATTGATCCATTGAGTCTTTCAGCGATAGCTAGCTAGCTATCGCTTAATGCTAACTCGGAATAGCAGCGTTTTTGGGTCCTGTAACCCATTATTCATTCTAGATTTTATACAAATGACCAGATTGTTTTTGGCAGCCATTTTAATTTTCGTCTTAGTCTTTTGGACAAAAATACTTAGTCTTATATTAGTCATTTCAAAATGTTTTCGTCTTGGTCTAGTTTTAGTCAACGGAAATGCAGATAAATTTCTTCTAGTTTTAGTCGACAATTCTCAAAATGTTCTCATCTATAAACTTTAAAAGTTTTAATCCATGAATAAATAAATGCATAAAAGGTTTCCAACAATTTCGAATGAACATGACAGACGAGCACATAACTGTAGAGTCTACAAGGACATCGCCATTTTCATGATGATAATACACACTCGGCAGGAAAACAGCACATTATTTACAATTTATTGAACTCACCTTGGACGCCATGAACTGTATGTAAAATGTTTTCCAGGGGTTTAAGAAGACACAGAGTCACCGCACTAAATGTTAATGCTAACACGAAACGCTATGCCAATGCTACAAGTTAGTTTAGTGTGTGATGATCACTCAGCACAGACCTTTAAAGACTAAAGCAACATGGCTTATCTAGCCAAGATAAGAAAACAAAACTTACCAATCATCACCTGACACGTTTCACAAAAGGAATCTGGTATTGGCACAGATAAGCGTGTGTGTGGGGCGAGGGAGTCGGGGGTGAGGCGCAGAACGCCACATGAGTGACACGACCATACACTGCTAAATGTGTGCTAACTACACATACAATAAGAAAATATCACACATTGTGAATTTATGACGGAAACTACGCAAATTTTCATCTCGTTCCCGTGTCATCAGACGACAACTGGCATCCATCTCGTTATGTTTTAGTCTCCCAAGGCGTGTTTTCAACGCGTCATCGTGACGTTTTTGTCATTAAAGAATTGTTGACGAAATATTTTCGTTATCGTTGACGAAAACAAAACTTTTACATGACAATATTACAATTTACCAGTAGCTTAATAAGTTATAGTCATATAATCTTTATCCTCTGTAAAGAACAATGACTTCGAGTGCTGTACTGATAAGCTGAGAAGTAGGAGTGGGGACCTTTTGGTACCTCACAATACGATAAGATTTGCGATACAAAGGTCACGATAACGATCTGACGATATAGCGATACAACGATTTTCGATACACTGGTCAGGAAATCCTTCTAGGATATTCTACAAAAAACTAATAAACAGAAAAACAAGCTTCTGCTGTGAATTGGAATGAGTTTATCACTAGTAGATGTCCAATCCATTTGAACAGGGAGGGTGGCAGCGAATGAACGAATTTTCATTCGCTGCCATCCCTCCCACTTCAAACGGATTGAACATCTATGGCCGTCAGTGGCAGCCAGTGCCAGGCAATGAGTAATTTTGAGCCATTTAAGGTAATTTACCTGTTGATTTTCAGTTACTTCCTGTTCATTTTGGGGTATTTTATGGGCCTCTTGCTGTTTATTTTGCATTACAGAACAGGAAGTGACCTGGGAATCACCCAAATGAATAGGCAGTGACTCAAACTCAACAGGAAATGACCTGTAAATGCCCCAAAAATCGCACCGAATGACTGTGAATGCTCTGGTTTTGAATGAACGAACGTTCCCAGTCTAAAAGCATTGGGCGTCGAGCATCGTCAATGGCAGCCTTTAAAAAAAAAAAAATATATATATATATATATATATATATATATATATATATATATATATATATATATATATTTTTTTTTTTTAATTGACACCTTTTTAAAAAGATATCTCGATTCTTGACAGGAGCATATCGATAACCTTTTGGGATTCAAAGTATCACGATATATCACAATTTCAATATTTTGTCACACCCCTACTGAGAAGAGTTGAAATGTCTCAGCAACAGTATAGTTTTGCTTATCTTATATACAGGGGTGCACATATTTTTTTTGCCCAGGTTCTCAGAGGAGGACCTGGAGATGTGACTTGGTCCTCATTGAGCTTGAGAGCCGACCCGCCTGATGCGATAAAATTATGACAAGCTTTAATTAGAGCCAATTACCTTTAATTAATTATATAAACAATTAACGCTTGATTAACATCAACTGGCACAACAAAATTGCCATTACTTTGAAGTGAAATGTAAAGAAATAAACATAAAAGCACTAATTCAAAATAAAGGGCATTCATATGCGGCTCTCACATTAACTCCAAGCCTTTGTAAAAGTGGGATGTCCTCCTCATAAGAGCTCATTGAACGTGCATGTTTAGCTTTGTGAAATGCGAGCAAAAACACGTTTGTCAGCCCATGGCGCTGTTCTACAATAACTTTATTCCGCCACTTGTCCATAGGGCGAGTGGGGTCCTGTCTGACATCGATAGTTTGATTAGTTGCCACATGCTCTGTTTTTTTCATGCTTTTCAAAGTTTGGATGGCTAAAATTATTTGACCCTACATAAAATGCGCTGCTCTTATTAGCGACATTGGGATTCTCACGGCAAATGTTGCACCACATTTCCGTGCGAGCATCATTTGCTTCTAGCCATGGTACCT
Organism: Corythoichthys intestinalis; assembly: GCF_030265065.1. Lineage (NCBI taxonomy): Eukaryota > Metazoa > Chordata > Actinopteri > Syngnathiformes > Syngnathidae > Corythoichthys > Corythoichthys intestinalis. The sequence continues at coordinate 15,452,811 of NC_080413.1, read as the reverse complement.
CCTGCAGCCACTTTTCAGCAAAAGTCCTTTTTTTCCAGTAGCTCCGGTGATGTCTCTGTCGTCTGTCTGTCTGTCTGTCTTTTGACGGGGGTGGGGGAACACGGAAATAATTACTCAGTGGGGCCTGCCTCTTTGACATTTTGAGAGGTGATTTTCTCGTGTCCGCCGCAAATACAGTGGTCAGGCAGGTCAGCCATTGGTACGCAAAAGCGTATGGAAGCCGTTGAGGGCCAGCGCGTTTGTCTATGTCCGGTACGCATGCGCGCATGCGGACCACTTATGTGCACCCCTGCTTATATATAAGTATGTGAGTGTCTTAAGTTTCGAGTATGGTCAAGGAACAAATTAAAGTCTTATCTCAAATCACTACTGTATAAAAAGAAAAAAATCCAATTTAATTCTTTGTTTCAATCCTGCAACCCTGGAAAAAGCGGTTTTCTACTAAATCCTTAAAATCCCCCAAATTAGTGTGACGTTCAATACCCCAGCAGTGTCTGTAAACGTCTCAGCAAAGCGTCTCCAGCAAAAACAAGACTTTCTGTGTACCCCTGGGGCCCCCCCTGACATATCGCCTTAATTAAAGCCCCATCGTCTGTTTCTATCTCTGCCGCGCTTCAGATTGATGGATGGCGTTCAAGTGTGAAAAGTCATTTGGTGAAATCGGAAAGTATTCTCCAGCTGAGGAAAGCCTTTTTTTTCTCCCCCTTCATAACTACACATTTACAACCTACTTTTTGACCACTGGCTTTTTGGAAACACACAAACAGACGCTCACATAACTTTGCAGCTGATGCTTTCAGTGGTATTAACAATAAGTGAGTCAACAAAACAGTGTGGTGTAAATCCCTGGAAGTCAATACTGTGCTTTGACTGAAATGACTCCTGTAGCGCGTTAAAACCTTCTCTAAACACTCTTCTTCTACAAAGCTTAACATAATCCCTCTAACACTGTCTATTCGTACGCATGTATGTGTTTGTAATAATTACTAAAGCGGCCTGTGTGGGTGTCAAATATTTGCTTTAACTCCATCTGAATGCGGATTATAACTCTGGAAGTTTGAGGCTCTATTGATATACAGTTCAAGCTAGCAATGACCTTTGAGGCTCTATTGATATACAGTTCAAGCTAGCAATGACCTTTGTCCTGAATACTAGCGCAACAAGCTAACAGTTTGAATAGGTGATGCTGTGTGTAAGCATTGCTGTTTTCTATGTGTCTCCCGCATTTCCAGTGGAGTTCTTATGCTTTTTTTACTTCTCGCAGTGGCAATTTTTTAGCTGCACTTCAAAGTGGCGCGCCGCTCTTACGCAACCTCTCTCGGGGTCAGGAGCGTCACGCCGCCTCACCGCACCGACTGAGCCGCTCGAAGAGCCCAACGTTATGGCAATTATCCCGCCGTGGAGGTGGTATTGACGAGTAAAATAGGACAGTGGGAGCGGCGTGCTCAGCTCCTTAGGGGTTCATTTACGAGGCACCGTTGATGAGATGGGTTTAAATGACCTCAATTTATGCTCATGTGGGGCTAATAGTGCTTTTAATTGTAGTATGACAATGTTATTCTGGTGATATTAAGAGTTTTCTTACAAATTGGTCTTGTATCATTGCAGATTTATTCGTAATATTAATTACCGCGTTGTTTTGTTGCATAAGTCACAACAATAATTCGAATACTTTTTATCAAATGTATGACTTGATTACAACTATCAGTCATAACATTTCAACTTTATCATGTAAGATAAGACTTTATTATAACTTTGTTTTTCTCCAATTAAAAAATATATATATATTTTGTGCATTTATATTGACTTTTCATCAAATTTGAACTTGAAAGTTTTCACTACATTTATGTTTCAGCACTTCTGTTGGTAATATTACATCATTCTTGTCACAAGGCTTTTCTGGTAACTTCTTAACTTTAAAATTACAACACTTGTTTCTTATTACTATGATTAGTTTTTTTTTGTTTTTTTTTTCCACAAAATTTGCGACTTCATTTTGGTAATTTTACCACCAGTTAAAAAACGACACTCGCGTAACAGTGTTTTCACAAAATTCACTCCACTGAACCTTTTGACTGTAACATTAATGACTTAACTCTCGTAACACTGTGATTGTCTTGTCGCAAAATTTTGAATTAATCGGAATATTGTGAATGTATTCTCGTAACAGTACGATGTATTGTAAAAATTGGAATTTATCCTAACATTCCAACTTAATGGTTGTAGCAGTACGACCGTCGTAAAAGTGTCAAATTTTGAATTTATCTCAATTTTATGACTTTGTTCTTGTAAAAGTATGATGGAATAGTACAAATTGAATCTATCGCAACTTAACTACCTAATTCGTGTAGCAGTATGACGTAGTATCACAAAATTTTGAATTTATCTTAACATTCCGACTTCTAGCAGCAGTACTTCATAATATACTGTAAAATTTTGAATTTTTTTCTTAATTTTATAACTTTGTAAGAATTTGAATGTACCGCAACTTTACGACTTGATACATCATACTGCGACATGAATTATCATAAAAATTGAATTTATCGTAACATTCCGACTTCATTCTTGTAGCAATACGACTTCAGAAAATATATTGTAAAATATGGAATTTTTTCCTGATTTTATAACTTTGTACTCGTAACAGTACGACAGAATAATACAAATTTAAATGTACCACAACTTTACGACTTAATACATCATACTGCTACAAGAATTATCATAAAATTTGGAATTTATCTTAACATTACAACTTAATTCTTTCAACAATACGATGATTGTAAAATATCGTAAAATGATGAATTTATCTCAATGTCATAACTTTGTCCTCATAACAATACGATGGAATAGTAAAAATTTGAACCGTAACTTGACGACTTAATTCTTGTAGCAGTGTGACGTATTATCATAAAGTTTGGAATTTATCGTGACATCCCGACTTCATTCTTTCAGCAGTATGACGGTTGTAAAATATTGAAAAATGTTGAATTTATCATAATGAGTTTTATTCGTAACAGTACGGTGGAATAGTAAAAAAATTGTATCGCAACATCGCGATTTAATTCTTGTAGCAGTATAATGTACTAGTATTATCATCAAATTAGGAATTTATCGTTACATTCCGACTTCATTCTTTCAGCAGTACGACGATCGTAAAATATCGTAAAATTTTATTGTAATGTTATGACTTTGCTCTTGAAGCAGTAAAATTAAACAGTATAAATTTGAATGTATCGCAACTTTACGACGTGAATTTATCGTAAAATTGCGTCAAATTTTATTCTTGCAACTTGACTATTATTGTTACGGCAAGGACCACCACAGATTATGCTATTATTTCCGATTTATATAGGATATTTTGCTTGTTTGTTTCCTGTAATAATATTCCCTAGAAATGTGCAACTTTATTCCTGTAGTTACGACTTCTTAATACCAGTTTGTATCATAGTTCTGACTTCATTTTCATAATTTGGGGACTTCTCATAATTTCCCAACGGTTCGCCACATCCCATCCTGTGACATAGTTCTATTTTCTTGCGTATTCTTCTGCTCAAAGGCGAGTTTTGTGTTTCACGTGTGTGGTGTCAGAAATCCAACTGGGACTTTTACTGCCAGGAAGCTCCGTCTAACCCCTCCTTCTCTTTTACGCGCGTGTTATTACTCAGCCGCTCTCAGTGTTGATGTAGCGGCTGCACAAAGGAGGCGCTACCTGCCTCCCCTCTTCTGCTCTTACATCCCGGCTCCTCTCACAGGCATTCTCACCCCTCTTACGGGATCAGCTGAAGTGCGTAGACCATCCTATTTTTGACGGACTCTGCACTTTTCAAAACATTTCCTTTCTCCGTTTCTTTTTTTTTTTTCTTCAATCTCTCACGTCACAGCTGATTTGTCTCTGTATAGTGTGGGATGAAAAGAAGAGCCACGCTGAGATCAGCGTGCGTGTGAGTGAGCGAACGCGTGCGTACGAGCAAGAGAGCGAGCGCGTGCCTCCGCTCGGGTCCGCCGGGCTCGCGAGGGAGACGGTCACAGCGCCATGAGCGGGTTAGGGCAGTGATAGCATGCGGACCGGCGCCAGGCTGCTGCACACTTGGAGCAGTCCTAAAATGATGGCCATGGTCCGGACCTCCCTCCAGAAAGTGGTGGTCTTCCTACACAGGCTTCAGAGGATGGCAATTTCCTCGCCGCGCTACCAGAAACTCTGCAAGGTACGTGCACAGGAGGGAGCGATGAGACCACGGAGAGTTTATTTTGGATGCTTAAGTGGGCAAAATCACTTCCCGTCCTCATTTTGTCGTGCGAGAGAATGAAGCGGACAACTTGGACAGGTTGTTTTCTGAGACGTTAGTCACTCTTCATCTGTGTTTTTGTTGTTCTGTGTGAAATTGATGATTTGAGTCTATTTGTGATGGTTGTGGTGCATATTCTCGAGGTACTTTCTTTCAACACGCTCAGACTTTTTGGTCTAATTCATGACTGTACTCGATTAATAATTTAGGCTGCCGTTCTCGTACTACTCCTCATGTGTTTCTCTGAATAACATTACAACTTTCTTTTGCTGGACATTGGGTTTTCTGTTGTTATTCTCATGATATTACATGTTTGCATTTGTTTTAAATGAACAATTTTTTATTCATGGTCACTTTCTGTGGTCTCTTTTTACACCTTTATTCTCCTGTTATATCACTTTGTTTTCATCGGAGTTTTTCCCCATGTAGTCGTATATAAGAGTATTTTTATGTTATTGTAACTTTTTCCTGATATTCTCCTTCATATTTGTACTGTGCATTGTATCTGAAGACTTATTCTCATATTCTGATTTTGTTTTGTTTTGAGTATTTTACATTGTTTTCACACTGGTGCGACATGTTTTCCACAATTAATGATGGTTTCATAATGCAGTTGCATTTTTCTCAAGATATCTTGTTTTTTCCTCAAAATGTAGAAGAGTAATCTCATAATAGTCTTTTTAACCCCTTGTAATTTATTCTCATTACATTCCACGTTTTCAAACACAAGATATCCATGTAATAATTGACATTATACTGGAGTTGGAAGTTTTTGTAATATTACTCTTACTTGAGTATTTTTATTTTGAAGTAACGCTACTCTTACTTGAGTGAAATTTTTGGCTGCTCTACCCATTTCTGGCTGGCGATGAAACCCAGATTTGCGCGTAAGTCCGATTTAAGCCTTCAAATAACTCGAAAAACCCTCTACATTACAAAAAAAACAAAAAAAAACACGATCCAATAACACGTATTATACATCATTGTACTGTCCTCGCCAAGACGTTGGAGCTAGGTCCTTGCTAGACAGCGAGCTAAGCTCCGAAATGACGATGTCAGACGTCCGTGTGGTTTGCTGACTTTATTCAGCTGCTCAAGACATCAACACTTGCAGAATGAAACTAAAATAAAATGAAATTAAATCAGTCTCATCTTCAATAACAGCAATTCAAATTTGCGTTTACAAGTACCCGCTGATACAGCAATAACAAACGATGAGCATGTATTAGCGTCCGCACATCATCAAAACAATCACATCAAGTATTCGACCACAATTTAAAACGCACAATTAACAGTACAAAAGGGGGTATATATGGACAGAGGTAGTCACCGGGTTATGACGGACCCGACTGACGCGATTTCTACTTTACAACGCCTCGTCATTCTCTCGTCATTTTTATTTTTTTTTAAAATTTATTTTATTTTATAAAGCGAGCGCATGTATAGCCGCGCCCCCCCCACCCCACACACGCACAAACAGAGCAGATGAGTGGCAGAGGTGACAGCCTGCGCGCACATTTGTTGCTTGTGAAGCATCCAGAGGCGACGGCTGTACGTATATATATACAAGACTATTCCGATAATTGTCTTATTTCTTGTAATTTAAAGTGCCTGTGACACGAAAAAGCATGTTTATTTCATAATACACGCGTTATTTTATTCTCCTGAATGAAATGGACCTCTTGGATGTGTGGAAAATCGATGAATATATTTATTCAATTTTTTTTAATCCCGCGCTACGAAAATGACAGACTTCCGGCTTCGGTCTTGCATTGAGGAAGAGGGCGCTGTGACGTGTACGGGAGAAGGAATCCTCTTCACTATACAGCCGTACTGTTGTATGAGAAGGACTAAGGATTCAGCTGATTTTGCGGATTAATTTGTTTATTTTTCGCATCACGCTAACCAAACGGCTGCTGAAAAATCTTGCTGTACGAGGGAGTGGCGTGTGAGCCTTTTTGGGGTTTCAAAAGGTTCCCATTCACCGGTGGATATTGGCCAAAACAAACCCTACAACTGTGGGACCATGGAACTTACGAGGAAGTGAGTCAACATCGTGTTTTGTATTATGTCAAATACTGGGATCATTTTAATATGTAGGTGGCTTGCATTTCGTTGGCCAACTTGTCGCACATCCCCCCGCCGGGAGAGCACTATACTCTGCTTATTGCCCTCTTCAGGTGCCCGGTGTTCGCTCAAATTTTCCAACCGATCAGAAATTGCAACTTTACGTTAAAAATAGCTGCAAATACAGCGATTACAAAGTAAACATTGCAAACTTTCTTTAAATATAGGGCTACTTACTTTTGATCATGGATGGGCATGTAAAAAGCTCTCCTAATACACATATTGTCATGTTAGCTGCATAAGAAATGCAGCTGCCCTGCTCCACTGAGTCTCTGGCTGTATACGACTTCGCTGTGTAGTAAAGCATTATTTTGCCATATTCGTAACCATTTGCTACACGCTCCTCCGACGTCGGCTGGTTTGTCCGGCGGTCATTGTCCAGCTGCTTCCCCGTAAACAAGCCTTCTGCCCTGAGCAGGGGAACAACGAGCTCTAACCGGGCAGGTTGCCCATCGGCGAAGACAATCGACAACCCAGTCATGATGTGAATTGATCCGGGCTAGTTATGTGTGATTTTCCGCTTCGAAGACTTTGAAACATCACTCGGTTCGGGTTAGCATGTCGGCTAGCTGTCATGCCTCTTGGTTTGTTTACATTCTCCGAAGCCGGGGGAAAAAAATGACATAAGCCCGACTTAGGTGGCATAAAATATTGTTCGGGGGGTGCGACAGTAAAGGTGAAGTTGACAGTTTTGGCCATTATGGAGTAATTTTGCCATGTCGTCCTGAATAAATGCATTTTTATTATTTCATATTCCATTTAGCACAAGACTTATTTGTCATGACCATGCAATTTATTTAGCTATGGGGGAAAAATACTTGGATATAAAGAATATCCTGTAAAAATATTGGAGTAGAGAGACTGAAATAATGACATAGTGCGTTTCTCTTCGTCGCGTTTTCCTCGTTCTGAATAATTCACCCTCAGTGGGCTGCATACTAAATCAGATGAAATTGTTACTCTGGTGACGTCATCCACCTGTTGGGGACGCTAGAGCCCTATAATGGTAGGCGTGGCTAACTGGCAGATGAAAAGACTAATTTCTCATCATCCGCGCTTTGCTAAATTGTTTTATATAGTCGAATCGTCTCACAATATGATTCTAATTCACATAATAATGCTATTTAAGACTTTTTTTTTTTTCTCCTGTCATATGTCGTATGCACTTTAATTCTTATTACAGTCCACATTTTCCATGTAACAATTGGCATGCTTCTCATAAATATCAGAACTTTTTATAGTAGCACAACTTTTTCCTATGATATCATAATTGTTTCCTGAATATGACTATTTACTCCATATAATACTCTAGGTCATTCTCATGATCTTTCCAAATTTGACGATACGAGTACGTCCACTTTTACCCGGGGCCTTTTGTTTACAAAAGGCCAGTGCACGGTGATGTAAGGAGCCACAGCTGGTTGGCAGCTGGCTCCTTTTCATCACAGAGGATTTGGCCAGCGAGGAGGGGGGGAAACAAATGCATCGCAACGGTTTGTGACGGCTTGCCAGCCTCAATCAAAGCAACATGTGACAGTCCAGCCTAAGCCAGTCTTAATCCATAAATCCATCATTCCTCAACGCTCCGACGTAGGCAGTTTGCTTTCAGGTTGACCTTTTTGTGTATGTGTGATCCTGGCTGGTTATATTTACCGTTTTAGCTTCATTCACATATTTTTATGAATGTTTCTGAAGTAAAATGTTACATTGCAATACCACTTTTTTTTTTAAACCTAAAAGTTTAAAACTGACATTCTTTATAACTGTTTGTAATACAGGGGTATCTTGATTTACGAAGGCTGTGATAGCACTCACTAGGCCACGCCCTTTCAAGACAAATATTTAACACACAAATATGTCAGTACGTACAGTAATTGAGTTTTTATAAGCAGCTTATTTCTGTTTTTTTTTTTTTTTTTTTTTTTTTTTTTGGACAGAATAGCATTGATTCGCAAAGTGTGGTATAAGTACTTGGACTACATTGATTATATTAGCTCCCTCTAGTGGTACGTAAAAGGATAACAAAATTAAATGTTCAAACTGCCTGATTTTAAAGGGGTAGAAAGTTTATTATAGTCAATATCATACATTTGATAAACACACTTCACTTGTATTTAACTTTGAATTGTAATCATTTACATTTTTTTAACTTATTTACTGCCCACGACCGTGATGGACGTCTCTCTTTAACTTGATTTTTACCCAGTTTGATTGGATTCGACATCTATCGCCATCACCGGTAGCTAATTTGTTCATCATATTTACATTTTTCTATATTCAAGCACATTATTAATGGTTGAACAATGCTAAATAGGATTCCATTTACTTTATATGTATTAAAAATGGATTATTGAAACAGATTATTAAATTATTCATTATCAACATTTTTTTAAATTCGGAATTTATGTAAAAATATTTTGCAAATACTGCAACTCAATTGTTTGGAATTTAGCGTAACCATATGTTTTTTTGTTGTTTTTTTTTTTCTCCTAAAGTTTTTGAATTTATCGTAACATTACGACATAATTCTTGTTATAGTATGATTTCATTATGGCAATTTTTCAATTAATTGTAACATCCCGATAATTTATAATTCTCGTAACCTTGACTGGTGTGCTAGTGTTATTTTCGATATTCATATGATTTATATGCAGTAACTTGTTTGTTTCTCGTGATGACATCTGCAGTTTGTATCATAATAATGTTAAATATACTTTATAGGCATTAAAAGTAGAGCTAAATTATTTATGAGGTCGTAATTCTTGTAAAGATGTTTGAGAATACTACTGTTCCTTATGGAAAATTGACGTAATTTAAAATTATCTGTTTGATGGGCTGGTAACCGATTAGGAGCATTTCAATGGAAAATACTATAGAGTTGTCTGATATTCTCGGGTAGCTAATAGTGTTGGCTGATAAAAGCATTTATAAATAATATCGACATTGGTTTTTTCATTACTGGTTCCGGGCCAATATGCATGTTTCCTTCAAAGTGAATGTAGAAGCCTTCTGCCTTTGTACAAGGGCTGATCACAGCCTAGCACAGTAGTTATTCTTATTGACCATTAGATGTCTTCAATCTAAGATGCTAGGGATTTGTGATGTGGGCAGACCATTTGACCTGGGCAACACATTACAACCTTGCATTGCTATTTTATTTTTGACATATTGATAGGATAAGTAATTTAGAAAGATACGGGGAATTCATTTTTCATCGTTGACAAATTCAAGTACTGCTCATACCGTGGAAATCCAGCACATTATCTTTGTGCCAGATACCTGCAGAGATTGATTCCCAACTGCAAAGAAGTCTATTAGCGCCCCCTGAGTTGCATCAGTCGGTCTGACTGAGGAAGTCACACCATTCCCGATCCTCTCAGGAGCGCTCGCTTGCCAGCCTCCGAGTTGGACCGCTGACTTCCGCTTCATAAATTTGAGGGCTGAGCCTCCTGGGTCGCGTGAACGTTTCCACCCATATTTCACTTGAAGGAGTTACAAACGTGTTATATCGATTTTTGTACTCCTATTTTTCCGTAATAATTTGTTATTTAGCTGGTTCAATTTCTTATCTAAAGAGTTGTATATCATGGGGTATTGTGGTTCATGGTGTATTGCTTTAATATTTGTTCCAACAGAGCAGAGATTTAGGTTTTGTCGCATCCACAGTTTTTATGTGTTGTTGCTAGGTGTAAAATTCAGTATTTGGACCATAGTAATTATTCTAATGTTAATAAGCCTTTGTGTTTGTTTGAGCATTTTTGTATTTAACTGACTGGCTGACATGGGTGGTGACTGAGGTCCAATTCGTTCTCTAACAGTCAAAATGGACTGGACATCTATTGCTGTCAGTGGCACTGAAACATGATCATTCACAGCTAAGGCCTCCCTGTTTAGATAAAATATTACCAGGTTTTTATCTTTTAGTTAAAAAAAAAAAAAAAAATCATTCAAAAAATTTAAAAAATTTAAAAAATATCAATTAAAAATAAGTATATTACTGAATATATTGCAATAATGATTAAATATTTTTATTGAATATTTCATTTTTTAATTTAAAATATATTTAAATTTGTATTTTTTTCATTAAAAAATTTAAAATAAATAAATTTCAACATTTTTTAATGAAATAAAAATAAAATACCTTTTTTTGATTGAAAATGTTACAAAATAATAAATGAATAAGAAATCTAAGAGGCATATATAAATATATATATATATATATATATAGTTTTTTAGATGTAATTTTTTAAATTTTTAAAAAAAATAAAATATGTAAATGTAAATTTAGACAAAACACACATAAATTAATGATTAGTGATTAGCGACAGCTCCAAAAAGTTTTTGGACTTTCCTTTATTCATTTTTTTTTTTTTTTAATATAAAAGAATCATAAAAAAAAAAAAAAAAACGTAAAATAAAAAAACAAATAAAAAGATTAATTAAAAATAATTATCATATATAACATTACTATTAATAAATAATATGATAATGACATATTCAATGAATGTTTTCTTTTTTATTTAAAGCATATTTAAACATTTTAAAAAATAGTTTTTTTTTTTTTTAAATCAACATTCTTCATTAAATATAATAGAGTAATGACTGTTTTTTTTTAATTATTAAAAAATAATAAATTCAATAAACAAAATAATGGATTGTATATATATATATATATATTTTTTAGAATTTTTGAAATATGTAAATGTTATTTTAAATAAAAAATACATAAATGAATGAATAGAGGCAGCTCAAAAAGGATTTGGACTTTCTTTTATTCATACATTTTATTTTTTTTATTTAACCTTTTTCGATATTAGCCCCCCCCCCTTTCTTTTTTTAAAAATGTTTTTATTTTTTATTTATTTTTATTTTTATTTTAAACTACTAGAAAAGAAAATTTTGCAGTCAACTTTGAATTTATCGCTGCCAACCCCCGCCCCAGTCGGGGTGGATTTGACGTCTATCGTCGTCAATGGCAGTAAAACAGTTAAGAATGTATAGCGTTTTTTTTTGTTTTATGTGTCAATTTCACAGTTGACGTCAACTGGGAGTGGCAAACAGCTTTAAGCAAGCACTCTTATCAGTAAGAACAAGTACTTAAAAAAAGTCTCACTCTACCGCACATTAGTAGTGCCATTGAATTTTTGTTCATTTCGGCTGCTTTTGTATCGCCCTTCTGTTCCGCATTCATGGCATTGAATACAACCAGAAGCCTTTTTATCATGCTATTTTTAGTTGAGTTCTCTCCATTACTTGCACACATGAATAGCTCTCATCTCTTCTCCATTTCTTTCCAAGCAGTTTATGTTTAATGAGGTGCAAACTAGTCTGGTCTGGATTAACTTGTGTCCTCTGTTGACGAAACAAAAATTGCAGGTTTTGTTTTTAAAGCACACTGCTTAGGTCGGAAAATCGGAAATTCCCATCCTCTGTGATTTAGACGCGATGTAGATTCTTCATTATTCTTTATTGCTTCTTAATAATACCTTGACACTTTCAAAATGAAGTGCATTTATGGACCTCCAAGCAAATATTTCCTAGCCATCACTCAGCGGGGATTATTAACAGCGTGGCGGTCCATTTGCGCATCCGGGCGTGAGTATTTTGGCGAGGACGGAAATGCATTGTGGGTAGGAGGGCGGGAGAGGCGGATCTGTCTAATTTGAGCCGGAGCAGTCTTACGAGGGAGACTGTCTGCCTGCACCTGAGCTCCTATTAGAGTCTAATAACCCAGAGGAGCGCTTTTGGAGCTCAAGGTTAGACGGCGTCTGACTCACCTGCCCTGCGGCATTTGTGGTATGGAAGTAGATGGAGCAAGATGGGCTGTCAAACTTGATTTCGTACAGGGTCACGTTGTAGTTATGGTTGCATTTTGAGGGATGGTTATAAGAGGGAAACCACTTACAGTGTTGCTCTGCTACAGTGTATTGTGCTTCAATGTATGTATCCACCTGAAATCACTTATTTTTACAGGCTAAAGGCCTGTCAAGTTGCCACTCGGCTTGTTTTGGTTCTCCATGTGGACACCAACTTTGAAGTCCGACTCCTTCGTTATTTGTGAACGGATCGCCATGAAATTTGGTAGCTATGTAGTAGGGGTGTGCCATCTTTGGAACCCCACGATTCGATTTGATTACGATTTGGGGTGCTACGATTCGATTGTTGAACAATGATCACGGTATGGACGATGATCACGATTATCTCGATTATCAATGGATCATGCAATACTAATTAATAGTGCTGTCAAACTTATTGCTCTAACGGATGGTAATAATTTTTTGTAATTAATCGCGTTAAAATATTTGACGCATTTAAAGCATGCGCGGATTGACCCGCTCATGCATTGCCTCAAACAGAATACAATGACGCACTTGAGAGGTAAGCAGAGAAGAAGGTGTCTTGTTTTGTGCTTTTTCTGAACAAAGGTATACCACACACGACGTGCTGGCACTTTGTTTCCTTATTAGCACATTCAGCTTCAACATTAACACAGCTTACGACTCTCGGCAGGCCGTATTTCTAACTCACCCCTGCATCATGTGAGTAAACAGCATTGGTGCCACGTGCACTTCAGGGTGCCTCAGATAATTCTATATCAGAATATTACAAAAGGCGAGTGGACACAGGCGTTCATTGGACCGCCCTGTTTATTGGCATAAGCGTCAGCAATTCCTTCACAACAAACATGAGTGTCATTTTGTGAAAGCACAACAAAAATGATATCTCTCAAAAAAAAAATAATGTTCACAAAAAGAAAAGCGCTTCAATCTGTATTAATGAGGCCCTATTCTCACACAGTTAAACAACAGTGCAAAGAGAACTGGCATTCCCAATCAAAATAGCTATGCAAAATACACGTAAAACTTACTCAGACCTTGGTCAAACTCTATTCAAACATTTTGTGTAATTCAACAAATGGGAATATTTAGTCACAATATACAAACTATGAGAGGTCTCGTACGTTGTTAAGCCAGCACTCAAAAAGACCGTGTGATACAATGCATGGACCAGTAAACAGGGAACTACGGCGTCAGTCGAGGGACAAAGCACAGTATTTGGCTTGATTTCTAAGTTAATTTAAAACTTACCATTGACACCTTGTGGTGTATTTCAATCACTAACAGAAAGAATGTTAATAATGTTAATGTTATTGTTATAATAAACAAACACAGTAATTATGTACAGTATGTTGTATGTATATATCCGTCTTGTCTTATCTTTCCAGTCCAACAATAATTTACAGAAAAATATGGCATATTTTAGAGATGGTTTGAATTGTGATTAATTACGATTAATTAATTTTTAAGCTGTGATTAACTCGATTAAAATTTTTAATCATTTGACAGCCCTACTACTTAATAAAGTAGATAAACAAATTTATATCCATTATTTATTTAAAATAATGATTTGATAAGAACAGGCCCATACAACAAAAAGCTGCCCTTCAGCTGCTTTTTTTTTTTTTTTTTTTACAAGAAAGTGCAAAAACATTACCCATTTTAAAGGCAGTACTTATTTCTCAACATACCTATACAACACACATTTTATTTCCAATCACCTAATGATCCAGCAGGAACAATGGAAACATGCCTGTACAACACAAAGCTGACCTTAAGCTGCTTTTTTTCACAAGAATTACGGTGAAAAAACATGAGCTGTTTCAAAGGCAGTACTTATTTCTCCCAACAATAAAATTTACGCAGGTGGAATTAATTCCACATTTTCTGAAAAAAAATAAAGTGTCTTTAGAAATAAGACTTCATGGATATACACGTTAGCGATTTTGCTAATTAGCTTAGCGCTCGGCGCTAACTGTTAACATCTCAAAAACAACAACAATAAAGGCAGTACAAGATTGTTCGCGTATCTTATAGATGGACACGGGATTTAGCAACACACTCAGGACATTTTTTAATTGACATGACTTGAAACTACAGCTGGACATCTGAAAGAGGAGGAGCAACGAACTATCTCTCTTCCCCTCTCGCTCTAAAAAATGTGCGCTTTCTGTGCCTGCCTGTCTCATACGCAAATTTATTTTCGAGTCTTTCGAACAGGAGTAAATCTCTCGCTCAGTAAACTTCAGCTGCATCCATCATAACGTTGTGCGTGCGTCCGTTAAAGGTGTCAGGGCGGCAGTTGGTCTTGAATTTCATTCCGCTACTAGCAGCTATCATTGTTATTAGGGAAAATCATCGTTTTTGAACATTTATGAATCGTAGTCCAATCGTCACGTGTCGACTCTCGATGCATCTAATAATCGATTTTTTTGGGGACACCGAATTGATCCCTGGAGCCCGAATTTTGATGGTTTTGTTATGCCCATTTATTTTAAATGTCTTAAAATGGCACTTGAACTTCGAACTTGTTGGTATTTGCCTGGGAAACTGTATTAAATTCAAAATTAAAAAAAAAAAAAATTAGCTTTTTGGGACACATGTTGCTATGTGTTTAAAATGCAATTGATCAAGTTTATTTAGATTTTTTTGTGTCTCACCTCTAGAAACAAGAAGACAATGATACTTTTTGTTGACGTTTGCTAGCAATAAGCTAAACAAATTCATGTAAGGAAAAGTTTTCAGGCTGTTATAAATACACAGCATATACATGTTATGCTCGTTCTTTAGAAAAGTACAGTTGGAAGCACTAAACAGCTTAAAGTCTCTTTATATTTAGGGTAAATTGCCCTGCAATTGGCTGGCAACCAGTTCAGGGTGTCCCCTGCCTACTGCCCGTAGTTAGTTGGGATAGGCTCCAGCACCCCCGCGACCCTCGTGAGGAATAAGCGGCACGGAAAATGAATGAATGAATGCTCACTATTTGGCAAACTGTTGCTGGTTGTGAACTGATTAGAGTTCACCAACACCCTAATTTTCTCCTATCTCAAATTTGATCTCCAAGCCAGTGAAAAGAAGTCAGCCAAAAGTTGGCTCGTATCTCAAAAACACTTCATTTATGATAGTGACTCATATCTCAGGGCACCTATACTACGAGTTCATATTAAAATATTGGTGTTTAATCCTACATGAAGTATTTTGCTTTTCCAGCCGTGCCTCTTATTTGGAGTATAAACACAATGAGATACCTGGAAAAGTGTGTTCGGACCAGTTTAAAAGGGTAAAACTCTTTGAGGGGGTAAAAAAAAAAAAAAATGGAATGTGCAACCTCAGGGCAGTCGGATTAAAGTCCCAAACAAGCCAATAGGCAAAAGGTGGCTTTTGGACGCCCTTCTGAAGTTGTGCTTCGACAGGGGAATGAGAGTCAACGCCGGCCAAGTAATGAGAAGAGTAGGACGTTCCTCTTGGGGAAGGGGAGGGTGTGAGGCTGGTAGACGAGACTGACAGCGGTGGTCCCTTCAGCCAATTTCCAGCTCAACACACACACACACATGTGATTTGTTAGTTTCACACTCCACTGCCTTACTTTTTCTTAGGATTAAACACATTTCGTTAACAACAGTACTTTCCCTTGTTAGCCTCTCCCGTTCCATTCCTTCCATTCAAGAGCAGCCTTTTCAAGCAAGGGATCAGATAAAGCAATAAGTCATGCATTTAGCTTAATGTCATTAGACGCACCGTGTAGCAAGTCTATAAAACTCAGTGTGCACGCGTGTTTTTTCTTCGCCCACACTTATTGAGTCACTAATGCCTCTGTGTGTGTTTTGCCATGGATTTGTGTTGTGCGCTCCCTGTTCCATTAGCCGCTCTTAGGCCGGATGCAACGGCGAGCCAGAGCTGCTAATGCTTGTGTGCTTTATCGCCCTGCGCACTTTATGATGCCGCAAAGCAAGCAAGCGAGCAAGTCGTGAAGGTTCTGGCCAGAAGCAGCCAGCACTTTGTTGATCGGAACAACACTTTTGACAGGGAATAACTCACACAGGCCCACTATATAACAACTCCACAGCAAGTTCCATTTTGACAATGGAGGGCTTTTTACAAGGCTTTCCAGTCTGAATTTTAAAATGGAGAAAAGAAATGTAAGAAACTTGGTTGATAAAAAAAAGTAGGTAATTTTCTAAATAAAGCTAAGGAAGGAAATTAATTGCATGATATACTGTATGCATAGATGTATAATATTCATGTGTTGTCAGTATGGCTGTAGCTATCGACCATTTTAGGATTCGATTAGTCGATGAAAAAGTAAATAAATGAGGATCTATGTGCAACGAAAGAATAATTGGCTAACTTATATAGCAAAAGTCTGCTAGCTTAAATGCTATGAAATGTTAACTTTTTTTTTTTTTTTTTACAATGCTCTTAACAAATGGTTCAGACACGTATTCCCACAAAAAACAGCTAAATATACCTATAAACTAAATTTCTAATGCATTGAAAAAACATTAATTGAAACAAAAGCTTATGTTGGTCTTAACAGAGAGCAGCTGCATTCACCCATGTGAAATGAGGCAGACAAGAGGGCAGTGTATCCACTCAAATCAATAAAACTAAATTCAAACACTCTCAAAATACACAATTACATCACCACTTTAATTAAACGACTACTCGAAGCAGCAAAATTTAATTCAAATCTTTTTTTCTAATCGATTACTCAAGTTTATCGATTAATCGTTGCAGCACTAGTTGTCAGCTACGTAACGCATTACTGTAATCAGATTACTTTTTTTTTTTTTTTGTAAAGAGTAACGCATTAAATTTTCCAAACCAGTAATCTGATTAAAGTTAGCTTCCTTAGTCTCTGTGCATTACTGTTTTGTTATTGCCTTATAATGTATGTAGAATGAAGAATATTGTCATGTAAAAAGAGCATTTTGAATAGAAAATGCTGGAAAAATGACGCTTTGTGTTCGTTTCCATGGTAACGGCTCACGGTTACTTCCTGTCACTAAGTGGTGTTTTGGGACTAAGAAAGGGGAGCGCCAGGCTGTCAGCATGGGTGCACATTCGAGCCAAATGTTGAGTTGTGCGAGGGAATGCTGATTCTGTATTCCAGTAATAGTTTGGATCCCCTACATGTGCGGCCGTTTCGTAGCTTTGCCGTTGCAATGACGGGCAGTCATCGCTCCAAGTTGGCAAGCATTGTTTACATCATATTCGTGTTGCATATTTATGCAGTGAGGTGACGTGTTCGTTTAGCGTCTTTGGGATGTGTTGTAAGTCCGATTAAGCATAAAGTGCTTAGTTGCCGCCACGTTTTGCGGCCAAATTGACCGCATGTGTGTACGGCGTACTTCCAGGTTGTGTGCGCGCGTCCGCGCTCGCCCCACCTTTGTGTTTTTTTTCACTGTGCAATTAATTTGTGTGTTGCTCATTATGGTGCAGTCAATTTGCATTGTTTTGCATTGGCACTGATGCTGCTAACCCGAACCCGAACACGAAATGTATCATTTTTGACATTAGGCTTAATCTTCGAGTTAGCGGGGTTTAATTAGTCGGTGGAGTTGATTTCAACAAATTCCATGCAGTTTGTCAGTTATTTGTTACTTTCAGGGCTCCGGAGTGGCTAAGCTAGCGCGAGTCAATGGCGGTTGAAATGAACTCCATTAACTAATTAAACCTCCGCTAACTCGAAGATTATGTGAAAAATACTGCTGTTCCCCTTTAAATTCAATTATGGGAAAGTCAACTATATGCGATGACATTTTCTGTTGTCATTCTTATGTTGAGGAGGCAAAGGCAAAAAAAAAAAGGTAAAATGTCATCTTTTTAGCTTGAACGGCAGCTTTCGACGGCCTCAGGTTTTCCTGCAAAACATCATGTTAAACTTTTGAATTCATTCTTCCATTAATGATTGCAAGTTGTCCAGGGCCTGAGGCAGTAAAACAGCCTTGAATCATGATGCTCCCTCCACCGTGCTTTACGGTGGGGATGAGGTGTTGATGTTGGTGAGCTGTTCCATTTTTCCTCCACACATGACGTTGTGGGTTACTCCCAAACAATTAAACTTTGGTTTCATCAGTCCACATAATATTTTGCAGAAACCTCGGTTGAGTGTCCAAATGCCTTTTTGCGAACATTAAACGTAAATTAATTTTTTCTTATCAGTGATTGGGCACACACCTGACTTAGATTGTTAGGTAAAAATTTGTTTCAATTACTCTTTAAGTCTCCTTAGGCACAGGGTTCACTTACTTATTCATCCCCGTTCTGTAATTGTTTGCATGCTATCCTCATTAAAATATGAAAACCCATAAATGTCTGGGTGGTTTGACTTAAAGCAGACACTGTTTTTTCTTCTGTGTGATTTTGACAAAGATAAACTCACATTTGATTTTATGCAGAAATGTGAGAAATTGCAAAAAGTTCAGATACTTTTTCATACCACTATATGTATTTATATACAAGGGTGGCAAAATCATGGCCAAAATGATGGTAGCGAATATTTTGATCAATATTGTATTCACAATTGTTTAGTTGTAATGAAAACCATCTGCATTCTTATTCAAGTTCTTTTCAACAAACAAAATGTGTAAACTTTCCAAGGTAAAATCTGAATTTAAAATGAACAAATGATCATTTTGGAATAAAATTCAGATTTAGATATGCAGCAGAGATTCAGATTTAGATATGCAGCAGAGCCCACATTCCAAATGTAAAAACGACCAACAATATCGTACTAATGTAGAAGTTACTACTATTCTAAGGTAAAATCCAAAATCCTTTCCAAATATCCAGTGTATTTTTTACAGGTTTTTTGCAGCCAAAATCCCATCTCACAGCAGTTTTTTTTTTTTTTCATGAGTCACACTCAGTGGGTGCAGACAGAAATTCACACTAACCCGGAGTGAGCCGCTCCAGTGTCTAATTTACCTTGTCAGCGTGAAGCCTTTTTGACCTTCAGCCTGTTTCTGCCTCCTCCGTGGTCACCTTGCTTGTTTGCCAAAAAATGTCATGTCGGGTTGACGCCAATGCGCGACATGAAACGATTTTTTTTCTCCACCATTCTAGTCCGTCAATAAAGACACCCTGCCAGTGATTGAGTCACTGAAGTACACATACATAATTTGGAGTCAGTAGCAATAGTCATGAAATCCTTTGCTTTTAAATGTTTCACAAGTGCTTACATCTTGAATGAAGTGCTTTTAAGAGCTCCACAGTACTGTATCACTCTTTGAAAAACAGGAATCCAATATCGTGTTTTTTTACTGTATGTTTTCTACTAACAGCATGAATCTGTTGTCATTATTTGATAATGAAAAATACAGGGTTAGGGTTAGGGTTAGAGTCCTTGAAATCTTTGAAAACGCTTGGATTTTACTGTTGGGTTTTCAAGGTTTGAAAAATATTTGAATTTTGTGTACATTCTTTGCAAATGCTTGGAAGTGTTAGCTTTTAAAGGGAAACTCAGACTTTAAGACTTGTGGGCTCTAATAAGCCACAATTGTTCTCTTTTACTAAAATATGCTATTAGAAACACATAGAATATTGCCAATGATTTAAAAATCTATAATATATAGTACATGTTTTGGCCTACGGAGGGCGCCATGTTTTAGGCGCGCAATAGACGCTCGGGGTGATGACGTAGATCGTCACTGTCACTCGACGAATACGACCGGTGTTCGCGGCGAAACGTCCTACACAATGCCCAGTCCCCTTGCGCACGCCTGCGCACATTGGTTAAAAGCGGCGAGTACTTACTATTTGCTTGTGTTTCCCTCTCATACTTTTAAGCATTGTGTTTTCTTGTTGTGGCTTTAAAGCAAATTGTTGATCTGTTGACCACATTAGTCACATAGAGTATTTAACCCCCCCTTATTTGATATAACTTCATTTAGGTATTTTGTTAAGGCATTTCTTAGTATGTTCTGCCTGTATGCATCTAAACAAAACTAGTTGAAAGTGCACCGTAGTACTTTGGGGGTCAAATCGGCTTCATGTAGGACATTTCGCCGGTTTAGCACATTTTGGCAGAATACCATTTTTTTCCCCCAAGTCCCGTCTCATCCCGTCTTTCCTGTTCGTTTTGCTTTTGCTGCTCGTTTTGTGAAATATCGACAGTGCTGTCATGCTCATTAATATTCTTCTCAAGTTCAAATTGAAAGGGTTGAACAGATGACATCTTTATGTCACCAGAGTCATACTCTGAAAGCCGGCAGCGAAACCATGTGACGTCACCGGCCTGCGACTTCAGCAACGATGGCGACCTACTAGTTAAACTAATTTTATGAAATCTATAAAAATGAAAACATCAAGAGGGGTTTCAATATCAAATTATTTAACTCATAATAATGTTTATCTTTTGAGAACTACAAGTCTTTGGATGCCTTTAAATGAAGGAAAATAACATTTTCCCGCGTTTTCACGTTCGTTCTGAAGTTGCTTTCCCTCGATGTCCCAGGTCATATCGTCGCTCCTAAGAGTACAGTGCAGGGACTAAAATTTGAGCCAGTACGAGTATTTTTTTTCATCTCCTCGTACAAGCGCGACCATTAACATTGCGGTTTTTTTTGTTTTTTTTTGACTGACAAACTCCTTCACGATTATTTCCACTAGTTGGCGGTAATGTAATGAGCTGGTTTGCCAAGGGTAAATACAACAGTAGAAAAAGAAGGTGAAGATGGGCAATGTCTGGAGCGGGTTATAATAGGTGTTGCGGGAAAACTTGACGGTACTTGCGAACAATGGCAAAAAGAACATTACCGTAATAGTCATACTGTTTTTTGAGTGAATCTCGGATCCATGCGGGCTCCAGTAGGTCTCCTGCAATATTTGCGGCGACTGTGGTGTAATTCATTGGAAGATTCATCTGAAAAATTCACCTTGGGGATGGCGTGGCTCAGTGGTGGAGTAGTTGTCCCCCAACCCTGAGGCTGTGGGTTCGATTCTCCACCCTGATGAACTCGCCTAAGTATCCTTGAGCAAGATACTGAACCCTGCATTGCTCCTGGTGCTGGGTCACCAGTAGGTAGATGGCAATGTAGTGTAAAGTGCTTTGAGTACCTTGAGAGGTAGAAAAGCACTTACATCTTATACTTTCAACATCATTTGGGAGGGTCTTGGCTTTCATATGAGCCATTTCTGAAACCAATTGAATAATTAAAAGTCAGGTTATTAGCAATTGTCTCTACAAAATGGATAAGCGACAAGACTTTTGTCAGTGACTGTATAAGCCACTACTTTTTTACATTTTTTTCATTTTGAATCCTGTGGCTTATAGTCCAGTGCGGCTTATTTGTTTATCTATTTTGGTTAATAGATAACAATTTATTTGACAGCGGTGTCATAAGACTGCCATGGACATTAATAAATCCTTATGACAGATGTAATTAAGTGTTATCTGCCAAATCATGTCACTAACTCAATTTATGTCCAGCTTGGATCTTGTACAACCACTAATAAGTGAGATAATTTGCCCGATGACACAAAATGGCATCTGTCATAAGCATTCATTAATGCTCATGTCATGCATGTCATAATTATGATTGTCTTCTGACAGTCTTATGGCGCCACTGTCAAATGTGTTACCAAAATACCATAATGAGCAAATAATGAAACAACTAGAACACTAATTGGAGAAACAATTAGCAGAGAAGATACATTTTGATTGTTATTTACATCTGTGTGCTGCAATGCATGCTAGGAGGCAGGTTGGACCACAACAGTGTTGACATCAGGTGGCAGAAGAGGTTGACTGTCTCCCTCAAGGGAGCAGTGGTGGCCAAATGAAGCTTCTTGAAGCAATGAAGCTTTGCAGCCAATTGGTTCAAAGCTTCATGGTGGTTCATTTGGTCATATGATAGTCCTTTGATGCCGCTGTCAAATAAAATGGTACCGGTTAATATCTTTTGGAGTGAATATCCCATAATATAGTAAGGGTAGCTGCGGCTTATAGTCCAGTGCGGCTTATCTATGGGGGGGGAAAAATACTGTTTTTGTGCCAGATTTGGCAGGTGGCGGCTTATAGTCAGTTGCGCCTTATAGTCCGAAAATTACGGTATTTCACGTTTAACTTAGTCAATTGACTTCAAGTAAAAACGGGAGTGAACCTCAACTTCCGCATTTTCAAACGAGACCAATCACATGTCTCACAACTTTTGAGGGTTGAGAATCTCACATTTATATGTATGATATAAACTACATCATGACACCGTCAGTGCCATTGACGGCGATAGACGTCTAATCCATTTTGACGGAGCAGGCAGGCAACGATCATTCGCCGTCAATGGTTGCATAGAGTTAAAACAATAAATTGTTTTGGAAAAACGGGAAGTTTGAATTATGAATCATCGTAGCAGCCTCACTTTGGCTTTTAGAGGTAAGTCCGATGGCGATTGTGCAAATGTTTTCTGCCCTTCTATGACAGCAGATTAAAGATAAAGCGGGTTATATATAGTCTCTAATCCCCAGCGGGGAACATCTGGCCGATAAAAACTAGCAGCAGCAGCGGTAGCAGCAGCGGCGGTAGCAGAAGGGGAAAAGACGGATTGGACATGTGAAATTTGCAAAACATGTTTAAAGATTAGAAATGTGACACGAAGACAAGCGACGTTTAAGGAAGGATCAAAAGCTGCACGAGACTGCGCGTGTTAAGACGTTCTGCTTTTAAGCGTGGCAGGTTGACGGCGAGCATTACGTCATGTGACTGCAGGGAAAATAGCGAGATAGAGATTGACGTAATACATTTGAATTTAGAAATGTAAATCTTAAAGTTTAATAAATCAGATTTCCAGCTTTTCATGTTGCTAGGCAGAGTTTATTTTGTTCATGGGTGTCAAACTGTTTTTCACAGGCCACATTGTAGTAATGGTTTCCTTTGGAGGGCTATTATGTCTCCCAACTAAGGCTGCCATTATTAATCAACTAATTGCCAACTAATCGATTATCAAATGAACTACTTTGACGGTTGAATGAATCGTTTCGAGACATTGTTGACCTGTAGGATACACCTAATCCTCTTTTTGAGCCCCTTAGTGCAAATACTTTTATATTTTTTGCATTTTTATTTAATATGATGATCAATTATTGAAAAATTATATGGAAAAAAAATATTTAGAATATATATATATATATATATATATATATATATATATATATATATATATATATATATTTAGCATTTATTTTATATTTGTATTTTTAAAAAAAAAAAAAGAGGGAAAATAAGATTTTTTTTCTCTTATTTTGTTTTTCATTAAAAAACATTTAAAAACGAGGGAAAAAACAAAAAAATAAATCACTAAATTGATGCACATTACCTACTTCCGCGGGCCACACAGAATGAGGTGGAGGGGCCGGATCTGGCCCGTGAGCCTTTAGTTTGACACTTCTTTATCTAAACATTTATGATTTTTTTTAGCATTTTATTTATTTACCTTATACATTTTCCATATATATATATTTTTTTCATCTACAAAAACGGACAAAAACAATACATTTTCTTGTATTTTTTTTTATATTATCAAAAACTTATTGATTGATTGATTGATTTTTTTTAAAATTGGGAAAACAACTGAACATAAATTATATTATGTGCATTTTATACTGACGTAGCTCACACAAAATTAGGCGGCAGCCCGGATCTGGCCCCCAAGCCTTTAGTTTGACACATTTAAAGATATGTATATATATTTGTAAACATTTCTATTTTTTTATTCACCTTTTTTATTTGATTTTTTTTAAAATATAAAATCAACAGAGAAAAACAATTATTCTTTTACTTTTGACAAAACTTTTTTCATTTAAATATTTTTTTCTTGAGAATGTCAAAAGTAAAAGAAAAATCAATCAATCAATATTGATTGATTTATTTATGTTTTAAAATTGGGGGAAAGAAACTGAAAATATATCACATTATCTACTTAAGTTGTGCGAAATTTCCGGTTCTTAGATTATTCGCGATTCGGCCGTGGAAGATTCGAGAACGATTCACAAACATCAAAATTCCGATTATTGAAATATGCCAAGTAAATCGGAACTAAAACACAGACAGCGTGGTCTTCGGGATCCAATGAAGGACGGACCGAGAGTAAACATCATGCTCAACTCATGCCGCTAAATGAAAAAAACAATACCTGACTGTGGCCGACAGCCGCTAAAAACTATGCCCACATAATGCTACGATAGATATCGCATGTATATAGAACTAGATGTGAAATGACAGACTCGGCGGCGTTAGCACATGTGTAATAATCGATTTTTAATCGAATCGTAGCCTCTGAAGTAGTCAAATTGTTACTGCCCCAAGATTCCCACCTCCATTATCTACATTATTTACTTTTGCGGGTCACACAAAATGAAGTTGCTGGCAAGGTCTGGCCCCGGGCACTGAGTTTGACGCCTGTAATCTGGCCAATGAAAAATGAATTTATATTACTGAAGTGGACAAAAAAAACAATCAAAGGCAATGACTCCCTGAACAGTATGTTACGGATTATAAACCAGCTTTCTTTAAACATTAATTTTACTATTTAATAATTTCTCCGTATTAAACATAATACACTTAAGGGAGCTCTTCTTTCCTTCCTAAAATTATTTGTTTTTTTAACGCACGAATGCCTAAAATAGTGCTGAGGCAACTTGTGTTCATTTGAATGTGCTAATTTGATGTCGCTAATTAGATGCGAATCGTCTCCCCGACTAGCAAATTGCATTTTTGCAGGTCAGGACGTCGAAATGAAAACTTGTAAGTTACGTTGTCACATTAGAGGTGATTTCGGGCAGTGACATCATTGATGTAAATTGGACTCTCGATGCGTGTGTGTGTCTTTTGCATGTTGTCTGTGTTTGCCCTGAGGTTAGTCGATTTTTCGGGTAGTTCATCAAGATCTAATTTTGGATTGATGTTTTCCTGTTTCCCGGAGAGAAGCCATTAATTAGTGCTAATCACTCTGGGAAACACGCACTCACACACGTGCACGCCCTCACACATACTATATTCTCATAACGGTCATGATAAAGTCTCTTGCTAACCAAAAAGGCAACACTTGGATGATTAAAAATATTGTGTTTGTCCCTGTGCCACCGCTCGCCAACATACTCACACTCACTCTTGACTGACATATCGCACGTCCTCTTTTCCATTCTGTCTTGCTCTATTTATAGCTGGTGTCAGGCTCCGCCCCCTCAGACTGTAATGATGATTGACAGGTCAATGCGAGCATCCGTCCTTCCTCTTGTTAACCTTCTCCTGCTGACATCAACTCTGACTGAATGTGAAGTTACAGTTATACGTGCTTGTATGTGTGTGGAACTCATTGGATGTCATTGACAGCACTAGATGTCCAATCTTGGGCTGCAGCTATTTATTATTTTAGTAGTCAATTAATCGATGAACTACTTGGTTCGAATAATTGAGTAATCGGATAAGGAACATGAAAAATTAAAATACTTGAGCTGAACTTCAAACAGTATAAAAAAGAAATAAATAAATAAATGAGCATCTATGTACAACAAAAGAACAATTGGCTAACTTACATAGCAGAAGTCCGCTAGCTTAAATGCTATAAAATGACTGTATGACTAAAAAACTTTTTTTTTTTTTTTTTTTTTTTAATAACAATGTTCTTAACTCATTCACCGGTGCAACCCCCTTTGTTCCCGGCAGTTTTACTGAATTTTGACTGATTTTGCAAGGCCTACAGACATTTCTGTTCTATTGTTAAATAAACATGGAACCCACCAAAAGAAAGATTAGACTCTCTTCTTTCAGCAGGAAAAAAGGTTTGTTCATATCTTTTTCCATTCTTTAGAAATCAGCATTAGAAAATAGCTTAGTTTGAGCAATTTTCCAATTTCTGATGAAAAAACTGAGAAATTGAGCTTTTGTAAAAGCATACATTTCAAACATAACTTTGACTTTAACACAGCTATTTTTTGCTTTTGTGACATCCCAAGCATATGAATAATGTTTTCCTTCTACAAAATAACATAAACAAGAAGACAAATAGAGCTTTTGATAGCTAAGTAACAATTTATTTACACATATCTAAACTATTGAACTGAGAGATGACGCTGTTGTGGCTGCGGCTGTATCGGCAGTCGGGGTAAATTTTTCCCTCATCACCGCCTGTCTGTCTCATCAAGATAGATTTTTTTAAATCTTTCTTTTGTAGTGACCACTACCTCATAACAGAATTCACCTAGGGAACTTGTGTGGGGCATGTGCCTTGTGTTTACATCATTCTCCACATTTTTCTCATGCTTCTTACTTCTTCCAACTTCCGTTTCTTGACTAGTTCTCTTCATTCATTTCCTTTCATGGTCCGATATGAGTTCTTACTAGAGATGTCCCGATCGATCGGGTCCGATCACGTCATTTTCAAAGTATCGGAATTGGCAAAAAAATATCGGACATGCCTTTTTTAAATATATATATATTTTAATTAAATCGTTTTGTAATTGTATTTAACGTTACAGACATAATATGTTACACTCATCCAGAGTCTTTAGTTTAGGCTTAAGGTAGGGTTATCAAATTTATCCCGTTAACGGCGGTAATTGATTTTTAAAAAAAATTTATCACGTTAAAATATTTAACACAATTAACGCATGCGCTGCACGACCCACTCACGCATTGTCGCGTTCAATCTGTAAGGACACCGTTTTACCTATATATAGAGCTAAAAGGCAGCGCAAAATGAGTAGAGTGAATTTTGGCAGCCTTTGGAGCCTTTTTTTAATTGGCTAAAGCCTTACAATCCCTCTCCCTACGATTAGAAATATCGTGGGAAGCAATGTGGGGAAGGAAGTTAGTAACTGATATTTTTCTTAACACCCTATGTTATTTCCCAACGCAGAGAAGATATATCAATTGGTACCACTACGCACAATCATGGTTGCACTTCCCATCATGCATTTGGGCAGAACAGTTAAATGGCTACAGTATCATCTACTGAAAGCTCAACAAATACACTAGATGGCAATATTTAGTCACAATATACAAAGTCACATTTATCCTTTAAGAATTACAAGTCTTTCTGTCCGTGGATCCCTCTCACAGAAAGAATGTTAATAATGTAAATGCCATCTTGAGGATTTATTGTCATAATAAACAAATACAGTACTTATTTACTGTATGTTGAATGTATATATTCGTCCGAGTTTTATTCATTTTTTTCTTAATGCATTGCCAAAATGTATATGATCGGGAAAAATTATCGGGAATGATTGGAATTGAATCAGGAGCAAAAAAAAAAAAAAAAAAAGCAATCGGATCGGGAAATATGGGGATTGGCAGATATTCAAGCAAAAAAAAAAAAGCAATCGGATCGGGAAATATCGGGATTGGCAGATACTCAAACTAAAACGATCAGGATCGGATCGGGAGCAAAAAAACATGACAGGAACAACCCTAGTTCTTACCAAATGCGCTACTGCCCTCCAGTGGCCAGTTTTATTGCTTTAAAATGGATTTTGACCGTTGTGCGTTGGAGTGAACTTGCATAAGAACCTAGAGATGTCTCTTGTGAAAAAAAAATGTAAGAGACGTAAAATACGTTTTTGGGACACTGAAACAATTAAAAATAGAATGCATCTATACGTTTTTTGGAGCAAATGTGTTAAATGCTATAAAATGTTTTTTTTTAAAAATTTTTTAAACAATGCTCTTAACAAATGGTTCAGACACATATTCCCCCAAAAAACGGCTAAATATACTTATAAACTAAATTACGAATGCATTAAAAAAATATCACCTCACACAAAAACTTGACTTATGCTGGTCCTAACAGGGAGCAGCTGGATTCAGCCATGTGAAATGAGGCAGACCAGACCGCAGTGTATCCACCCAAATCAATAAATTTAAATGCAAACACTTTCAAAATAAACCATTACAACGCCACTGTAATTAAACGAAGACTCGAAGCAGCAAAATTTCATTCGAATCTTTTTTTTTCTAATCGAGTACTCAAGTTAATCGATTAATCATTGCAGCACTAGTCCAATCCATTTTGACTGGGGGAGGATGGCAGCGGTGGTATTGAAAGAAGAGCATTTACAGCCAGTCCTCACAGTTTAAATGAATTGGACGTTTATTGTTGTCAATTGCAGGCAATGAGTTAAGTACATGTGTTCGGGAGAATTTGTGTGAGTAAGTGAATGTGTGAGTATTCATGTGTTTGTGTGTATGTGTGAAGAATGTGCTTTCCATACTGCTTTCTGGATTACAGACGCGTCGCTGATGCCGGTTGCCATGACGGTGTCACTGCCAGCTAGGGAAAGGAAATGAAAAGAATAATGGAGGAATGAACACAAACACACATGCACTCGCACACCTGCACACACCAACACACACGTATACACAGATATACCCTGGTAATTTGGTGACAGATAAAGACGTGCCACAGTTTCTTTCCCTGCTGCCCTCAGTCACCTCTTGAATGTGTTGTCCGCTGTTGTAAGAGTGTAGTTTATAACAAGAGAAAAGTTGTAACATGAAAGGAATAAAGTTGTCTTCAAAGAGACGGTAATTTATTGCATTTACTGTATTTTTTGGATAATTGGCGTAACATAATTTCTTTTCATCCGCAAGGAGCTTTAGTTCTTTATATTTTAAGGGTTTTTGTTTTTTTATGTCCTACTGAAATTAATGTTTGAACAAAACTACTAATTCCAACTACCAAACCAATAACTAAACTACTTTAAACTCCTTAAATGACTATTACTTGAGTACTTTAATTGTACTGCATATTGTTTCTAATTTATAATCACCGTAATTTTCGCACTATAATGACTATAAGCCGCCACCCACCAAATTTGACAAAACTGCATTTGTTCATAGATAAACCCCACTGGACTATAAGCCGCAACTGTCCTCACTGTATTATGGGATATTTACATCAAAAGATATTAAGCGGTAACACTTTATTTGACAGACGCATCATAAGACTGTCATAAGACCAAATCAGCAACCAAGCTTTATTGCTTCAAGAAGCTTCATTTGGCCATCACTGCTCCCTTGGGGGAAACAACCTCTGCTGTTACCTGCTGTCAACATTGTTGTCATCCAACATGCCTCCTAGCATGCATTGCAGCGCTACAGATGTAAATAACAATCAAAATTCATGTTCTGAGCTAATTATTTCGTCGGTTACTGTTCTAGTTGTTTCACTAATGACCAATCATGGAATTTGGTAACACTCTATTTAACAGTGGCGCCATAAGACTGTCATAAGACCATCATAATTATGACATGACACACCCATGAGCAATAATGAATGCTGATAACAGACATCATTTTGTGTCATCCGGCAAATTATCTCACTTTTAAATGGCTGTAAAAGATCAGATCTGGACATAAATGGAGTTAGTGACATAATTTGCTGGACAACACTTAACGACATCTGCATTCATTAATCTCCATGACAGTGTTATGTCCTAATTATGACGGTCTTATGGCAGTCTTATGATGCCGCTGTCAAATAAAGTGTTACTTATTAACCCAAATAAATCAACAAATAAACTGCACTGGACGATAAGCCGCAGGATTCAAAATAAGGGAGAAAAGTAGCAGCTTATAGTCCGAAAATTACGGTAAATGTTTATGGTGTAAGAATAAGTAACTCCTGTAAACTGAAAAATATTAGTCATTTGATTATGGGAGCCTGAATGCTTCTAGAATATAGGTTTGAAGTCATTAAGCACAACCAGAATTCATACTGGAGACGCACTGTCAGTTTTTGGGAAAAGTAGAGGATTTTAAGTGTGCCTTATATTTAAAAAAATAAGGTAATTTTTACCATCTTGTTTTGACCAATGGATGGCAGATAATGAGTTGACACATGTGTTACAATGTTATTACTATGTTATTACAATGTAATTACAAATAAACTCAACGAGTTAATATTTAAAATTGAAATACAATCCAAAAACCTAATCTTTTTCACCTAAAAATGATGGGATCGAACCTGATTTCCTATGACATGATGATAATTTGGGACATCCCCACCAACATTGAAAAAGTTAAACTTGTAAGGAAGTGTTTGTCATCCCAAGGTTAAACAGACAATAATTGAACATTTGTCCTTCTTTATGGCAAATGTCAGTCAAGCTTCCAATCGCGTGCGGCTGCCAAACCAGGAATGGAAATGGATGTTCTTGCTGACCCGTTACGCTCAGTCAGTCAGTGGTCATTCTGTTCTCCACGGTGCTGTTTCGCAAACGGCTGGCTCACGTGCATTAGAGCTGCATTAACGTAATTGTGTCAGGCTCCAGGAGTTGCTAAAAATGGTCTCAAGTGACTTTCCTTAAGTATTCTCCTTAGAGCAAATTCCCAGATTGGTGCCCAGAATGTGCCTGCTTTCGCTTTTTGACTGGAATGAATGACATAGAACTGCTGACGATATAGAAAAAGACAGTGTAGAGTTAGATATATGCGCTAATGTAAGTCGAGCATAATTCCCTCGAGGGCTTGAATTTTCACGTATGAAAACATACTGTAAATTGGATGTCTCCCAAATCTTGGAATGCTGTTTTGGCCCTCTCGTATGGCTAAATTGCATTCGGGAATTGGCTGTTTAGAGGACGTCGACTGTAAGGGACAAATAGCGGCTGTAATGGAAAACGGGCCGCCGCGCTATAACTCACTCGCTCGCAGGCTATTTAGTCTTTGATTCGCTTTCCGTGGACAATACATGACAATTCAGGACGCTGCTTGGTACATATAGGCTTAATTTCTACTAGAGTGGTTTGGAAACTGGTCTCTGGAAGTCCAGCACCTGATAGGTCTCCCAGTTTAGTCATTACACTCTTTGCTGTTAAGTCAGTTAACCGCTTCTTCATCGATCAGCGGACGTTTTCTTCTTAACGATGACCATTCATCACTTAAATGGCTTGTTGGAGTTTCACTTGTTTTATTTTCTTTGCTGTCATAGTTTTACTGTAATGTATCAATTTTTCAGTTTTTTGGGGGGACTAGAAGCAAATGCTGTTTTAAAGGGAAGCTAAATAGTTTTTATGGGGTTTGATGAAATGCTGTGATGGATGTTTGGCAAAAGTTTGCCTTTGATTCTACAGGTTTTAAAGCTTCCTGCAACATCCATAAAATGTTTTTTCTGCTTTACCGCAACATTAAGTCCATTTGAGAAATCTATAATGTAGGAGTAGTCACAATAACAAAAGGTGACCTCAGTGCTATACTTGCATTAAATACCTTGAGACTGTTACTTAGATTATAGCATTGCAAAAACCTAAAGCAGTGGTCTCAAACCGGTCCTCAAAGGGCCGCAGGGGGTACTGGATTTCATTCCAACCAAACGAGACAAATACCTTTTCACCAATCTGGTTTCTTACAAGTGTAATCAGTTGATTGCAATCAGGTGCTGCTTATGTTAGTAGAAACCTCATTGGTTGAACTGTCTGTGCTGGATCTGTTGGAACAAAAACCAGGACCCACTGCGGCCCTTTGTGGAGTCGGTTTGAGACCGCTGACCTAAAGTATTAATACAAAAAATGTATATCAAAAACTGATGAAACATCTTTTTTTTATTATTATTAAATCAAAATAAAATGGTTAGATTGTTATGATATTATAGATTTCTGTTTTTCAAGTTAGCTTTTATTGTTGCAATCGATTTTTATTCTTTTACATATATTATTTATTCATTTGTCTTCCGTTCCGCTTATCCTCACAAGGGTCGCGGGGTGCTGGACCTTATCCCAGCTAACTATGGCCAGCAGGGAGGGTAAACCCTGAACTGCTTGCCAGCCAATCATTTGTTCATAGACTTCATAATGATATATTGTGAAGTCTATGCATTTGGTATTTATTAAATTACGGTAAGTAAAAAGTGTACAAAATTTAAAATTAAATTAAAAAGATTTTTTTTTTTTTTTTCTCAAAATTTTACTTGCATAATGTATGCAATATACGTATGTAATATATCAGTAAATATAAACTTTGTAATTAGATATCCAAAGGACTGGAAGAGTCTGTAGTACTTTTTCAAATAAATACTTTAAAAATTTGTACACTTTTGCTTTTTACTGTCAGGTACTGTGGTACTTTTTAGTACAAGTATACCATGCAACTCTGTGGAAGAGTACAGTGGCACTTTGACTTATGAGTTCAATGCGGGGGCGGAGCTTAGGTGGGTCCTGGGGCTGTGGCCGCCTCTGAGCCCGGGCCACTTGAGGCGATTAGCGGGCATGGTTAGGCAAGGGGAATGTCTAAAACAAAGGTAAGATGCGCAAAGTTATAATACAGGTAGTCCCCAGTTTACGAACGCGTTTCGTTCCTACGCTGGCAACGTAACCCGAATTTATGCGTTGGAATTAACTCTTTAAGTCCCCTAAATCTTTAAATAGCTATCCAAAATGTCCAAAAGTATTATATTTTGTTTAATGATGGAGGATACACTGCCCTCTGGTGGCAGCATTGGGTCTGGCTGGACTGTCACCTTGTAAGACTGAGAAGCTGACACAGATGTCTGACATGAATAAAGGATAACTGCGCTCTGGTTTGGCCCACATAATGCTGTAAGTTGTTTCAGCTAATATATGTGTGTTTATGCATTTGTAATTAAGTTTACAGCTATTGTTTGTGGAGTTACCTGTGAGCGATTTGCTATGAGAAGTTTAAATAGGATAGCATTCGTAGCATTTAAACTGGTGGATTTTTGTTAGGCAAATTAGGCTAATTTAATCTATTAAATTTACATATTGATCAGACTAGATGGACATTTGAAGACCAATTGTTTTGTGTCAAGTGTTTTACTATTTAAATGTGTGTCATTTTGAACATAAGATTACATATTTGTGTTACAGCTTTACAAATTGTCAAAGTAAAGGAAGTCAAAAGCTTAAAAAAGCACAAATGCCTTGTTTGCTGTCTGTGAAGCTGAACAACTTCATGTTTAGTGAGGACAGAACATGTCATATTAATAAAGTAAAAAATAACATACTCTGAGGTACAATTAGGTACTGTTTATGCAACTTAAAAAAATCGCATAGGTCAAGTACGTCATAACCCGGAGACGGTGTTGTTTTTGGCAGCGATTTTATTTTTTTAGTATTATTTTAGTCATAGTCACATATTTTAGTCATTTCAAAATGTTTGTCTTCATCTTGTTTTAGTCGACACTTCTCAGAATGTTTTCATCTATAAACTTCAAAACTTTTAGTCCATGAATAAATAAATTAAAAAAAGTTTTCAACAATTTCGAATGAACATGATTGATGAGCACATAACTGTAGAGTCTACAAGGACATCAACATTTTCATGATGATAATACACACTCAGCAAGAAAAAAGCACATTATTTGCAATTAAACTCACTTGGATGCCACGAACTGTATGTAAAATGTTTCCAAGAGTTTAAGAAGACACTGAGTCACTGCGCTAAATGCTAATGCTAACGCAAACGCTATGCTAATGCAACAAGTTACTTAAGGGTATGATGATCACTCCACACAGACCTTTAAAGTCTAAAGCAACATGGCATATCTAGTTAGGATAAGGAAGAAAAACATACAAAGCAGCACCTGACACATATATTTCACAAAATGAGAATAGAGTGGGCACGGTGAGTAAGCGTGTGTGTGGGACATGGGGTTGGGGGGGGCTCAGCACGTCACATAAGTGACACGACCTAACACTGCTAAATGCGTACTAACTACTAATAAAATAAGAAAATATCACATTGTGAATTTCTGACGGAAACTATGGCAAATTTTCTATCTCGTTCTCGTGTCGTCAGACGACAACTGGCATCCATCTCAGTATGTTTTAGTCTCCCAAGACACGTTTTCGGCGCGTCATCATAGGGCTGGGCGATATGGCCTTAAGTATGTATCACGGTAAATTGAGCAGATTTACCTCGATAACGATAAATGACGATAAATTCGCCCAAGCGGACTATTATGTAATTTGAAAATCTGAATCAATGCATTAAATACAAATGAACCGTTTCATTGATTTATTTACCAGCTTTCAATTTAACAAATGTACATGCAATCTAGACATTAAGTATATAAAAATTTCTTGTAAACAATAAGAATTCAAGTATGAACATTTATAACAGCTTGTATGACTTGAACAATGTACAACATTATAAAAATCAATGCGACGACTGTGCAAACATGTCATTGTAACACAAAAGACTTACAGCTTGAACAGTACACTTCAAACAGACAACTTATTGTTAATGGCTGCTGTGACATAATTAGTCAACACAAGTGTTTACTTCAAGGTTTCAGGTTTTTTTTTTTCCCAGAGCGTTTTAGAAAAGAATAGAATAGGTCTTTACTGTCATTGTCAACAACAGAACATTGTGTCATTGTCAACAACAGAACGTTGTGTCATTGTCAACAACAGAACATTGTGAACAACGAAATTGGACGTGGCACTCCAGTATAAACATAGGTAATTGATAAATGAAATCAATAAATCGAGGACTGGTTTGCCCACCCCTGCTCTAGAGCTATAAGTGCATAAGTATAGCTTACTTAGACTGAAATATGTACATGTTGATAATAATGCAGTGCTGTCCTAATTTCAGCAGCGTCATTTGTGCAAAGAATGGAATATGAATTAAAAAGATATATATATCTATAAATAGAATTTTTTAAATAATGTACCCCCCACACAGACACAACCACATTAAAGCTATATTGCTCTTATGCCATTGAAACATTTAAGATTTGATGATGGCAGTAATGACACAGAATTAAGCAAGCACATACACAAAAATAACTGTGGCCATTAAACGGTCATATTATAGGCTTCACTGTTGGATTATACTTTATGCTGAATGCTTTACATCATAAAAGCTATCAGAGAAATCACACACACTCAAAGATACAAAATAACGCGACATATTGACTGCTAAATGCAGTCTGTGCCCAATCCCCTCATTTAGTTCAGCCGTTTCGACAAGATTAGAGCCGCTATCCGACTCCATCACCTTCATTTGTAGCGTTGGCCCGGCTACCCCTAAGAAGCACTGAAAGCATCCTCTCCTGAAATCATGAGAACCATGTAGGACAGTGGGTTAAAGCCCGTCTAGAGGCCGCCAAGAGTCTACTTAATGTCAGGTGAAAGTTTTAGCGAAGCTCCCTTAAGCCGATTCCATCACGTTTGCTTGTAGCGCTAGCCGCTTGCATTAGCCTACCGGGCTTCTGTTTGTTTGGTTTCCTGATAACCACGTAACTTCATACTTCAGCACACTGACAGATTTCTAAAGGGGAATGAATGTAGCCGAACAACACAGAGTCAAAGCGGGATGAAAAGACTATATTTTCGTGTTTTATTAAATTACCGAATTTACCGACATGGTTAAAATTACTTCGGTCATAGTGAAGAATTTCGGTAACCGTAAATTTTCGGTATACCGCCCGGCTCTAAGTCATCGTCATGAAAAAAATTGTTCGTTGACGAAAACAACACTGCCCAGGGACTACCTGTATAGTGTTTAAGTGTTGTCAGTAGGGCCCCGCAAGTGATAAGCCACTCTACCACCCACCATTCGGCTCAAGGGGCCCGTGGATACGCAACACTCCTGGGCCCTGTTCACATTTGTTCTGCCACTGGGTAAATATATCTAAAAAACACAATAAAAATGTACTCTAGTATTCCTAGTGGATGTCTTAGCAAAAATCATAATAAATATGGCTCCTGATGTTTGTCAGCGTTTATGACACCAATACAGAAGTAACTGCCGCAACACGTTATAAAAAATATGAATAACATTCGTCATGATCAGATCTCTACTTTCCAAGTCCGTAATATCGCTTGGCTGCCTCACTCACACACTGAAATTAAGAAGGTTACAGATGGTAAACATCTCCAACCTGCAGCATGTCCTAAATTCTTCAAAGCATGTTATTATACTTCATTATTTTTCTAGCCTCATTCTGGGTCGAATTAGGGAGGCTGCCGTTGCCATCAGGGAGGACGACTCAGTCGATCAGCCTTCATGAAAAAGCACAAATGTGATACACGGTGAGGCGCTATTAATAAAAAACACACACGGCGACGCTTTCCAGTGACGAAGACGCGGATTAATCGTCGCTGTTTGCAGAGATATTGTAGCTATCTGCGATTATAATTAATTCAATCCGTCACAATGTGATAGAAGTTCTATCAGTCATCGTGTGAAAGAATAATGAGATTAAAAGCACTTAGGGCTTTCGCACCACATTTTTCATGGTAATTCTTTGAGATGATCATTAAACTTTGACACCCTGCTTTTATTAAATGGCAAACAATATGCCCCGATACAATACATTTTTAATTATTTGATGATGAAGCTGCCGTGATCGTTGTAGAATTTTTCTTTAACATTAACTCATTCTCTCCCAGCCATTTTCACCGTTGCAACCCCCTTCGCTTTTGGCCGTTTTACTGGATTTTGACTGATTTTGACCCAGAGAAAATTCTGTTCTATTGCTATATAAACATGGAACCCACCAAAAGAAAGATTAGACTCTCAGCAGGAAAAAAAAGTAAGTTCATATCCTTTTCCATTCTTTAGAAATCAGCATTAGAAAATAGCTTAGTTTGAGCAATTTTCCAATTTCTGATGAAAAAACAGAAAAATTGAGCTTTTTGTTAAAGCATACATTTCAAACATAACTTTGACTTTAACACAACTATTTTTTGCTTTAGTTGCATCCCAAACATCTGAATAATTTTTTCCTTTTACAAAATAACATAAACAACAAGATAAATAGAGCTTTTGATAGCAAAGTTACAGTTTATTTACACATAACTAACTGAGAGATAACGCTGTTGTGGCCGCGACAGCCGGGTAAACTTTTCCCTCATCGCCGCCTGTCTCACAAAGATTTTTTTTTTTTTTTGAGTCTCTGCGGGGTCTGCTCGGCAAGCAGCACAGGCTCAACAGCGTCATCCGTTGCACTTGTGGTGCCGATCGTTCTGCTCGGTCATCCAGCTCCTGGCATCCCGGGCATCCTCTAGGTTCTGCTCGGTTGTCCGCCGCCTGCCATCCTGGACGCCTTTCGGTCGTCTTCCGCCGGCCCCCCTGGCCGTGCTGCCCGGCCGTTCGTTGCCATTGAATCGGGTTTCGGGTCTTACCAAATGCGCTACTGCCCGCCAGTGGCCAGTTTTATTGCTCTAAAATGGATTTTCAGCTTAGTGCTTTGAAGCTAAATTGAATCAGAACCCAAATATGTCTCTTGTAAAGAAAAAACGTAAAAGACGTATAAATACGTCTTTGGGACACTGAAACAATTAAAAATAGAACGTATTTATACGTTTTGGGGAGCAAATGAGTTGAACATACCAGTCACAAATGTGAAATGCATAAAGTAGTGCTGCAACCTAAAGTATGCAAATGGCAACCTAAAGTATCCAAATGGCACAGTAACATACATATTTTTGCATTAATTTTTTTTTTTTAAGGTTTTGCTTCAACTTAATACACATGTCCCTCCTTCTGCTGTACATCAGAACAATTACTAACAATCCCAAATGGCCTTCCAAATAAATAAATAGAGCCGATCAACAACTTGTTGTAACAGGACAATGGAGCAGTTTCCTTCCTCTTGTTAATCACTTTTTATTTCATATCATAAACCGACTCGGCCGGTTAGCTTCCAAGCACTCGTTTGATTTTAATCCGCCGTCTCAGCCCGGCTTTGTAAGGCGTCGGCAGGTTAAAGGCGGGTTAATTGGCTCCCAACTTCTGACACCTTTGATGCCCCCGAGCACTAAATAGATGCAAATCACGGCCAACGAAATGGATCTGGTCCATCATCTCCCACTTATCCAGGAGGGATGCGAGGGGCCACTTAAAAGGATTTAAAGCGTTGAAACATTCTGATGCATCTCTCGCTAGCCGCGCTTCGCCCAAGTGCCTCTCTAGAGTTGATGAACGATATGAAAGCCGACGATGATAATGACTACCAGACATAAAAAGAGGTTATTTCGTTGATGGTTTCTCTCATTGGCAGTGGAGACTGATGGCTTTATTTTGTGTAAAACAAGCCGCTTTTTGCCACTTGACATGCGGATTGTTTTTATGCACTGAAATTAGATGGGTTTATGGACTCTTGCTGATTATATTTTTTAGTTTATCTTGGGAGGTGGCAGTGAAAATGTCAAATTTTCAAAGTCAAAATGGGTCGGACGTCTATCGTCTTGCCACGATGACACGCTAAAGTTTAAAGCTTTGCCTCTTTCCTGCCAATTAATGGCAGCCAATGAGTTAAAACCCAAGAATATACAGGACATGTTTTTTTTTCCTTGGTCAAGTTATGTATTTATATAAATTTTAAATGGCAATTCTTAACAGGCATGGAAAGTATTAATCCGATCGATCGGGTCCGATCACGTCATTTTCAAAGTATCGGAATCGGCAAAAAAATATTGGCCATGCCTTTTTTAAATTTATATATATATTTTAATTACCTGTAAATCGTTTTCTAATTGTATTTAATGTCACAGACATAATATGTTACACTCATCCAGAGTCTTTAGTTTAGGCTTAAGGTAGGGTTATCAAATTAATGCCGATAACGGCAGCAATTAATTCTTTAAAAAATGTGTCACGTTAAAATATTTAACGCAATTAATGCATGCGCTGCATGACCCTCTCACTCATTGTCGCGCTCAGTCTGTAATGATGCCGTTTTACCTATATAGAGAGATAAAAGGCAGTGCAAAATGAGGAGAGTGAACTTTGGCAGCCTTTGGAGCCTTTTATTAATTGGCTAAATCCTTGCAATCCCTCTCCCTATGATTAGAAATATCATGGGAAGCAATGTGGGGAAGCAAGGTGGCAATTGATCATTGTCTTAACACCTTATGTTTGTTCCCAACGCAGAGAAGATATAGCAATTGGTAGCACGTTGCACAGTCATGGTTCCACTTCCCATCATGCATTTGGGATGGCCACAGTATCATTTACTGAAAGCTCAACAAATACACTAGATGGCAATATTTAGTCACAATATACAAAGTCATAAGTCTTTCTATCCGTGGATCCCTCTCACAGAAAGAATGTTAATAATGTAAATGCAATCTTGAGGATTTATTGTCATAATAAACAAATACAGTACTTATGTACTGTATGTTGAATGTATATATTCGTCCGAGTTTTATTCATTTTTTTCTTAATGCATTGCCAAAATGTTTATGATCGGGAAAAATTATCGGGAATGATTGGAATTGAATCGGGAGCAAAAAAAAGCAATCGGATCGGGAAATATCGGGATCGGCAGATACTCAAACTAAAACGATCGGATCGGGAGCAAAAAAACATGATCGGAACAACCCTAGTATTAATCACTAATAATCGAGTACTTGCTAATTACATGATTAACTTTCAAATGAATCAGCAACTTTTTTCAACGTTTAGAGGCCTAAAAATTGTCCAAATGTCGTTTTTGGGCTCCTTAAGAAAAGAGAATATTTAGTATTATTTTTTTTTTTGTATTATTTTATTTGTTTTGGTTTTTTTCAATATGCTGTATTTTTTTCAATAAAAAGTAAAAAATAGTCTATCTGGCTAGCTGCCTGGATAGCTATTTAAGTAGCTATTAAGCTTAAAGTGCCTATGACAGCAAAAAGCATGTTTATATCATATTTCACGCGGTATTTTATGCTTCTGAATGAAATGGACCGCTTGGATGTGTGTGGAAGTGATCGATTTATAGATTCAATTTTTTGAATCCCACGGCATGAAAATGAGTGACTTCCTGGATTGAAGAGGAATGCGATTGTAATGTCACCCGGGTCAGACACCCCGTTACAATACAGCATTGCTTTATAGCATGCAGATGGACTGCGAATTCAGCTGATTTTGCGGATTAATTCGTTTATTTTTCACATCACGCCACCCAAATGTGATGCAGGGTTTTGTGGCTGCACCGGGGAGAGGCGTGTGAGCCTTTTTGTGTTTCAAAAAGTTCCCGTTCCCGCGGAGAATGGCCAAAACAAGTCCGATAACTGTTGGACCACTGGACTTATTAAGAAGTGAGTTAACATCGTGTTTTGTATTAGGTCTAATATTGGGATCATCGCACACGTTTTAATAAGGAGGTGGCTTGCATTTTGTGGGTGACAATGCTCCTTGTCCACCGAGAAGGCCACTCGGCCGACGACCCTCTTCTGACGTCGGCCGGTTTGTCCGGCAGTCATTCTCCAGCTGCTTCCCCGGCAAACGAGCTGTCCTTCCCACAGCAGGGGAACGACGAGTTGTAACTTGCTCGTGGCCGTGGAGGGTTGCCAATCGGTGAAGACTGTCGACAACCTTGCCGCCGTGTGATACGATCCGGGGTAGTCTTGTGTGATTTTTCACTTTGAAAGGCGAGAATAAGACTTGGAAACGCCACTCGGTTTGGGTTAGCTGTCACGCCTTCTGGTTTATTTTCCCTCTTCGAAGCTGGGGCAGGGAAATGATGAAAGCCTGACTAACTCCGGTGGCATAAAATATCGTTCGGAAGGTGCAAGAAGTGGACAGTTTTGACCATTATGTCGTACTGAATAGATGCATTTTTAATATTTCATATTCCATTTAGCACAAGACTGTTATTTGTCATGACCATACCATTTATTTAGCAATTGGGGAAATTTTACCGTATTGGCCGGAATATAAGACAGTGTTTTTTTGCATTGAAATAAGACTGTAAAAGTGGGGGTCGGTCTTATATTCTGGGTCTAGACATTATACCCATTCATGACGCTGGATGGCGTCAGATATCATTCAAGCGAATGCTGAACTTGACTCCCCAGGCCAAAGCGACCCCTTATGGTTTATGCAGTTATTGCAATTTTGTTGTTTTATCACAATAGATTGGTTTATTTACATTTCAAAAACCAGACGCCATTCATTTACAAATGTGATTGCACTTTAGTTGACATGTTTAAATGTTTAGATATTAAGATTTGAATGAGGCAAAAAAACCATGCTTTTTTCTCTTAAATATATTGTTATAATCATTTGTTTCAGATGTAATTATTTTCTGTATAAAAATTAATTTGGTGTTCAAAAAGTCTTTTTTTACACTTGAGTCTTGAAAAAGAGGGGGTCTTATAATCAGGCCGTCTTATATTCGGGCCAATACGGTACTTAGGTAAAAAGAATATCCTGTAAAAATATTGGAGAGATTGAAACAATCATGACATTTTGATGCTGTCTGTTGCATTTTTCTCATTCTGAATCTTCCCCCTCAATGGGCTGAATTCTAAATCAGATGATATCGTGACCCTGCCGACGACATCCTACAGCTAGGGACGCTAGAGCGCTATAATGACAGGCGGGGCTAAACGGCAGATTAAAAGACTAATTTCTCGTCATCTGAGCTTTGCCAAATTGTTTTATATAGTCAAATCGTCTCAAAATATGATTCTAATTCACATAATAATGCTATTTAAGGTTTTTTTATGCTGTCACAGGCACTTTAATATATAGCAAGCTATGTAATTAGTTCTTTACCTAGCTAGCTGGCTAGCATCAATCTGTCTGTATGTCTGTCTGTCTAATCTATCCCCCCCCCCCTCCCTTTTAATTAAAAAGAAAAAAAATCCGTATTTTGTTATTCAAGAATTTTTCAAATTGAAAGTGGGAATCCTAATTGAAGTGCAATAGGAATTGTTTAGTTTCATTTTGAACTGCTTTCAACTGTAAATATAGATTGATATCTATCAAGTAGATGTATGTGGTACAGTTACAAGCTGTTATATTGCATTTTTTGCAGTAAATGAATGGTTTCAATAATTGCCACGTGGTGCTATTAAGAAGTGGATTAAATTGGAATCAAACTGTGAAATCAGCCATCATGTGCCTATTTATAGCAGTAGTAAACACCAATCAATTCTCCAACATGAGGAAATGAATGTTTACTACATTTCACTAAAGTCTCAGATGTCTTATGCTCAAATTGACATTTTTTTCCCCAGCAAACGATATTTCTCGCTTTATGAAACCTGAACAGATATGATGTATTTTAATTATATCCAACCTCTTTTAAAAGAATGGCATCGCCGTGTGGACCACATTTTTTTCGTAGCTAATATGTACAAGTATTTATGAACGAATGCATATTTCAGCTTTAGTAGGCTCCTAATTGGACATGCCTTTCATCTACTAACGTATGCTACTTTTCAATACGGCTTTCCTCGGCGAGGCGATCAAAGGAGTCGCTGATTAAAACGACACGGGAATATGCGTGCGCGTGGTTGTGTGCGCCGAGCTATGATTACTCATCACAAAAACATCAGAGGGAACATTACAACCAACCCAAAATGTTGAGTGTTTTTATCAAGTTTTCCTCTATGTTTAACCACATTTATCTCATTACGCAACTTCAGCGTTTTTTTTTTGTTTTTTTTATGCCATCAAGTTTGTCAAGTTAGATTTCGAGAGTCCCGCGAAAGCTTGGCTTGAGTGATAAAAAGCAGGAATTTGTTTATTTGTTGTTGCAGTCAAAGAAAATGTCGAGATATTTTTGAGACTTTACGCATGATTAAGCAATTTTTTTGCTTTTAAACTATTTTGGTGAACAGTTGGTAGTTTGGGGAAATTGTCAGCTAAATGTGTCCAAAATCTTAGATTTTCAGAATTTGCCTTTGACTGTGATAGAGGTCCAATTCAATTGAAGTGGGAGGGTTGGCTGCCACTTAAAATGGATTGGACGTCTACGACAAACTCATTGGAAGGATAAAATCAAACACATTATTGCCGTCAGTAGCAGTGTTTGAAAAACCTACAGTCACATGAATTGTTATTCGTAATGAAACTCAAACTATACGGAAAATAGTAAGTATTTAAAAATAAATAAATAAATAAATAAAAAACACACACACACACACAATGCATAATGAGTCATCTAAAAGCTAAGAGCAGAATATGAACTATGCCATTTTTGTTCTCTGCCACTTAGAGCCCATCAAAAGTGTTAATTTGAACCAAAATGACTGTCATCTTGTCCTGCAAAGTG
Organism: Corythoichthys intestinalis; assembly: GCF_030265065.1. NCBI lineage: Eukaryota > Metazoa > Chordata > Actinopteri > Syngnathiformes > Syngnathidae > Corythoichthys > Corythoichthys intestinalis. Next base: position 15,409,608 of record NC_080413.1, on the reverse strand, counting down.
TTCATGGTAGCAAATTTCAAACCAAATTACTCTTTGCCAATCAGATTTTTCATAATGGGTGTTACTTTAAATCTATTCTTAGTGTAGAATTTGAAGCATGTGAAAAATCTATATTTAAATGTTGAACATGACAGGCTTTTATTTTTTTAAATGCTCTCTCGAAGTACGTTCGTGAATCTGCTAACCGTAAACTTTACACTGTGTATAAAAAAGTGCACGTGTCTTTTATTTTCGTTATGTATGTGGTGTCTGTAATAGATTTTTCTTTGTTTGCAAATGCTGTAAACCAGATTTCATGTTTGAAGTGTCACCTTTTAACCGCAAGTTTGTGTTTTGGATAAGACTGCCAATGTTATATAGAAGGCTAAAGTTGTTAGTACATTGAATAGAGAATAGAATAGCCCTTTATTGTCATTATACAGCTGTACAATGAAATTGTGGAGCATCTCCCTTTACAGTGCAGGACAAGCAAAAATCTCAAAAGTGACTTGCAAGAATAAAAGTATAAAATCTAAATAAATATAAAATGTGTATGAGGTAGTCCTATATTCAGGCGGTGCAAATAATTGAACTAGCGGCAGTTGACAGTGAAGGCATCGAATATTGCACGTTAATATTGCACGTAAATAAGTATTGCACACAGAATATGTGTGAATAGAAGTTAAGTAGCAGCAGTTGACAGTAAGGCATTGAATATTGCACATAGTATTGCACATAGTATATTGCATGTAAATGAATGTTGGGACATTGGGTGATGTGGTGTTACATATGTCTGTTCAGGGTGGAGATGGCTTAAGCAAAGAAACTTCCTCAGTCTGTTTGTTCTTGCTTTTAAACACCTATAGTGTCTCCCAGAGGGGCGCAGTTCAAACAGCTGGAAACCAAGATGTGAGCTGTCTTTGAGGATGTTTAGAGCTTTGCTGAGGCACCGGGAGTAGTAGATGTCCATCAGGGAGGGGAAAGGACAGCAAATGATCCTCTTCGCTGCCTTGACTGTCCTCTGAGGCCTCTCCCTGTCTGTAGCAGTGAGGCAGGGCGGCAGGGTGGTACTGTTCCTCCTGAGGTCCGTGATGACCTCTTTGGTTTTGGTGGTGTTCAGGGCCAGATTGTTGTCTGAGCACCAGGCTGAGAGTTTGTTGACTTCCTCTCTGTAGGGTGCCTCATCTTCCTGGGTGATTAGTTCAACCACTGTGGTGACATCAGCAAAGTTGACGATGGTGTTGCTCCAGTGGATTGGACTGCAGTCGTAGGTGTAGAGGCAGTACAGGAGGGGGCTCAGTACGCAGCCCCCGAGTGAGCCGGTGCTCAGTGTGGGGAAGGAAAAATGGTGGGGGCCAAGTCTCACAGTCTAGGGTCTGTTGGACAAGAAGTCCTTGATCCAGGAGCAGGAGTGGGAGGAGGCCTCAATAACCTCAATGTAGCAATGCTAACGTTTTACAATCTTTCATAAAGATGTGTTTCCTTATTTTATATGTCTGAACTTTAATTCCATGGGATGTTGATGATAAGTCAACATCTCTGAAAGGAACTGGAGTCTCCTACGCAGTCAACACACAAACGCATGCACGTGACGATAAATTTCGACCTCATTTTAATTTACCGTGCAATTAACTGATTAATTGCATTTTGCGACTGAATTTATTTTCATGCATTTTCTGCACTGTCGCTTTGAAATAACTTTCCAATTTTTGAATAAAGTTGTGAAAAATTTACCTTTTAATTGAAAAAACACTGTGTTCAAATAGTTTTTGTATCATTGTTACACAATTTTGCTTCCAATAAATTAACTGGTTTTAAAAACTAAAGCCTTGATGGTTAAAAAAAAAAAACAGCGAATAACATGTTTGACGTTGACGAAGAGCGATGTGGCTCAGGTCCCGCGTGACAAACTGGATGAGGTCCCACCTCTGTGACCTCATCCCATGTTCAATCTGTGTGTGATTGTCGACTTGAACACGGGGGAGAACATTGCTTTCGCGCCCTCCTTTTACTTTACTTCGATTTCACTGTCGGGGGAAAAAAAGTGTGTTGATAGGAAGAAAATTGAGTGCAAAGCGTTCCCCAAGTTGTGCACACACAGCCAAAACTCAGAATGGCTTACCGAGCCAAAATGTGTAGATGAATTTGTAATTGAATTCATTATGACGTGCTAGGTGCATATTTCACATCCTAAATTATGCCTTACAATGGCCTCTGAAATTAAGATGCTGTAATGTTCATCATTTTTTGCAAAGGATAAAGAATATATGCTAGTGATTAGTGTTATTATTTATTATTAAATTTATTTATTTAATTTTTTTTATTACCTGTCCTGTTCAGCTGCTTAGACACAGAGAATAGGAATCTAATTGTCCCTGTGGTCTGAAGAGTTTTAATGTACCACATGGGAGTTTGAGATACTCCTATTGTGGTTGTTCATTATGTTTTATTCATTAGGAGTAATCAGTGAACAGGAAGGGGTGACAGAAAGGAAGGAAGCAGACAGAAGAGGAGAACAAACAACAACATAAATATACATTATTACACGCCGATGCTACCTACAGTGATATGAAAAAGTATCTGAACCTTTTGGAATTTCTCACATTCCTGCATAAAATCACCATCAAATGTGATCTGATCTTTGTCAAAGCACACAGATGAAAAAACGGTGTCTGCTTTAACTAAAACCACACAAACATTTATAGGTTTTCATATTTTAATTTGGATAGTATGCAAACAATGACAGAAGGGGGAAATAAGTACGTGAACCATCATATTTCATATTTTGTGCGCCCCCCACCCCCTGCCAGCAATAACTTGAACCAGACGCTTCCTGCAGCTGCAGATCAGTCTGGCACATCGATGAGGACTAATCTTGGCCCATTCTTCTCCACAAAACTGGTGTAGTTCAGTCAGATTCCTGGGATGTCTGGCATGAATCGCTGTGTTTAAGTCATGCCAAAGCATTTCAATGGGGTTCGAATCTGGACTTTGAGTTGGCCACTCCAGAACGTGAATTTTGTTCTTCTGAAACCATTCTGAAGTTGACTTACTTCTGTGTTTTGGATCATTGTCTTGTTGCAACATCCATCCTCTTTTTAGCTTCAACTGTCTGACTGGCGGCCTCAGATTTTCCTCCAAAACATCCTGATAAACCTTTTAATTTATTATTCCATTAATGATTGCAAGTTGTCCAGGCCCTGAGGAAGAAAAACGGCCCCAAATCATGATGCTCCCTCCACCATGCTTCACGGTTGGGATGAGGTGTTGATGTGGGTAAGTTTTTCCATTTTTCCTCCACACATGACGTTGTGTGTTACTGCCAAACAATTCAACTTTGGTTTCATCAGCCCACAAAATATTTTGCCAAAACCTCTGTGGAGTGTCCAAGTGCCTTTTTGCGAACATTAAACGAGCAACAATGTTTTTTTAGACAGCAGTGACTTCTTCTGTGGAGTCCTCCCATGAACACCATTCTTGGCCATAATTTTACATATAGTTAATGTATGCATTGAGATATTGGACTGTGCCATTGATTTCTGCAAGTCTTTAGCAGACACTCGAGGGTTCTTTTTTACCTACCTGAGTATCCTGCACTGAACTGGCGTTATCTTTGGTGGACGGCCACTCCTTTGGAGAGAACCAACAGTGCCAAACTCTCTCCATTTAGAAACAACTTCTCTGACTGCCGATTGATGGACATCCAGACTTTTAGAAACGGTTTTGTATCCTTTCCCAGCTTTATACAAATCAACAATTCTTGATCGCAGGTCTTTAGACAGCTTTTTTGACTGAGAGGGTTCACTTACTTATTTTTCTCCTTTCTGTCATTGTTTGCATGCTATCTTCATTAAAACACGAAAACCTATAAATGTTTGCGTGGTTTTCGTTAAAGCAGACACTGTATTTTCATCTGTTTTTATTTTTACAAAGATCAGATACATTTGATGGTGATTTTATGGAGAAATGTGAGAAATTCAAAAAGGTTCAGATACTTTTTCAAACCACTGTATGAACATAGTGGTGCTAGTGATTAGCGCTATGATATTGGTAGTTTAATATCAACAAATGCCTGACAAAAAGATATCGAGCCTTTGGACATCAATACTTTATTTTCCGATATTACAAAGTCTGAGTCCATGAGAATAGTGTCTACGTTAGCTTAGTAGCTGCCATTGACGGCGCTAGACATCCAATGCATTTTGACTGGATTTGGACGTCTAGCACCAGTCTTTTGTGAGCATTTATGAGTCATTTCCTCTTCATAATAGGGCATTTACGGGTTACTTCCTGTTCATTTTGAGTCACTTCCTATGGATTTTAGGACATTCCCAAGTTACTTCTTGTTGATTTTGGGTTACTGAACAGGAAGTGACCTTAAAAGCCTCAAAATCAACAGGAAGTTACCCACAAGTACCCCAAAATAAAAAATAAAAATAAAAAAAAGTGCCCAAAACAACAGGAAATGACGTGAAATGACCCAAAATTAACTCATTGCCTGGCATTGGCTGCCACTGAGGGCTATAGACGTTCGTTCATTCTCTGCCATCCCTCCAACTTCAAAGGAATCGGACATCTACTCTTGATAAATTCATTCTGATTCACAAACGAAGGATGAAAATAGCTTGTTTTTCTGTTTATTACCCGTTTTGTAGAATATCCTCGAATGATTTCCTGATTTATGTATCGATAATTTTTGCATCGTCATATCGTGAGATGACCTTTATCGTGAGCCTTGTATTGTATCATGAAGTAACCAGAGACCCCCTCCCCCTACTGTACAACCCACCATTGCTGAAAATGTAAACAAGTAAATTCTAGCAATATGACAGCATTTTATAGTGATATAACATATCACCTTCCTACATAAAGTAGTGGTTGGAGCTAAAAGCAGATTACGAGGAGGCTGCAAGGACACAGGAGGATGTATATGACTAAGCGATGTACATTACACACCAGTACACAAATATTCTGCTCACCCACTATTATTATTATTAGCATCACCTCCCTCAAGTGGACGCTATGTCACCAAACTATGACGCACACACACCTGGTGCTGTTTATTGTTTGATTTAGAAACGAAATTCCAGCTGAGTGGTGTTTGTTGAAAGTTTTTTTTTTTTTTTTTCATTTTAGGCTGTGTTGATCCATGAATTAAAAAGTTTGGGAAAGTCCAGAGCGTGTCGGTAAAAGATTTATAGGGCGTTGGACTGTACCTGCTGTTAAATTGATATACAACAGAGGACATGCTTTATTTAGCCACAAAGCTTTACAGTCCCGTCATTTTTTTTTTTCCTTCCTCCCTCTTTGCTTGTTGCATCATTAGCAAAAGCTGTCTCTTCTGGTGTTAAAGCAATTCATCTTGACGTGATGTGTGTTGCAATTTGCATTTTGATGTTAGACACGCGTGTCTCCGATTTATGAGCGGAGAAGAAAACAAGCAACTGACAAAGGTAGTGTTGCACCAATACCATTTTTTGGCTCTATCTACCGTATCCGTTACCACGCTAAGTGGTTTTCGACCAATACTGTACTGATTACATGCTTTTGAAAGAAACACATTTTCTTTTAATGCTACATTACTGCATTAATGCATACTCACTTAAATGTAAAAAAAATTGTTATCAAGGCTTGGTTGGACTCTACTTACCAAACCTTTGTGCCTACCTGGTATAAGTGATAAATGACTAAGCATGTGCCGGTATAAGATTCTCACGGTATGATGAACTAAAACCAAAATATCATGGTTTCACGGAATTGCAATTATAGCTCTAAACTGTGTTAAATTGAGATATTTGGGTAGGGAAAAAAAGTCTGGTTTTAGCAAATTTGCGCATTAGAACTTAAAAGGATAATGTTAAGTTTAAATTAGGGCAGTCAAACAATTAAAATTTTCAATCGAGTTAATCACAGCTTAAGAATTAATTTATTGTAATTAATAGCAATTCAAACCATCTATAAAGTATGCCATATTTTTCTGTAAATTATTGTTGGAATGGAAAGATAAGACACAATACAGATACATACATTCAACATACTGTATTTGGTTATTATATCAATAAATCAACAAAATGGCAATAACATTATTAACATTCTGTTAAAGCGATCCAGGGATAGAAAGACTTGTAGTTCTTAAAAGATAAATGTTAGTACAAGTTATGGAAATTTTGTATTAAAACCTCTCTTAATGTTTTCAGTTTGATAAAATTTTCAAACAAAAAAATAAACTAGTAGCTCGCCATTGTTGACGTCAATAATTACACAATGCTCATGGATGGTGCTGAAACCCATAAAATCAGTCGTACCCAAGTGCCAGCAGAGGGCGAAAGAACACCAAAAAATACAAGTAACAAATGGACATGACACTGTCATTTTAATCTGTTTGAGCAGGGCATCTGCGTTAATTGCGTCTAATATTTTAACGTGATTAATTTAAAAAATTAATTACTGGCCTTTAACGCGATAATTCTGACAGCCATCGTTTAAATACATTTTTTAAAAATGACAAAAAATAACTGAAATATTCTAAATAAAATAGAAATAAATGCAGTCCTTTAGGTGAGCACAAAGCCACAGCCACAGTTCAACATTATTACCATCAGAACAAAAAATAATGGAATTATTTTCCGTAAAAAACACATGTGTATGACTCGTATCATGTTTACATTACACACACACAGACAGTTGCCATAAAGGAAAAAAAAAACAACTAATGTTTTACCACCGCTAGACACACTAAACACGCTTGAGTTAACTCTCGCAGTTGGTGGGAAACGTGCATGACAGTGTTTACCAACCTTTAATTTTGTATAAATGCGGAAATCGTATTGGAGGTATTGCCTCCTCAGCAGACACCCTCCGCAAACATGTTTTACATGTCGGTGGGCCCTCCGCTAAGCCGGGGCTGTCTGTAACTTTTCTTTAGCCGGAGTATTCCCATACCAGCTGTTTCGTTTTCTTCAATGGGGGAAAAAGTTCAGGAGTTTCACCTCCTCCAGCCATCGTGTAAGACTGCTGACTCACTGACACTGAGCAACAACCAGTGGGGGAGGTTTGATCCTTGCATCTGCAAGTGAAGGATTATCCCTGCATTTTTGGGATATAAAAAATAGCTAATACCGGAGGGACAGGATGATGGAAATTTTTTGCGGTTTTGAAACCGTGATGTTTTCATGCCACGGTTTATTTTGAAATAGGTAATACACGCATGTCTAGTGATAATAAACGAATGAACTCCTCTAAAATTTTAGACTTAAAATGCTCTCGAAGGTCAAAATCTTGTTTTAAAAAAAAAAATATTTGATTAATTTGGTATCAGTCCTGATATTTGTATTAAGTCCAGTTAATGCCATTATACTACATTAGCTTAGCATGTGCTCATAACTTGCTTTGACTGGGTGTGCTGCCGGTGATCATCATATCTTATCAATGCGTCAAAATATCAAAATGATGATGTATTGTGATACTTTATATCCCAAAAGGTTATCAATATGCTCCTGCCAAGAATTGATATATCATTTTAAAAAGGTGTCACTGTTAAAAACAAAAAAAAGGAACCAACAAGTTGCTACCAAAATCTTCCACTACAATACTGTCTCTGTTAACTCAAAGGCAAACAATGGTCGCGCGAGAATCCGTTTAGACTGGGCGGGGCGAAAGAATGTTCGTTCATTCGAAACCAGAGCATTCGCAGTCAGTCTTTCTGATTTTCGGTGCATTTACAGTTCACTTTCTGTTCATTTTACAGTATCTACAGGTCACTTCCTGTTGAATTTGAGCAACTGCCTAATCCTTTGGGCATATTCCAAGGTCAACTCCTATTCTCTAACCCAAAATCAATAGTAAGTGGCACATAAATGCCCCCAGATTAACAGGAAATGACCCAGAAATGCTCTAAAATCAACAGGAAGTGACTGAAAATCAACAGCAAATGACCTGAAATGGGAGGGTTGCAGCAAATGAACATTCGCTGCCACCCTCCCACTTCAAATGAATTGGACGTCTACCAGTGAACAACTCAATTAAATTCACTGAAGAATAACAAGAGCTTGTTTTTCTGTTTATTACATGTATAGTAAAATATTGTAGAATAGACCAATGTATCGAAAATTGTTATATCGCCATATTTTCAGAATATCATTATGTCCTTGTATAGCAAATTGTCTCTATCGTTCACACCGCAAGGGTCAATGGTAGCCAATGAGTTAAAAGAAACGTAGCTTTTTGAGCTCAAAGGAATTGTCGTCACTACTACAAACAAAATGGCTGATAAGTTATCTATCCACCCCCACCAAAATTGCCGTGCCCGCCCAGAAGCTGCTCCCTTAGGGGTCTAAGTGTATTTGGTGTGGCACGCCCTGATTTGAACTTTTTTCGCCGCCGCTCTTCAATTTGCTTCACGCAGCGATTTTTGGACATTGATCCACGCGATGTTCAGTCAACAGGAAGCACATTATCTATTGATTTGTATCTAAATTTAAGCTTTAGAGCTCCTTCATGTGTCAGCTCCTCATTCCCAGCAAGGCTCTTTCTTAGATCTATGGATTTTTTTTTATCACTAGGTTCCTTCCAAGGCCTGTTGGTACCTCTTCTTTTCTATACTGAAGGCAAGGATCTTTGAATTTAAAGGGGAAATGGCAGGCATTATGAATATTTATGAAGCAAAAACATGATATGTATGAGCTATATGAGGAGTGATGTGTGTGTGTGTGAGTGGGCGGTGGCAGAGAGAGAGCTGTTTATGCATGTGTGAATTGGAAAATATGATTTAAAGGCGGGCTTGTTATCACAGAGCTAGATGGAATGTTTTGGAATCAGGACCTTTCTCACGCTACCTGCCGCTAAATCGTCTTATCTGACCTCTGTCGCTCTGCCGCCCCAAACAAACCAGGCCAAATAAAATAAATATTGGAAAAATATCCACCATTGCGTTGAGCCGCATGTTTGTGTTGTTCATTGTTATTCTGGAGCCATAAGAATAGCAATTTTCAAGGTTTTGTATGAGCAAAGAATCACCAAATTTGATGTTTTGTAAAGTTAGAACGTAAAGCCACTTTGCCAAAGTAAAAATTGGGAGGTATTCGTGTTGCACTTAAATACTAGTACAGTGCTACCGCTACTTATGAGATTAACTGGTTCTGGAAGTAGTCTCATAACTCAAAATTTTATAAATAGAGACGCGTTTTACAGTCCCTGACAAAAGTCTTGTCGCATATCCATTTTGGTGAAACAATTGCTAATAACCTGACTTTTTAATTATTCAATTAGTTTCAGAAATGGCTCATATGAAAGTAAAGACCCCCCCCCAAATGATGTTGAATGTACAAAAATATATTTGTTTCACTGAAAAAAGATTTATCATTTAATGAAGTCATAAAGGTCCAATTTTGGCAAGACAAAAGTTTTGTCGCTTACAGAAAGTAGTGTGAAAATTTAACAAAAAATGTACTTCAAATACAAAAATATGTTACATAACATAAGCGAATTAAGTAGTGATACTCTGAGATCCAAATTTAATATTTTGTATGACTTCCATGGGGTTCGGCAAGGATTCATACAATTTATTGATAAAGTCATTAAGGAACATCAAAGAAAGCAGTCTTGCATGCCTCCCAGAGTTCATCATGGTTTCGTCTTCCATGCTTCCTCTTTCATCCTACCTACCATCCTATCCTACTATGATGTTCATGTCTGGTGACTGGGCTGGCCAGTCCTGAAGGATCTTGATCTTCTTTGCCTTGAGGAACTTTGAGGTAGAGATTGAAGTATGCGATGGAGCACCATCCTGCCACAGAATTTGTCCCTTTTTATGTTTAGGAATGTAAGAGGCAGCTAAGATTTTTTTTTTTTTTTTTTTTTAAACCTGTCCTGTTCAGCTGTTTGACACGGAGAATGGAAGTCTAAGTGCCCGGATGGTCGATAGGCAGCTAAGATATGTTGACGAGGAGCCTTGTGCTCATTTGGGTCAGACCTCCCCACAATATCAACAACACCGTCGCGCCTGTGCCCGTTATCATACTGCAACACCCAAATTGAAACCTCATCAACAATAGGACAGTAGGAGAGTGGAATTCCATTAGTAAGCATGATGGAAAATATTATGACCAATAGAGCAGCAGTATCTTATGCCGTGACATTTAAAAGCAGAAAGCGGGAAGTACATACAGTACGCATCTTTTACAGTATTATATAGTGCAGTAATTCTTAACCTGGAGTCGATTGAACCCCAGGGGTTCGATGAATAAGTCTAAGGGGTTCGGCGAAGGTAAAGAAACACAGAACCCTATTTTCGTACGCTGATTAAATCTAGGCAAAGTGGATTTTTAGACCAGGTTTTGGACTGGTTTACTCCCAGTTTACAGGCTTTATCCATTTCTTTCCACTGCTAGTCCTCGATCTGATGGGAGAAGGAACTGGTTTGCTCAGTGGAAGGTTGACTCACACTTGGTATCAGTGCATACAACAGACCAATGGGCAGCGTGGTCTCAAATTTTGACCTCTTTATCAAAGAAGCTGTCAAAATGAGACGAATTTTGAATGGGAATTTGCTCAATTATTAGCTTGCTAGCTTAGGTATATCGGTTTTGAATTAGAAGACAAAAATGCTTTTTTATCTAATTCCTAAGGGTTCAATACTTCGCGGTTTTTCACTTATCGCGGCAGGTTCTGGTCCCCATTAACCGCGAAAAACGGGGGATCACTGTATAATGTATTTTAATGGGAAAATACCGCTCGACATACGACCATTTCGACTTACAAAACAAGACCTGGAATGAATTAAATTCGTATGTACAGGATAATGTAAAAATAATAATGTACTTTGTAGATTGCACCTATATAAGATTAAAAATGTAACTCCCAGGACAAACAAAGGACCACTGTATAAAATCATAAATTTAGTAGTCATGTCATTTATGATTCTACAAATTTGTTGAAATTATTAAATTTGTCACCAACTTTGAATCACTAAAACTACATTAGTTTGTGTCTTTTTTTTGTGTGTGTGTGAGAACAGCAGTGCAGCAAAGTTTGACGGGCCTTTTTATTTTTCCTCCTAGCTTTGATTCATTTTCGTTCTCTCCAGCCTTTTACAATTGAGTCATCTCCGACCAGCTGCCAGCCTTGCTCATCTTTTTTTGTAAAGTCAGATGGATTGGGTGTCAATCACTGTCAATGGCACTGAAAGATGATCATTCCCTCTCTATGACCTTTTACTAGAGGATACCTACGACCCTCACTTGTCTTGGCTAATGGGAGCTGTGTCACATTGTTGGGGAATTTATTGCTAAAAGGAGCTTTTTCTATGATGTCCTCTTACCGTTCTTTTTATTCCGCGCTCATTTTCTTGCACCGGAGATAACCTGGAGCATCCTCAGGGAGGAATCTAACAAGCAGGATCGTGTGAGGTCAGAAACGCTTGACTTGTACAGCATCACGCGAGGTTGCCCGTTTAGTGGAAGGGAGCCCCGGGTGTGTTTGTGTTTGCCGGTGCCTCATTTGTGATCCTGTTACATGCTTGTTTAACTTCGTGTAGGCGGCATCGCTTTTGCTCCCTCTTCACAACGCTCCGTATGGCAAACAGCTATTTGTCACATCTTTTTTTATCATGAAGTAGCATCGTTATTATTTTGATGCATGAATACTATAATACTATACAAAAATGAACAACCATTGTACTAGGAATGCCATAAACAATTATTTTGTTAGTCGAATAATTAGCAAATATTTTTAGTGCTGCAACGATTAATCGATCAACTCGAGTATTCGATTAGATGAAAAATATTCAAATTAAATTTTATTGCTTCGAGTATTCGTTTAATTAAATTGGCGTTGTAATGGTTCATTTTGAAAGTGTTTGCATTTAGTTTTATTGATTAGGGTGGATACACTGCCCTCTGGTCTGCCTCATTTCACATGGCTGAATCCGACTGCTCCCTGTTAAGACCAATGTAAGCTAAATTTTGTTTGAGCTAATGATTTTTAATGCATTCTTAATTTCGTTTATAGATATATTTTGCTGTTTTTGTGGGAATATGTGTTTGAACCTTTTGTTAAGAAAATTGTTAAAAAAAAAAAGTTATCATTTTATAGCATTTAAGCTAGCGGTCTTTTGCTATGTAAGTTAGCCAATTGTTCTTTTGTTGTACATAGATCCTCATTTTTTTTTTTTTTTTATACCATTTGAGGCTCAGCTCAGGTATTTTAATTTTTCATGTTCCTTGTCCAAACACTCGATTATTCGAACTAACTAGTTCATCGATTAATCGATTACTAAGATAATCGATAGGTGCAGCCCTAAATATTTTTGCGATTAGTTGAGTCATCGGCTCATATAATTTACGTTATTTACTTTTATTTTATTTCAGGCTTAACATTTGAGATTTAAGGCTGCGTTCAGACTGCAGACTTATCTGATTCCAGTTGGATTCCTCTTTAAATCTGATTTTTAGGGATGACTGGTTCACCAGTGTTGTTTTTGGCAGACCTTTTAATTTTAGTCTTAGTTGTAGTCTTTTGAACGAAAATACTTATTAGTCTTAGTCATATTTTAGTCATTTCAAAAATGTGTTCGTCTTCGTCTAGTTTTAGTCAATGTTTTCGTCTGTAAACTTCAAAAGTTTTAGTCCATGAATAATTACATAAAAGGTTTCCAACAATTTCAAATGAACATTGACAGACGAGTACAAAATTGTAGACTGTGCAAGGACATCACCACCTTCGTGATGATTATATGCACTCAGCAGGAAAACAGTACATTATTTTCCATTAATTAAACTCACCTGGACGCCATGAAGTGTATGTAAACAGTTTTCCGAGAGTTTAAGATGACACTCACCACGCTAAATGCTATTGCCTACGCGAAAGCTATGCTAACGCTACAAGTTACCAGAGGTGGGTAGAGTAGCGAAAAATTGTACTCAAGTAAGAGTAGCGTTAATTCAAAATAATATTACTCAAGTAAAAGTAAAAGTAGTCATCCAAGAAATGCACTTATGTACAAGTAAAACAGTTTTTGGTGAAAATAATACTCAAGTAATATGTAGAATTGTGAGTAACTGCTTACAATTTTTTGGGGGGGGGCAAAAATGAAGCATTATTCGTCCAAAGAGCATGAGTGCCTTCTAGTGGAGAAAATAGTTTGTAGTTGGAATAATGAATAGTTCCTTCATAGTTACGATTATGACGTTAAAAGGATCATCCGGATCCGGTTTTCCGTGGTCAGTCGGTGCCAAATAAAGACTGGGAAAGAGGTTAAAAATCAGTGCTTTTGTGTCATGTTAAGGGCAGCAAAGTAGTGGCGTAAGAGTAGCGTTTTTTTTAAAGTATGGTTTAGTAAACTACTCTTAGAAGTACATTTTTCTCAAAAAGTTATTCAAGTTAATGTAACGCAGTACATGTAATGCGTTGCTACACACCTCTGCAAGTTACATTTAATGTGTTATAATCACTCAGTACAGACCTTTAAAGGCTAAAGCAACATGGCATGTCTGCCCGAGAAAAGAAAACAAAACTTACCAAGCAGCACTTGCCACATGTTTCATAAAAGGAGCCTGGAGTGGGGCGTGTGTGTGGTGTGGTGGCGGTGCAGAACGTCACTTGAAGGACACGACCAAACACGACTATAATGCGTGCTAACTACACATACGATAGGAAAATGTTACACATTGTGAACTTATGACTGAACCTACAGCTAATTTTCATCTCGTTCTCGTCTCGGTAGACAAAAAATGGCATCCATCTCGTTATGTTTTAGTCTCCCAAGACACGTTTTTAGCTCGTCATCGTCACAAAAAAATTGTTCGTTGACAAAGTATTTTCGTTATCAGCATCGTTGACGAAAACAACACTGCTGTTCACATTATTTTTAGCAAGTGTCCAAATCAGATCTGGGCCCGTTCAAACTGGGCTACATTATTGACGCACCTGACAGGTTGCCGTAGCAACAAAGGCGTAATCTGGCATAGAGTGAGGTCAAGGACAGTCAAATCCTATTTGAGCTGTTCAGACTAGGAAGCATATTGTCCAAATCTGATATGAAACTACATAGCATATGTGGTTTTAATCCGTCTGGTAAAAATCAGATTACTGTGCTTTGTGACTTCAGAGTACAAAAAAAGCCATCCAGTTTAATTCTGGATGGGCTAAAAATCAGATTTTGCCTGCCAGTCTGAACAAGACCGAAGCTGCATTCAGATATTGTTGACGTTTTTAAAAATCACATTTGGATTGTTCTAGACTATAATTACGTATAAATAGTGTTTTGCTTTCATTGAGGACAAAGGAAATCAGAGAATATTGGCTGTTTTTTGTTATTTTTAATCAAGCAAAATAGATTTTAAAAAAATGAATGAAAAATATCTTTTTACATTTTTTAAAAATTCTAATATACATTTAACTTTTAATGTTAATGTAAAGTTAACAAGGAAATATTTAGATTTTTTTAATAATAAAAAGTGTTCCCCTTTTCACCATGTTTTCTTTTATTTTTTTCTTTCAAATCAATTCTTAAGAAATTAGAATAAAAATGAATATTCATGATTAAGAGGCTCAAAAATTAGGATTAAATCGCAGAATTTTTTACGTAAACAAGGTCTCCAAATGATTGTCTATCAAAACAGTTGTCAATTGATTTAATAATTGATTAGTTTTCGATTAGTTGATTAAATATGGCAGCACTACACTCCACCCATTCCAAAATGGCCACTGTAATTCATCGTATTACTGGAGACATTTTAATGAACTACTTTATTTAACCCATACTACCATTGACGGCCATAGACGTCCAGTTGAATTGTTGAGGGCCGGAAGCTTAGTCAAACACGTAATCATGTTTTTTTTCCATTAAACTAGACTTTCTGCTTTCATCCCTACACTGTGAAGAACAGCCCAAAAACCCACAACTCTCAAAAAAAACATCATCTAATACATTTGACATGGTTAAGCCGAAATTCCTCAAGCAGTACACTTGTCTGCCTGAATCAAAAATGCTGTTTAAAAAGCCCGAAGTATGTAGATCTTTTTAATGAGCTAAGCGCACTTCAAAGCATTTTCCTTATGAATATTCAACCTTGTATTTGTCTTCTCGCTGTCGCTCGCTCGGCCTGACAGCCATCTGTCTTCCGGCTTTGATCTACCCCGCATGTTTGCGTTTCTTCTGTTTGCAATGCCAACATACATCGTCACGAACGCATCTTTAATGTATGTGCCGTGAAAGTCGACGACCTGAGGGCTAGCAGGCGGACAAGAATCTTGCATTTATCAAACTCGGCGGTCGCCACTCTTGATGCAAACAGATCATAAAGTTAGTGTCATGGGATCATTTCTTGAGAGAGATCAGTGATACCTGTTACGTTGTACTTTGTGAAGTGGTATTAGACTGCTCGTACATGCGGTCAAAATGGATGAGACGTCTCTCGCAGTCAATGACAGCAATGTATTCTGGAATGGTTTAAATTAGGGCTGCTACGGATGATTACTTTGATGGTCGAGTAACTACTGATTATTTCTTCGACTAAATTTGGCACTAATGTGCAGAGAAAAGTTGGACTACTAATACCATGTAACTGTGTCGAATTGTAAAGATAATCATTACAGAAATCGAGGATTATTTGCACCCCCCCCCCTTTCAGTTTTTTGATTAAAGAAAAAAAAAGGTAAAAAAGAAAAACAGCAGAATGGAATGGTACCTCTACATACAAAGTTAGTTCGTTCCAGGACCTTGTTTGTAAGTCGAAATGGTCGTATGTCGAGCAGGATTTTCCCATAAGAATACATTATAATACCATTAATTTGTTCCACAGCTCGAAAACCTAAATCCTTAATAAATACAGCTGGTACTATTACAAATGGCGAATCAGGTTCTAATTTGGCGGATGTGTTTTGCATACTGTACCTGAACGCACCGCGCGACTGACATGACAGTGAGATAGGTGCGATAGAGATTTTACATTATCTTTTAATGTCCTGTTGTTGTTGGCGTCAACCGTGGCGGACAGTAAGCGTGTTGTGTTGCACAAGTTCTGAAATAAACAGTGTTGTTAATTTTCTTCAGTAGTGAGTAATCTAATTAATTACTTTTCTTATCTTGGCAATGTTGTTACCGTTACTGAGGCGGGAAAGGCATGTGTTACTATGCGTTACGATGTTGGTTGACTGACACGAGAAGTGGGGAGGAGGCAAAGGAGTGTGACGCCGTTGCAAACGCTATGCTACTATGCTAGGTGGCTCCAATAATACCATACTGTAGCTGATAGCCTACAAACTACGCCCACGTGATGCTTCGGTAGATATCACATATATACACAACTGGATGCAAATGACGGACACGGCGGCATTAGCAACATGTACAATAAAGGACTAGATGCATTAGTAAACAGCTGCCATCTTAAAGCAGTAGACCTCTCAGGAAAGCTCTGTTGAAGAGAACCTTCCTAGCGAACCTAAGTGTTTTTATCTCAAATGCTGCTAAATCGGCAAAACTTAAATGTTTCTTTAAACGGTTTTAAAACTTACACATGTCGAAAGTAGACAGAAGGGAACTAATGCAATAACGGGAGCAATTTTGACAACTTTATTGGTTGATTCACAACATTAAATGACTTCCACACATAGCAAAGGTTACTATCTACCGTATTTTTCGGACTGCAAGTCGCACCTGAGTATAAGTCGATCCAGCCATAAAATGCCCAACGAAGAGAAAAAAAACATATACAAGTCGCACCGGAGTATAAGTCGAATTTTTGGGGGAAATTTACTTGACAAAATCCAACACGTAGAACAGACATGTCATCTTGAAAGGCAATTTAATATAAAAATACAATAGAGACCAACATGCTAAATAAATGTACAGTGTACAGTGCATGAACAACGAAATGTGAATATACTGTCCTACGCTACGGCTCGGGCCAGGCTATACAGCGAACTCCCAAAAGACAATGCTGGACGTCCGTATAATTTGCTGAATCAATTTGGTCCTCAATATCAAACAGGTTCGCATCAACGTAAATAAATGATAATTAGGTACTATTACAGTAATAAATAACAGGTTAGCATGCGTTCGCTATCATTAGCACATCGTTCAAACAACCACACAACTGGCTCTAAGTGTCCGATCGCTGGTGGAAAACACACAACAACAACAGAAAAGATGATACACGCAGGCGTTGCCTCTGTAGAGATAATTTAAAAGCATAAACAATGAAAGTAGGTTCGCAGCTTTCTTTTCTCTCTCGCTAACTCGCCCACTCACTCACTCAGAGCTACGTAGCTGTCCGTCTTCTTCTGGCGTGTGAGCACTCTTCTTCACGTAAACAAGTGCGAGTCCGCCCTCACGTGGGCGTGAAAGCGCCACAAACTAAATGCATCCATTTCAAGATAAAAAAGTCAATAATACAATTGAACATACACTGCCAAAGGCAGAACGCGAATGTTGCCATAGCTATAAGAGTTATTCAGATAACTATAGCATAAGAACATGCTAACAACTTTACAAAACCATCAGTGTCACTGCAAAGCACCAAAATAACATGTGAAATTATATCATAATGTGTTAATAATTCCACACATAAATCGCTCCTGAGTATAAGTCGCACCCCCAGCCAAAATATAAAAAAAAACGCGACTTATAGTCCGAAAAATACGGTAGTTATCGCAATATCCGCAATACCCCTGTGTCTAGTTAAGTTTAGGGTAAAGAATTGGGCTAGGGCCAGTTATCCCAAAAAACCCTTTAAACTTCACATTGTGTGGAAAATTATCACCAGTTACTTTGCCAAGTAACTAATTACTCTTACATTCAGGTAGCTGAGTTACTAACGCAATTACTTTTTGGGAAAAGTAATTTGTAACTGTAATTAATTCCTTTTTTAAAGTAAGATTAACAACACTGGAAAGAAATTATTAAAAACTTGATGAAGCTGGTGATTTCTTTGGGGATGTTACCACAATAATAATTGTCACCTTAACTTACAGTATAACTGGCGAACAAAAGTTGGAGGAGAACCATCAAGAACATTCTATGGTCGTATCTGCACTAACCTTCTTGGAACCTATGCTGATTTCTCTCACAAGAAAATCCACCGTGCGTCCGTGCTGCGGGAAAACAAAGAAACTGTGGCGCTTTCATAAATCCTCGTACTTTGAGCATGTTGTCGGATGTAGTAGCAAATTGCGAGTCAAATTTTACGTCAAATGTTGAAAAGATCGTGTGTCAAAGCGATCGTATGTCAAGGGACCACTTTAATTAGATCGGGTCTGATCACGTCATTTTCAAAGTATTGGAATTGGCAAAAAAATATTGGCCATGCCTTTTTTTTAATATATATATATATATATATATATATATATATATATATATATATATATATATATATATATATATATATATATATATATATATATATATATATACATATATATATTCATTAAATCGTTTTCTAATTGTATTTAACGTTACAGACATAATATGTCACATTCATCCAGAGTCTTTAGTTTAGGCTTAAGGTAGGGATATCAAATTTATCCCAATAACGGCAGCAATTAATTTATTAAAAAATGTGTCACGTTAAAATATTCAACGCAATTAATGTATGTGCTGTATGACCCTCTCACTCATTGTTGCGCTCAAACTGTAATGACGCCGTTTTACCTATATAGAGAGATAAAAGGCAGCGCAAAATGAGTAGAGTGAATTTTGGCAGCCTTTCGAGCCTTTCTTTAATTGGCTAAAGCCTTGCAATCCCTCTCCCTATGATTAGAAATATCATGGGAAGCAATGTGGGGAAGCAAGATGGCAGTTGATCTTTGTCTTAACACCTTAAGTTATTTCCCAAAGCAGAGAAGATATATCCTTTGGTAGCACGACGCACAGTCATGGGTCCACTTCCCATCATGCATTTGGGACGGCCACAGTATCATTTACAGAAAGCTCAACAAATACACGAGATGGCAATATTTAGTCACAATATACAAAGTCACAAGTCTTTCTATCCGTGGATCCCTCTCACAGAAAGAATGTTAATAATGTAGATGCCATCATGAGGATTTATTGTCATAATAAACAAATACAGTACTTATGTACTGTATGTTGAATGTATATATTCGTCCGAGTTTTATTCATTTTTTTCTTAATGCATTGCCAAAATGTATAGGATCGGGAAAATTATCGGGAATGATTGGAATTGAATCGGGAGCAATAAAAAGCAATCTGATCGGGAAATATCGGGATCGGCAGATACTTAAACTAAAACGATCGGGATCGGATCGGGAGCAAAAAAACATGATTGGAACAACCCTAGTATTTACAGAATCATTTTTCGTCTAAAGAAAATTTACTTTGAAGTCATTGATTTCCAGTATTACCAGATTATTTATGTATTCATTGTTTTCTTTAACAGTGATAATATCGAAAAGATTTCACTGACGGACCATTTTTTTCATGAGGTTGATGAGCTAAAGACGTGGCTTGGAAGACTAGAACATAACGAGACGAATGGCAGTTTTCCTCTGGCGAGACGACAGCGAGACGGAAATGACAGTTTCTGTCATGAGTTCTCAATGCATAACACTTTAATATTGTAGGTGGAGTACGTCAACTTGCCTCGTAACAGTGTTTGGGTCGTGCAGCGCATCTCCCTCATTCTCCTCACCGGAGTTTAGGATGTGTTTCAAGCTAGGCTGGGCTCCATCTTACTTGTTTGGAAACACATGGTACGATTTGTTTTTTTATCTTGGCAAGAGAGAATATGCAGTGTTGCTTTAGCCTTTAAAGGTTTGTTCTGAGTGATCATCACACACTAAATGTAACTCGTCGCGTTAGCATAGCATTCATGTTAGCTATAACATCAACTTTAGCGTGGTGCGCATCTTTTTAAACGCTTGGACAACTTTTTTTCCTTTTTTTTACATACAGTTTGTGGCTTTTAGGTGGGTTTAATTGGAAAATTATGTAGTGCTTTCCCTGCTGAGTGTGTATTTTCATCACGAAGTTGACATCCTTGTAGGCGCTGCGATTTGTGCTCATCTGTCTATGTTCTTTCAAAAGTGTTGGAAGCCTTTTTTATTTTAGGTCTAAAACCTTTGAATTTTACAGACGAAAACATTTGGTGTAACTGTCGGTTATTGCTGGCAGCAATTGAGTGATCCCTGCCACCCCTCCCGGTCCAAATTAATTGGACGTCTATCACCGTCAATGGTAGTAAGTAAGGAGGCTCAAAAAAGAGGATTTTGACAATATTTAGGTCAGCAATGTCTAAATGGTTAATCGACTATAAAATATGTATAAAAATGTCAATTAATTTAATATTCGATTTATTGGGGTAGCACTAATTTAAAAGACAGTGTTCGGGTTAATATTAGTGGTACACTCATCGTAATGAGG
This sequence comes from Corythoichthys intestinalis, assembly GCF_030265065.1. Taxonomy (NCBI): domain Eukaryota; kingdom Metazoa; phylum Chordata; class Actinopteri; order Syngnathiformes; family Syngnathidae; genus Corythoichthys; species Corythoichthys intestinalis. Next base: position 15,389,252 of record NC_080413.1, on the reverse strand, counting down.
CCCTTCAAACTTTGTCAAAAAGTCTCGAAAGTGCGGGCGGGCTGCGAGGGGTCAGCCTCAGGAAGCGTGTGTTTGGCGTGTCCAAGTTAGTTTAGGGGACAGCCACAGTGGTAGAGAGAGAGTGAGCGAGTGAGGAAGAGGAGGGGAAGGGGAAATTACAATAATAAACAGCTGGGAAAACGAGAGAGGGGGCTCGTAACGGGCCGGAGTGCCAGCGAGGCAGCCGGCGGCACGGTAAGACCCTCGCCGGATCCCCTCGAGGAGGAAACTTCTGAGCTTTTGGAGAAAATTGCAGCAACTCCGACTCAAAGGATGGAGACGGTGGGCGGTCGTCTGAACGCGGGGCCTCCGAGATCAGAAGAAGGCATTCTTTGACTAACTGGTGGTCGTGGTTATGGTGAAAGGACGACGGGGTGACCCTGACCTCCCAATAACTTTCGATTTCCAAGGAGTGGGCACAAATTAGGCCTGAAAAAGCAGAGGCAAGAAGGCGAAGTTGATGCATCCCTCCAGACACCAAGTGTCTTATCTCCAATTTGCAGACTTCAATCCAAGATTTGTCGGATTCTCCCCCCCGCCGCTCACAGCGTCCCGTTTCTGGCTGTCAGGGAAACCTGACGGCACCGGTCGGCCAGTAAATCCGAATTCTGGATCACCCACGGAAGCGCGGTTGCACGGATGCTAAGATTACATTTGCGAGATTGGGCGATCGATGAGGGATTTAAGAGTGACGTGTTTTTGGAGGACCTCTGACCTCTATTGAGAAGATGTAGAAGGGCTCGGAAGGAGTGGGAGGAGCTAAAGCACAAGCGGCAATATGATTGGTTTAAGCTTCAGTTTGCATGAGCTACTCAGGAAATTTGAACAGGTAATTATAAAGTATTTTTTTTAATTTTTATTATTATATTTTCAATGAACGCTTTCGCTGCCATTGACAACAATAGATGTCCAGCCCATTTGAAATGAGAGAGGCTTGCTAAATTTGAAACTGTTGAGCCTCACTTCTAACGCCTTCAAAAGAGAGTGTTAGTAACTGAGTTATGGACCCAGATGTTGTGCTTTGCTGCCAAGGCGGGTGGGAGCAAAACTTTGATATTTACTTCGTTTATTTAAAATGTTCAAACTACTTAATCTGAATTTTAGTTTCGGAGAATGTTGAGTTCAAAGCATTAACTTATTTTTTTGAGTTTTCTATCAAAACCTGACAAATCCAGTGAAATCGATTGACTTGAAATTTCAAGTTGAGCCTGTTTTTTTTTTTTTTTTTTTGTGATACAGTGGACTGCTAATGGTTGATGGTGGATTAAACATTTAAAAATATATATATATACTAAATATAAATGTCTTTTTAAATCCTCTAATGATATAAATCACCAGACCTAATATTTCAAATGTAAATGTAAAGTCCTTGGCTAACTTGAAGGTAAATACAACACTAATTATTAATTTCAGCTAGGTTAGGCCATCAGAGATTAACAATAAGGAAAAAAAAAAAAAAACATAAAATTCACAGCACAAAATACAAACAGGCTACAGTTTATAAAAAAAAACATATATACCATATTTTCCAGACTATAAGTCGCACTTTTTTTGTTTTTTATAGTTTGGCTGGGCCTGCGACTTATACTCAGGTGCAACTTCCCCCCGAGGCTTGCCCTCTACTTTGAGTTTGTGCAGTTATTCAAAAGTGATACCTTAGATGAGGACCTGAATGGATTTGGTAGTGATTTAAAGGGAGATGGAGAGTTTGTTTAGTTTAGTTATCTGAATAACTGGTAATATGTCAACAGATACCTATTTAGCATTTTGTTCTCCATTTTATTACTGCTTTAATGTTTAATATTTGTGCTTGGTCTCTGATTAAGTAAAATGGCGTCCCCAACATACGACTTATACTCCAGTGTGACATGTTTTTTCCCCCCTCTTCATTGTGCATTTTGTCTGGTGCGACTTGTAGTCCGAAAAATAAGGTGTGTATATATATATATATATATATATATATATATATATATATATATATATATATATATATATATATATATATATATGTATTAGGGCTGTCAAACTATTAACATTTTTAATCGAGTTAATTACAGCTTAAAAAGTAATTAATCGTAATTAATCGTAATTCAACCCATCTATTAAATATGCAATAATAATACAGATTTTTCTGTAAATTATTGTTGGAATGGAAAGATAAGACACAAGATGGATATATACATTCAACATACGGTACATAAGTACTGTGTTTGTTTATTATAACAATAAATCAACAAGATGACATTAACATTATTAACATTCTCTTAAAGCTATCCATGGATAGAAAGACTTGTAGTTCTTAAAAGATAAATGTTAGTACAAGTCATAGAAATTTTATATTAAAACCCCTCCTAATATTTTCGTTTTAATAAAATTTTTAAAATTTTCAATCAAAAAATAAACTAGTAGCTCGCCATTGTTGATGTCAATAATTACACCATGCTCACTCATGGTACTAACCCATAAAATCAGTTGGACCCAAACGCCAGCAGAGGGCGCCAAACACCAAAAAACAAGTAACAAGCGGACATTACAGTGTCAGTCTGAGCGGGGCATGTGCTTTTATTGCGTAAAATATTTTAACGTGATTAATTTATATATATATATATATATATATATATATATATATATATATATATATATATATATATATATATATATATATATATATATATAATATATGTGTGTGTGTGTGTGTTTTTTATTTTTTTTTTGTACTGCCCATGGCAAAATACTCCAAAAGAATACAATACTTTGACGTCAAATGCAGGGCCGCAAGAATTTGTCCCTCGTGCCTAAATTGGCCCATCTTCTGCAAATTTGAGGTTGTATCCATCCTACCAAATTTCATCTCGATCAGTCCAGGGCTGCGGCTATCGATTATTTAAGTAATTGATTAATCTGTCAATTAGTTAGTTCAAAAATTAATCAAGTAATCTGATTAGGCACATTTAATGTGTTGCAGAATAAGTTTTAGGAGATGTAAAACAAAGGCATGCTAAGATTTCACGTTCAAAAACGCATTGAATGGAATACAAAATAAAATTCCCGAGTGTTTCTTCAAACTGCAGAATTGCACATTCATTTCACAAGAGCAATAAATTCATTTAAAAATAAATTAACATACCTGAGCTTAGCCTCAAACGGACAAAAGAACATATGGCAAATTTGCATAGCAAAGGTCCGTCCGCTATCTTAAAAAAACCATAGGATTTTATAGCATTTTTTTTTTTTTTTTTAACAATGCTCTTAACAAATCGTTCAAAAACATATCCCCACAAAAAAACTGCTAAATATTCTTAGAAACTAAATTACGAATGCTTAAATAAAACAAAGCTCTCCATCTACTGTTCGATCTTCGTTCCTACCCTCACCTATGGTCGTGAATGATGGGTCATGACCGAAAGGACAAGATGACGGGTACAAGCGGCCGAGATGGGCTTCCTCAGGCGGATAGCTGGTGTCTCACTTAGGGACAGGGTGAGAAACGCTGCTATTCGCGAGAGGCTCAGAGGCGAGCCGCTGATCCTTCACACCAGGGCGCCTCCCTAGGGAGGTGCTCCTGACACGTCCGGCTGGGAGGAGACCTCGGGGCAGGCCCAGAACCAGTTGGGGGGATTATATCTTGACACTGGCTTGGGAGCGCCTTGGGATCCCCCTGTCAGACCTAGTTGATGTGGCCAGGGAAAGGGAAGTTTGGGGATCCCTGCTGAAGCTGCTGCCCCCGCGACCCGATTCCGGATAAGCGGTTGAAGATGGATGGATAAATAAGCTCAAACAAAAACTTGCTCCTAACAGGGAGCAGCTGGATTCAGCCATGTAAAATTAGTTTTTTCATATACACTGTTGCCACTTGAGGGTAGTGTATCCACCCAAATCAATAAAACTAAATGCAAACAATTTCAAAACAAACCATTACAACACCACTCTAACTAAACGAATCCTCGAAACAGCAAAATTTGATCTTTTTCAGGTTTTTTCTAATCAAATAGCTCGAGTTAATCAATTAATCTTTGCAGTTCTAGATCAGTCCAAGAATAGTGCAAAAGTAGCAATTTTAGTCTGTATCAAGAACATGAAACACTTCATTTTAGTTAGTATTTACTGTAGCTATCTTTACAGAAAAACACAAAAAAGTCTAAATTGTAGCTGCTTTGAATAGGAAAAAGTAGCAAAATCTTGAATTGAATTAACATAAGGATAAGAATTCCATGAGTTAGACGTTAAGATAAATGCAGTTCCTAACAGCTGACTGCTCACAGCCCACAGCTGAAACATGGCTCATTATCGTCTGTACGAGATCCACAAGCCATTAACCTTTCTGCTAGCATTCTCCCCACATCCACCCACAAGCACGCCTCTGCACAAGTGTTTGTCCTTTAGGTAAAATAGTAATGCACTTTGAGTTTGTGTCCACTTTTTTGTCATTCCGAGCATGTGTTGCATGTCGGCAGTATTTTTCCATAATTAATAACACTGCTGTAGGCCTCCGAACCGCCAAATATAATTAATTAGCATCCATCACCCACGAATAGAACGTGAAATACGAGCGGACAGACATCCTTTTGTTGCATACTGAGTTATTGCTTTACGCCGCACTAATATTTAGTTTGGCATCCGCACACTGACTATGTTTCAAATGCGAAAATGAATTCTAAAAGGAGCTTTTGTAATTGAATGTATGCCCTACAAACGTCTGTTTTTGCTCCCACACTGTGTGTTTGTGCTTATAATCAGTTGTATGTTAGTAGTAGAAGTGCCCAAGTTCAAAAAGGGATGGGGAAGCACTTGGGTAATGACTTGAGTTAAGTCCAGCTGGCTCGGCGGCAGCGCATGAATCTGTCTTTGCACATCGGCGCGGTGTCATTGCGCGGACGTGCCAAATACGTTGCGCATGTCATAAACGCGATGTTTATCTGCTTTTAAAGTCACGCTTTTGATGTTTTTAAAGTGCTTCGACATTTCAAGCAATGAAATTGCAAATGAAAGTCTTTCAATTAGTGTTGCACCGATACAAGTATCGAGTTTATTAGTAGTAGATGTCCAATTCATTTGTAGTGAGAGGGTTGGCAGCGAACACAGGTGGGCAGTAACATGTTACATGTACTCTGTTACATTTACTTGACTAACTTTTGGAGAAAAATGTACTTCTAAGAGTAGCTTTACTTTTGACTTTAGTAGATTTGTGAAGAAAAAAAGCCTTAGTCCGCTACTTTGGGCTACACAAGAGTCATTACATTTTTCCTCTTTATTCTACATATAAGATGGTTTTTGTTTTGTTTTTTTAGCTAGCGATGCTATTGCCAAGAGTAGCGCTACTAATTTCACCAATGAGACGTTGCAACAATAATCACATGACTCCATTAAACCAATCAGACGCAAGCTTGCCGTTCTATGATCACACCAGCCTGTTCAACCACGTGGCATCTTTAAAGCACCGTAAAAAATGAAGTATTTGACATAGAGCGCTGCCCTCAACATGACTCAAAAGCGCGGGTTTAAAACTCTTTCCCAGTTTTTATTTAGCACCGATTGACCACAGAAAACCAGAGATATGATCCTTTTAATTTCATAATACTAACTATGAATGAACTACAGTATTCACTATTCAACCTAGGAACTATTTTCTCCATTAGAGGGCACTCATGCTCTTTGAACGAATAATGCTTCATTTTTGTCTTTTTTTCTCTCTCGCCAAAATTCAATGATTTTTTTTTTTTTTTGTATTTGTATTTCTTTGGCTTAATGTGGTTATGTAATGGGTTATTGTGCAGTATAATTATAACAACAGTTCTGACAAAAAAATTAAAAACACAAAAAAAAAAAACATTGTTTAAAAAAAAAAAAAAATCAAACAAAAATCAAAAATAAGCAGTTACTCACAATATTACTCATTACTTGAGTATTCTTTTCACTGTACACTTTTTTTACTTGTACTTGAGTACATTTTTTGGATGACTACTTTTTACTTAATATAATAGTATATAATAAGTAATATTATTTTGAAGTAATGCTACTCTTACTTAAGTAGATTTTTTGGCTACTCTACCTACCACTGGCAGCAAATATAAATGGGTTGGATGTCTGGCACAGTCAATGGCGGCAAATGAGTTAAGCAGTGTCTGACCAAGGCAGTGGCGGAACAAATATGAACAGGGGCCGGGTGCGATCAGTGTAAACGGAATCCCCGATTGGACCGTTCAGTTGTGTGTGAGTGTGTGTGGCGGGGGGTTGGAGGGCGTGCAAGTGGAAATTTTTTTGCATGACCCTCCAGACAACTGGCCAAGCGGCTGGCAGAGATTATTAACAGTTAAACACTTTATATGTTAAGTTTGTAAGTCGAAATGGTCGTAGGTCGAGCGGCATTTTCCCATTAGAATACATTATAATTCAATTACAGTGATCCCTCGTTTTTTGCAGTTAATGGGGACCAGAACCCGCTGTGAAAAACCGCATAGTAGCACCCCCTCTCAAAAAAAAAAAAAAAATTGTGTTCAATGTGTTTCCTCAGATTCACCATTGGAAAGAGATACATATAAGACATGTTTTTTCACTTTTTTCTCTAAAATATATTATATATGTACTAGTATATATTTGTTAATAAATGGTTTTTAAGCACTTCAAATGTAATAGTTTTGTTTTTAACATGATACTGTCTAACCTAATTATTTTTAAACAAGAATAAAGTAGAAAACAATGCTTGTCTTTATAAAATGCTACATTGAGTGAGTCCACTCATATCCGCTCAAGCTGCTCACTTACACACAGAGTTGCCACAGCAACTGTTTAACAAGTTAAACGATGATTAACACATGCGGCGCTTTGAAGTAAGCGTCTCTGTCTAGCTCAAACCTTAACCGTCTGTCAATCATCGTTAACTTTAATAAACAACTCCAATGCACTGCCTGACCAAGAAAAGTGGCAGGAGCGAGAGTAAGAGACTACGTAATCGGATCGGGACAGCTCTATGAAATAATGCATTTATTTATTTATTAATTAAAAAAAATAAATAAATCTGCGATGGACTGAGGGCGCGAAGTTTTAAGTGCAAAGTAGCGAGGGATCACTGTAATTCGTTCCACAGCCCATAAACCTACGCTAAATCTTTAATAAATAGTGCTGATACAATTACAAATAGAAATTACACATTGCAAAACAATTTTAAATACAAATCGTAATGTTAATAATAATGTAACGAGGTGAGTTCGAATGTGGTGGTTGTGTTTTGCTTGCTGTTCTTGAACGCACCGTGTGACTGACCAGAGTGAGATAGAGAGGTGTGGCTGAGTGGGAAGTTTTTACTTATTTTCATGTTGTTGTTGGCGTCGGCTATGGCTGACAGTAGCCGTGTTGTGTTGCACAAGTTCTGAAATATTAAAAACCTGAAGAAGCTGGCGACCTCTTTGCCGATGTTCCAATAATAATAATTCGGGGGGGGGGACACCTTCATTTATAGAGATTGGCGAGGAGACCGGCCATATTTTCGAGCCAGTTCATTCACACGTGCACAACACTCATAATTATGTATCATTTCCTTCTTAATTTCAATGGTAAGCATCACCTTTTTCCTATTTTTCTCCGCCTGCACTAACCTTCTTGGGACCCATGTTGATTTGATGACAAGAAAATCCGCATTGCGTCCGTCTTGCAGGAAAACAATGACACTGTGTCAAAAAACACGGTATTGGTACACTATCAGCTTTAACCGATACCGCACAGCCGGAATCAGTGCAACAGTACTTTTATTATCGACTTTTTACTGTTTTTCTTTAACCATTACAGTCTTAGTTCTCCATATGTGCAGGCAGTATTCCATTCACACCCAACTCATCCATATGCTAGTGGGGCTTCTTTATTTAGTGTTCAAATAGCTCAAACGGAAGGGAGGGTCCCACTAGAGAGCGGGCGGCAGGAAAAAGTGGAGCGATTTTACACATCCCAAAATAAAACGTTTGACAGGAGCCTGAGAAGCGCCACGGCTACGCGTGAATGCACACAAGCACATGTGAAAACCCCGGAGGTGCACTTATGTAATTCAGTGAACCCCCACTATGACGTGATTCATCGTATCTGCCCTTTCTCTGTCACAGATTTGGTAACTACAGTATTGTCCAAATCTATAGTTGCGCGTCATCAGTGTAGTAACACGTGGTGTTGGAGCTCTGCTAGAAGAGTTACAACATAATTAACAAAAAGAAGTTGATGACAATTTTAATGTTTTTGTTGAGCAACGAATGAAGTCACGTCCATAAATATTGATAAAAATTCAGCCTTTTAGTTCGAAATACCACCACTATAGATTGGAATGTATATTTGAGCCATTCAACCACACTTTGGCATTTGAGTCAAAAATTTGAAAACGGAAATGCTCAAACAAGACTTTTCGCATTTTAAATGTTTTTAGAAACTCTCCCTTATACAAATAAATCATTATAAATCATCTTATAAATCATTTTTATCATCACGGATCAAAATGGACGGCCACCAACCTGCCAACTAGCGTTGCAACGATTAATCGATTAAATCGATTAATTAGATTAGAAAAAAGCTTCGAATGAAATTTAGCTACTCCAAAGATTCATTTAATTAGAGTGGCGTTGTAATATTTGTTTTGAAAGTGTTGCATTTAGTCCTATTGATTTGGGTGGATACAGTGCCCTCTAGTGGCAACAGTGCAACTCATTATATAACTCATTTAACATGGCTGAATCTAGCTGCTCCCTGTTAAGACCAACATAAGATGTTTTTGTTGGAGCTAATATGTTTGTTTATGCATTTGTAATTTCGTTCAGAGGAATGTGTAGCAGTTTTTTGTAGGAATATGTTTTTGAACAATTTAAGAACTAGCGGGGAAAAAAGCATGTTATAGCATTTAAGCTAGCAGACTTTGGGTATGCAAGTTGGCTCGATGCTCTTTTGCTGTACTTAGATGCACGTTTATTATTTTTTTATAATGTTTGAGGCTAAACTCAGGTATTTTAATTTAGTATTCAGTTTAAATGCATTTTTTGCTCTTGTGAAATGAAAGTGCAACTCTGCATCATGTGAAGAAGCACTTACAAATTTTATTTTTGTATTTGCATTTAATGCTCTCTGAGACTGATATCTTAGCAAGCCAACACTTGTTTCTTTCCTCTTACATCTCTTTAAAAATGTATTCTGCAAGCCATTAAATGTTTGTAATTCGATTTCTCGATTATTTGAACTAACTAGTCGAAAGATTAATCGATTACCTAAATAATCGATAGCTGCAGCTCTCCTGCCAACAGAGTTATTGCATTTAGTAGCTGATATTTGAATTTATGGTAGAAGTGAGAACCTCTGGGTAGCTCACGATACGATACAATTTGCGATACAAGGCTCATGATAACACTTAGGTAGTAGTCGATTAATTGATGAAGGTCCTGGAGTGGCCTAGCCAGTCTCCAGATCTCAACCCCATAGAAAATCTGTGGAGGGAGTTGAAAGTCCGTGTTGCCCAAGGACAGCCCCAAAACATCACTGCTCTAGAGGAGATCTGCATGGAGGAATAGGCCAAATTACAAGCAACAGTGTGTGAAAAGCTTGTGAAGAGTTACAGAAAACGTTTGGCCTCCGTTATTGCCAACAAAGGGTACATAACAAAGTATTGAGATGAACTTTTGGTATTGACCAAATACTTATTTTCCACCATGATTTGCAAATAAATTCTTTAAAAATCAAACAATGTGATTTTCTGTTTTTTTTTTTCCTCATTCTGTCTCTCATGGTTGAGGTTTACCCATGTTGACAATTACAGGCCTCTCTAATATTTTCAAGTGGGAGAACTTGCACAATTTGTGGTAGACTAAATACTTATTTGCCCCACTGTACATGGCAAACATTTCCAGTGAACTTAAAGGTATTTGTATATTTAATGTTTTAACTGTTTTTTTAATGATTATGATGGGTCATCTCACAAAAGTACGTACAAAAGTACAACACCAGGATGCAAACCTTGAAGTAAAAGTTTCAGGGGTGAAATTTTTTCATATATGATTTAGACTAGACTAGATTAGACTAGAAACGCTACTTCGTGCGTCATACCTCATTCAGAGAAGCATTTGATTTCATTGGAACGCCTCAATTATGTCTCTTGAGTATGTATGAGTCTGTTTGTATGCATTGTCGCTCCATGTGTGTTGAAGCTGTTTGAAAGTACGTCTGGAGCGTAACTCCCGTGCGAAATGGTGGTTGATGGTAGGTGTGTTGTCGACCCACACTTTGGCAAACTTGTTGACAAACACACACAGCGCAGCTGGATATTTTCTCCTGCAGTGATAAGAGCAAACGCGGTACGTGCGCAGACGTTGCTCTCGGGCTGACATTCCATGTCAAAAGAGAGAAGTTAAGGTCTTTACAGTCAAAGAGTGTCCCGCGGGCATTCAATAATAATAAAAGTTCACCCTCGGCATGAATACTTCCCTATTGTTTGTCACTCTAGTCGTGTATCACATTGAAATGACTTACACGTATCCATCTGTATCCGCACAGGACATCCAGGCTGAAATCGACGCCCACAATGACATTTACAAGAGCGTGGACGGCAACAAGTCCAAAATGGTCAAAGCTCTGGGAAGCTCCGACGAGGCAGTGTTCCTTCAGCACCGGCTGGATGACATGAACCAACGCTGGAGCGACCTCAAGGCCAAATCGGCAAACATCCGGTTAGTCAAAACCAACATCCATCCGTCTTCTTTACCACTTGTTCATTCGAGTCATAGTCGGTTTCCTTGACGTTATTTATAAAATTTCAAATAGTCAAAGGCCACTCTCCTCCATTACCCCACCACTTAGCATGTTATTCATAATATATGACCCAAAAGGCACGGCACCGTTCCCAGAGCCGAGTTCATAAAAGACGACACAGATAGCCTTTTTCTTTATCGAGCGTGACTCGCACGCGCTGAAATATTTATGCGGTCTGGGGGCGTTGTCCATCAGATACGGCGCGCCCTGTGTTTCAGCATGTCTGCCTTGGTGTTCCGGGGTGAAATATTGATCGCTCGAGAGGCGCATAAACTTCCATGACACTGATAGACCCCAGCCAACCACGACCTCGCCAAAAGGAAGAATGGGAAAAAAAAGCTCTGTATATCATGGAGGGTTGCTGTGAAGAAAGTGTAGGTAGAATTAAAGGTGACAAGAGCCAGATGGAGATGCTCCCAGATCAGGATGGAGTGTGGGGGGAAGCAGCGGAACAAAGACAGGAAGGAATAATGCAGGGTAGACATGCTAAAAATGCTAACATTGTGCTTCTTCACCAAAGTGAGGAAGTGTACTGTACTGTACTGTAGTCTGTAAAAGATGTATAGAATGTAACTGACCAAACCGTGTGGTGTCAAACACATCTTTGTCACAAACTTACGTCGCAGTTGTGGTTTCCGTCAGAAGGTAATTATGGCCATGTGTGAATGAAGTATTCACTTTTTTTTTTTTTTTTAATGTATATAAAAGTACAGATACAGGTGCAAATTTTTTTTTTTTTTAAAAACCTAATATATGTATTTTTTAATATACATAAATACATACTGAAGGAATTTGACCTTTTAGCCAGATGGCCGGAATCACTCCAGCCAAACCGCGAGAACCGCGCTAGCGCAATTCCAACAACCCGGGCCGGCGGAACCTTGACAACCCGGCCAAAAGGCCAGATTCTGCGGGTTCACCTTAGTCTTAACCCCTTGTACTGACTTAATTTTAAAAGCTGCTAAAAGGCTTCGAAACGCAAGTTGACAATTTATTCCAAGTCGGCAGCAGTCATACAGCACAGAGACACCCAGGTGAGGTGGCAAATTGGATCCGGAGTCATCATATCACAAGTCAACGAAAGATTGTCGAGAAAAATGACAACGATTAGTTAAACATTTAGTCTTTCAAAGGCTCTGGTGAGGCTGGCTGTGGTCTGGAAAAAGGGTGTGTTTGGGCGTTTTTTGGATTATTGTATCTTGGACAGGAGAATTCGGGCATTACTGTTGTCAGGGCAACAAGACTTAAGGATTTTTCCATCCTCAGCGCCACATGAGTGCTGAGTGTTCACTTCTCGGTCGCGGGTTCCTCCTTATCAGATGTTCCTTATGGCAAGACAAGATGTCCCGCCATTTGTTCTGGACTGTCCAGAAGAGCTGATTGTGGGATTTGGTGGTGTAGACGTGGACTTGTAGATGTCTTGCCTATCACCTGCTTGTCAGCGTCAATCTTGCTCCGTCAGCTGCATGATGCGCGTTGGGCTTCCGTGATCACAAAGCGTCCTGTATCTGTTTTGCCCTCAAAATATATTCTGCTTGTTTTTCTTAAACTATGATATAAATGCTATTTATTTTACACTGGGTGTGTTAGAGTAACACAGTCAGAGTAAATTTGAGAAGATATACTATTCCCTGATTGATTATATTCAGTGTGTTACAGTAATACAAACAGTCAAACAGTAAATACAAGAAAAGACCGTATTCCCTTCAATACATACAGAGATTTGAATTAGTATTCAAAGAAAGAACCAGAACATTTGTGCAGAATGGAAAAACAAGCAATAAAATTGACTCCACTGTAAACTAGAGATGCAACAATTAATCGATGAATCGACAACTAATCAATTAGCAAATTAATCGACAACTATTTTGATAACCGACTAATCGTTTAGGATCTTCTTCACCTTAAACCTGTCTAAATTCTTGAAATTATAACAAATATATAACTTCTCAGTTGTAACTATTATCAGATTTTTTTCATTATTATATTTGTTAAGTCAAAGTAGGACATGAACATAAATCTTTAGAAAATTCACATTTTGGCAAATTTTCGGACATCTTACGGTCTAGATTTAGTTGTTGAAGCCTTATTAAGAAGCTAATTGATTAAATCGATTAAAAAAGATTAGTTGCCAACGAATTTGATCATCGATACAGTTGTAGACTAGAGTTAAGTCAGGAAGCTGTAATAATTTTTTTTTTTTTTTTTGAAGGAAAAAGTCAACCATTTTGTCTTCATTGCTAAATACAACATGCTGAAAACAACTTCAAGGTAAATTGTGAAGATAATTGTAAGAAGTTATCAGCATGTTTATTTAATCGATGATGAAAATAATCGTTAGTTGCAGCCCTACTGTAATCAGAAGCTTACCAAGCTCAAAAACTCTGAAACCTAGCTTGTCGGCGGATTGCGTGCAACTATCAGGTGCATATCGCCACCTACTGTACAAGAGTGTGCAGCACCCATCTGAAGGCGCGCTGCTCTCACTGTTGTTTTTTTATTGGTCAATATCTTGTTCACCTGCCTAATCTTGCGTGCACTCGTGTTGCTGCCTCTAGTGTTCAATTACGGTATAGTTGTACAGGGCTCATAGATTGCACTGGCGGTATGAAGACAAAACTATCAATTCTCAAGTAGGGAAAAAAATTAACAAAAGTGATGTGTAACTCAGGCGACAATTTGGAAATTAGTACAGTATAAAGTACAGACACTGTACGTGCTGTAAAATGTACTGAAGTAAAAGTGAAAAGTACCACTTCATATTTGTACTTAAGTACAGATAGACAAAAATGTACTTAAGTATAATAATGAAGTACTTTTACTTCGTTACATTCCACCACTGATTATGACTATGTTCATACCGCAGGTCTTAATGCACAAATCCAATTTTTGTCATATCTGGTCTTTTTGCATGCCCGTTCAGACAGAAGCGCCAACATGTGATAGCATAATTAACATGGAGGTCTTTGGATGGTTTCTCCCTCCCCCAGATAGTTATTAATTGTTGAACTTCACTCTTCCTCCACTGCACACTGCCGTCCATTCCGCCCTCCATGCTTGTTTTTGTTCCTCGCGTTACTTCACTGAGCAGTCACCCGTTGCTCAGCAATACAAATTAACGTCGTCAGCGGAAATCAAATCGGAATTCGGGAGACTTGAGAGTTCAAACCACAGCTACATTCTGGGAAAATGTGGCCAACATCAGATTTAAAACCACATATGAAAGTCACGACTTTCACCGTTCAAACAGTCAAGTTTTAATGCCTCACTCGAGTCGGAAAAAAACATTTATAAAATCTGATTTATGCATGTCTACCAACAAAGGCTGTCATGATTAAATGAGTAATTGTCATCTGATCGATCATCAAATGAACATTTTTGATAGTTGATGCATCTGCAACGATTAATCGATTAACTCGAGTATTCGATTAGAAAAAAAATATTCGAATTACCTTTTGTTGCCTCGAGTATTCGTTTGATTAAAGTGGCTTTGTAATGTTTTATTTTGAAAGTGTTTACATTTAGTTTATTGATGAGGGTGGATATATTGCCCTCTGGTCTGCCTCATTTCACATGGCTGAATCCAACTGCTCCCCGTTAAGACCAACGTAAGCTAAGTTTTTCTTTGGGCTAATGTTTTTTAATGCATTTGTAATTTAGTTTATATGTATATTTAGCCGTTTTTTTGTGGGAATATGAGTCTGAACCATTTGTCAAGAGCATTGGGAAAAAAAAGTTAGCATTTTATAGCATTTAAGCTAGTAGACTTTTGCCATTTAAGTTAGCCAATTGTTCTTTTGTTGTACATAGATCCTCATTTATTTATATTTAATACCGTTTGAGGCTCAGCTCGGGTATTTTAATTTTTCATATTCCTCTTCCGATTACTTGATTTTTCCAACTAACTAGTTCATTGATTAATCGACTATTAAAATAATCGATAGCTGCAGCCCTAGATGCATCGTTTAGAGATACTTTTGACATAAAAAAAGTAATATTTTTTTAGCTTCTTAATAGCTGATATGCTCTTCAAATATTTCTCGTTTTAATTTCAATTATTATTTACATTTCTTACTAAAAAAAGGAAATCCTTTTTTAAATGAATGAATGAATGGTTTGCATTTTTTTAATTGAAAGACATCTTTTTTTTTTTTTTTATTTCGTAGTCAAGGTTCATTTATTATTAAAAAATTTCGCAGACCGCAAAAACGATGCAGCGGGCTGGATCTGGCCCCACGGCCTTGAGTTAGATGTTTGTTTTATACTGCGTGGGGGCAGCACACTCAGTAGCAAAGTTTCTAAACAGCCGTTTCACCTTGACAGCGCCCACCTGGAAGCAAGTGCCGAGCGCTGGTCCCGCCTGCTGGGTCTCCTGGAGGAGCTGTGGCGCTGGATCTGCATGCAGGACGAGGAGCTGGCCAAACAGATGCCTGTCGGTGGAGACGTGCCCACCCTGCTGCAGCAGCAGAACCACTGCACGGTATGTTCCAACCTTGAAATCATTTCCTTCTATATCTTCCGTTGACTTAAACAGGGTTCCCGTCAGGGTAGGGGTGTAATCACCAATCGTATAACAATAGGATTCTTAAGACAATAATACGATAATTGCAGATTGCACGATTCGATTCAAATCAAGGGCGCATTTAACATAGTTGGCTACATTTTACCTAAAGCAGTGGTTCTTAACTTTGCTAAAGTTACCGAACCCCACGAGTTTCACATGTGCATTCACCAAACCCTTCAGAATTTAAGAATGAAGCTTTTTTTTTTCAATTTCAAAACCAATATACCATAATTCCCCGAATATAAGGCGCACCCGTGTATAATGCGCACCCCAAATTTACTTGTAAAATCTAGGGAAAATTATTGTACCCGTTTATAACGCGTACCCTAAATTTAGCACCGATAAATAGAAGAATACAAGAAAACAGAGCTCGTGTACAGATACAGAAATATAATTTTACTGACTGGTGAAACACAGCACAAGCATAGCACATTGGTAGTTCAAAACATTACCATAAACTGACAATATTTACGGTAATAATATGATTTGACAACTTCGCCAACTTACCAGAATCTAGGAGAAAACAAAACAGATGTGACTTTTCTTTTAAAGGCTGCTGTATAACTTGCTTGTTTCATCATCATGAATAAATGTTTCTTCCGTGGATTGATACGGTAAAATGAAAGTGAGAACGTAAATCCGAAATCCGAGAGAGCTCATCGCTGTCGACACGACAGTAACAATAGGAACTATTGTTATTTGGGTTTGAGTTTCCCGAGGGACAGATATAGTTGACGGACACAGGAAGTCTGTGTTGTTCCGTTTGTTATGGTCCGAGTTGCGGAGCTGCAATAAACGTTGACTCAAATGTAAATTCTGTGCTTTATGAAGCGTGAAAAAAGCAGAATTTAACACAGACGAAATCATTCGGCCGATCAGAGTGAAGTATTACCGAAACAAAATGGTGACGTCACGTACCGTAATGATCGGGAACGGATCGCCGCATACGTTTCTTCAACACAACGTGGCCGTGTCAATAAAAAAAAAAAAAATCAGTTTATATACAGATATATACATATACGTATATAATATATATTTCTGTCTCCATCCATGCACCCGTTTATAATGTGCACCATGATTTTACAAGTTGATTTTGGGGGGGAAAAGTGTGCGTTATATTCGGGAAATTACGGTAGCAAGTAAATTCAAATTTACTACATTCAAATTGGGTGTTTTGCAGTTAAGTTTCATGTTGGACAATGAAATTTCATGTCTCATTTTTGAAGTTTCATGTCATCCTCTTATTCTTTTTAAATTAATTATTTTTTTAAATTAATTTTTAATTTAATTTAGTTTTTAATTAGTTAATTATTTTTCTTTTAACCTGTCCTGTTCAGCTGACATGGAAAATAGGAATCTCAGTGTCCTTATGGTCTGAACAGCTTTTATGTATCACATGGGAGTTTGATATACTCCTATTGTTCATCATTTCTATATTCTGATTTTATGGTGACATCCTTGAATCACATACTATTTTGATGGCGTAAAATGTGACGCCAATATTTTTATTTTTATTTCTTGTATTATCTGCACGGTGCACGCTGCCTGCGTATTTGTTATACTTCCTCATAATAAGTCAACCTTCCACTTAGCAAACCACTAATTCTTCCCATTAGATAGAGGGTTGGAAGTTGAAAGAAATGGAATAAAGCCTATAAATTGGAGGCAACCCAAAACCTAGTCTAAACCGACACTTGGCCTTTAGTCAGATTATGACAGTAGGACCTTGCGTGTCTTAACCTTCACCGAACATCTCAGACTTACTTACCGAACCCCTGGGGTTTAAAATAAACCCAGGTGAAGAACCACTGACCTAAAGCAGTAATAAGTACAAAGACATTTTGAGGTTTTTGACAGTTTTGTTCCTAAAATATTTCCGACATTTGAATAAAAAGCATTTTTAAACGGAACTGTACAATCCCTGAGAAAAGTCTTGTCGCTTATCCATTTTGTAGAAACAATTGCTAATAACCTGACTTTTAATTATTCAATTGGTTTCAGAAATGGCTCATATAAAAGCTAATACCCTCCCAAATGATGTTGAATGTACAAAAATATATTTGTTTCACTGAAAAAAGATTTATCATTTATTGAAAACATAAAGGTCAAATTTTGGCAAGACAAAAGTTTTGTCGCCTACAGAAAGTAGTCTGAAAATTGAACAAAGAATGTACTTTAAATACAAAAATATGTTAAATAACATAAGCGAATTAAGTGGTGGTGCTGTGAGATCCAAATTTAATATTTTGTATGTCTTCCATGGGCTTCGGCAAGGATTCATACAATTTATTGATGAAGTCATCAGAACCATCAAAGGAAGCATGCTTCCTCTTTCATCCTACCCCAGACATGCTCAATATGTTCATGTCTGGTGACTGGGCTGGCCAGTCCTGGACGGTCTTGATCTTCTTTGCCTTGAGGAACTTTGAGGTAGAGATTGAAGTATGCGATGGAGCACCATCCTGCTGCAGAATTTGTCCCTTTTTATGGTTAGGAATGTAAGAGGCAGCTAAGATTTGTTAATATTTCAGACTATTTATCTCTCAGGGTGCAGACAATTAAAGAACCGTGTGGCATTTGCCAAGGCCCACAGCCTGTCAAAAGGATTGACGCTAGAAAATTGGCAAAAGGTGGATTTATCAGATGAATCTTCCATTGAATTACACCACAGTCGCCACAAAAATTGCAGGAGACCTATTGGAGCCCGCATGGATCCGAGATTCACTCAGAAAACAGTGAAGTTTGGTGGTTACATCATTAGCAAAATCATGGTCTGGGTTTACATCCAGTATGGGGGTGTGGGAGAGATCTGCAGGGTGGAAGGCAACATAAATAGTCTGAAATACAACAAGTCTTAGCTTACTCTTAACTTCCTAACCATAACAAGGGACAAATTCTTCAGCAGGATGGTGCTCCATCGCATACTTCAATCTCTACTTGAAAGTTCCTCAAGGCAAAGAAGATCAAGAGCCTCCAGGACTGGTCAGCCCAGTCACCAGGCATGAACATCATTGAGCATGTCTGAGGTAGGATGAAAGAGGAAGCATGGAAGACGAAACCCAAGAATGTTGATGAACTCTGGAAGGCTTGCAAGACTGCTTTCTTTGATGTTCCTGATGACTTCATCAATAAATTGTATGAATCCCTGCCGAAGCTTATGCCAATAAACGACGTGGTCCAATGAACGCCTGTGTCCACTCGCCTTTGTCTGCCTCTTAGCTCTCAATGTGCCAAAAACAGCGTCATTGTAATATGTTTGAGACAATGCGTGAGCAGGTCGTTCTGCGCCTGCGATAAATGCGTCAAATATTTTAACGTGATTAATTTTAAAAAATTAATTAGCGCCCGTTAACGCGATAAATTTGACAGCACTCCTCCAATTGTGGGAAGTTTCTTGGTTTCAGCAATATGGTTCGCCACGAGGTATGATGCTCTCAGTGCATTCGCTTTTGTTGCCTCGTTTGCTAGCTGTTAGCCACATATTGTGCAGAATGGACTTGGTTGTCGGCTCCTCTTCTAGCTCAGCAGGTGGCTTTTTCCCCATAAAAAAGCTGTCCAAAGACATCGCCGCACACAGCCAACAGCAGCTAATGTTACTGTTAACATTGACTAACGCTGGGCTACTCTAAGTGTGCAAACACCCCAGTAATGGCAGCCAACCACTAGATGGCGACGTACACAAATCTCTACTCATATTAATCAATAGAGTAGGCAGCAGGGGCGGACTGGGACTAAAAAGCAGCCCTGGACTTTGACTCAGCCCAGCCCACAAGAATCGCTTTACGAAGGGAAACAGACCCCCTAGGGGTGTCCGGGGGCATACCGCCCAACCCCCCAACCCCGGGGAGAATTTTTATTTATTTATTTTTTTTACATTTTATTGTAAAATGCATCAATTTCTTGCACTTTAAGAGAAAATGAAGAAAATATGTCTAGACTGTCACTGTTTGGGTGGCACGGTGGCTTAGTGGTTAGCACATCTGCCTCACAGTTCTGAGATCAAGGGTTCAATCCCGGGCTTCGGCCTTCCTGTGTGGAGTTTGCATGTTCTCCCCGTGCCTGCGTGGGTTTCCTCCGGGAACTCCGGTTTCCTCCCACATCCCAAAAACATGCATGGTAGGCTGATTGAACACTCTAAATTGTCCGTAGGTATGAGTGTGTGCGTGAATGGTTGTATGTCTCCTTGTGCCCTGTGATTGGCTGGCAACCAGTTCAGGGTGTCCCCTGCCTACTGCCCGTAGTTGGCTGGGATAGGCTCCAGCACCTCCGTGACCCTCGTGAGGAAAAGCGGCATGGAAAATGAATGAATGAATGTCACTGTCTGACTTGGGGCACTCAAAGTACTGCAAGGCTGAACTGGAGTTGGGTTCATTTTCTGTACTAGCTCTATGATAGACCTAAATAAACAAATGAAAGAATGTATTTTTCAAAGCAAGTTTTAAGTATTCGGGCAAATTCCACATTCTGAAACTGTCAATGATTATGATGATGATGACAATGACAATAAATTCATTCATTCATGTATCCGATTGATTATAATATATCTCTATATATCTCTGTCTATAAAACAATTTCATTGTTTATGCCATAATTCAGTGGTCTCCAAACTATTCCACATAGGGCCGCAGCGGGCACAGGATTTCATTCCAACAAAACAAGACAACACCTATGCACCAATCTGGTGTTTTACAAGTGTAATCAGTTGATTGCAGTCAGCTGCTGCTTGTTTTAGCAGAAACTTCATTGGTTAAACTGTCGGTACTCGATCGGTTGAAAGAAAAACCAGGCCCCACAGTGGCCCTTGAGGACCGGTTTGGAGACCCCTGCCATAATTAATCTTGCCATACAAATAATAAATTTCAATGAAAATACAATAAACATTTCAAGACAAATCCTGTATACATAACCTTCATTGGAAAGTATTAACCAGAAAACAAAACGATATATAAATGATTAAAAATATATATCAATTTAACTACCTAAACTGTAAAGTAAAACCATTCATTTTATTAATATTTTGTTATATTTCTTCTGAATTAATATTGCTGCTGCGTGTGCATACGTTGTTTTACAGCTAAAATATTTTTTCTTAGGAGAGTGATAGTAGGACTAGCATATTGTAACTTGACACGATTGCCAACGGGTACATCGACTAGCTGGCACTAACCCTTTAATTGTCGTTTATTTCATTTAAAATGTACCTACCTGGTGGATAACAATTGCCAGTATACCGAACAAGTGACCCTCTTCATCCATTTTTACTTGCTCTGCGCTTGTCTGGGGAACTTCCCTCTCGAACTTCCACCAGCTTATCATTACCCCCTCCCTCTTTTTTTCTCTCTCCCTGAATCGGCTGCGCGTCAGAGCGGCTGCCGCTCCCCCTCTCACGCCGGGAGTGGGCTGCTGTTACCCGACGTGGCCGTTGCAGCCAGACTGCTGCTTGCGAAAATATTTGTCAACTTATGACATTTTGATGCTTCGCTCTCCAGTTTCTTTAATTTTTTTCTTCCTAACCTTCTTCGCGCCACCCTTCTCTTTTCTTTTTTTGCCACCACCATCCATATTGTGCATTAACGCTCGTCGCCATTTTGCTTCCACAAGGAACCAATGAAGGCAACTTTGTGCTTCTTCCGTTCTTCTATCAGACTGGCGATGAACAGCCAGGCGCATTGCTGCCACCTGTTGGATTGGATGCGAACTGTAGATAATCAGAGGCAAGGGGGGACAAAAACAGTGATGTATAATGAATGGCGGCCGCCGGCCGTCCAGGGCACCGGCCGTTCTGTGATCCTCCAGAACCCACAGATTACCAGTCCGCCCCTGGTAGGCAGGCATATTGATCTGTCAAGAGGCACAGGCCAGATTGCGGTCGTTGCAAATGATTTTCATTCTCTGTTGCCCAGTAGCAAATGTGCCACGGACCGGCACCGGTTGGGGACCACTGGGGCTACGGCGTCAGGTCCAAATCGCTTTAATGGCGTAAGTCTGCCGTCACCGCAACGTTGAAGCACGTATCAGCCTTAAGTATGTGGTTATTTTGTTAACGTTCGTTCAATAAGTAGTTTGAAGTGCAATGGTGGCTATGTATTGCAGCATTATAATAAGTTGTTGGCAAGATGCTGTTTACTTTTCTATTGATTAAATACCTGTCATTGAAGGTGATAGACGCTCAAATGGATCGCAGGCAGGTCTAAGTATCACCTTCAAAGACAGCAAATAAGTTAACAACGCTTTCCCCAAAAATTGCTGCCCTCAAAATTCCATTCTGTCATGTTTATCAATAAAAAGCAGGCGGTTTAGCGGTTTGCTGAAACCGCAGGATCCTCCCGCGCTTGTAAATCACCGTGCGGTAATCACCGGTGTTATTATTCATCATCAAGCCGGTCGGCGGCACGTCCCGTAAAGATGAATTGCAGTTTGCGGCAGTCCCCTACGAAAATAAACAGAATGTTTTGTGCGTCCTTGGTAATTAATCGGCAGTTTTATTGCAGGCAATCAGCAGCCGGCGGGCGGATAAAACTTGTTTCACCACAGTTAAATAATGAAGTGCGCTACTCTATCCTCGGGAATCATTGTTCAGTTTCTCGTCCCACACCGTATCATTTCTTGTGTCTTAAGTAGTCAATAGTGACCCATCGGTAAGTTTGTCTTCATTGGTTTTTGTCAGCCGTCGCAATTATTTATTGCAAGAACTGGATATCGTTGACGTGTAATTTTGTTCAGATGGATGAGGCAGTCAGTGGAGGCTGTTTACGAACGGCGGGCTCGCACTCGTCTTGACATTGTTGTATGGTAGCTTTTCAGTGATGTCCCAGTTACTAGATATTAACTCATTGACTGCCATTGAGAATGATAGACGTCAAGTCTGTTTGAAGCGGGAGAGCTGGCAATGATAAATCGCCCTTGTCAGCCTTGCATGGTTATTTCTGTGATATGTTGATTAATCATCTAAAATGTAAATCAGTGTTTTATTTACATTTTAGCTGGAAATGTGCCTTGGAACCAAAAAAACTACACTGTGAAAAGTTGGATTCTGAATATTATCAATGTAACGCATTGTTATTCAATGCATAAACGATTATATCAAATTTGGCTTAATTAAAAAGATAGTCAGAATAGAATATTTAGAGTTTCCCCCTTTAAAATATCAGAATAGAATATTTAGAGTTTCCCCCCTTTAAAATAAAGTTTTTCTGCATTTATTATTTTTAAAATATACTGTAAGAGTGGCGGATGCTGGTCTGTCAATGAGGGGAAGTTCAAAGTGTGTCCCCATGTGAGTGCTTTGTGACTATGGAGGGGCTCAGCGGCACCCTCTGCTCAGGAGGGACAGAAACTAGTGTGCCAGAAGCAATGTTCCCTCTAAGCTGCGCGCGCGTGCGATCGTACACTGCTTGCACATTAACAGCGCACAAGAAAATCTATGCAGCGCACAAAATAAAAGTTCAACAGAAACATATTGTAGCGTCACTAGGACTACTGTCAGCACGACACTCCCATTGGTGCGTTCGATACGGCAACAGTACGCTCCCATTGGTGGGTTACTACACCACGATTGTATATAGTGGTGAGGTGCAAAAAGAAATGTGGTTCTTTTAAGATGGAATAGCTGTCGGAGTAAATGGCGGAAAACACAGACAAGGCTGAAAAAGCAGTTTCTGCTCTTGCACCCCTCTTTAAAATAAACTGATGTATTTTAAGCCAAAAGAACTGTTGTGTTTGATAGAAGAATATGTCTATATGCTGCCATAGCAGATTCATGGCGCATTAAGTCCCCAAACTATTTTTAATTTGTCCATTTTACCCTGGAAACCCCCGTTTACAGATGTCATCGCGCACACCACTTTTGTTTCAACCTAGCCATAAAAAGGTGTGTAATCGTATTTATTACAGTATTAGAAATGTCTGTCATTTTTAGCTTTGAATCATTAATTGATGTCTCATATTTAGTTTTAAAAAAAACTAAAAAAACGACTTGAAAAAATTATTCACTCGTATATTTTAAACTTTTAAACAAATTACGTCACAATGAAAAAATTGGCGTCTGTTAAAAACTCACGGATATCTACCTCATAACTATCGCTTAATTGTATTTTTTTTCGTTACAGTCGCATTTCTCCCAATATTTTAGATGATAATCGAAACAAACAAAGAAAAATTGAAAGAAAAAAAAAACGTTTAAAAGGGTAAATATCTGAAAATAAATATCTCGATTACTCCTTGATGTCTGCGATTTCTGCATCTCAACCCATGTTATATTACCATGTTTCACCCATAAAATCCCCCCAAAATCCGGCCGTGGCCATTCACATCTATGTCTTGACACTCTATGATACGTGCTACATGGAGTTTTTGGATCGAAAAAAGGTAAGTACAGGATAATATCTCGTTAAAATCCTGGCGTCTTTAATTATACTCTCGCATGCTCTCACCGCCAGGTGCGGTTTTGCTGTTAATTTTTTTTTTTTTAAATGCCCTTCTGTTGAAAAGTTTTCTTCCCCCAGAAAATTGAGATTTTAAGCTTTCCAATGATATATATATATATATACATACATATATATACATATATATATATATATATATACATATATATACAGTGGGGAGAACAAGTATTTGATACACATTGGCAGTGTATCAAATACTTGTTCTCCCCACTGTGTATATATATTTTTATATCTATCTATCTATCTATCTATCTATCTATATATATATATATATATATATATATATATATATATATATATATATATATATATATATATATATATATATATATATATATATATATACATATTAGGGGTGGGCGATATGTCCTTAAACACGTATCACGATAAATGGAGTAGATTTACCTCGATAACGATATATGACGATAAAGTCGCCCAAGCGGACTGTTATATAATTTGAAAATCTGAATCACTGCAATTTTGAAATTTGGCCAAATTGGGGGTCTCAGAGCGGAACTTCAAGTCACCTGAGTGTTTTCCGCCATATGCTGCTTAGACAAGGAGAATCGGACGGAACCTTGAGTGTCCTTATTGTCTGAACAGTTTTAATGTAGGAGTTTGATCTGCTCCCATTGTGGTTGTTCATTATGTTTTATTTATAAACTCACCCATGCCACAACTGGACCTTACCCAGGCCAAAGCAGGAGTCTTCCTATGGTTAAAGCAGGACTCTCACATATAACATAATGGACATCTCATGAACAACAAGATTTTTCGTCTTTTTCAATTTAAATGGGCCAAATCAATTATATTGAAAGTTAACTAATGACAATTGCTGTTGTAAATTCATTGTTTTAATAAGCCATGTAACTTGCTATGCTCCAAGGTTTTGAACACGCGTGATATTGGCACAGCAAACACATCTGATGTTGCTCACAGTGGTCCTCAGTGTGCTTGTGTGTCTGCTCAGACATGAAAAATTAGAGGGAACGTTGGCCAAAAGTCAAGTCTCCGAACACAAGCAGCTACAAAAAAAAAACCCCCACAAGAAATAGAAATTCAATTTTTCGCTAGTTGTTTTTAACCAAACACGTTTCACTAGAGTGATTATGAAAGTCTCCGGTTCACCTCAGAACAACAGAATGAAAATTGAAAAATGCCCCCCATGGTTGTTAATACTAAAAGATCACGTCTTTGCTCAGTTCGCTGTCAATCAAAAATTCAGCCTCAGACAGCTCATCTATCATCATGCAGAGAAACAGGGCTTCTGGGCCAGCTGAGCACCGCCCACTGTCCATCGCTGCAGTGGAACAATGCACTCTCAACTCTGGAGACGCACAGCTTCCATACTGTTTAAAGGACTGTAAAGCTTTGCGAATGAATTAAAAGCAAGCCGCATCATAACGAGTGATTAGAAGCTAATTGTGAACAAAAGTTGAGCGCGTTGCAGCGCATATTTAGTCAATGACATGTTCACACAACAGTATACACACTTATTTTTTGACATTTTGGGGGAAGCTGAGCTTCCCTTGCAGGCTAAGAGCAATCGCCACTGCTGTAAAATAAATATGAAAAATCTTATTAAATGTTTCTTTTCTTAAATTGTAATTATTCTTTTTCCATTTAAAAAAAAAAAAAAAACATTTTTTTTTATATATATTTTACATTTAAATAAGGGAAGTCAGGGTGAAAAGTGAAAACCTTTTATTTTAGTTAGTTGAATTATTTATACAATTATCAATAAATTATATTTTTATTTTATATTCATTTTAAATTTTAAGTTAAAAAGAGGAAAATGTAAAAACAGATTTTTTTTGTTTTTAAGTTTTTAGTTTAAAGAAAAAATTATATTTAAAAATGAATGAATAAAACATAGAAATATAAAAAAAAATATGGATAAAGAGTTTCTGTACTGTTCAATTATTTTAGAAAACACTGGAGGTCTCTTATTTTTTAATTCTTATATGTTTTTAGATATACTTAAATAAATGGGGCAAACTAAGATACTTTTGAATTATGATTATGAGGCTACAAAAAGAGGAATAAACTGAACATTTTTTTTAGGTAAAAATGTATTTTAAACTCTTCCTCGACTATCAAAATCAATTAATTTATCCTCCCTATCAAAACGGATTTGGACGTGAATGCCAGCGACTAAATTGATAATCATAACTAATAGTTCGTTATCACTTTTGTGCTTTATTTTAACGACCTACAATATGAAGTGTTGGCCCACTTCCAGCAGGGAACAATAAACGTTTTGGCTCTCCTACTTGCTTAACCTTAACTTCATGAAAGAATCATCAGTCACATTGAACAGCACATTATGAAAAACAATAGGTGACCCATATCGCAGAAATATTGCTGTTCTATGCCAAAAAAATAGTGCGGTTAAGTTCATATATCCTCCCTTTTGGCCCATATCGTGTCAAAGTCAATATAAAATCATCTATAATAATGTCAGAGAATAAAAGTTTATATAATAGGCTAAAATTATGAACTGAGGAACCGCTTTAGAAAAGAAGAAAAACTTTTCATCAAAATGTTATTAAATACAGGGTTATACTAGGCGAAAAACGAACCAAAAAAAATGATGATGGATTTTCACACAGTTCATATTGTAATGCAGCACACTTGTACACAACTGACAACTGTGATAATAAACACAAAGGTGTCAAGCAGAACGAAACATTTTTGTAGAATCCGCCTTTTTCATGCAGCTCTTGAAGTGAATCATTGCACTGACAAGAAAACACAATCTGCCCTCATCGCATCTCCCTTTTATGTCCTTTTTCACACTCTTCACTTTCCAGATTGACTCAGTTTTATATATTGTAGCCGTGTTCTTAGTGGAGTGAAATCCTCTTTGAATTGCCGTTTCTGAGTCTGACTAGGGCTGCTACAAACAATTATTTTGATAGTTGATTCATCAAGAAATAGTTTTTAGTCAAGTTACTTTTTAACCAAAATCCAGATATTGTCCAGATGGTAGCGTCAGAATTTGGCGTCAACAACATGAAAGCATGGATCCATCCTGCCTTGTATCAACGGTTCAGGCTGGTGGTGGTGGTGTAATGGTCTGGGGATTTTTTTTGGCACTCTTTGGGCCCCTTGGTACCAATTGAGCATCGTTGGAACGCCACAGCCTACCTGAGTATTGTTGCTGACCATGTCCATCCCCTTATGACCACAGTGTACCCAACTTCTGATGGCTACTTTCAGCAGGATAATGCGCCATGTCATAAAGCTGGAATCATCTCAGACTGGTTTCTTGAACATGACAGTGAGTTCACTGTACTCAAATGGCCTCCACAGTAACCAGATCTCAATCCAATAGAGCATCTTTGGTATGTGGTGGAACGGGAGATTCGCATCATGGATGTGCAGCCGACAAATCTGCACCAACTGTGTGATGCCAGCATATCAATATGGACCAAACTCTCTGAGGAATGCTTCCAGCACCTTGTTGAATCTATGCCACGAAGAATTGAGGCAGTTCTGAAGGCAAAAGGGGGTCCAACCCGTTACTAGCATGGTGTACCTAATAAAGTGGCCGGTGAGTGTATATCCTAATTAATAAAAATTGAAAAGAAAAATTAAAAGAGAGAATATTTGGGGGGGACGATGGCACCTTTGCTGGGCTGCAGGAGGAGGGATGGGATGGGCTGCGCTGAACCCCCCCCCGCTCGAGTGGAATCTCCACTCGTCTGCATGGCTGTCGCATGCGACTGGATGTGATAGGGCGCGCTCGGGTCGGGGGTCCCGGTGCCGGGATTGGCAATGGGGCACCGTAGGGTCGGTCGCCAATGGGCTTATACTCACAAGGGATTCACACGATTACTGGGTTCTAGATCACAGAGCTGATTTGTGTACACTCTACCCCTTTCAATCACTTAGCTTATAGACTCCCCCACCCCCAGCCCCCTCTTTCCCTGGTCAACAGGCCCCCCACATGGTGTCAATCGTAAATATATCGAGCTGACGATAGCGCCAACATTTTACTAGTTAGTGTAGACGTTCAATGTGTTTCTTGTTGTTGTGTTTCTTTTCTTTCTTCTCTTGTGTTCCTTTTCTTTTGTTCCCCTATAGCCCATTCCTGTTCGCTGCTTTGTCATATTAAACGAGGTATGTTGGATGATCACAATGGGAGTATCTCATACTCTCAATGTGAAACATTAAAAGTGTTCAGACCAACCGGGCACTTAGACTTCCATTCTCCGTGTCAAACAGCTGAACAGGACAGGTTTAAAAAAAATAAAAAAAATAATAAATATTACGAACTATGACGCCAATGCCGTGGCGACCAATTTCTCCCATTGATTTTTTTCACGTTTAAAAATGCATGCATGGTATGAAAAATATAATAATTACCTTGAATCCTCAAACAAATCACTCCTGAGACAATCCTTCCTCTTTGTATGCGGTACAGCTTTCGTAGTATTTCGACCTAAATCCGGCGTTAGATCGCTGCGTGCGTGTGTTTGAGAGTAACTCCTCTTGATGTGGGCAGGCCCCCTACTTGAAGGCGTGGCGCAGTGTATGACGGAAGTGACCTGTCAATATAATTATGAATTCTATGAAAAACCATAAATTAATAATAAAGAATATCTACAATTTGGAGCAAACAAATAAGGGATTTAGGTCGACCTCTATATGATTACTCATCTTTTCAGATATTGCACTTATGACCAATGAGTCGACTTTTGGAGGGCCTCAAACTGCCCAAAGGATTTTTGTAAGCGTGTAATTTTTCTGTTTCTGTCTTGTTAAAAAAAAAAAAAAACTCTGAAAAGTCACTCTCTTTATATCATCAGATGGCAAAATATGTCTGTGTAGGCTCAGACTTGGGAAAAAAAATTCATCCTTCTTTTTTTACATTATATATTTCTTTGCTCCTGTGAGATAAAAACGCTAAGCCACTTAGCCCGGCGGTGAGCAACGGATGTGGCGGTTATTAAAAGAACAAGAAGTCAGAATCCGAGCGAGCACTGGTCCGAGAATGACAGCAGAGACGGAGAAAAAAAAAAGCCGGACTTATTAAACATGTGAGAGTTGAGCAAAGTTCCCAAACTTTTTAAGTGTTTCTACTGTTTAAATCGACCATAACGACAATTATTCATCATCACGCATTCAATTAGCCGCTAAAAGGCTGTCGTCATTATCGGGCTCATTACAAGCGTCGCTTTGTGTGACCGTTTTTTTTTTTTAAATGCCTTTTATCGCTTGCTGGTATTTGGGCTTTTGTCTTGTCATTTGACAACCTCTTGACCACTGCTTTCAAAGCCAAAACTAACAATTATTTCTATCAAAAGTTGCTCGACATACGCACTGTTGTAAAAGTTTAGTAATTAGCAACTAGAATCTATTGTAATTATGATGCCAGACTGATAAATTGCTTCCATTTGCATCCGTAATAAACGGAAAGGAAGAATTAAACACACAAACAGTTATTTCAGACTATATGAAGTATATAATTTATTACAGTTTCAAAGACATTTAAAAGTGAATGTTGAGACTTGTTTTAACACATTATACGTCCTTCAATATAATTGTTTAAAATGTGTAAAGACTCCTCACATGAAGTATGATACAGAAAAAAAAAAAAACCAAGCACATTGAAATTCACTTTATTTCTTTGAGGCAATCTAGGGCCTTTAAATATGTTGAAACGGTTAGCAACATTTGAAGGTTAAAATTAGTGCTGCAACGATTAATTGATTAACTCGAGTATTCAATCAGAAAAAAAGATTTGAATTAAATTTTGCTGCTTCGAGTATTCGTTTTAGTTAAAGGGGCGTTGTAATGGTTAGTTTTGAAAGTGTTTGCATTTAGTTTTATTGATTTGGGTGGATCCATTGCCCTCTAGTCTGCCTCATTTCACTTGGCTGAATCCAGCTGCTCCCTGTTAAGACTAACATAAGCTAAGTTTTTGTTTGAGCTAATGTTTTTTATTTTTAAATGCTTTTCTGATTTAGTTTCTAGGTATACTTAGCCATTTTATTGTGGGAATACGTGTCTGAACCATTTTTTAGGAGCATTCTTAAAAAAAAAGTTAGCAAAAGTCCACTAGCTTAAATGCTATAAAATGCTAAGTAAGTTAGCTAATTCTTCTTATGTTATATATAGATCCTCATTCAAAGGAGATTTAAAATATATATATATATTTAAAAAAAAAAAAAAATTTTTAACGTCAGCTCAGTTATTTGAATTTTTTATGTTCCTTAACCGATAACTCGATTATTCAAACTAACTAGTTTATCGATTAATCGACTACTAAAATAATTGATAGCTGCAGCCCTAGTTAAAATTCACACTTTACTTCAAATCTCCTTTTACAATTTGTTTGTCCTTGATTTAGTTGTCACAGTACCGTTATTTTGATGCTCCATCTGACTCTCCTGAAGGAAAATGAGGGGTTCAGCTGTGCTTATTGTGTTATAGTGAGGAAGAGATAGAAGTAGCCGTCAGCGCTCGGTGATAAGCCTTCGCCGTGCACCTTTGGCCACACAAGCAAACACTACCCAGCCTCAATCATTCAGAGGCCACAATGCACAATGTCGACCAAGGTCGTCATCACGAAAAGTCAGACGGATTTTTTTTTTGGTGTGTGTGCGGGGACTTAAAACACACACCCTGAGTCCACTTGTGATAAGTGCTCAAAAGCAGACGAGTCTTTTATCTTAAACATAGCCGGGCCGTGTCTTATCTTTTACCGGCCAGATGGAATTTGTCAGCCAAATGGAAAAGCATGTTCATTTCAAATGTATTTGATGTTTTTTATATTAGTAAAAATTGAGGGAGAAACCATATAAATGTTTTTTTTAATTTGATCATTCGATCTCTCCAAGTTAAAATGCATAGGACATCTATTCCAGTCAATGACAGCTACAGTGAGCCAATGAGTTACAGTTGTATTGAAAAGTATCTGAACCTTTTGGAATTTCCTACATTTCTGCATAAAATCACCATCAAATGTGATCGAATCTTTGTCAAAATCGCACGGATGTAAAACTAGTGTCTGCATTAATTAAAACCACCCATACATTTATAGGTTTTCATATTTTAATAAGGATAGTATGCAAACAATGTCGGAAGGGGGAAAATAAATACGTAAATATTTTGTCGTCCCCCCCCCCCCCCTTTTGGTAGCAATAAAATCAACCAGACACTTCCTGTAGCTGCAGATCAGACTGGCACCTCGATCAGGGTTAATCTTGACCCATTTCCCCCCCTTTTGTCTTTGTTTGCATGCTATCTTCATCAAAATTTGAAAACCTATAAATGTTTGGGTGGAATACTTAAAGCAGACACTGTTTTTACATCTGTGTGATTTTGACAAAGATCAGATCACATTTGATGGTGATTTTATGCAGAAATGTGAGCAATTCCAAAAAGTTCAGATACTTTTTCATACCACTGTAGATAGTTAAGCAATGTGAGGTCACAAGATTTATAAAACAAAACAAAAACAAACAAACAAAATAATTTCCTAAAGCAAAATTACACACAGGCCACATTTATTTGAAAAAATGTATTTATTCATCTTTTTTTTCATTTACTACTATATTCTTGTTTTATTATTTGTTTAATTAATTAATTTATTATCGTTTTATTTTATTTTTGTTTTATATATTTTTAATTAAATTAAATTAAATTGTTAATTCTTATTTCTTTTTATTAATATAGATTTTTTTTTTATTTCTCATGGTATTTCTTAAAAAAATATTATACAAATTACACACAGGCCACACTTATTTGATTTTATATCTTTATTTTTTATTTACTACTTTATTGTTGTTTTATTATTATTTAATTTACTATTATTTTTAATTTATTTGACAGTTCTAAATATGTATTTGTATTTATTTATTCTTCTGTCAATTTATTTAGAATTATTTTTTTTATTAATCATGGCTTTTAAAAAACGTTATTTATTACTTTAAAAAAAATGAATCCTTCAATAAATTCATTTTATTCTAATTATTTATATATATTATTTATAATCCATCGCAAAATATGTGCGTGCAACACTATTACTACAATTTGTGAAATGGGGTCCGAAAAATATTCTCCAGTGTGCCGCAATTGACCCCTGGGCCACATGTTTGTGACCCCTGTCCTATTTGAAGATAATAAAAACATTTAAGAAAAATAAAATCGCATAATTCATGCCTAACTAATCGCACACAGAGTGTCAGAGTGGGCAAGAACACCTCCTCCACTCTCACCATCAACACGGGGGCCCCTCAAGGGTGTGTTCTGAGCCCTTTACTAACCCTGTACCCTCATGACTGCTCCGCCTCCTCTGCATCCAACCTCATCGTCAAGTTTGCCCGACGACACCACAGTGCTCGGACTCATCGCCAACGACGATGAAACAGACTACAGAAGAGAGGTGCAACATCTGGAGTCATGGCAACGTTACAAAAAAAAAAAAAGCAACAAAATGGCTCAGTGGCGCCCCCTTGAAAACAAAAACAACTTGGCTCTAAACTAAAAAGAAAAAAAACCAAGGCGATCGTGGTGGATTTCCGTAAGGGGAGTCACATCAGCCATCAGCCTCTTACTATCGGCAACGATGTGGTGGAGAAGGTGAGAAGCTTCAAATTCTTGGGGGTAACTGTGACTGAGGACCTGTCCTGGTGGGACCACATCTCCACAGCGGTGGGCAAGGCACAACAACGCCTCTATTACCTGAGGAAGCTGAGGAGCACTCACATCCCCAGACCACTGATGGTGAACTTTTACAACTATGCCATCAGCAGTGTTCTGACATATGGATTTTTAGTGTGGTTTTCCAGCTGCACTAAGGCTGACCAGCAGGCGCTCCAGCGCGTGGTGAAAGCTGCCGGGAGAATAATAGGAAAATCTCTCCCTGAGATCAGCACCATCTACATCCTACAGCACTTGCTGTTTAAGAAGAGTGCACAACATCCTGCGGGACCAGCACCATCCTGCTCACAACCTTTTTCACTTGCTGCCCTCAGGGAGAAGGTACAGGTCCATACAGGCCAGAACATCAAGACCGGCCAACAGTCTGTACCCACAGGCTGTGAGGCTACTGAAATCTGCCCCTCTCCCCTCTCTGCCCCCCTCTTACGGACAATAATCCACATCCACCAACAATAACTCTGAGCTGGTTTGCATTGTTGCAGTATGTCACTATCTACCATTTCCTCCTCCCTGACCGTTACCCATTGGTTGACGACCAGTAGGCTATAGACCCTACTCACATGACGTCACAACCACGCCCCCGCGCCATATTGTCCGTCAACTCGTCACTGTTGATGCATTACGGCTACGTAAATTCCTCCTATTATGACGTGTTTTTCTGCTCGTTAACATTAATAATCAAAATGGTGAAGGCGTGTGTGGCGGTCGGTTGCAATAACAGAGAAGATAGACAGAGAGACTTGAAGTTCTACCGGATTCCGAGAGACCCGGAGAGGAGAGCGAGATGGGCTGCTGCAATTCGACGAGAAAACTGGGCTCCAAACGATTACCACAGATTATGTAGTAGTCATTTTATATCTGGTAAGATGCATTTAATATATATTTAGAGGGTTTTGGGCTGACAACCACAATTAAGATCATTGCTAGGCTAATCGCCGACAACATACACTCAGACGTTGTGAATGAACTACCTGAAAATATATAAGGGGATAATAAGACAGTTGTCATACAATTAATTTACAGTTTCACTATTGAGGTCAAAAGCCAAAAAATAAATTCAACTAGGGACAATCTGGAGTAGTGCTATCGCACTTCATATTTATTACATATTATATATGTATGTAGTGAGAGTGCTATCACTAAACCATATAAACATTAAAAGCCCTAGCTCCATTGACAAATGACATGAAATACATTAGACTTGACAGTGGATGTTAGCAAGAACAAAAGCTTTTGAATTGAAAATTTCGTAACTCACCTTCCCAAGCACAAGATAGATTCCTGCCGAATTTTCGTGGACGAGGACCTGTTTCACCCAACCAGCAACGAAGTATTTATAAGCCTCCAAGCTCTTAAAGTTTTTCAAACTTTCGTGAGAATGGGCTGATTTTGTGTGGACAAGATAGTTGTAAATATCAGGGTAGCAGATGTCAGGCAGAGACGGCGAAGACAGCGGGTTGAAAAACATCGATTTAGGCATCAAATATGGATCTGGCGAATGGATAAACTGAAGCTTTTCCACATAACGGCTTTTATGCAACGCATCCAATGAGTTTACAGCGTCAGATAACACCGGGGCTTCCATGAATTGCTCTATAAATAACACGACTAATTGAAACCATTGAGAATAGGGCTAAAAAATGGCGGCCGGATACAGCGACACGTCATTTTGTGACGTGAGTAGGGTCTATACTTGATTATACTTAACTTATCTACGTTTTGCTCTGATTTATGACTGTTTTTAGCTGGTATATTTTGCTCTGCACTTTAGCACTGACATGACCTTATGCTGCTGTTGAATCTTTGTTGTACATATGTCCAATACTGTGTCAATGTTTACACTTGGTACTTAAGGGTATTTATTATATGGGTTTTGCACTTTACCAACTTAGCTGTATAAGCTGTATGGATGCTCCAAACAAAGTTTCGTTGTGCTTTTTGTAACAATGACAATAAATATTCTGAATCTGAAAGCATTAAGCTTGCTAGTTAGCTAGCTAGCTAGCCAATATGGCTCATATTTAAAAACCGCCACTATTCTTCACTCTCCCTCCTCATTTCATTGGTTCAGCGCAAGTCCTACATTTGCTCACTTGTTCACAGTCTCTGTGAACTTCGCAGTTCACACACTTCGCAGGAAACTGGAACAAAACAGAGCACATTTCAACACCGGTGGAGAAGATTCGTCTTGATGTCCCATTTCGACACAAGCATATTTGTTTCATGAAGACATGAATATGTTGGATCTGCGGTGACGCGTACCCTCATTCACTTGATTGAAGGGCCTTTGCAATCTCATCTTATGTTGAATCAATGTTTCCTCTTGAAATGAATTGAAGTTAGGGTGCTTTAAGGTAAAGTTAGTTTTAATATTGTCACAGAACAACATTACCTTAAGCGTGTGAAGGCCCTATTGTTCTGCAAAAGATTTTTTTTGTCGTCAAATGAATTTGGAGGCTTGAACATGCTCAAAAACTCACCAAAATTTCCACATACATGCGGCAAAATTTAAATTTCGATAATTTTGCAACATTGCAAAAAAAAAAAAAAGCAACAAAATGGGTCAGTGGCGCCCCCTTGAAATTTTAAAGTTGGCCTATAACATTAGGGTTTGTCGGCGTATAGCGATGAAATTTGGGGAGTCTATACCTTGTCCAAAACTGCTCCAAAAAAGCATTGGCACCCATATTCCAAACCCAACAGGAAATCGGTTATTTTGGATCAAATGTGAAATTTTTATTGATTTACAGGGTGCACATTTGAAACCTTTTCGCCGATATAGTTGGATCGTCTTTAAAATTGGTGAGACTGTTCAGGAGACATACTGTATGTGAGCTTAAGTTTTTAAAATGGTGCATTTTCATTCATGGGTCTGACCTGGGCATCGTGCCAAAGTCGGCCATTTTTTCGGAAAAATGGCAAATTCACTAAATGACTAATAGCTCCTTGACACAACGTTCAATCTTTTTCATATCTGGCATGTATGTGCGGTATCCCAACCTTAACACGAGTGCATTGAAATATTACCCATTAGGCCTAGCAACCCCTAGTGGGAACAGAAAATGCCTTTTTTTTTTTTTTTTTTTTTTTTTTTACGAGACAGGCTCCTCCACCAAGGGAAAAAAATCTATTGACCTCAAACCTGCATCAGGGGAGCCTTAAGACATGTGTTCAGGTGCCTGATGAAAAATATTGAGGTTTGGTTGAAGCAGAAGGGTCCAACAGGAAAGTGAAAATGAGTGTCAACATTTTCTCACTAAAAATGTTCAACAGTCATAACTCGGCAGCAACATATCTGGCCAAACTTCCCGTACTTGTTGAGAGTCATTCTCTGACGGGTCCTGTTGGGGTAATTTGCATCAACCTTACAACGCCAACTAGTGGTGACAGAAAGGAGTTTTAAAAAGGCCTCTCCTTTTAGGTTTTTTTCAACATAGAGCAATGAAATTTGGGGAGTTGATACCTTATGCAAAATAGCTCCAAAAAGTCTCTTGCTTGATATTCCAAATCTAACAGGAAATCAGGTATTTTGGATCGAATGTGAAATTTTTATCGATTTATAGTACAGTTTATATTTGGGGGCCTGAACATGCACGAAAACTGACCAAATTTTGCTCGTACATACGGCTTTACGTAAATTTTAAAAATCGTGCGACATTACAAAAAACCGTAACAAAATGGCTCAGTGGCTTCCCCTTGAATTTAGGCGTGTTTCGAGCAAGTTAGGTTCTAATGAGATTACGAGAGGGGGACAATTTGCCACAACCCTGACCTGCGTGCCGTCCGAGTTTAGGTGACGTCTGAGTTGCGCCAAACTGCGAGGGCCCGTTCAGTCCTGTTTGCGGGCCTAGTTGTTGTTGTTTTTTTTGTGTGTGTGACTTATATGTGTGCAAAAGTGGCATTACCAAGTAAGCTCGTCCCATTTAATCAAGCTGCCTGCCAGCGTCTCGCACTACACGGCCGCCTCGTAAAGCAATCACACACTCCGATAGGCAATGAAGTCCCCGGGGTCACGCGTGTATTAAAACGAAAATAATTATACTGTTATGTAGCCTCCTTTCTTCGCTCTGGCTGCGAGGATCGCAAGTTGGCAAAGGTTAAGCGAATGTTCCTCATTGGGTCCAATCATTGCTATCAGGGAGGCCATATGCTGGTGTGTTTAGAGCAGAGAAACAGTATTGCTGCACTAGCTTAACTTGGACTGGGAGGGATGGCAGTGTTCATTTGCTGCCAGCAATTCCCAATTCAAATGGATTTGTCGATTACCTCCGTCAATGGCGGCGGCCAACGAGTGAATTAGCGTTTGTTGGTCATTGAGCGTAAATAAAATAAACATCTGCTGCAATTCGTTAAGGCCCCTCGAGTTCATAGCCGGCACCTCTTTTCGTGATGTGATGAAATCTGGCCGCAGTTCACTCTGAGTTCATGTGCGCCGGCCAGATCGGCAGACAGGAGTCACATATGCAGGGGGAATGCATTATGGAGCTCATTAATCAGCCGGCCTGCTCTCAAATGCAGGCTCTTTCTCATTACGAAGGATAAGTTTGGGAGTTTCAACTCGCCACAGTGAAGTTTCGGCTATTTTATTATGCTATTTTATTGTTGACTTGTATATTTTTATACGACTGAGTATTAGGGCCAAATAAAGGGAAAAATAAACAGACTGCGAGATTAAAGGCATACTGTTACTTCAAGAAAAAAGTCGCATTATTACGTAAGGGGTAATGTAGCTGAATTAGCTTTTCTCTCATAACATTTCGACTTTTTTTTTTTTTTTAGTACCATTACTACAACTTTTTTTTTAATTGTTTTGACAGAAGCCCCTTAATTCTTAGGTGCTAATCATAAGCGGAGTTTAACTTTTGTGGAAGGGGGAGCAAAAATGTTGATGACCCCAAAACGCAATATCAGCAATAAAATTAACTTACAAGATATATGCTCTGATAGTAGCTTAGCCCATGCTTGTACATACGGGCATCCCAGTTGTGTGTGTGTCTGTGCGTTTTTCTGTCTTACCTGGAAGGAGACGCCGCATCCTTTTTGACAGGATATTCCAGCCAGGAATAATTATAATAATATGCTGAAAATGAGCGTTTTTTTTTCCCCATCATTTTTGAGGGGAATTCTAAATCAGGCTGCTGAGGACAGCTATGCTTTTGGCCAAGATCGTGGTCCATTGAATATGGTACGCCCGGTGGTGGCTCTGTTGTAGAATTAACATCTTTAGTGGGACAAACTGAAACTCCGCTCAACATTTTAGCGGTGCTCTGTGGCGTTTCATGGTCCACATCTTCAATCCTTGGTTCTCGCTCAGTAGTTGTTGTCGCTTTTGAAAGTTTAGGTTTGAAAAAATGATGTACCGTATTGGCCCGAATATAAGACGGTGTTTTTTGCTTTGAAATAAGACTGAAAAAGAGGGGGTCGTTTTATATTCGCGGTCCAGACATTATACCCATTTACGATGCTAGATGGCGCCAGATATCATATGAGCG
This sequence comes from Corythoichthys intestinalis, assembly GCF_030265065.1. Taxonomy (NCBI): domain Eukaryota; kingdom Metazoa; phylum Chordata; class Actinopteri; order Syngnathiformes; family Syngnathidae; genus Corythoichthys; species Corythoichthys intestinalis. The sequence continues at coordinate 15,351,273 of NC_080413.1, read as the reverse complement.
ATGTTCTGTCATGACATATCTCGGCTACTCTCCCCATTCACGATGCTAGATGGCGCCAGATATCATTGAAGCGATGTTCTGTCATGATAGATCTCAGCTACTCTCAAGTTTAACCAGTTTGCATTATTTTATTGCAAAGTTTTTCTTTATTCACATTTGTTTCAAGACTGAAGTTACAGTTAGACTTCACTTTGATGGTTAATGCAGTTATTGTAATTTTGTTGTTTTATCACAATAGATTGGTTTATTTACATTTCAAAAACCAGAAGCCATTCATTTACGAATGTGATTGCACTTTAGTTTACATATTTAAATGTTCAGATATTAAGATTTGAATGAGGCAAAATAACATGCTTTTTCTCTCAACTATATTGTTATCATCATTTGTTATTTTCTGTATAAAAATTAATTTAGTGTTCAAAAAGTCTTTTTTTTCAAACTTGAGACTTGAAAAAGAGGGGGTCGTCTTATAATCAGGGCCGTCTTGTATTCAGGCCAATACGGTACATCCATCTTGCCTCTTCTGTCCTCAGGTGTTTTTTTTGGGGGGGGGGGCTAAGAAAAGCAAATGACTCTGTCTAAGGTGCTCGCCACATGATCTGTTCGAAAAATAATTTTGACCCATTATAAAAATATATTTTTTGTTCATTCATTTTTGTTTTTTTATTGCTTTACAGATTTTATAGAAAACATTTTACTGGCAAAGTCTTACTTTTTAAATTCAAATATTGGAAAGTCAGTTACATGCTATATATATATATATATATATATATATATATATGAATATGATATTTGCGGCCACCAGGCGGGGCTATGCCCCCCAGGCCACCTTAGGCTATATCTACACTTGAACAGATAATTTTCTCAGGAGTATTTTGCCGACTATTTTTATACCTGTCGCATGACGTTTAAGGTGCGTTTAAGTCCCCCCAGCTTCTGCAAGGTATGGCTGCACATGCGCAAACTACATATGCTTAGAAAGGAGCAGCCATATGTGTTACGTCTTCGTCCGCGTGATTTACCTATGAACCGGCGGGAAATTAAAAAATTACTACACCTTCGAGACCAGAGGTCTAGAAGATGATCTCTGTTTTGTGATCACTGTTTTTTTTTTTTTGTGTGTGTGTGAACGCATCACGCGGGAGCTAGAGTGAAGGGACTGAGGGTACACTCAGCTTTTGCGAGCAATCGGCCAATTGTGATTGAAATAAATCTTTAGAAAACAACAACGAAAGGTTGACATCGTTACTTGGGATGTTACAATGTTCAATTGTGCACTCACCACTTGAGACGTGCCGATTACCGGTTCCAAGGTATACCGCGTTATGAAAACGTCACTGTTTCAAAACCACAAACATTTTCTGTCGTACCGTCCCTAAGGTATTAGCTATTTTTTGGATCTCAAAAATGCATGGAGAAATCCCTCACTTGCAGCTGTAAAGCCTGAGTTATGCTTCTGCATTGCGGTGACGGCGAAGCGACTACGGCGTCAATGAGTATTCGATAGTTCTGCGGCAAAGGAACACGTTGCTCTGTAATTTACCGCCAAGCCACTATAGGGGTGTGGTGTTGTTTTTGTTGGGTTTTGGGGGACTCTTCTCGACTTCCTCTAGTTTTCTTTCGGTTACACAATGCCAATGGAGAAAAAAAAAAATAATGCTGACTGTTGATGCCGCACACAAACTTTTAGCCTCGGGTGGAAGCCAGCAAGCTGTGACGGCTAGCTTCAAACTGGCGTCGAGCACTGTGTCCAGCGTTTTGTCTGAGGTCTGAAACGAATTGCGGACAGCCTTCCGGCCCGATTTTTTGCCGTGTCCTGCAACAAGCCAGTGGGAAGCCATAGCAGATTTCTGGCGGCTATGCAACTTCCCAAACTGTGTTGGAAGCCTCGATGGTAAATACGTTATCATAAAAGCACAGAGGCACTCTCAATCAGTGATGCTGTATCAAGTGTGTGAACTGTCTTGTTGAAAATTAAACATCAAAACAACTCTTTTGATACCAAACCTATGCTTTATTCTTCAAATAGTGTTCTTGAAGTGTGACATGTAAATAAGTCACTGACTCAAAGCAAACATATGTACACAATAAATGATGAAGTGCACCAACCAAAAATACAGTACGACATAAAGTGATAAAAAGCTGGCAGTTTATGGCCGACTGGTTGACCGACTCGGGAGGCCATTTGCTTCCGAACACACACATACTTGTGTCGGTGGTTCTTCCGTTTTTTATGCAATCGCTGACCTCGCCATTTGGCAATCTTTATAATGTCTTGACGAGACATTGTATAAGTTGTCGCACTTGCTCTTCGATGATACTCGCGTCGGCTTGGTCCATTTTTGCGTTTAGCAAAGCAATGTTTGAAAATGGCGGTGATTTCGCGCTGTTCCGGAAACAACAGTTCGAGCGGACAGTCCATTTGCGCCACGTCACCATGCGCTGACGCCGCACAAGTCAAGATTTTCTTGAAGTGCACGACAGGCTACAGTGGAGGGTTATAAATCAGGTCTGCCTTGACGGCACAGGTCTGCCGCAGAAGCATAACTCGGCTGAAACCTCCCCCACCGGTTGTTGCTCAGTGTCAGTGAGTCAGCTGTGCTACACGATGGCTGGAGGAGGTGAAACTCTTGAACTTTTTCCCCCATTGAAGAAAACAAAATCGCTGATTTTTCGGCTACAGAAAAGTTACAGACGGCCGTGGCTTAGAGGAGGAGGGCCAACCGACATGTATAACATGTTTGCGGAGGGTGGCTGCCGAGGAGGCAATACCTCCAATATGATTTCGCATTTATACAAAATTAAAGGTTAGTAAACACTGTTATGAACGTTTCCCACCAGCTACGAGAGTTAACTCCAGCGTGTTAAGTGTGTCTAGCGGTGGTAAAACCTGTGTTTTTTTTTTTCTCTCTGTCAACTGAGTTGAGAGTGTGTGTATAATATAAACATAATACGAGTCATACACACGCACTTTTTCTGGAAAATAATTACAATTATTTTTGTTCTGGTGGTTATGATATTGAGCTGTGGGTGTGGGTTTAGGCTCACCTAAAGGACCGCAGTTTTTTAAATTTTATTTAGAATATTTTGTTATTTCTTAAAATGTATTTTAACATTATACTTATGTTTCAATTTGCTATTTTTTGAAAAATAAAAGTCCTGTTCAATTTATTTTTCATTATCTCAAAATAACACATTTTAGGGCTGTAATTGCAATACTGTGAAACCATGATATTTTGACATAAGGTTATCATACCTAAGGATGGGAATCGAAATCCGATTCCAATTCCGAACCGGTTCCTAGTGTTTCGAGGCCTCGACATCACAATGAAAAAGCCTTAACGATCCCTTTAACGATTCCTAAAGACACATATTGCGTCGTGACTGTCTTGTTGTCCAGACGCATCAAACTAGCATGGCGCCAAGAACCACCCGCTCCAAAGTTTGGCTACACTTCACCGGGAAAGAGGGTGAAAATGAAAGGTTACGACGGTTTAGCACGAGCACTGTAGCTGTAAACATAACAATGACAGCATGTAGGTTCAAACGCTCGAAAGTGTGTCTTCACTCACGAGGAAAAAATACAACAAAACGACTTGCAGTGCAAGGTGGAGATAACTGCATCGGGAGGGAAGGTGGAGATAACTGCATTGGAAAGGAATAGACTGCACTGTCCTTACCGAGACGCTAAGGCTTAGTCCTGGCTATACAGCTAGCTAAACTCCGAAATGACGATACAGAACACGTTGGTATAATTTGCTGACTTTATTCAAACATCACTTTTAAGAGTGAAAATAAAAATAAAAATGAAACAAATCAATTTTGTCCCCAATAACAAACAGGTTTGCATCAACGTAAATCAGCGATGATTAGCTGCTAATACAGTAACAACAAAACGGTTAGCATGGGTTCGCTAGCATTAGCACATCGTTTAAACCACTACACAACTGGATTTAAGTGGCTGATCGCGAGTGGAAACACACAACAACAACACAAAAGATGATACATACAGGCGTTGCCTCTGTAGATATTTTACTAACATTAACAAAGAACGTAGAGTCGTAGCATTAGCACATCGTTCAAACCACTACACAACTGGATTTAAGTGTCCGATCGCGAGTGGAAACACACAACAACAACACAAAAGATGATACATACAGGCGGTGCCTCTGTAGATATTTTACAAACATTAACAAAGAACATAGAGTCGTAGTACTGTTACCCTCTCTCACTAACTCGCTCACTCGCTTGGATGCGCATTTCTTCTTCTTTGCGTGAGGAAGTGCAAGGGCGCCCCCACTTGAGCGTGAAAGCACCATAAAATCTAAAAAGCATGCATTTCAATATACTGGTAAGTAATACACTTTAACAGGGGTCCAAATGTTGGGGCGGGCCGAACAATACCAGAGAACATTTTGAATTTTTTTTTTTTTTTTCCTCAATAGTGTTATTTATTTTCTGGCCTTTTTCTGTGAAGAACTCAGAGAGGGTTATTTGGCTATTATCTATATGATTAATAGTGTTATTATTATTTATTATTATTACATTATATTATTATTTGTATTTTATTTACTTTTGTTCCGTGAAGAATCCAGAAAGGGTTATTTGATTGTGGCATTCTGAAAAACAATAATTGTTTACATTTAGGCACTCCTGCAATCGTCAGACTTTTTCTGTTACAAACTGACCCCGGCCCCTCATCAGATAAGGGAGAAGTTATATGGCCCTCACAGGAAAAAGTTTTGGGACCCCTGCAAGTTTAACACATATTGCCAACGGCAGAACAACGACCTATATGCCAATATATACCAATATTTTTTATTTCTATTAAAAAAATGTTTCAGTAAAATGTTACACATTCTTGTGCATTTGCCACTTATTGCCACAGTTAATATTGAGGCTTTGGGCCTCTTTTGACCTCGTTGTGAGTTTGTAAGGTTGCGACTTCTGATTAAACAAATTCGATGCCAATCAAAATGTTTTTTCTTCTTTTTCTCCAAATTAGAATCGATAAGAGAATCGATCAAGAATCGAATCGTTAAGCAATATCGATAATGGAATCGGAATCGTAAAAATCCTATCAATTCCCATCCCTAACCGTAAGAATATCCTACCAACATATGCTTACACCACTTGCACTAAACATGTACTCCAAAATCAGTCTTACCTGTACACTCTAATATGTCATGCGAAAAGATTGCTTAAAAATTTGCAATAAGGTGGTGTTGCGAACAATTAACCATGATTTAACAGGTTAACACTATCTTTTATGAGAATTCATTAAACTTTCAACTCCCTCTTTTCATTAGCCTTGTAAAAATACGGGTGATTAAGTGGTTTGGATAGAAATCCTCCAACACATTTAAATGTCTTCCTCGTTTTCAGATGCTGCAATCGGAACTGAAAGAACGCGAGCAGCTGGTGATCAGCACTTTGGAGCAAGCTCGCCTGTTTCTAGCTGAGCAGCCTATCGAAGGTCCGGGTGAACCGCGCAAGAACCTGCAGCCCAAGACAGGTCGGTGTCATCGGATTTAACTACCCTGCATTAAAATGAGCCTGATTTCGTCGAGTCACCACGTTTGCCTTCAAACGATCCTTTTTTTTTTTTTTTTGCATTAATTATTAAAGTGAGCCAAGAGGGTGCAACGGGGGTGTGGCAAGACTTCACACGGCTGTGATATTAGACACCGTGATCAAAGTATCGTCTGATTATATAAATAGATAAAAAAGATGAGTTTAAATCACAGCGTATGCCTGATATTTAATCAAAGGAGACAGTTAATGATCACGTTTTAGTGCCATTGACATTGATAGACATCTAATACATTTTGACTGCGAGCGATTATTCCCCGCCAGCCCCTCCTTGTCGAAATGGATTGGACGTCTGTCATCGTCAGTGGCCGCGAATGAGTTCCGCTTCTCTTATTAAGCTTTGTCTGTGTCACTGATTAACTTTTGATTGTTGTCTGCATGACTAAAGATGCATAAAGAAAAGATGTTAATTCAATCACCACCCCGGAGAGCGGGCGGATTTAAGCTCGGGGAAATGGTGGTAGATGACAACCAATGTTAATTGCCCAGGCATCCTCCAAATCTTATATGAACCATGAGGGAACATAACAATCAAGACTTTGGAATAACATTAAATCTATGAGACAAAAACTTAATCCAAATTGAAGGAAAGGTGAATTTATACTGAAGTATTTTCATTGAAATGCTAAATTTGAACCAAATAATGAACTCCACTGGGCAAAAAAAGTTTTTTAAACAGCAAAACCCTATCTGGAGGCGAGAGCACGCGAGAGCAGCATTACAGACTCCATCACTTTAACGAGATGTTATCTCGTAAAAACCTTGTTTCAATCCAAAAATTCCATGTAGCATGTATCACTGAGTGTCAAGACACAGCTGTAAATGGTGACAGCTCTATGGGTAAAACATGGTAATATAACAAGGGTCGCAATGCAGAAATCGCAGACATCAAGGAGTGGCCGAGATTTTTTTTCATATATTTACCCTTTTAAACTTTTTTTTTTTTTTTTTTTTTGCTCAATCTTTCTTTGTTTCGATCGATTATTTATTATCTAACGTGTCAGAGAAAATGTGACAGTAACAAAAAAAAACAGAAAAACAATTAACTGATAGTTATGAGGTAGATATCCGTGACTTTTTTACAGACGCCATTTTTTTCATTGTGACATAATTTAAAAGTTTGAAATATGCGAGTGAATAATTTTTTTAAGGCGTTTTTTTTTTTTCATACAAAATATGAGATATTGGTTAATGATTCTAAGCTAAAAACGACAGACGTTTTGAATCATAAATATAATTAATTACCTTTTTAATTAATTACCCTAGGTTTTATGGCTGGGTTGAAACTAAAGCGGTTGCGCGACGTCTGTAAATGAAGGTTTTCAGGGTAAAACGGCCAAATTAAAAATAGTTCAGGCGCTTTGTGCGCCCTGAGTCTGCAATTGCAGCATAAAGATATATTGTTCTATCAAACACAACAGTTGTTTTGTCTTAAAATGCAGCAGTTTCTTTTAAAACGGAGTGCAAGAGCAGAAACTGCTTTTTCAGTCTTGTCTGTGTTTTCCGCCACATTTACATATACAGGTATATATATATATATATATATATATATATATATATACACAGACACAACCGTAAAGTACATAAAAAAAACAATATAGAGCTTTAAATCATGGAAGCAAACCAGTGGGGATTTTGTCAGCAATGACGATAAAGAAAATATTTCGTAGACGAACATTTTTTTTTTTTTTTTTTATCATGGTGACGTGGCTCAGGAGACTAGAACATAATGAAACAAACGCCAGTTTTCGTCTGACAAGATGACAACGAGACAAAAATGCAAGATAGTTTATGTCATATGTTCACATTCATATTGTACGTGGAGTATGTCAGCTTCATCGTAGCAGTGTTTGGGTCGTGCCACCCATGCACCTCCCCTTCACTCTCTTCACCGGAGTTTAGGATGTGTTTCGTGCTAAGCTGCTCTCTATCTTGCTTGTTTGTAAGCACATTGTAATATTTGTTTTCTTAACTTGGCAATATGCAATTTGCTTTAGCTTTTAAAATCACAGACACTAAATGTAACTTGTTGCATTAGCATAGCATTTGCGTTTGCATTAGCATCAACTTTAGCATTCTCTTCGTACAACTTTTTTTTTGGCATACAGTCCGTGGCTTCTAGGTGGGTTTAATTGTGTGTGTGTTATTATTACGAAGTATGCGTTATCCTTGTAGACAATATGTGCTTCTCTATCAATGTTCTTTCAAAATTGTTGGAAACCTTTGATTTTTGAACTACAACTGAGGGACTTTTAAGATGAAAACTGACAACTAAAGCTAGACGAAATCTGTATGAGAATTTCAACTAAAACTAGACGAAGACGAACATATTTTGAAATGACGAAAATATGACTAAGTGTTTTCGTTCAAAAGATTAGGACAAAACTTCAAGGGCTGCCAAAAGTAACACTGAGGCGCAAACATTTAATTTTGACATTTTTTTTTACATTGATCCATATGTAACCAGTTTTGATTTTTGATGCTAACTTTCCTACAAGTATTTGGACCCACACTTTTATCTTTGCAATCGAGCGTGTCAACGACCAAGCTCCTCAAGACAAGTTGTAGGAAGTGCTGTGCATTTTCAAGATTATGAATAATTCACTCGTTGAGGATTTAAAAATCTGAACCGATGGCTGAAACTAGACTGGACTGTTCGCTCCATAGTCCACCAACATTACCACTCCTACCAAAGTGATATTGCAGATTTAAACTTGTGTTGGATCTCACACCACGACATACTTTTACAGTCGTTGGCTGTAAAACAACAGTTGAAATGTGAAATCTACTGTAAATTCAACAGGTTTTTCCACAAAAACTAGAATCTATCATTCTTTTCATGAGTTGAATATGATAATTTCAACTGCTACTTTTTAAGAGAAGGGCCTTTCATCAGCACCAGCACTCACACATTCTCTTTAAGTTGACTTAACTGCAAAGGAGATGCTGACATTTTTATTCCCTGCCTATATAATGGAAAATGTCTGATCTATAAAACCACATGGTCTAAAGGAATTAGTATGCTCGGTTATTTAACTTTCCCAGAACAGCTAGACGTCTTTAATGCAAATGAACTATAGTACATAGTCAGTGGCTCAGAAGATGGTATACTTGTAAAACTTGGAAAGGTAATTGCTGATGTCCAGACAGAATATTGGATTGTTCTGTATTGAGTTTACTGATGCAATCATAAGTGGGTGTTTTTGTTGGGAGGATGGATCGATAAATGTAAGGTCAGGAGCTTGAATGTCCACTCGTGAATTGTCTTTCTATTGTAATTCTTAACATTACTTTACATTTTTTCCATTTTTTACCAGACCTCAGCCCAGAGCAGAAAGCCCGCGGACTGGCCCGGGCCATCCGCAAGCAGACGGGCGAAGTGAGGGAGCGCTGGGAGCGTCTGCGGGGCCATGCGGGAGGCTGGCAGAATCAGGTGGAGCAAGCCCTAGAGCGATTGCAAGAGCTCCAGAGCTCCATGGACCAGCTTGATCTGCAGCTGACTCGGGCAGAGGACGCCAAGTCCGGCTGGCAGCCTGTGGGCGACCTGCTCATCGACTCTTTGCAAGACCACATTGACAAGACAGTGGTAAGCAGGATCTGAGATGTTTATCGAGTTTTGCAAAAACAAAAGTGACATATTGTTAACAGTAGAGTTGTCCTATTAGGACTTTTTAACTGGTAACCGATATCCCTGTATTGTTCATCTCCAAAAATCTGATAACGGTATGAAACCAATACCGATATATGCGGTCATGCACTTAACACGGCCACGCAGCCCGACCGTTCCGTTCCATTAAATCGGGTTACACCTGGCATCCTGTGTGGGTGAATTCTGGGGGGGGGTCATGTGTAGTGACCACTACCTCATAAGAGAATTCACCTCGGGAACTTGTGTGGGGCATGTGCCATGTGTTTTTGTTCTCCACATTTTTTCTCACGCTTCTTACAGTACTTCTTCCAACTTCCGTTTCCTGACTATTTTTCTTCATTCACTTTCTATGGTCCGATGAGTTCTTACCAAATGCGCTACTGACCTCCAGTGGCCAGTTTTATTGCTTTAAAATGGATTTTCAGCATTGTGCTTTGGAGCGAGGTGCATCAGAATCTAGACATGTCTCTTGTGGAGAAAAAAAACGTAAAAGACGTATAAATACGTCTTTGGGACACTGAAACAATTAAAAATAACAAATGAGTTAAGCTAATTTTCTGACCAACAAAATACAATTTGTGGATACTTTGCGATATTTATGTCATGATAATTGAACATTGAATTGAAACGGAAGTTTAACTATGTTATATTAATTCAAAAAAAATTCTCGGAATCTCTATCAAACTCATTTTGCCAAGCCCGATCACAAATGCTACTGCTGGAATATTCCTAAATTTGTTTTCCCAGGCATTCCGAGAAGAAATCAGCCCGCTGCGTCAAGACGTCCAGCTAGTAAATGAGCTTTCTGCCGAGCTGACTCCACTGGACATCCAGCTGTCCTCCACCGCCTCCAGGCAGCTGGACCAGCTCAACATGAGGTGGAAGCTACTTCAGGTACACACGGCCTCAAAGGAATGCGGCGTATGGAAGCTTTTTCCGTCATGCTTTGTTCCATCCTGCGGCATTTTATCCATGCTTGTCTGGTCTTTTTTTACACGTCCCCTCTGTTTCCCCTTTTGTTCCAAGCAAACACACGGTTCTGCCTGTGTATAATCACAGCTTGGTACCGCGAGGCTCAAGTCACGCGGAGAAAATCTGCAAAATTAATGTTACAGCTCTATTTTTTCTATATATTTTTGCAATACTACAAAACAGCTAATAAACTTCTGCTGTGAATTGGAATGAGCTTATTGCTAGTAGACGTCCAATCCATTTGAACTGGGAGGGATGGCAGCGAATGAACGTTCATTCGCTGCCATCCCTCCCAGTTCAAATGGACTGGACGTCTATGGCCGTCAGTGGATACTAATGCCAGGGAATGTGTTCATTTTGGGACATTTCACGTCATCTATTGATTTATGGTCACTTTTTTTTACCTTTTGGGGCATTTACGTGTTACTTCCTGTTGATTTTGGGGCATTTACAGGTCACGTCCTGTTTATTTTGGGTTACTGATAAGGAAGTGACTCAAGAATATTCCAAAATGAATAGAATAGAATAGATCTTTATTTTTTTTGTTTTTGTTTTCTAGCAAAGGGAACGTCTGGGTACATCATGATTAGGGTTGGGAATCGAGCATCGATGGGATCCGGGACTAAAACTTTGGGCCTCCCGGAACTTTTCGAATTTTTTTATGTCAATTCCAAGTTGCCTTGACCGCCGACCGGAAAAAACAGCTGCCGAACACCACAAAGGAGAAGCCACATGAAGACTAGCTCCGTTATGAGCAAATCAAATGAAGTGGCTAAATTATCTTAGCACAAAAATGTGTTGCTTCGCTTCACATAAATGACAAAGTAAGAGAATAAACACACCGAAATGATATCAGACCCTCTGTTAAAACGTGCAGATTATGTTCTTTTTGCTTGCTGCTTTCAGTAAGTAACCACCAAGGGAAGCCAAGCGAACATAGCAAAACCAAAGCAAAACTGTAGAGTCCGGAGTTATAATAGTGACATCTTGTGGAAGGATGAACAATATACCAGTTGAGAAAGAAATCAAACTTAAAAAGTAGTCAACTTAAGATCAAGGGACAGAACAATCCCTGCTTAACTAACTTGTAGAAATACCACCAAAAATTTAAAATGCAATACAATAAATGCCTGCAGCATAAGACACTCTAAAACATAGGCAAAAGAACATGTGTCAATCTTTTCTCTGTGAGCTTTTGAAAAATAAACATCTTTGTGAAAGTGCACTGCTGTGGAAAGAAACTTCATAATATTCAAGCTCAAAGGCTGATATTTATATACAAGTTAAAAATAGCCCTGTGAGAAACCATAGCAACGCATAGACTTCATAATGTATTGACTTGACACATTCGCCTTTCACTGCGTCACGCCTTCCCAAAGGGGGCCGTCCCACACTCCGCTTCATTTATAAGCGGTCGGTCACATGCAGCGATTTAACGCCGGATTTAGGTTGAAAAAGTACGAAAGCTGTATCGCATACAAACAGGCACGATAGTCTCAGGAGTGATTTGTTCGAGGATTCAAGGTAATTATTATATTTTTTGTACCATGCATGCATTTTGAAACGTGAAAAAAATCAATGGGAGAAATTAGCCGCCACAGCATTGGCATTATACTTCGCAATATTTATGTAAAATAACTGCTAACTGCCCGTTTTTTTGCTTTTAACCAAGCATCGAGACTGTTTTACATCCATATCTATAAAGAATTTAGGGATTTAAGCATTTATTCACAAGAATTTTCAACGCAAAAAGCTCTTTGTTGTACTAAGGGGGCCGCCACAGTGACTTAACTAGCAGCACATTCAACATATTAATGTAAAATAAATGCTAACTCCCCATTTTTTTTTGTTTTGCTTTCAACCAAGAATCGTGACTTTTACGTCCATATCTATAAAGAATTCAGGGATTTAAGCATTTATTCACAGGAATTTTCAACGGAAAAAGCTCTTTGTCTTTGATATGGCGGCTGCTAATTTGCATACTGACTAGCATCATAGTTCGCAATATTTACGTAAAATGAATGCTAACTGCACTTTTTTTTTTTTTTGCTTTTAACCAAGAATCGAGACTGTATTACGTCCATATCTATAAAGAATTCATGGATTTAAGCATTTATTCACAAGAATTTTCAATGGAAAAAGCTCTTTGTCTGTGTTTCCACTCGGTCAGCTTTGACGGAGATAGGCCCCCTATGAATCGTCCCCGAGTCCCGTCAATACATTATGAAGTCTATGAGCAAAGTTAGTTGAAAGTTCATATAATTTAAAAAATAATCGACAAGTTTAGAAATTGATATAAATTATGCAATTTTTTTACCCTGCCTATTAAAAGACTTGGAATCGAGAATCATTTGGAATCTGAATCGAAACTCGGAACGGTTAAAATTCAAACTATACCCAACCATAGTCAGCAGCATAGGAATGGAAGTCGTTCATAACCCTGGGACTACATGTAGTGTTTTTTCTCTTTTTTTTAATTTCAATTTCACGCTTCTTTCTCTGCACACATTGTTTCGTTCTTTATCAGTGGAATTCCAAAAATTGGATGGAGCAAAAGATAAGGACTACATTTGCATAAAAGTGTTTAGTTGGATTTAATGACTTGCGACTCGACCCGACAGAAAAACTTTACTTGCTTGAGACCCGGTACAAATGACTCACAACATGCTTTTGACTGAAATCAGATTTTAGCGTAATATGGGCAAAAAATAGTTGTACATTGAAGACTGCTTAATGTAGGAGATTATACTAGTAAAACTGGCTTTCACCCTCCCACATGCAAAGCAGAGACAAGAGTACTCATAGGTAAAGTCGTCTTTTATCCACTACTTTTCAGTCAATCCCTTTGGAATTACAAAACGCTTATTGTTGTATGTCAATGCGGTGAAAAAATCTTACGTCAGTAGCACTATTCTTGTTGCAGGTGGCAGTGGAGGACCGACTGAAACTACTCCAGGAAGCCCACAGAGACTTTGGCCCGTCCTCGCAACATTTCTTATCCAGTGAGTAGTTCATTCAGTTCTTAGTTTTTTTTTTTCTTTTTTGTAAGTAAACTCTTAATCCAGATGTAAATTGTTTTACCTATCAGTCAGTTGCCATTTTGCTAATAATGAACATGTTATGCACTGCAAAAACACAGTAGTTTAATTCACTTGTTTTCAGTGTAAATCTACTATAAATAGGTGAAATAATCTGCCAGTACTTCAAGTAAATTTTGCCGTGGCCCTGGGTTGCCGCCCGCGCGGCATCTCCGCCCGTCTGCGTGGCTGTCGCGCGCCCAGTGGGGCTCGCGTGCTGCTGGATGTGGTAGTGCATGCTCGGGTTGGGGGTCCTGGTGCCGGGATTGGCGATGGGGCGGCGTAGGGTTGGTCGTCAACGGGCTCACACTCATAAGAGATTCACACGATTACTGGGTTCTAGATCACAGAACTGATTTGTGTACACTCTACCCTTTTCAATCACTTAGCTTATAGACACCCCCGTCCCCCTCTTTCACTGGTCAATAGACCCCCACATGGTGTAAACCTGAAATACATCTCGCTGACGATGGCACCAGCATATTAGTAATTAGTCTAGATGTTCAATGTATTTCTTGTTGTTGTTAGTGTATGTGTTTCTTTTCTTTCTTCTCTTGTGTTTCTTTTCTTCTGTCCCCCCATAATCCCTTCCTGTTCGCTGCTGTGTCATAATAAAAAAGTATTTTGAATGATCACAATGGGAGTATGTCAGACTCTCAATGTGAAACATTAAAACTCTTCAGACTATCCGGGCACTTAGACTTCCATTCTCTGTGTCAAACAGCTGAACAGGACAGGTTAGAAAAAAATAAAATAAATAAAAATAAAAAAAATAAAAAGAATAGAGGAGCGAGAATGCCACGTCGTGATCGTCCTCCTCCATTGTTTAGGATGCGCGGCATGACGTCATTTCCTTAGTGTCCGATTGCTGTACGGAAACAGCAGTCCATATTAAGTGGCGGGTAATATTACTCGCCTACATTACCGTGGAACAACTAATCTGGATAATAGGCATACTAGTGTAGCCGACATGCCATATAGTCCAACTAATTACACGTTTAAGGCCATTATCCGTCCTAGTTTTCTAGTTTTCTAGTTTTCTAGGTTTCTTCTACACAAATCTACTCAAGTAAAAGTAATATGTATGGCTTAGTAAAACTAGTCCTAGATGTACATTTTTTTCAAAAAGTTACTCGGGTTAATGTAGCAGAGTAAACATAATGTGTTACTACCAGTCTCTGATTTTAATTAGGGCTTTCAAATTTATCGCGTTTACGGGCGGTAATTATTTTTTTTAATTAATCATGTTAAAATATTTGACGCAATAAACGCATGCACGGAATGACCCGTTTATGCGTTGCCTTAAACCAGGGGTCCCCAGCCGTTTTTGCACCACGGACCGGTGTGATTTGGGTCTTTTTCACGGGCCGGTGTTCTGTCAAATTTTGCACCCATATGAAATTTTGCTCCCAAAGCTTTTGTGGAGGTGAAAAAAACCCTCTTTTATATTCAGTTGGACTCTCAAAGTTATCCAACGGTGCTAAAAAACTATTTACATCATAAACATACATGTGCAACACAAAAATAGCGTAAATTAATGCTTAACGACACGGTGAAGTCGTTAAGTGAGAGAGCTGCGAGCAGTTGTGTGCAGTTAACATGGCAAACATAAGTTAATATTCCTGTCTTTAAAAGAAAGTTTGTAATGTGTACTTTGGAATCGCTGCATTCGCGGTCATTTTTAACGTTACGCGCATGCCAAATTTGTCAGAACACCGGCAATGTGCGGCAGAAAAATACAGCAAATATAAAATAACATTTGTTTCTAGCCCCGTCGTGTTAAGTGCAGGGAAAGTACAACTCACCCGCTGAATCAGTGGGAGGCCTGAGCTTGTTTTGTTGTGACGAGATGGTCCTGAGATGGGAGAGTGAGAGAAGCTAGCTTCACAAAGATACAATATTGGAAATTGTAGCAGTTTTTAGTGCGCTCCTCGCAATGTCAGGATATTCCGAAATGACTTTAATCCAGAACCTCGGTAGAGTTGTTGTCTCAAATGTACGTTTAAGGTCGGCGTGATTTGTGATCTCTACAAGCTGATTGTCCCGTTGCACTGACATGCTTGAATCACTCGGTTTATTCACATACGGGTCAAGAATCCACCCCTTTGCAGTTCGTGGGTCTTTATTGATTGGGAAGTAGCATAGATTTTGTTTTCTTCGAGGTTGTAGGCTCATCTTCTGGCTAGTCGGGTGCCCTTTTCCCAGTAAAAAATCTGTCCAAAGACGTCTTTTTTCAGTCATCCTAGTGTGGGGACTAATTATTTCCGGGAAAAAATGGATTAGCGATGACCTACGTCATACGTTATTATCGAGGCCAAGCTCACATAGATATACAAAACAAGATGTACTGCTAACAGTCCAATCAATGCATTTCTATGACGACCTCCTATCCTGTAGTGTTATATCTAGAGTAGACAGGGATATTGGTGTGTTAGGCGACACAGGCCAAAGTCAATCGGCCACAATGCAGTCGTTAATAAATTATTTATTATTTCTGCGCGGCCCGGTACCAAATGCGCAACGGACCAGTACCAGTCCGCGGCCCGGTCGTTAGGGACCCCTGCTTTAAACAGTTTACAATGACGCCGTTTTAGCACAGTGGGAGAAAAAGGCAAAGAATTGCGAGTGGACACAGGCGTTAATTTTCTTTACACGCTTAATTGAATACAACGCAGAACATACTGTATACCATTTGCAGCCACTACTGACAGTCATGGTTGCCGCAACTTCCCAGAATGCATTTGGGCGAAGGAGGAGACCATCTTTTTCTTAACACACTTAATTGAACACAACGCAGAACATACTGTATACCATTTGCAGCCACTACTGTCAGTCATGGTTGCACAACTTCCCAGCATGCATTTGGGCGGAACATTTAAGTCGCTACAGTATCATTTAGTGAAAGCACAACAAAAATAATATTCCTATCTCTCAAAAAAAAAAAATGTTCACAAAAAGAAAAGCGCTCAATGCAAAGAGAACTGGCATTCCCAGTCAAAATAGCTATGCGAAATACACATGAAATTTACTCAGTCTTTGACTTGGCTAGATCTCTAATTAATTTAAACCTCCCCATTGACACCTTGTGGTGTATTTTCAATCACTACTTTACTTATCTTTCCATTCCAACAATAATTCACAGAAAAAATATGGCATATTTTAGAGATGGTTTGAATTGTGATTAATTACGATTAATTAATTTTTAAGTAGGGCTGTCAAAATTATCACGTTAACGCACGGTAATTAATTTTTTAAATTAATCACGTTAAAATATTTGACGCAATTAACGCACATGTCCCGCTCAGAAAGTATTCTGCCTTTTGGTAAGTTTTACAGCAAGGCTTTTTATGCTGTCCAACAGCGAACTTTTGTGGTCGCTTTGCGACATGGTTTATTGTTGTCTTACCAGTTCATTATGGCTGCACGACGTCTCGGGCTGATAATGTTGTGCTTATATGATCCTTGGACAAGATTTGTCCGTAAGTATGGTTGTTGTAAAGAATGTACATATTATGTTAGTAAGCGAAATGTTCTATTTTTTGTATGAGACGCTTTTTGTTTGTTTAGTGAACCTGTATAGCGTGCTAAGCTAATGTTGTTGCTAATGCAATGCTTGTGTACTTTTATTTTGTAGTTTTACAACGGTCTAAAGAGGACAATGGTTTGAGGCCATTTTATTAATAAATCAGATGAAAAAG